>NC_055998.1:46539778-47186407 GCF_018446385.1 Zingiber officinale | reverse complement strand
GCGCCCGGGAGGCGATGTTTATCCCGATTACACGTCGCCACGTGGAGCTCACTAGTTGGACCTGCCACGTCTCACCAGGGCGCCCGGAGGGGATCCGGGGCGCCCCGAGCCTCATATAAAAGGAGGGTCAGAGGGGAGCTTCAAAACAACTGAGAACGCTTCGACTGCTTGCTCTGCTGCTCTACGCTCCTGCGACGCCAACAAAGCCCCGAAAAAGTGCTCCTTCTTCTTTGATTAATTTTCTTGTCGGTATCACTTTATTTCCATTAGCATTTCTGTACCTTAATTTTTAATAGTATTTCGAATTGCTAGTGAATTGACCAACGAAAGTACTCAAGGAGTACGGGCCTTCGAGTAGGAGTCGTCACAAGCTCCGAACGAAGTTAAAAACACCTTGTTCAGTTTTCCAAAGTTTTTTATTATTCCGCTGTGCTTAACTCTTATTAACGCGATTTTTTCGAATCGATATTCACCCCCCCTCTATCGAACGATCACGGTCCTACAGTTTCTAACCTTGTGTCTAAGTGTGCTGGAGCTTAGGAACACAGGTAGTCGAGCGGAAGACGCAGCTAGCGAGAAGGACGGCAGTCCGAGGGACGAGGTGCTGCGGAAGAGTACACCGGCGGACGAGAAGGAAGCGCGTGGTGGTTCCGAGGGACGAAAGCTGGAGCGGAAGATTGCTCGGGGAGCAAGAGACGCAGCTAGCGAGAAGGTCGATGACTGAGGGACGAAGACTGCGGATGAGTACGCTGGCGGACGAGAAGGAAACACGCGGCAATTCCGAGGGACGAGAAGTCGGAGGGAAGCCCACTCAAGAAGACCGGAAGTTGGGTTCGGGTGAGCCCTTTTCCGGATGGGAGAGATCACCCAAGTGAGCGGATCCGGAGGAGAAGAACCGGACTGAGGCGGGACTAAACCAGAGAAGAGGTCCCGGACGAAAAAGTCAATAGTTGTTGACTTTGGGCTCCGGGGCGCCCGGAGCCCTCCGGGGCGCCCGGAGCCCTCCGGGGCGCCCGGACCCTGATTTTGACCAAGATCGCGATTTACGCGATCTGAACGTTGGGGGATAAAGTTTTATCCCCCCAAGGCGCACAGAACCCTTCCAGGCGTCCTGACCAAGGCTATAAATATAGCCTTGGTCCAGAAGCTTTTCATCAGTTCAGAAATTGTAACAACACTTGTGTGCTTCCACTGCTTTGATTAGCTTCTTTCTTTTTGTACCTACACTGCTGTAAACGAGGCTTCTCCGCCTGAAGGAGTTCCTAGTGCAACCATCTTCCTTGGATTAACAACCTCCCCGGTTGTAACCAAGTCAAATCTGGTGCCTCATTTTTATGCTTTATTTTCTGCTTAATCTATTTTTCAAGTGTTAGCTTAATTGTTCAAGAAAGGGTTGTGTTTTATTCAGGGCTATTCAACCCCCCCTTCTAGCTGGCCCAACGGTCCTACAAGTGGTATCAGAGCCAAGGCGCTTCAGGAGGACTAACCGCCGAACGAAGCAACGAGATGGCCGGACCAAGTATTCACCCGCCGAAATTCGAAGGGGATTTCGCCACTTGGAAAAAACATATGCAGGTATTTCTTACAACAGATATTGAATTATTTTTAACAATGAAACTTGGCTTTCAAGCTCCAGAGGACAAGGAGATAGATAAATGGACAAAAAAGGAGCAGGCCGACTTCGTAGCGAATGGCAAAGCAGAATACCATCTACTAAGTGTTCTTCCGCCTCAAGAAGTCAACAGGATCGGTAAATACAACTCTGCAAAGGAACTTTGGGAGAAGTTCCTCGAGCTGCACGAAGGAACGTCCGAAGCTAAGCTCGCCAGAAGAGATCTGCTTCGCAATCAGCTCACCAGCCTGCGACTTGGGGAAGACGAGTCAGTCGCGCATCTACACTCGAGAATAAAAGAAATTATCATCGGTCTTTCGAATCTCGGAGAAAAGGTAAATAACCGAGATTTGCTCAGGTATGCTTTAAATTCCTTTCCTAGAAATACCAAATGGGCATTATTAGTAGATGCATTTTACATTTCTAAAGATTTAGAAAAGATTTCATTAGAAGAATTCTTTTCAACATTTGAAGTGCATGAGTCAAGATGTGCAGGGATGAAGGAGCCTAAAAACAACGTCGCCCTCAAAGCCTCGAGAGACGAACCAGAATCGGAATCCTCTCTCGACGACGAGAAAATGGTAATGATGGTAAGAAGATTCAAGAAACTTTGTAAATCCAAATCTACTAACCATCCACAGGGAAAGAGGAGAAGAACGATCCGCTGCTACCACTGCGACGAAGAAGGGCACGTCAAGGACAACTACCCCAAGCTGAAGAACAAGGACAAGGAGAAGGGTAAGAAGCCAATCCAAAAGCGAAAGGCCCTAAAAGCGACGTGGGACGATACATCGTCCGAATCGGAAGTCGAAGCTTTCTCCGGACTCGCACTGATGGCGAGTCATCAAGACGACGACTGCGATTCAAGCTCTTCCGAAATGGGCATCGAGAGCATCGATGAAGGGGGAGACACGTCGGAAGAAAGCAGCAGCTCAGGGGGAGAAACGGACAACGAGATCGATAAGGTAAGTCAGGTACGATCTCTTCCTCCCGATAAAATGTTTAAGTTCGTTAAACTTTTAACAAAAGATTGCTGCAAATTAGAAAGTGAAAATAAAAATTTAAAAGTAATTCTAGCTAAGTCTTGTCCCTTAGAAGAATTAGATAAATTAAAACTAGCAAATGAAAAATTGAAACTTGAAAATGATGATTTGAAAATGCAAGTAGATAACTTGAGAAACCATGCATGTTCATCTAAAACCAATGTTAGAAGATTTAATAATTTAAATTGGTACTTTAAATATCACCCTGGACAAATTAGAAACATTTCAAGAAAATATGTTCCTAAAAACTTTTTAGTTAATCCAGTAGGCTGGAACCTATATTGGGTTCCGAAGTCATGCTTAAATTAATTTTAAAATTAAAATTAGCGCTTTAAGTGAGAAAATTAAATAAAGAATTTCTTTATGAGGCTTTGTCTAAGGAAGTGGTTGTTGCTCCAATAACCAAGAAGGCCTAGTGTCTCGCCACGACCTGGAAGCCAAAATATTGAAATAAATGTTTAATTAACTTACTACTGAAGCATTAATATATGAATTAATTAGTGCTTGAAAAAGGTTATTCAAAACATTTTATTTCAAATTAGAAATTTACTTACTTAGAAATTTTTTTTGCCTAAGTCAATTTTTTTTAAAAAAATTACTTAAAAATGTAAGTTAGGATTTTTTTTTAAAATTAATTTTTTTACTTAGGACTTTTTATACTTAGAAATATTCTCAAAAATTATTTTTTCCTAAGTTAAGAACTTTCTCTTGAAACTAGAAATCTCAGCTTAAATTACTTAGAAAATTTTTTCTAAATCTCTGAAAAACTTAGAAATTTTTTTTAGAAATACTTTTTCTAAGTCTTTAACCCTTAGATTGTTTTTCTTAGAACCCCATTTTTTTGTGATCAAAGGGGGAGAAGGGAAAGTATAAGTCTAGGGGGAGGTAGATAGATAGATTTAATTTGATTTTATCTTTTCTATCTTTTTGCACTTAAATTGAAAATTAAGTTAATTTAGTTAATGTTATTTAATGTCTATTTTAACCCTAGCTTAACTTGGGTTGATCACACCAAAAAAGGGGAGATTGTTGGAACCCCAAGGTTGTTTTGGTGTGATCAACAAGTTAGGTCCTGTTTGTTTCTAACCTTGTGTCTAAGTGTGCAGGAGCTTAGGAACACAGGTAGTCGAGCGGAAGACGCAGCTAGCGAGAAGGACGGCAGTCCGAGGGATGAGGTGCTGCGGAAGAGTACACCGGCGGACGAGAAGGAAGCGCGTGGTGGTTCCGAGGGACGAAAGCCGGAGCGGAAGATTGCTCGAGGAGCAAGAGATGCAGCTAGCAAGAAGGTCGATGACCGAGGGACGAAGACTGTGGATGAGTACGCTGGCGGACGAGAAGGAAACACGCGACAATTCCGAGGGACGAGAAGCCGGAGGGAAGCCCGCTCAAGAAGACCGGAAGTTGGGTTCGGGTGAGCCCTTTTCCGGATGGCAGAGATCACCCAAGTGAGCGGATCCGGAGGAGAAGAACTGGACCAAGGCGGGACTGAACCAGAGAAGAGGTCCCGGACGAAAAAGTCAATGGTTGTTGACTTTGGGCTCCGGGGCGCCCGGAACAGTCCGGGGCGCCCCGGAACCCTTCCGGGCGCCCGGACCCTGATTTTAACCAAGATCACGATTTACACGATCTGAACATTGGGGGATAAAGTTTTATCCCCCCAGGGCGCTCGGAACCCTTCCAGGCGCCCCGACCAAGGCTATAAATATAGCCTTGGTCCAGAAGCTTTTCATCAGTTCAGAAATTGTAACAACACTTGTGTGCTTCCACTGATTTGATTAGCTTCTTTCTTTTTGTGCCTACACTGCTGTAAACGAGGCTTCTCCGCCTGAAGGAGTTCTTAGTGCAACCATCTTCCTTGGATTAACAACCTCCCCGGTTGTAACCAAGTCAAATCCGGTGCCTCGTTTTTATGCTTTATTTTCTGCTTAATCTATTTTTTAAGTGTTAGCTTAATTGTTCGAGAAAGGGTTGTGTTTTATTCAGGGCTATTCAACCCCCCCTTCTAGCCGGCCCAACGGTCCTACAGAAGGAGGTAGAGAAGAAGAAGATGCAATGGAAGGAAAAGAAATAGTAGAAACAAGAGAAGCAGAGGAAGAACTAGATGGAATAGAGGGTGGCAATGCAGGAGAGGCTGATTCAGTTATGGAAACACTAATAGCTGAAGGACTGGCACTTGGAGAAGATCTCCGGCAAGGTGTCCATTTGGCCCGGGGCCTAGAAGCCAAAGGAGGCAAGGCCAATGCAAGAGGTGTAGAAGACATAGAAGGGATAATGGCCATCTCAGAAGCAGAAGCAAAAGCAAAAGGAGCTGAAATAATAGCACAAGAAGAGGGAATGAGTAGACTAGGTCTCATCATCCTAAGAGAAGGATTAGAGATAATGTGGGTAGGAGTTATTGGCGCCTTACCTCTCTCAAGAGAAATGGGTGCTGGGACAAGAGGAGCTTACACAAAAGTACCAAAGAAATCGCTAAAGGGGGAATCCTCAGTAAGCTTTGGCTTTTTTATTAAGGCAATGAAAGGCTCTTCTTCTTCCTCTTCCATGGCCGCGACAGCCTCTGCTCGTCGTTCTTCTTCAGATAGCAAGCCCAAGGTGTAGGAATCAGGATTAGCCCAGCGAGCTTGCAACCATTCTTCTCCAAGATTGTTAACAAAGGACTTAGTCATAGCAGGGTTCTTGTACATAAAAGCTGGAAGAAGGGCATCAGCTAGAACGCAGGAATTAAACACCATTATAAAAGAAATATACTAATCAGTAAAGACGAAGTGAAATGTTTATACATACCAAAAGAGTCATCCAAAGGAGTGTCAATATTGCCTATCCCGAAAGGAAACATCAAACCCTCCACAATTAGATGCGGCAAGCTGAATTTTGCTCCTCTCAGTTTAGGTAAGGCAAAAGCAACAGAGGGATCGTTAAGAAGATTATGGGTGCTAGGAAGCGGAGGTAGGTTATATATCCATTGAATGGGAAATGGAGGAGGAGAAGGGAGATGCATGTAGAAAAATTTGTGATACCATTCCCCCTGAGGAGGAATTCGGTTGAACAAAATAGCCTTGGGACGAGATTGGAATTTGAAAACACCAACATCTACCCGATGAGGAACAAAGAAGTGATGAAAAAGATGAGGAGATAAGGGAAAATCTAACAGTTTAGATACCCCGACAAAACCCATAAGGATAGAAAAGGATTGAGGACCAAACTGATTGAGGGGAATATTAAAATAGAGACTAACATCACAGAAAAAAGAGTGGAGAGGAAATCGAAAACCTTGTAGAACTTGATCTCGAAAGATAGATATACACCCTAAAGGAGGAAGGTGTGGACTATCTTGAGGAGCGGGACGAGCTATATAAGAAGGAAAACCATAGGTCGCCTTTAAATCCACTTCTTCTGTATCTATAAGGTCGGAAGCGCACGAGAGAAACCATGTAGGAGGGGAAGTTGCCATAGAGAGACAATAAAGGGAAGAGGAATCAAGGAAGATGAAAAGAGATGGGGGGAAGCGGAAGAAAACTTCGTAAAACCCTTGTTTTTCTTTCAGCCCTGTGCTAAAACCCCCAAACAGAAATAGCAGAAGAAAAGAAGAAAGAAGAAAAGAAGAAAAGAAGAAAAGAAAAGGTACTTAGAATTCTAATTGTCATAAATGAGTAATAATATTAAAGGATAAAATCAAGAGAAAAAGGTAAAGTTAAGTAATCTTCCTCGAAAAATGCGTAAAGTTTCCCTAGAAACAATTCTTAAGAAAGCTTGACGGATATAAAGAAAAATTAGTCCAGTAATTATAAGTTCAGGTTATTGGTGTAATAAAATAAGGCAAAAGTTGAGTGCAAGGTATTGGTTAGTAGACAGGACTTGGTTAAAGGCTACCGGATGAGGTCTATAGATATGAATCGGGCGGTTCTGATAGATCGGCCGAGGCAAAGACCACCCAAATATGTCGACCAAAAGCTTATCACAATAAGTTAAATAATATACACTATGATAAAGCCATACGAGACTTGATTAATACATAAAATAACAATATAAGTGTAAATCAATCAAGTAAAATAAATCGATCGATATTGGGGATATCATGATAGAACTGTGCTAGATTGGGCAAGACATAACTAATCTATAAAGTATTGGACGATATTTGTCAGCATTAATATATATATCGCCCGGTCATGATAAAACAATCCAAACATAATAATCTGTTGGGTGGGGTTTTATGATGACCGGTCAAGCAACATTTAACAGATGATCGTCATAAGGAAGAGTAAAATTAACAATGAAAAAGGGATAATCAACTTCACATAAGTTTGTCAGATTGTCATCACAGAGTTTGGGTCCTCCTTTTACAAGAATTTGAATTTAAGTCATACTAAGGACAGCTGAGGGTATAGATCAGGGGGCTTGTTCTCAATGAGTCTGCGACGATTTAGGAAATTAGGAGGAGGGTCGCGAGATAAATAGCTCTCCTCTCGTAATTGTTGAATCGCCCCTTGAGCTCCCACAGTAAAGGCTGATAAGATGGACTTCACGATCGACCTATTGAATTCAGGAGATTCAATCATGGCGGTGGCCCGTTCCTTATAACGGGTGTCTTCGTTCACCTTGTAGACCACCAAAGCTGTTTGGGAAGTCTTCAATTCATTCTCTTTGACAGAAACCTTGTCTTTAACTGAATTAAGGGAGGTGTTCAAGGAAGTTATTTCATCTTCCTTCAGCTGCAGGGTTTTGAGTTTTTCAGCCAATTCTGCTTCATAATCAGCCTTTAGTTTGCCAATTTTGGAAGTTAATTCTTGGTTAAGGTCCGTAGCTGATTTGAATTGTGCTTGAAGACTTTCAATCTGAGCTTCAAGTTGCTTCTTGGTAGCAGCAGAAAACGCGGCAGAAGATAACTCAGTAACATGTTGTCTCAGCTTATCATTCTCCGACCTTAGTTTCTTGTTCTCATTGTATAAATTGTGCATCAGTCGAGATAAGCCCATGTTTTCTATCCATCGCTAGAAATATAATAAAAGGTCAGAAGATAACCGCTAAGAAATAGAGAGTAGATGTTAGTAAACATACCTGATTCTCCTTATGGGAGAAACGGTCAATTGCTTCAGAAGTATTGAGTTCTTCAAAAATGGGACGAACCTTATCCCAATCGCCGGCGAAGGAATCTCCTAGCAATATGGGGAGGACAGGAATAGTAGAAGAACCAGCAGAGAAGGAGGAAGTAGGGATAGAAGGAGGAGCAAAGACTAAATAAGAAGAAGGTGAGGAAGGTAAAGATCCATAAGTTGGAATAGATAGGGGAAAAGTGAAAGAGACATCGCCAGAAGCACTGGCATTAGAGAAGGGTGAGGTAGGAAAACTAAGAGAAGGGTAGAGTTCGACCAATGTAGGTTCATCAGAAGGAGGGTCAGCAGGAACACAACCTTCTGAAACTTGTTCATTAGCCGGAAGGACAAGCCTCCTTTTTGACGGAGGAATTCTGGTAAGTTTGCGCCTCGGGCGTTTGCCAGTAGCAAGTTCAGCTATTGATTTATTGGGGCTACCAGAAGACGTGAGTTCAATGATGGGAAGAGGAGCAGATGAGAAAGCAACAGCAGCCACTGGTGAAGTAACAGCGGGTAAAGAAATAGCAAGGATCTCTGCAGAAAGACCTTCAGGAGCCTCAAGAGCTTCAAGAACCCCTAAAGAGCTGGGTACCTCAGCTAAAGGAGCCGGCTCTTCGATTGAGGGGGGAGGAACAATAGCAGCTAGAAGTTCGGCTTCTTTAGCACGAATCACATCCTCTTCCAGACGTAGTTCTTCATCAATCAAAGCGTCATAAAAGCTCTCCACTACATAGAAAAGAAAAATAGTTTAGTTAATTAAAAGCAAGAAGAAAGAAACAAGGTGTTACCTAAAGGAATTTGAGTATCAAGTTTGACGGGGCTTAAGCCAAACAGGTATAGAAGATCGACTCTTAGCCACTTGGGGATAGAAAGTCGATAACTTAACAATTTCTCACAATAAATAGGAAAAGAAGGATGAAGATGAAACTCCTTGACGTCGGGCAAGGGGGGCAAGAAGGATTTCCAGGCGTAAGACCAAGGAATGAGTCCTAGAAACTTTAGGAAGAAAAAAACGAGATTTCCAAGCTTTGAGAGATGAGGGCATATCCTCAAAAAGAACCATTTTAGTCTGTGAATGAAACAAGAAAACACCAGGTTCCAAACATTTGGGATAAGAGAACATGAAGAAATTTTGAGGAGTAGGAGGAATATCCCGCAAACGAAACAACATGTAAGTACCACATAGATAACGAAATGCGTTGGGGGCAAATTGTTGCAAAGGAATATCAAAATACTGACTTATTTCAATCAAGAAAGGAGGAATGGGAAACCTTAAACCTCCTATCAACTGATCCTTGAAAAAGGTTACACAATTAGCAGGGGGACGATGAGGATGATTATCCGGTTTTGGGATTATGATGCCATACTCCCGGGGAATTTCATACTGACGACGGATGGTTAGCCTAGCATTTTTATCAAAGGAAGAATACATGTGGACATACCAAGGAGCAATTGCTTCCTCAACCATGGACAAGAATATGGGCTAGTAAAACAACAGATTACTTACTAAAAACAAGAAATAAGATCGTCGAGAAACGGTGAGCACAGGGTTTGGTCAAAGACTGCAGCGAGAAAAGAACGCTAAGGAAAAGAAAAGAAGAGACAAAGTTGAAAAGAAGACGAAGGGTTTAGGGTTTGAAAAACACACAACCATCGTCAGATCAAAATGCTTTTATCTCAGCAGACGCTGAGGATCACAGGAAAAAGGCAAAGGCTTACGTGACATGGCGGCGAGAGAAAGTATGTGCCATATAATCATAAAGAAACATTTATACTGGATGTGACAGATCGGATCACGCTGGGTTGGTAACACCTCGTTGTACACTTATAACATTCTCTTACCCGAAGAAGAGTCAATCACCAACCAGGAAGTTTTGAAAGGAGACATAATTAACTGGACATAATAAAGTGAAAAGGACTGAATTTTGACTAAGCCCAGACTAAGGACAAAAACATTTAAGGATATAGATTTAGGCGAATAACAGATTTTAAATTAATATCCTTATAAAATGCAGACTAGCATTGATCAAAATAATTGTATATTGGTCGGCATAACTTTGGTTATGCTGGACAAGTATAATATCAGTTTAAATAGCATTGTTTATGATCAACGAGAAAATACTAGTCAGTATAATGTTAGTTACAACAGATAAATATAACATCGACTAAGACAGTTTTGTTTATGATAGATAAAGCTAATATTGGTTGATATAACATTAGCTATAATATATAAGTATTCCAATGGTTAAGATAACCTCGGCCATGATAAATGACACATAAGATATACGAAGGGGTAATGAGCATAACATCACATTTATTCTTATAAATCAGAAGGATTCAATAGAATCACTTAATTCAATACAAAAGGTTATTTTTACATTTAGAATCTGGTCAAATACATAGCATTACATTTCACCTCAGAACAGTAAACCTCAAACAGATAACAAAAATTACAAACATAAGCTCTTGAGACGCTTAGAAAATTTAAGTCCCACTGGATTCAAACTTACCATGGAGCAGAGATGGAAACATTTTACCTCGCCCAGGCTTGTCAAGGCACATAAGTGGCAATATTTTGCCCTGGACGAAGAAAATAATGAAGTAGAAAGACTCAAGGGCAAGGGGAAGGGGATGGATCTATTCAGACTATGATGGAAAAGTAAATGAAAAAGCCCTTTCCCTCCTCAAGCCCTGGAGTTCTGCAACTAGAGCCACCCAGCTTATCCCGTCAGAAATATGTGCTGTGCCCTTCTCGCGACATCCATGGGCTATTGGGTTGCACCTCCATGAGTAGTGAAAATCTCTCTGAAGTTTCTTGAGTCCTTCAGATCATTGACACCTTTGGACGAAAATTCTAAACTTTGAAAAACTTCATCTCTTAAGACAGTTCCTCGAACCCTAGAGTTAGCCGAAGCAAAAACTTGAATAAACTCAGATATAGATCTTGTTGGGGATCGGTCGGCCGGCTTGAAGGGGGGTTGGATAGACGGCACCCCCAAATACTCGCTTCCTACGTATTTGTTAGCACAGCAGAATACAAACAATACAAATACAAATACGAAAGCTAAAGATTAAGAATGAGAAAGACAAGCAAACCAATTGACACGATCGTTTAACGTGGTTCGGAGATTAAGGCTCCTACTCCACGGCTGTCCGTAAGGTGGACGATCCCGATCCTTCGGTGGATTACTCCCCGGCAAACTCCGGCTAGCTCACGTAGCTCCTTGTGGGTGGAGAAACCTCACCACAACCCTCACAAGAACTCTTTTGACGCTAGGGCACAAGTAGACTACTAATAGAGATTAACCACCTCTATTTCGTCAACTCAAACCAAGCTCCCAAGCTTTGGTTTTATAGGCCACGGGTTGGAAAACCCCGCCTACCAGTCGACTGCTAAAACATGCAGTCGACTGCCCTCTGTGGAAATTCGACCGTTACATCCCAACGGCTCGATTCCACACATTCTGTTCGCTGCCAGTCGACTGCACCAGTCGACTGCTAAAACATGCAGTCGACTGCTACAGTACTGCTACAGTAGCGCTACAGTACTGCTACAGTACTGCTACAGTACTGCTACAGTAAAACCCTAAAAACTAGGATTTTACTCCGAGTACAATCTCTCGTGCACTCGTACCCTCACCCTTATGACTCACTTGATGCTTCCTTTGCAGCTTTGACCTTTTACCTTCAAGCCTACTTCCTTTGGCTCTCGTCCCTCGGATGCATTCAAGCCCGCGGCTCGTCCCCAATGCCATCCTTCGCGTATGCCTCGAAGTCGCTTCCCTCGGCCCTTGTCCTCGCTGCCTTGTCCATGGTCCCTCGGATGCTTCATCCTTCACCGGACCCGAAGCCATCAACCTGAGTCACATGTGTATCCTGCAAACCTGCACAACTCAAATACACATATCAAATACAAGGGTGAACCTAACTTAAACCCTTTGCCCAAACACCAAAACACATGGTCGCACGGACCATTGGGATTGCTCCAACAATCTCCCCCTTTTTGGTGTTTGGCAATACGTTTAAGTTAGGGAAAACAAATAGCAAATAAACATGCTAATACATACAATGGACTTACGATGCCAAGGCTACACACTTGGACTTACTCCGCCGAATGGTCTTACGATGCCAAGGCTACACACTTGGACTTACAACGCCGAATGGTCTTACGATGCCAAGGCTACACACTTGGACTTACTCCGCCGAATGGTCTTACGATGCCAAGGCTACACACTTGGACTTACAACGCCGAATGGTCTTACGATGCCAAGGCTACACACTTGGACTTACAACGCCGAATGGACTTACGTTGCCAAGGTTACACACTTGGCAACCGCCGAATGGTCTTACGATGCCAAGGCTACACACTTGGACTTACAACGCCGAATGGACTTACGTTGCCAAGGTTACACACTTGGCAACTGCCGTAACAATGCATCATTCATTTGAACCTATCCCAAGGCTCTCCCTACACCTAAGCTCCCCATGAGCTAGGATTTTTACAACGGGCTTTTTAAGAACCTATCCCAAGGCTCCCCCTACGCAAAGGCACTTTCAGGTTTTCCCAACTAAACCTTACTTCTCCCCCTTTGCCTAACATCCAAAAAGTCCTCCAACAATATCCCAATTGTTGAAAACTTATCATTCCAATTGACCTTAAACTTGTGTGTTTATCCCCCATGGATTTCATACACTTGTATGAGTTGACTTGGTCAAAATCCAGTGCTGAAAACAATTTCAGACTGGTATCAGTCGACTGCAAGAAGTGCCAGTCGACTGGTCGCTACTGGTTGAGCGAACAGAATGCTTCTGTTTCCAGCCAGTCGACTGCAACTTTTAGCAGTCGACTGGTGCAGTCGACTGCTAAAACTAGCAATCGAGTGGCACAATTTTTCAGCCTTTTTCAGCATTTCTGACCCAATTTCAGAAATGCACCAATAATTCCACAGACCTCCAAAAATCCCCAAATTTTGTGGAGAGGTCTGTTTTACCCATGTCTACTTGGGAAAAATACATTCAAAAATGTATCTATCACAAATCCCAAGATTGACACAATATCCAAAACTAGCTAAATGATTCAATTGAACCTTGACCTAAAGTCCTAGTTTTGGCTTCCTCTTGATGTATTTGCCCATACCAACCCACAATGCATCCTTAGCATTGGTTTATATGGCATCTATACATCTAAAATCAATTACCATGCAATATGATCCCAATGTCATATTTCCTTGCATGAAATATAACCCAATTATGCCAAAACCCTAGGTTTGAGACTCAAGTCCGTCTCCAAACCATTTGGCACACTCCATGACTCCTCTAGACTCCCAAGTAAAATCCACCTGAGATCCATTGGCCATGGGTCCCAAATTGACTCTTTGAGCTCCCCCTAGAGCTCTTAACCTTAGCCACCTCCCTTGGTGACTCATCTATTGTGACCAAACCACAATGATGTCCCTTAGAAGATCTCCTTATCTTCTTGACCTTGGACACATCATCCTTGCCATAGTCATATGCAACCCTAGCATATTTATTTTTGGCCTTGGATGACTCTCCCTTGCCCTTATCATGTGTCACCCTAGCACATGGTCTCTCTTTGGCCTTTGAGGTGCTAAATCGGTATCCCAAACCCGATCTATCATTGTTGGGTCTTTGGCTCCCCAACACCATATTCAATCCCTTAGATCCAATAGTAAATCTCTTAAGGAATTTTTCCAAACCATCAAGCTTTGCCTTCAAATCTTGATTCACCCTTTCTAGGTTCCTAAACCTAGAATCAACATGTCCACCTTGGACATTCCTAGACCTACCCTTTCTAGGCATATGTCTCCCCTTCTTGGGATTAATGCCTTGGTTCTCTATTATCTTCTTCTCCTTAGGTAATGAGAATTTAACTTGCCTAGGTATATCATGCATAGGTCTCCTAGGGTTATGATTCAAATTTACCCTATTTCTATCATGATATCTAAAACCAAAGTTTTTCATTGCTACATAATGATAATCATTATTTTTCCTAGCATGCATGGGAATATAAGAATTTGAATTCCATTTCAAATTAGGGTATACCTCCCTTACCCTTGAAGCTCCCCCTTGACTTGAGCTCTTCTTCTTCTTCTCCCACTTCTTTAGATGCTCCAACTTCTTGAACTCTCCCTTCCTTGAGCATCTTGTGTGGTAGTGTCCAAGTTCTCCACACGTGAAGCATCTAATGTGCTTCTTCTCCTTCTTCTTCCTACAACTCAAATTAGATTCTAAAGAGATTGAATTGAGTTTAGGAGATACCTTCTTCTTACCCATAGGACATCTACTCTTGTAATGTCCTCTTTCACTGCACCCGAAGCACACAATGTGATCTTTTGACTTTGCTTCAGTGGAGGTGCTCACTAGGTTGACTTCCAAGACTTCTTCTTCTTTTTCACTTGTCTTGGATTCTTCTTCAACCTTTGAGGATGTAGATGCTACCTCATCTTCCTCATCCACACTTGTGGATGGCCTTTCTTCATCCTTTTCCTCAAATATGACCAAATTCACTTTCTCTTCTCCTTTTGATGTTGAATTGGTCTCCATATCCGATTGGTCCTTCTCTACTTGAGCTTCTTCATCTGTTTCTTTGGATTTTTCCTCCTCTTGTGTAGACAAAGGTTCTTCCCATTGAACCTTCTTTATCTTGCTCCACAAATCATGAGCATTCTCATATTTTCCTACACGGCTCATCACGTCATTTGGCACAATATCAATCAATATAGATATTACCTTGTCGTTTGCCTTTGATCGTGTGGTTTGCTCCTCCGTCCAATGTCGTGGTCGGAGCTTCTTTCCTTTCTTGTCCTTTGGGACTTCGAACGATTCCTTTACCGCCATCATGTTGTCCCAATCCGTATTGAAGAACACCTCCATCTTCATCATCCAATACGTGATGTCCCATAAGCCTCTACCTTCAAGCTTTGGCGGTTCTATCAAGCCGGTCATCTTGTGCTTCCTTGGCGGTTAGTCCAACGGAGAGCGTCCTCGCTCTGATACCACTTGTTGGGGATCGGTCGGCCGGCTTGAAGGGGGGTTGGATAGACGGCACCCCCAAATACTCGCTTCCTACGTATTTGTTAGCACAGCGGAATACAAACAATACAAATACAAATAGGAAAGCTAAAGATTAAGAATGAGAAAGACAAGCAAACCAATTGACACGATCGTTTAACGTGGTTCGGAGATTAAAGCTCCTACTCCACGGCTGTCCGTAAGGTGGACGATCCCGATCCTTCGGTGGATTACTCCCCGGCAAACTCCGGCTAGCTCACGTAGCTCCTTGTGGGTGGAGAAACCTCACCACAACCCTCACAAGAACTCTTTTGACGCTAGGGCACAAGTAGACTACTAATAGAGATTAACCACCTCTATTTCGTCAACACAAACCAAGCTCCCAAGCTTTGGTTTTATAGGCCACGGGTTGGAAAACCCCGCCTACCAGTCGACTGATAAAACATGCAGTCGACTGCCCTCTGTGGAAATTCGACCGTTACATCCCAACGGCTTGATTCCACACATTCTGTTCGCTGCCAGTCGACTGCTAAAACATGCAGTCGACTGCTACAGTAGCGCTACAGTACTGCTACAGTGACACTACAGTAAAACCCTAAAACTAGGATTTTACTCCGAGTACAATCTCTCGTGCACTCGTACCCTCACCCTTATGACTCACTTGATGCTTCCTTTGCAGCTTTGACCTTTTACCTTCAAGCCTACTTCCTTTGGCTCTCGTCCCTCGGATGCATTCAAGCCCGCGACTCGTCCCCAATGCCATCCTTCGCGTATGCCTCGAAGTCGCTTCCCTCGGCCCTTGTCCTCGCTGCCTTGTCCATGGTCCCTCAGATGCTCCATCCTTCACCAGACCCGAAGCCATCAACCTGAGTCACATGTGTATCCTGCAAACCTGCACAACTCAAATACACATATCAAATACAAGGGTGAACCTAACTTAAACCCTTTGCCCAAACACCAAAACACATGGTCGCACGGACCATTGGGATTGCTCCAACAGATCTCGCCTTGTCTAACAAGAGTCGCCCCCAAAGAGGGGGAGTCGAAGCCATACTCTTAGCCAGGAAAAAGAGCAGTGAAAGTTAACAAGGAAGGAAAAGAACTAAGATAGGTGGTGAACGAAGAAGAGGTTGTAACCCTATTTAAAGGATCAAAGGACCCAAGGAATCACTATACTAAGGATCACGGGATCACTATACTCAGCTTTATCAGATAGTTGTACACAAAATCTGTGAGGTCACTTCAATATCTGGGGTAGAGTCACGGGTAGGAAGAGACAAAAACAGACTTGTGTCTAGTCAGTCGTCTATACCTCCTTCGACTAGACTTGAAGGGAAGGCTAGTGATATGGGTTAGGTTTCATAGGTCCCCGATAAGAAGGGAAAAGGATATAACCAAACGGAGAAGGTAGGCTAATATCGGCCGGGACATACCTCAAAAGGAGGTAGGTTTATATCGACCGAAATATGCCTCTAAGGAGGAAGACCCATATCAATTGGCATACACCCCAAAGAAGGTAGGCTAATATCGGCCGGGATATACCTCAAAAGGAGGTAGGTTTGTATCGATCGAAATATGCCTCTAAGGAGGAAGACCCATATCAATTGGCATACACCCCAAAGGAGGTAGGCTAATATCGGCCGGGATATACCTCAAAAAGAGGTAGGTTTATATCGACCGAAATATGCCTCCAAGAAGGAAAAACCATATCAATTGACATATACCTCAAAGGAGGTAGGCTAATATCGGTCGGGACATACCTCAAAAGGAGGTAGGTCTGTATCGACTGAAATATGCCTCTAAGGAGGAAGACCCATATCAATTGGCATACATCCCTAAGGAGGTAGGCTAATATCGGCCGGGATATACCTCAAAAGGAGATAGGTTTATATCGACCGAAATATGCCTCTAAGCAGGAAGACCCATATCAATTGGCATACACCCCAAAGGAGGTAGGCTAATATCGGTCGGGATATACCTCAAAAGGAGATAGGTTTATATCGACCAAAATATGCCTCCAAGGAGGAAGACCCATATCAGTTGGCATATACCTCAAAGGAGGTAGACTAATATCGGCAGGGATATACCTCAAAAGGAGGCAGGTTTATATCGACCGAAATATGCCTCCAAGGAGGAAGGTTGATATCAGCCAGATTGACTTATATTCTGAAAAGATATTTGATAAAATATATCCCAATGTTAGTGAAAATAATAAATAAAGGAACCTGGACGAACACTTCCTCAGGAACATCACGAGAGATAATAATAATTGGTCAAACCTAGCTAGACCCAGTTCTGACCAAGACAAGAAACATTAGTACATTAAGTTATCTCTGATGTAGCAGAGACAGGAGAGGTGAATAAGAAGGATAGGAACACTTTGAAAACAAGCTGGTAGGATAGAAGAGAAGTGACATTATAAATAAAGTAGTTCCTAAATATATTTGCAGTATATGATTGTATAACCTGTGTTATATATTTTTTGGCGAAAAATGTGTTTTCAGACCATTTTGTAGGTGCTAGACGACAAAGAAGGTACATCTGGGGTACGAAGAAGATCCCTTAAAAAATCATTTATCACAAGTACACAGCTTACATCATCTCATAACAAACTCTAACAAACCGGGGTCCACTTCATGACTACGGAGGTTATATGAAGTGGTATAAAAAGGGGAATCCTCTCCGTTGGCAAGGTAAGTTCACATCATTGCGCACATCCATAACCCTAATTTCTCAACTACTGTTCATCTTCTTCCTCCTCCTTCCACACCGAGAGAGATCACTAACTTGAGCGTCGGAGGGCCTAGCCAGGGATTCCCACCCCGGTCTTAGGTCACTGACGGTAGTGTTGGTTGGTCTCTTGTGCGCAGGAAGCTTTGGGAGTTCTGAAGCCGGTGTTCTTCGATTGGATCTCCTCATCGCCATTGGTGTTTTAACTCGAGAGGATATTTGGGGAGCTTCATCTTCTTGGATCCGCTTTGGGTTTCTCGGATCGACATTCTCTAGGCATTACTCTTCACCAGCGACATTACTCTTCACCAGCGGTGGGTTTCTTTTTACCGAATCTTCGTCTTGTCCAGCCCAGCTTCTCAGACAGGATCACTCTTCATGTATATCCAGATGCCTCGTCAGTCAAATAAAAAAAAGGGACTTCGGAGCCGATCAGAATAAAATTATCAAGGAAGAAGTGGATAAATTGTTGGATGCTAGATATATTCGGGAAGTACAATTTCCAAGCTGGCTGACTAATGTCATCTTGGTTTCTAAGACAGGTAATAAGTGGCGAGTATATATTGCTTTTAGGGATCTCAATAAGGCTTGCCCGAAGGATTATTATCCTCTGCCTCTATAGATCAAGTGGTGGATTCTACAGTTGGATGTGAATTTATTAGTATGATGGACGCCTATCAGGGGTATCACCAAATTCCACTCGCTAAGGTAGATTAGGAAAATGTTAGCTTTATAACTACTGAAGGTACTTATTATGACAATGTTATGCCTTTTGGTCTAAGGAATGCAAGAGCTACTTATCAGAGGCTCATGAACAAAGTTTTTCAGAAACAAATTGGAAGAAACATGGAAGTTTATGTGGATGACATACTTATTAAATCTATACGGGCTTTTAGTTTATGTGCTGACATAGAAGAAACTTGTAGGACCCTGAGGAGGTACAGACTCAAGCTCAATCCCAATAAATATTTATTTAGGGCCAAGAGTGGAAAATTTCTGGGATACATGGTGACCGAGCGGGGAATAGAAGCCAATCCCAGCAAAGTAAAAGCACTACAAGACATGGCTCATCCACGGAACTTAAAGGAACCACAAAGATTGATAGGGAGGATTATCGCCTTGTATCGCTTTATGTCGATCGGAGTCTTCCCTTCTTCAAAATACTTCGATGAGCAACTAAATTTCAATGGGATGAGGATTGCAGCAAGGCGTTTGAGGAGCTGAAAGAATATTTGTCTATTCTCCCTATATTAGCTAAACTAGTAGTAGGAGAGGCCTTATGGATGTACTTATCAGCCAACGAACATGTTGTTGGTTATGTATTAGTGAGGCAGGAAGAAAAAGAATAGTTACCTGTGTATTTTTTAAGCCAAGTATTAAAAGGAGTAGAGTGCCGATATACGACACTCGAGAAGTTGGCTTATAGATTGGTTTTAGCAGCTCAAAGATTGTGTCCTTATTTTCTGTCACACCTAATTATAGTATTGACAAATAGAACTCTGGGTTGGGTACTCATTAACCCAGAGGCGTCCAGAAGGTTAATCAAGTGGACGACCAAGTTAAGCGAATATGATATACAGTATCAGCCTCGGATGACCATCAAGGCTCAAACTTTGGCAGATTTCATAACAGAAATACCAAGTCCAGAAACAGAGGAAACTTGGATCATCTATGTGAATAGATCTTCTACTCGACAAGGTAGTGGAGTAGGAATTTAGCTTATATCCCCTAGAGAAGATCAAATACAACTATTTAGTAGATTAAATTATAGAGCCACCAATAATGAGGTCGAATATGAAGCATTGATAGCAGACATGCAGGCTACTAAGCATGTGGGAGTTGCTCGTGTGGTGTTTCATTCTGATTCTCAATTGATAGCATAGTAATTAACAGGAAACTTTAGAATTAGCAATGAATGACTCAAGTTACGTACAGAGGCATTTGATAAATTAAAAGCTGAATTTCATGAAGTAAATATAAAGAAAATCCCCCGAGCAGACAATCAAGCAGTAGATGAATTAGTTAAATTAGGTTCGACCATTATACCTTGGGATTTAGATAAACCTGTAGAACAAATATTATTAGTATCTTTTATTGAGCAATAGGCCAATCTAGAAATTCAAAGTGATTGAAGAACACCTATCATCCTATTTTTACAGAAAGGAATTCTACCCACTGATGCAGAACAAGTTAGAGTATTCAAGAAAAGGGCAAGCTAGTATATTATGATTGGAGATCATCTATATAAAGGGTTTTCTCTAGTTGTTTACTTAAATGTGTTGGATCAGATGATATACAATATATCTTACAAGAGATGTATCAAGGCTCTTGTGGTAGTCATATAGGAGGTCGATCTCTTGCTAGAAAGATATGGATATTTTTGGTCTACTTTACAAGCAGAGGCAGCTCAACTTGTGAGAACATGATTGTCTTGTCAAAAACATCAAAATATTCCTCATCATCCCATAAAATTATTGAAGATCTCTATACTATCTGATCCATTTGATCAATGAGGCATGGATATAGTTGGGCCTTTTCCTCTTGCACCTGCTCAAAGGAAATTCTTATTAGTAGTTGTCGATTACTTTTCTAAATGGGTAGAAGTAGAACCATTGGCCAGGATTACAGAACATGCAGTTATTAAATTTCTATGGCAGCATATTGTTTGTAGATTTGGTATTCCATACAAAATAGTTTCTGATAATGGAAGGCAATTTCAGAGCAAGAAAATTAAAAAATGGTGTTCTAATTATGGCATCACACAAGCTTTTACCTTTATGACGTATCCACAGAGTAATGGACAAGAAGAAGTAACCAACAGGAAAATTATCAGAGGACTCAAAACCAAATTAGATCATGTTGGTGTAGTTGGGTAGATGAATTACCCAGTGTATTGTGGGAATATCGTACCACTCCTAGAGAAGCCATAGGAATTACTTCTTTTCACCTGGTTATGGGGGCGAAGCAGTGATTCTGATTGAGGTTGGAGTGGAATCTGATCGAAGAAGGCTTTATGATGACAACAATGCGTATCGACGCCTCATGGAACTTGACTTAATAGAGGAAACACAGGACAAAGAGGCAACCCGGCTCATTTCATATCGTCAAAGAATGAGACAAAATTATAACAAGAGTAATTCCAAGGTTTTTTCAGGTAAGTGATCTTGTATTGAAGCGCATCAAGACTGTTGGAGATGTTAACAAGCTAGAATCCCAATGGGGAGGACCTTATAAAATCATGCAGAAATTTGTATCGGGCTCCTATTACCTTAAAGATGCAGAAGGGAGAAAACTCGAACGGCCTTGGAGTGCTAATCATTTGCAAGCATATAGAACTTAGCAAACATGCCTATAAGTCATTCTTGTATTTTGCATAAACATTGTTGATATGAGTAACAGAAAAGGTACAGGCAATATTATTAGGAGAGGTCATATACTTCTCTTTAAACCTCCATCTAGTAGATCGAGGACCTTAAGGAGTGACTGGATAGACTTCCTTAGGGAGAACCAGAGACTTTAAACCTATATCTAGTCAATCGGGAGCCTTAAAGAGTGATCGGATAGACTTCCTTAAGAGTAACTGAAGACTTTAAACCTTCATCCAATCGATTGGGGACCTTAAGGAGTGACCGGACGAGCTTCCTTAAGGGGAACTAGAGACTTTAAACCTCCAGCTAGTCGATCGGGGACTTTAAGGACTGACCGGACGAACTTCCTTAAGGGGAACCAGAGACTTTAAACCTTCATCCAATCGATCGGGGACCTTAAGGAGTGACCGGATGAGCGTCCTTAAGGGGAACCAGAGACTTTAAACCTCCACCTAGTCGATTGAGGACCTTAATGAGTGATCGGACATGATTCCTTAAGGGGAATCAGAGACTTTAAACCTTCATCTAGTCGATCGGGGACCTTAAGGAGTGACCAAACATGCTTCCTTAAGGGGAACCGAAGACTTTAAACCTTCTTCCAATCGATCGGGGACCTTAAGGAGTGACCAGACATGCTTCCTTAAGGGGAACTGGAGACTTTAAACCTTCATCCAGTCGATCAGGGATCTTAAGGAGTGATCGGACGAGCTTCCTTAAGGGGAACCAGAGACTTTAAACATCCACCTAGTCGATCGGGGGCCTTAAAGAGTGATCGAATGAGCTTCCTTAAGGGAAATCAGAGACTTTAAACCTTTATCCAGTCTATTAGGGACCTTAATGAGTGACCAAATGAGCTTCCTTAAGGGGAATCAGAGACTTTAAACCTCCACCTAGTCGATCGGGGACCATAAGGAGTGATTGGACGAGCTTCCTTAAGGTGAACCAGAGACTTTAAACCTCCAGCTAGTCGATCGAGGTCCTTAAGGAGTGTCCGGACAGGCTTCCTTAAGGGGAACCAGAGACTTCAAACCTTCATCCAATCAATTGGGGACCTTAAGGAGTGACCGGACAAGCTTCTTGAAGGGGAATCAGAGACTTTAAACCTCCATCTAGTCAATCGGGGACCTTAAGGAGTGACCGAACATACTTACTTAAGGGGAACTGGAGGCTTTAAACCATCATATAGTCGATCGGGGACCTTAAGTGACCTAGGCTTCCTTAAGGGGAACCGAAGATTTTAAACCATCATATAGTCGATTGGGGACCTTGAGGAGTGACCGGTTTCTTAAGGAGAACCGGAGACTTTAAACCATTATATAATTGATCGAGGACCTTAAGGAGTGATAAAAAATGCTTCCTTATGGGGGAACCAGAGACTTCAAACCCTCCTCTAGATTAACCATGAGTTTTAGCTCCAACATTACTTATTATGTAGGAAATTAATTTCGCTCGGGCATATAAATCCAATCGGTCTATTATATAGTCAAAAAGGCCCAAGGGATCATTTATATTGTAGATGTTTAATTTCACTCAGGCATACAAATCCGACCGGTCTATTATATAGTCGGGAATAGTCCAAAGGAGCATTTATATTGTGTATGGTTGTTTCATTCAGAAATATACGTCCGACCAGCCTATTAGACAGGTCAAGGATTCTTTTTATATATATATATATATAAGCACGACATTTATCTCATCATAAAAGCCAGAGATCATTAGGAAAGAAAACTATGAGATCTACTTCATTCGATTATAATTTTTCTATGGGATTTCTCTACATATGGCGGATATATTGAAAAAGTTTATTTATAGTAATACTTGGGTGGTTCTGAAGATAGAGGAGGCTACACAAGAAAATGCAGGTAATTGCAAATTTTCATTAACATTTGATAAACAATAAATAGTATATAGTAGTGATGAAATGATGAGAAAGTATAGATACAAGATCCCAAGTTCATTCAAATTTGCTTAGAAAGTCTCTTGGAAGCTCCTGGTTAAGTCATCGACGATCTATGAACACGGGAGGAGGTTCTCTTGATACATAACCCCCTTCTCTTAACTTCTGAATTACCCCTTCAACAGAATAGGTAAGGGTTCCTATGATGTGCCGAACGTATTCTCCACCAAACTCAGGAGAATCCAAATAGGATCTATGCTTGCTCTGCTAGCGCTCTTCCTCACTTGCCTTATATGCCTGAAACTCAAATTGTAGGCTATCCTTTTCCCCCTGTAAAGTAGCTTTCTCTGCCTTATCCTCCTTCAGTTCTTTCAAAAGTGAGCTTATTTGCAAGTCCTAGGCTCATAATCCTTCTTGTTGTTGAAATATGGCAAAATCTTTAGAAGCTAATTCTGGGGCTAACTCAAGAGACTTCGAGCTATATGACAGCTATAACTGGTCTAGAAGAGTGGTTTTGTGAGCATCAACCGAGAGAGCTTTATCTTTTAAGGCCTTTTCAACATCAAGCTTAGAATTAAGCCCTTATAATTGTAGTTCTAAGTTTTTCTTTTCTTCCTCTCGAGATTGTAGCAATTGAAGGCAGTCTTGTAGAGCCTTTTCTAGGCTGCCGTTGAGCTCAGTTTGTGAATTCACTTTGTCCCGTAGTTAAATGAGTTCATTATTAGGGAGGTTGGAAGTAGCTTGTAATTCCTCCACTTTATCTTTCAAAGTTCGATTAGTCCATTCTAAATCCTCGACTAGCTTACTCAAATATTGGCTCAAAGTATAGAGCTGAATGGAATAACAACACGGTTATATCATGTAGTTACCAATTAAGAAAGTTTAATTAGAAACTTATCGTAGTAGCTTGATGACCATGATCATCAGCACGTTCAGATATTGTATTTCTTTTCATATGTGCTTGCGACTGTAACCAGGACTCAGCTAGTGATCCTTTCAGTTGAAGTAGCCTATATGAGGTGGGAATAGAAGTTTGACCAAGTTGGAATGGTATCCCATGAGATTGTTTGAAAAGGATAGAGGAGCTGGTAGAAGTAGTAAACGATGAAGAAGAAGAAGGAGGAAATTCAAAAGTCTGTGGAGATGGATCAGGAGATGAAAGGCTAAATGAAGAATCTTGTTCAGTAGATGTTATAATGGGTCTAGAGGTAATTGATCTTTTGCAAGAGTTCTTTTGGCACGGGGCTTGGTGGAAGAAGAAGGTAGAGCTGGAAGAAGGGGCAATGGAGCCATAGGAATAGTTGGTACTTCCTCAAGTGAAGTAACAGTTGGAGGAATATCAAGAGACATAGGAATAAGAAGTCCTAGACTCATCATATTTAGAGAAAAATTAGAACAAGTATATGTAGGAAGGGTAGGTTCTGTTGGAACCCCAAGGTTGTTTTGGTGTGATCAACAAGTTAAGTTAGGTCCTGCGTTGTTTCTAACCTTGTGTCTAAGTGTGCAGGAGCTTAGGAGCACAGGTACTCGAGCGGAAGATTGCTCGGGGAGCAAGAGACGCAGCTAGCGAGAAGGTCGGCACGGGGTGCGACCGAGGGACGAAGACTGCGGATGAGTACGCTGGTGGACGAGAAGGAAACACACGGCGATTCCGAGGGACGAGAAGCAGGAGCGGAAGGCTGCTCGAGAAGACCGGAAGTTGGGTTCGGGTGAGCCATTTTCCGGATGGCAGAGATCACCCAAGAGAGCGGATCCGGAGCGGAAGAACCGGACCGAGGTGGGACTGAATCAGAGAAGAGGTCCCGGATGAAAAAGTCAACGTCTGTTGACTTTGGGCTCCGGGGCGCCCGGAACCCTTTCGGGGGCCCGGACCTTGAATATTGACTAGAACATGTCTAATGCGTTCTGAACGTTGGGGGATAAAGTTTTATACCCCCCAGGGCGCCCGGAACCCTTCCAGGTGCCCCGACCAAGGTTATAAATATACCTTTGGTCCAGAAGCTTTTCAACGAACTCATTACTTGTAATTCCAATGCTTGTGCACTTTAGTTTAGAGTTAAGCTTCTGTTTTCTGCGCTTCATTGCTGTACGAGGCTTCTCCGCCCGAAGGAGATTTTTAGCGAGCTTGATCTTCCTTGGATTAACAACCACATCGGTTGTAACCAAGTAAATAGTTTGCGCCTCGTTTTTTCTTTATGCTTTTAATTTATCGGCTTACCTTATATATACAAGTGTTAGCTTAAAGAGTTCGAGGAGGGTTTGCCTTTTTGTGTTTGCAGGATATCCAACCCCCTCCTAGCTGACCGTAACGGTCCTACAAGTGGTATCAGAGTCGAGACGCCTCAGAAGGACTAACCGCCGTCTGAAGCAACAAAAACGATGGCCGGAGCTAGCGAATATCCACCAGCATTCGAGGGGGAGTTTTCTCCATGGAAGAAACAAATGGAGGTATACCTTAACTCAGTCCTTGTTATTTCTTTAATTTTAAAATCTGGTTATGAAGAACCGAAGAACACTAACGGAGAAAGACCCAATCTATGCCTCTGGAACACAAAAGCAACGTAACAAATCGATGGCAAACGGACGGGCAGAATTTCATCTCCTAACCATGATACCAAATGAAGATCTCAAAATAATCGACGAATACAACAGCTCAAAAGAACTTTGGGAAAAGTTCTTAAAACTCTATGAAGAACCGATTGAAGCCATCCCCTCAATAGACATCGAGCCGTCATCAGAATCCGAGACAGAAGAAATTACCGAGACAGCCCCAACAGCCGAAGTACATCCCGAGATCGATGACGGGGGAGAATCTTCGAAAGAAAGTAATTCAACAGGGGGAGAACCAACGGCCGATGAGGTAAGTAAGGTATGGACTCGAACCTCTGATCAATTGGTTCAATCAATCAAAAAATTGCCTGAAGATATTTGCGAACCAGAATTTGAATCATCGAAAGAGTTTTTCGAACCTCAAAATGTTTTGATGAAAGAATCTTGCAAATTACGAAATATTTTTTTGAACAAAGCTTGCAAATTAGAGATAATATCAAAAGAGTTTTTCGGAGTAGAAAATTTATTATCCACAAATTTTTACAAATTAAAATTTATGTTGTCAAAATACTTTTGCAAATTACAAAATTTTTTGTTGAATTAAGTTTGCAAATCAGAAGTATTGGCAAAAAATTTTATTAAGTTAGAATTTATACTATCAAAATATTTTTGCGAATTAGGAATTCAAAATACAATAGAAAATGACATGTTACAATTGTTACAAATTTCTACATGTTCAAATTTTCTTGCTTCAAAGTTAAGAAATTATGATAAATTAAAATGGAAATTTAAAACTTTCTGATAAAAGCATTAGAATAAAGTAAATAAATAAATGTATAGAAATTTTTTAATGTTATCAATTTTCTTAAACTTTCTTGCATAAAGTTTCGGGCTTAGAAAGATTTTTATGGAGAAAACTAAGAAATTTTTCAAAAGTTATTTTTTAATTTTTCCTTGACATGGAAATATTTTCCTTGAAAATCATTGAAATATATTTTCATTATATTAACCTTTAGATCTTGCTTTGAACCCCATTTTTTTTGTGATCAAAGGGGGAGAAGGAAAGTATAAGTCTAGGGGGAGGTAGAAATTGAAAATTGAAAATTGTCGAAATTTAATTTTTTCTATCTTGTTGCACATTATTACAATAACTTGTTTTAATTTTATGTCTAGTTTTGACCCTAGCTTAACTTGGGTTGATCACACCAAAAAGGGAGAGATTGTTGGAACCCCAAGGTTGTTTTGGTGTGATCAACAAGTTAAGTTAGGTCCTGCATTGTTTCTAACCTTGTGTCTAAGTGTGCAGGAGCATAGGAGCACAGGTACTCGAGCGGAAGATTGCTCGGGGAGCAAGAGACGCAGCTAGCGAGAAGGTCGGCACGGGGTGCGACTGAGGGACGAAGACTACAGATGAGTACACTGGTGGACGAGAAGGAAACGTGCGGCGATTCCGAGGGACGTGAAGTCGGAGCGGAAGGCTGCTTGAGAAGACCGGAAGTTGGGTTCGGGTGAGCCCTTTTCCGGATGGCAGAGATCACCCAAATAAGCGGATCCGGAGCGGAAGAACCGGACCGAGGCGGGACTGAATCAGAGAAGAGGTCCCGGACGAAAAAGTCAACGTCTGTTGACTTTGGGCTCCGGGGCACCCGGAGCAGTCCGGGGCGCTCGGAGTCCTCCGGGGCACCCGGAATCCTTCCGGGCGGCCGGACCTTGAATATTGACCAGAACGCTTCTAATGCGTTCTGAACGTTGGGGGATAAAGTTTTATCCCCCCAGGTGCCCGGAACCCTTCCAGGCGCCCCGACCAAGGCTATAAATATAGCCTTGGTCCAGAAGCTTTTCAATGAACTCATTACTTGTAATTCCAACGCTTGTGTGCTTTAGTTTAGAGTTAAGCTTCTGTTTTCTGCGCTTCATTACTGTACGAGGCTTCTCCGCCCGAAGGAGATTTTTAGTGAGCTTGATCTTCCTTGGATTAACAACCACATCGGTTGTAACCAAGTAAATAGTTTGCACCTCGTTTTTTCTTTATGCTTTTAATTTATCGGCTTACCTTATATATACAAGTGTTAGCTTAAAGAGTTTGAGGAGGGTTTGCAGGATATCCAACCCTCTCCTAGCCGGCCGTAATGGTCCTACAGGTTCCTTACCTCAACTGTGGGAGATTTCAAAAGAAGTAATAGGAATTTGTTCAAAAGTAGCTATGGTGGAAGCAAGTGGACACGGGGAGGAAACACGAGGCTTTTTAAGCTTCACAACAAAGGGGCCTTCTTGATTTGAGGAGCTTGATGATTCCTGAGGTTGCTCAGATGGAGGTAGTAAACCAAGAGAGGAGGAAGGGTGATTGAGATGATGATCCTTTAATAATTCTTCCCCCATTCTAGTCAAGACTGCTCTTGTTAGTTGAGTATTCTTATACATGAAAGCAGGGAGGATAGCATCAGTTAGAAAATATAACACCCATAAATTTCCTCTCTTCCAAAAGAGAAAAAAGAAATAGAAGAAGAGAAAAGAAATAAAAATATGTACATAAATGACCCGGGCTAGGATTTGAACCCTAGACCATTGATCTAAGATTGGTTTAAGTAGTCATTAGGGTGGTGGTAAAGCATTACATTGGAAATAGAAAACTATTCATTTTATGTTGATGATGGGTGAAGAGATGCGTCAACTTCCACTTAGTATAAAAGGGGAAGGGAAGAGAAGAAAACCTAACTTTTCATCTTTTCTTCTTCTCTCTAGCCGAAATCTTCTATTCCCTCTTCTCAGTTTTCGGCCAAGAATCCTAGGGTTCCGAGGTTCTAAGTTCTTCAAGAGGAGAATCTAAGAGGAGAGTTTTCACAAGGATTAGTACGCGCAGGAAGGGTGTCTTGGAGATTAAAGCGTACAAGACAGGATTGTCTTCCCTACACCCTATAATAGTAAGATCTAGTGAAAGGATGTAAGTACTGTTGGATCACGACGGTCAGCTAAAAGGGGGTTGAATAACCTAAAAATACAAAAACAAAAACCAACCCTTCTCGAACTCTCAACAGAACACTTGCATAAGTAAATTAAACAAATAAACTGAAAGTAAGAGACCAAAGAGATTACTTGGTTACAACCGGGAAGGTTGTTAATCCAAGGAAGATGAAGCACTAGAATATCTCCTTTAGGCGGAGAAGCCTCTTACAACGTTTAAGAACAGAAACAGAAGGTCAACACTAAACTTAAAGCACACAAGCGTTGGAATTACAATTCTTGAGTTGTTCTCATTGTTTTAAAAAGCTTCTGGACCAAGACTATATTTATAGCCTTGGTCGGGGCGCCTTGAGGGTTCCGGGCGCCCTAGGGGCGATAAACTTTATCCCCCAATGTTCAGATCGAGTCAAAACTCGATCCTGTGAAAAAGTCAACTCCGGGCGCTCGGAAGGGTTCTGGGCACCTCGAAGGGTTCCAGGGGCCAGGAAGGGTTCTGGGCGCCCCGGAGGGTTCCGGGCACCCCGGACTGTTCCGGGTGCCTTGGAAAGCTCCGGTCGCCCCGGTTGGAAAAGCCAACCCTGTTGACTTTTTCCAGCCCGGGCCTTTTGCTCCGGCTCCGTTCGCCTCAGACCAAGTGTTCTGCTCACTTGGGGGATCTCTGCCATCCAAAATAGGGCTCACCCGAACCCAACTTCCGGTCTTCTCGAGCAGGCTTCCGCTTCGACTTCTTGCCCCTCAAAATCGCTGCGTGCTTCCTTCTCGTCCACCAGCGTACTCATCCGCAGTCTTCGTCCCTCGATCGCACCCCGTGCCGACCTTCTCGCTAGCTGCGTCTCTTGCTCCTCGAGCAGTCTTCCGCTCCGGCTTCTCGTCCCTCAGAACCACTGCACGTTTCCTTCTCGTCCGCCAGTGTACTCTTCCGCAGTGCCTCGTCCCTCGGATCCACCGCGTGCCATCCTTCTCACTAGCTGCGTCTTCCGCTCGACTACCTGTGGTCCTAAGCTCCTCCACACTTAGACACAAGGTTAGAATCACACAGGACCTAACTTAATTTGTTGATCACACCAAAACAACCCTGGGGTTTCAACAATCTCTCCCTTTTTAATGTGATCAACCAAAATTAAGCTAGGGTAAAAATAGACATTAAAATAAACTAACTAAATTTTTACAATTAAGTGCAAACAGATAGAAAAATTATTTTTGGTTTACCTCCCCCTAGACTTATACTTTTCCTCTCCCCTTTAATCACATAAAAAAAATGGAGTTGCAAGAAAAAAATCTAAGGGTTAAGACTTAGAAATTTTTGAGAACTTTGAAAATTTTTGCAATAATTTTCACAGAAGCAGTCTCAAAAAAAATTTCTAAGTATCGCTTTAAGTAAAAACAATTCTGACTTAGGCAATTTTGTAAAAATATTTTTGAAAATTCTAAATAAAAATTTAAGCAGAAATTTTTAATTTTAGAAAAACTTTTAACTTAGGCAAAAATATTTATTTATTTATTTTTATTTAAACAAAATTCGTTATCAAGTTATTGTCATTTCTTTAATATCATTATGATATCTAAATTTCCATTTTAGTCTATCATAATTTCTCAAATCATAATTTTCCAGATTTAAAACAAACAATATTAAGCATGCAAAAAATTCTTTCGACAACATAATTGGTAAAAAATCTTTCGACAATGTTTCTAATTTGCAAGATTCGTTCGACAAAGTATTTTGTAACTCACAAGAATCTTTTGGCAATGCTTCTAATTTGCTAAATTCTTTCAACAAAAGATTTTCTAATCCAAAAAAATCTTTCGTCGATTCAATTTCGAATTTGCAAAAATCTTCAGGCAACTTTTCATTTGATTTAACCAATTGTTTAGAAGGTAGAGACCATACTTGACTTACCTTGTCAGCTGTTGATTCTCCCCCCTATTATGTTGCCTTCTTCCGAAGTCTCTCCCCCTTCATCGATGCTCATCTGGGATGAGCTTTTTGTGTCCTCGAGATGGAGTTCGGCTGTCTTGGCAGTTTCCTCATTCTCAGACTGTTCTGATGGTGACTTGGTGTCCATCGAAGAGTTGGATTCGACTTCAGCTGGTTCTTCGTAGATCTTTAAGAACTTTTCCCAAAATTCTTTTGCACTTTTGTATTCTCCGACTTTGTCGATATCTTCATATGGTATTACGCTTAGAAGATGAAATTCAGCCCAAGCGTTTGCCATCGATTCGTTACGTTGCTTCTCATTCCAAAGATATTTCTTGATTTCTTCTCCATTCGTTGTCTTTGGTGCTTCATAACCAAATTTTATAATTAATGAAATACCAAAATCTGTGTTTAGATATACCTTCATGCGTTGCTTCCATAAAGCAAACCCCCCCTCGAATGCTGGTGGGTAGATGCTAGCTCCGACCATCGTTTTGTTGCTTCAGTCGGCAGTTATTCCTTCCGAGGTGCCTCGGCTCTGATATCACTTGTTGGATCGTGGCGACCGGCTAAAAGGGGGTTGAATAGCCTGAAAATACAAAAACAAAAACCAACCCTTCTCGAACTCTCAATAGAACACTTGCATAAGTAAATTAAACAAATAAACTAAAAGTAAGAGACGAAAGAGATTTACTTGGTTACAACCGGGGAGGTTGTTAATCCAAGAAAGATGAAGCGCACTAGAATATCTCCTTCAGGCGGAGAAGCCTCTTACAACGTTTAAGCACAGAAACAGATGCTCAACTATAAACTTAAAGCACACAAGCGTTGAAATTACAATTCTTGAGTTATTCTCATTGTTTTAAAAAGCTTCTGGACCAAGGTTATATTTATAGCCTTGGTCGGGGCGTCTTGAGGATTCCGGGCACCCTTGGGGGGGGGGGGGTATAAACTTTATCCCTCAACATTCAGATCGAGTCAAAACTCGATCCTGTGAAAAAGTCAACTCCGGGCGCCCCGGAGGGGTCCGGGCGCCCAGAAGGGTTCCAGGCACTCGGAAGGGTTCCAGGCGCCCCCGGAGGGTTCCGGGTGCCGCCCCGGACAGTTCCGGGGGCCTCCGGAAAGCTCCGAGCGACCCAGTTGGAAAAGTCAACCCTGTTGACTTTTTCCATCCCGGGTCTTTTGCTCCGGCTCCATTCACCTCAGACTGAGTCTTCCGCTCGCTTGGGTGATCTCTGCCATCCGGAATAGGGCACACCCGAATCCAACTTCTGGTCTTCTCGAGCAGGCTTCCGCTTCGGCTTCTCGTCTCTTGAAATCGCTGCGTGCTTCCTTCTCGTCCGCCAGCGTACTCATCCGCAGTCTTCGTCCCTCGGTCGCACCCTGTGCCGACCTTCTCGCTAGCTACGCCTCTTGCTCCTCGAGCAGTCTTCTGCTCCGGCTTCTCGTCCCTTGGAACCACCGTACGCTTCCTTCTCGTCCGCCGGTGTACTCTTTCGCAGCGCCTCGTCCCTCAGACGCACTGTTAGTATTAGCCCTTGTATCAATTATGAGATGATTGTAAAGGGCTCCTTTTGTATCATATTTCATTATTAATAAAGACAAAGTTGGTTATTATATTTATTTCAATTTAGTGCCGAATGAATAAGTATAATAATGTCCTAGAGTAGGAGGTTTTAATCTACAACATATCAATTGGTTAAATTGATAGTGAGATTATGTAGATATACATAGAACACTACTCTTAACTATTCATAGTCAAGCATTAATATGCAAGGACAATATTAATGCGTTGAGACTAACATGTGTTGGTTGATACTCAGAATATCGTATCGGTTCCCCTGTACAAAATTTTGTTCAAGTCCTGAACCATTCCTAACAACCTATTGTGTTCTTTAGAAATTAAATTAGGAATCGCAAACGGAACTTAACATTATTGATTTCAAATTTAACTTATCTGTTCTTAGAGGTTTAGACTTGGATCACAAACGATACTTAACATTATTGATCCAAATCCACCCATGTTACAAATTTAATTAAATATTAATTTCAGAGATCAGCTTCTAGGTTAAACATGGCGAGACACTAGACGTTCTTGGGTATGAGAGCATCCACTACTTCTTAGACAAAGCCTTTCAACGAAATTTAATATTTAATTTCCTTATAGTAACCCTAGGTTTAACCAAAAAGAACAATCGAATCACAAGTTCAAAAAAATAAAAAAAACACACACTCGAATAAAAAATTCGAAACCTAGAATCATATGCCTCTTGTGTTTGGTATTTCAAAATCTATACAAAGAAAACTAGTATGATGTGGAATAGAATTACTAGTTATACCTTTCTTTGTAAGAAACAACCTCTTGATCTTCTATCTTATTCCTCTTCTTCTCTTGGACGTCATGTGAGCGACGATCTACCAAGACAAGAACCACCACCACCTTTCTCCTTGCAAGTTTCGGCCACCAACCTTCAAGCTCCAAGGGATGCTAGAACAAAGCCTCCTTTCTCTCCTTCTCCAAAAAAAATCCGGCCACCACAAGAGCTCCAAGAGAGGGTGCCACCAGCCACTAAAGAAGAAGAGAAAAGGAAGACTAGAGGCCGGCCACACCAAGGAAGAGACGAGAGGGAATAATAAATGTTAGGTTATGAGGTGAGACACCTCTACCCTCTCTTTTAGATTCCTTGGTCTTGACATATAAGGAAGGTTTTAATAAAAACTTCCTTATTCTCCTTTCCAACAAGAGGAAAATTTAAACAACAATTTCCTTTTTTAAACTTCAATGGCCGGCCACCACCTTAAGCTCCAAACAAGAAAAGTTTTAAATATAAAATTAAAACTTCCTAATTTGTTTCTAAAAATTTTTAAAATAAGATTTCTCTTTAAAATTCCCTTCATGGTTGGTTATAAAAGGAAACTTTTATATATTAAATTCTCTCTATTAAAACATGTGGATGATTACAAAAAGGAAAGTTTTCTCCAAAATTTAAATCTTTCTTTCAATCTACAAATAAGGAAAGATATCAAATCTTTCTCTTAATTTTTTGTAGAAAGCTATAAAAGGAAAGATTTATAATTTTTAAAACTCTCTTTTAAATCATGAGCATGGTTAAAAAAGAAAAATTTTATCAAAAATTAAAATCTTTCTTTTAACTACAAATAAGGAAAGATATCAAATATTTCTCTTAATCCTTTGTAGAAAATTATAAAAGGAAAGATTTAAATTTTAAACTCTCTTTTAAAACATGCTTCCACATAAGAAAAGATTTTAAAAATAAAATCCTTCTATTTTTTATTGTGGCCGGCCACCACCATAACTTGGGTTCAAGCTAGGGCCGACCACCTAAGCAAACCAACTCACCTTGGTTTGGTCGGCCCTAGCTTGGGCTCCAAGCTAGGCTTGGTCGGCCACCTTAAGGTGGGTAAGAAGGTGGGTATGGATGGGTATAATACTTTATAAATAAGAGGCTATGATAGGGACCGAGAGGAGGAATTGGTTTTGGTCTCCCGATGAAATTAAGCTTCCCGTGTTCGCCCTGAACAACCAACTTAATTTCATTAATAATAATTCATACCACTAAAGAATTATTATTGAACTACCGCACCAATCCAAAATTACATTTTGGGCTCCTTCTTATCATGAATGTGTTAGTCTCCCTATGTTTAAGATATAGAATGCCCACTAATTAAATGAGTTACTGACAACTCACTTAATTAATATCTAGCTCCAAGAGTAGTACCACTCAACTTATCGTTATGTCGGACTAAGTCCACCTGCAGGGTTTATATGACAATCCTTATGATCTCCTCTTGGGGACATCATCAACCTAGATTACTAAGACATAGTTTCCTTCTACAATTAACAACACACACTATAAATAATATCATTTCCCAACTTATCAGGTCTATTGATTTATAGAACTAAATTGCACCCTTTGATAAGTCAAATAAATAACTATTAGATATATATTCTTGTTATTATATCAGGATTAAGTGCACACACTTCCATAATAACAAAGGTCTTGTTCTTTTATGCAGTCAGTATAAAAAAACTTTCCTTAAATGGTCCAGCTCAATACACTCTGAATGTACTAGTGTAATTTTATAGTTAAGATAAACTAATACCAAATTACACTACGACTATTCCAATGGTTTATTCCTTTCTATCTTAGTCATGAGCTACTGTTTATAATTTATAAGGAATCGATAACATGATCTTTTGTATATGACACCACACACCATGTTATTTATAATATAAATTAATTAAACAACTACACTTAGCATATAAATGTAGACATTTGACCAATGTGATTCTTTATTTCAATAATAAATGTTTACAAAAAGCTAGACTTTTAGTATACACTCTAACAGCATGTAGGTCAACGGATGACTTAATCTCACAAGTCATGGATATGAGATATCAGGTTAATACATGAGTATATGTTAGAGAATATATACTGAATGACCCGCCATGAGAATGTTTTTTGGATCGTTATATGAGTGTCATAAACATTCTCATGTGACTATTAGTATGAATAGTCCTTAGACCTAAAGTCACTACGGTTCCCTACATAAGGAGTTGTATACTTTGGTATCGTCAAACGTCACCCGTAATAGGGTGGACCATAAAGTCGATCACTGGGTATGCAATAAGTTATGCGGAGGGATGTGAGTGATGTAGATGGGATCTATCCCTTCCATATGACGGAAGTGATATCTATGGGCCCCTTGATTAGTAGGACACAAGAATGCATGGTCATGCTTAAATAAGTCAATATGTGATATTGAGTTTATTTAATTGAGTGTGTCTACTTAGAGATCAAGAAACATAAAGATTGATAAGAGAATGACACGGTCTATGCCTCATTGATCAATCTAGATATCGAGGATAGAAGGATTGAGTCATACAAGATAATAGCCACGGAAAGGTTAAGTCAGATCTCGACATTCTCTTCACTTGGGTAGCAATGATGCCTTGCTAGATGCCACTCATTGCTTATATATTTAAATGTTGATTTGGATACATTGCCAACGTTACAAGAACCTATTGGGTCACACACAAAGAACAAGTCAATGGAGATGGATTCATATGATGAATCATTGGATTAAGTCTAATTCAAATTGGACTCATTGAGTAAGACTCAATTAAATCCAACTATTGGATTGAGTCCAATTCAAATTAGACTCATTGAAAATGAATTAATTAATGAATAATGAGTTGGACTCATTATATGATTTCATGAAATTTGAATTCATGAAGAAAGAGGAGTGTACAACTTGAGTTACTCATGCATTGGATGTATTGGATGAAGAGTGAACAATTTGAACTGCTCATGCATTGCATGCATTGGATGCATTGAATTCATTGGATGAAGAGTGAACCATTGGAATTGCACATGCATTGGATTCATTGGATGAAGACAAATATTAATGTCAATCAAGACAATTGACATTAAGGCATGAGGCAACTTCATGAATCTATAAAAGGGGTTTTTGGATTCATTTTCATGATGAGTTTTTGGTGCTCTAGCTCTTCTTCCTCCTCCTCTCTTCCACTCGACTGAAACCTCCAAGAAAGGTTGCTAGCACAACCTTTGGTTGTTTCATTCTCCACCTTGTGAGTTTGTGAGATAAACGAGACTTGTTTGTGTGGATACCATAGAGGCGCGACCACTTGATCGCGCTAAGATCCGCATCTAAAGAAACGTTGGAATCGGGATTGCGAAGGGCACGCAACAAAGGTATAACTTTCTCATGTAGATAATTAATACTTAGTATATGGTTTCCTTTCTCATGGATCTATTGGAAAGGAACTAGATGTTTTCCACTGTGCTTTCGCGTGTTTAGTGCCTTAGTTCCTTACATGCACCGTGTGCTGTCCTTCTCGCTAGCTGCGTCTTCTGCTCGACTACCTGTGCTCCTAAGTTCCTGCACACTTAGACACAAGGTTAGAACCACACAGGACCTAACTTAACTTATTGATCACACCAAAACAACCTTGGGGTTCCAACAAGTACTACTCACCTGTAGTATAAGTTGTTTCGATGATGCATGTTGTGATATGTTTTTCTGCATGTAAAGAAGATACATGTTGTGTTATGCTTTATGCATGTTAAAGAAGATACATGTTATGATATGTAAGATGCCTTCTGAAGTTTTGGGATTAAGAGCATGTTTAGAGTATCTTGAATTGCTTCCCATATAGTTTTGGGGCTAAGAAGCATATTCAAAGTGCCTAAAGTGCTTCCCTATAAGTGTGGGGGATTAAGCGCACATAAGGTGCTTGTTTAAATGACAAGTAAGTGCAAGTATAAGAAAGCGATATGTAAAAGAAAGTATTTTACTTTTAAATGACATGTACTGGACCCAAGGTCCATGGGTGGGCTCCTAGATCACCCCTAGGCCCTTATATCGCCTAGTAGTACCTTGATAGGTTCAAGATTAGCTACCTCGAATCTTATTAAGGATGCACGTAAAGTGGTACAATGCCGGGCCCAAGTAAGTTTATTATTATTTTCACTAGTTATGTAATATAAAGTTTTCAAAATTCGTTGTTTGTCTTAGTAGAAGCCTTCTTAAGTTTGAGAATTTGAGTTATGAAGTGTAGCGTGGATGAACTCTTTAGTATGGCAAGACTTATGTTTCTATTACATGTTTACATTGCTAGCATAGTCTTAAGTTGATGTTTTGCATGATACATCTATTTAAAAATGCATGTCATGTACATATTTCTGAATTATGCATTTTAGCGTAAACTATTGTCAAGTGCGAGTTTTGTGTTTTTCCTAAGCAAATTTGAAAAGCTTGTTCTTGTTTTAATGCTTGTTTTGTGAGTAGATGATACTTACTAAGCATTCGCTTATAGATTTGCATTTCCTTATACTGCAGATAAAGGTAAAGGAAAGCTCGAGTAGGAGGAGGCAGTAGGAGCGGTGTTTTGTGTGTGTGTGTGATGGAACAGTGGAAGGAGATCTGGGAACTTGTGTTTGTTTGGAATATGTTAGAACTGATGCTAAAGTATTCTCTTCTCTCCGCTTTACATGAAATATTATCACTAATTGCTTAGGATGAATTTATCAATTTGGCAATAATTAGAGTGGCAAAGATAAGTACAAAGGGGAGAACAACCCCTTTTTGTAGAGCAGGGTGTGACCCCCACACGGCCGTGTGGAGTCACACAACCTCGGACCTCTTTTCATTGGCCAAGGTGACATGGCCGTGTGGATTCACAAGGCCGTGCACCTCTCCCTCTCGACCAAGGTTACATGACCGTGTGGATTCACACGGCCGTGCACCTCTCCCTCTCAGCCAAGGTGACATGGCTGCGTGGATTCACACGACCGTGCATCTCTCCCTCTCTGCCAACGTGACACGACCGTGTGGATTCACACGGCTGTGCACCTCTTCCTCTTGGCCAAGGTGACACGGTCATGTGGGTTCACACGGTTGTGCACCTCTTCCTCTTGGCCAAGGTGGCAAGGCCATGTGACCCTCACATGGCCGTGCGCTGCCAAGGTGACACGGTCAGTCATCGCCACACGACCAGGTCTTGCTGTAAGGAAATAGGTTGCTAAACACGCAAACGCGCATTAGAAAAACCTATTTCCTCCAGAAGATCCATGCGAAGGGAGAAGAAAAATATACTAAGTTTACATAGGAACATGAGAGATTATACTTTTGTAGCGTGCTTACGGACTTCCGACAACTCGGATCACAGCACGATCTCACGTTCGCGCCTCTCCGGTATCCACACGAACAAGAGTTCGTTTGTCTCACAAACTCACAAATGGAGATAGGTTGTGCTAGCAACCTTGAGAATGGATTTTTGGCCAAGAGAGGAGAAGAGCAAGGTGAATGAAGAACTAAGCCAAAATGAAGAGAAAAACACTTAAGTATTTTCATCCAACAAAAACACTTAATTAGCATTAATAGCCTTAATGAGCATTTACACTCCATTAAGGACCACACACTTGTAACTCCTTATTTCAAATTCAATTTCAAAAATTGAATCAAATGAATCATTGAATTTTGAAATTTAATGAATATCTCATTAATCCTCACTTGAGTCTAACTCAAGTCTAATTCACTTGAGTCTAACTCAAGTCTAATTTAATCGAGTCTTACTCAATTAATCTGATACAATTTAAATTCAATGAATCATATTTTATTAATTTGAATTGACTCCTTGAGTCTAGTTTGAATTGGAATTAATCCAATAATTAGATTCAATTGAGTCTAACTCAATAAGTCCAATTTGGATAAGACTTAATCCAATGATTCATCATATGAACCCATCTCCAAATCTACTTGTTCTTTGTGTGTGACCCAATAGGTTCTCGTAACATTGGTAATGTATCCAAATCAATATTTAGATACATAAGCAATGAGTAGCATCTAGCAAGGCATCATTGCTACCCAAGTGACGAGAAGGTCAAGATCCGACCTAACCTTTCTGTGGCTATTATCTTGTATGACTTGATCCCTCTATCCTTGATATCTAGATTGATCAATGAGGCATAGATCATGTCATCCTCTTATCAACCTTTGTGTTTCTTGATCTCTAAGTAGACACGCTCAATCAAATAAGTTCAATATCTCATATTGACTCATTTGAGCATGGTCATGCTTTCTTTGTGTTCTACTAATCAAGGGACCCACAAATATCTCTTCCGTCATATGGAAGGGATAGATCCCATCTACATCACTCACATACCTCCGCATAATTCATTACATACCTAGTGATTTACTTTATTGTCCACCTTGTTACAGGTGACGTTCGCCGATACCAAAGTACACAACTCCATATGTAGGGAACCGTAGTGACTTCAGGTCTAAGGACTATTCATACCAATAGTCACATGAGAATGTTTATGACACTCATATAACGATCCATGAAACATTCTCATGGCGGGTCATTCAGTATATATTCTCTAATATATACCCATGTGTCAACCTGATATCTCATATCCATGACTTGTGAGATCAAGTCATCCGTCGACCTACATGCTAGTCTCAACGCATTAATATTGTCCTTGTATATTAATGCTCGACTAGGAATAGTTAAGAGTAGTGTTCTCTACAATATCTCACTATCAATTCAACTAATTGATATATTATAGATAAGAACATACTTCCCAAGGACATTATTATACTTATTCAATTGGCACTCAACTGAAATAAATATAATAACCAACTTTGCCTTTTATTAATAATGATATATGATACAAAATGAGCACTTTATAATCATCTCATAATTGATACTAGGGATAATACTAACACTTGCTCCTTCTAGGGCAAGGCTACACAGTCGGTTAGGGCCACACGACCCAGAACTGCTAGAAGCTCTGGACTCCCTTCCAACTCTGCTTAGCTCCAGGTCATGTCCTATCAGTCTGAACAAGTTTAAAGTAGATCTTTGGACTGAGCGGTATATAATATGTAAGAATGTTAAAATTTTATATATGAAAAGAGTAATGTCTGCCCTTGTAAGGTAAGGTTAGAAGGCTGGGTTGTTATAGTTTAGTATCAGGGCAAGTTCCATCCTTCCACCACACACATCAAGCATTGATCCTGCAACTTCCAAGTAAGAAAGTACCTTCTCACAACTTTTATGCATTCAATTTCTGTTATGATTAGAACTATTTGTAAGACTAAGCATGCTTATACATGAAAGTATTAAGGGTAGCTAGAACTGTTTGTAAGACTAAGCATGCTTATACATGAAAGTATTAAGGGCAGCAAGTAAGAATGATGATGGGCTGACACATGTCTCACTAGTTGGCTTATGAATATGTAGATGGCCAGAGGACGGCCGGCTAGACAACCACGAGTTAATGAACCCCAACCAGAGACAAATGAATCTGCACCATCGCCCAACCTTTTAGAAGTAGTAACTCAGCTGTAGAGACAATTGGCAGAACAACAACAGGTTATAGCCACTCTGACTGCTAACCAGCAAGCTTCTCCTGTAGTCCCATCGGAAGCCAATGTGGTGGCACCAATTACGGTCGAGGTTCCATCAGTTACACCTGCAACCCCTGCAAGGGTAGTGAGGCAGGAAGCATACCTTATCTAGTGGCAAAAACTGAAACCAGAGAACTTCTCTGGCACCAACGAACCATGGGATGCTCAGGCATGGTTTAAAACCCTGGAGAGTATAATGGAGTTACTGGACTGGCCAGAGGTAGAAAAGATAAAGTGCGCTTCCTTCTGCCTCACTGGTGATGCAGGAATGTGGTGGGAACGGGTCAAGGCAAAAAGAATAGTGAATCAAATGACCTGGTCTGACTTCAAGACGGAGTTCTTTGAAGAGTTCTTTCATATGCGAGTCACGAACAAACATCACGATGAGTTCACGGAATTCTGACAAGGAAGTTTATCAGTTGACGAAGCTGTGAAGAAATTCAGTAGGCTGGCTCGCCTATGCCCCAAGTTGGTCAGCACAAAACGAGAAAGGGTAAGTCTAATGCTCAAGATGTTGTGACCAGAGATATATCTGAATGTAGCTAGCGGAATTAATAGACCGCAGATTGCAGAAGAGCTGATTAGTAGTGCCCTGATCACGGAGCATTACCTGAACAGTATCAAGTAGCAGAAGCTATTATTGATTGAGAATAAAAGTCAAGGGAGTTATGGCACTTAGAAACCCCAGAGCCATGGTTCAACCTGGAAGGGGAGCACCAAGAGAAAGCAGTGGAATAATAAAAAGGGAGGATCCGTAAGCAAGCAGCCTAAGTATGCCACGTGTCTCATGTGTGGAAAGATACATCTTGGAATCTGTCGCAAGGACACTAGTGGCTGTTATATGTGTGGTCAAGAGGGGCATATGGCCAAGTATTGCCCGACCAAGATCAACCTACCTCCAACATAACTTGTTCAGTATGGAGGCAAGCAGGCATAGCTACACCAGATATAGGCCACGTTGGACGATCCTCATATTAGCCAAGGTAGACTGGAGGCCCTACCAAGTACTACAAATGCTCGAGCTTTCTCCCTTACTAGAGAGGAGGTAGCAAACACCTCCACTATTGTCACAGGTCAGATACGCATTTTTAGTCAATATGCAATTATGCTATTTGATACTGGGGTAACCCATTCATTTGTCTCCATAGCATTTGCCGAAAGAATAGGTATACCCCCGAAGGTCCTATGCGGACAATTCTTGATGACACTACCCTCGGGAGAGATAATGACATCTACACACTGGCTACGTGCTGTGCCAGTCAAAATTTTAGATAGAGAACTGTACAGTGATATGATAATACTGAACATGTTTGATTATGATGTTATTTTTGGGATGGTCTTTCTGAGCAAGTATGGTGCTTCCATCGAGTGCTGTAAGTGAAGAGTCCTATTCCAACCCAAGGCAGAATCTAAATTTGAGTTCATCGGAGAATCGAAGAAGAGAACCCAGAAATTCTTATTAGCCATAAAAGCTCAGAAAATGTTAGCCGATGGATGTGCTGGGTTTCTAGCTCATGTGGTTAATACCCAGCAAGAAAGAGACCAAAAGCTAGATGAAGTTAGAGTCATATGTGACTACCCAGATATGTTTCCGGATGAGTTGCCAGGCTTAGCTCCAGATAGGGAAATTGAATTTGAGATTGAACTCATCCCTGGTACCCATCCAATCTCAAAGGCACCCTACCGCATGACTCCGGTAGAATTGAAAGAACTTCAGGGACAACTACAGGAGCTACTCGACAAGGGTTTTATTCACCCTAGTCACTCACCATGGGGAGCTCCGGTGTTATTTGTAAAGAAGAAGGACGGGTCCATGTGAATGTGTGTGGACTACCGGGCACTGAACAAAGAAACAATCAAGAATAGGTATCCCCTGCCGAGAATTGATAATCAATTTGATCAGTTAAAGGGAGCCACAGCCTTTTCCAAGATAGACTTGCGGTCCGGATATCATCAAGTGATAGTGAAAGCGGATGATGTACCGAAGACGACATTCCTAATGAGGTATGGGCATTACGAGTTTGTAGTTATGCCTTTTGGAGTGATGAATGCTCCTGCTACGTTTATGGATCTGATGAACAAAGTATTCAAAGCATATTTGGACAAGTTTGTAATCGTTTTCATAGATGATATCCTTATATACTCCAGAACTGAGGAAGAACATGCTGACATCTGAGGATAGTATTACAGATTCTTCAATAGAGCCAGTTGTACGCAAAGTTCTCCAAATGCAAGTTCTGGCTCGATCAAGTGTCCTTCCTAGGTCACATTATTTCCAAGGATGGGGTTATGGTGGACTCGACAAAAATAGAAGCTATGAGTAACTGGAATAGACCCAAGAATGCTAGTGAAATTAGGAGTTTCCTTGGGTTAGCAGGCTATTACAGGAAATTTATAGAGAACTTCTCAAGGATCACCTCTCCATTGACAGTACTTACCAGAAAGAATAGAAAATTTGAGTGGACAGAGGATTGTGAGAAGAGTTTCATTGAACTAAAAAAGAGACTGACCAGTGCTCCAATCCTGATTCTTCCAGAGAATAGTGAAAGCTTCGATATTTACAATGATGCTTCTAAATTGGGTCTCGGGGCGGTGTTGGTTAATCTTAGGAAAACGTACCGGTTCCACTGTACAAAAATTTTTTGTACAAGTATCGAACCTTTCCTTAAATAACCTATTGTGTTCTTTAGAAGTTAAATTAGGAATCGCAGACGGAACTTAACATCATTGATTCCAAATTTAACTTATCTATTCTTAATGATTTAGATTTGAATCGCAAGCGGAACTTAACACTATTGATTCAAATGCACCTATGTTATTAATTCTATTAAATATTAATTTCTAAAATTGACTTCCAGGACTGCATGGCAAGACACATGACTTTCTTGGATATGAGAGCAACCACCACCGCCTAGTCAAAGCCTTTTAAGGAAAGCTAATATTTAATTTCCTTAAATAACTCTAGGTTAACCAAAAAGAACAATCGAATCACAAATTCGAAAAAGAAGAAACACAAACTCGAAAAAACTTATTCGAAAAACTAGATCTAATTGCCTCTTGTATTTAGAATTTTTACAAAGAAAATAACTAGTATGATGCGGAAGAAAATTACTAGTTATACCTTTTCTTTGTAAGCTAATGACCTCGAGATCTTCTGTCGTATTCCTCGCTCGCCTTGGACGTCGTGTGAGCGACGATCCTCCAAGATGAACACCACCCAAAAGAGCTTCTCCTCCTTGTAATATTCGGCCACCACCACCACAATAGAAAAGAGAGCAAAGGGAGAAGAGAGGGGCCGACCACCAAGAGAGTCTCCAAGCCAAAGAATAAGAGTTGTGTCTCATGAAGCCCCCTCACCCCTTCTCTTATATTACTTGCCCAAGGCAAATAAGGAAAAACTTTTTACAAAAAATAAAATCATCCAAGAGTTTTTCCTTTTCCCTTTTAATTTTTCCTTTTCTTTCCTCTTGATTGAATCAATCACCAAATCAATGGTTGTGATCAATCCTATTTGGTTTAGGATTGAGTTTGGCCGGCCCCTTGCTTGGGCACCAAGCAAGGTGGACGACCACGATATTTAGGAAAGAAAAAATAATTTTTTTATAAAATTTTACAAGAAGAAAAAACTCTTATAAAATTTTACAAGCTCTCTTTCCTAGAGTTAAAAAAGGAAAGTTTTAAAAAATTAAAACCATGTTTTAAAAATTAAAACTTCTCTTATAAAATTTCCTTTTTTAACATGATGATAGAAAATTTTAATTTTAAAACTTATCTTCCTCCTTTTTTCTTAAACCATGAGGATGGTAAAAAAGGAAAGTTTCAAAACTTTTAAAACTCTCTATTAAAACATGTGGCCAAATTCAAATAAGGAAAGTTTTTAAAATTAAAATCTCTCTTTTAAAACTTATAGTTTTCTACAAAGAGAAGATTTTAAAAATTCAAAAACAACCCTCCTTGTTTGAATATTGTGGCCGACCCTACTAGCTTGGTCACAAGCAATAGGGTCGGCCCTTTAAGAGGAGATGTGGCCGGCCATTGCTTGGTCACCAAGCAATGGACCGGCCCCCTTTCTTGGACACCAAGATGGTCCTTTCTTTGGATGGACTTGAGGCTCTAATGAGGCTACGACAGGGACCTAGAGGAGAAATTGGTTTTGACCTTTTGATGAGCTTGAGTATCCCGTGTTCACCCTGAACACACAACTCAAGTTCATCGACAATAACTCATTCCACTAGAGAGTTATTATCGCACTACCGCACCAATCCCAAATTACATTATGGGCTCCTTCTTATTATGAGTGTGTTAGTTTCCCTGTGTTTAAGATTACGAATGTCCACTAATTAAGTAAGTTACTGACAACTCACTTAATTAATATCTAGCTCCAAGAGTAGTACCACTCAACTTCATTGTCATGTCGGACTAAGTCCACCTGCAGGGTTTAACATGGCAATCCTTATGAGCTCCTCTTGGGGACATTCTCTACCTAGATAACTAGGATACATATTCCTTCTATAATCAACAACACACACTATAAGTAATATCATTTCCCAACTTATCGGGCATATTGATTTATCGAGCTAAACCTCACCCTTTGATAAGTCAAAGAAATAAATATTAAATATATGTGCTTGTTATTATATTAGGATTAAGAGCACACACTTCCATAATAACTAAGGTCTAGTTCTTTTACTAAGTCAGTACAAAAAGAACTTACCTAAATGGTCATACTCAACACACTTAAAGTGTATCAGTGTAATTTATTAGTCAAGATAAACTAATACTTAATTACACTACGACTATTCTGATGGTTTGTTCCTTTCCATGAGCAACTTGTTTATACTTTATAGAGAACCGACAACATGATCTTCTAAGTGTGACACCACACTCTATGTTGTCTACTATATAAATTAATTAAATAATTACATTTAACAAATAAATGCACATATTGACTAATGTGATTCTTTTATTTCAAAAATAAATGTTTACAAAAGCTAGACTTTTAGTATACACTCCAACAGGCAGTACTGATGTAGAATGACAAAGTCATTGCCTATACCTTGATACAACTCAAGGATTATGAGAAGAACTATCCTACTCATGACCTTGAGTTAGCAGCGGTAGTCTTCACTCTCAAAATTTGGAGGCATTACTTATACGGAGCTCAGTGCAAGATTTACACAGATCACCAGAGTCTTAGGTATTTCTTCACTCAGAAAGACCTGAACATGAGACAGCGGAGATGACTTGAACTGGTCAAAGACTATGACTGTGAAATCCTCTACCATCCAGGGAAGGTGAACAAAGTGGCAGATGCACTAAGTAGGAAATCTTGTACAACTTTATTGTCCTTATCTGCTATGCCCCATCCCCTACAGAAAGAAATAGTAAATTTTGGGCTTGAAATTGTTACTGGGCAGCTCTCCACTTTGACATTAGTATCAGCCTTGCTTGAAGATATATAGAAAGGGCAGCATGAAGATCCTAATATTCAGAAAATCAAGCAGGGAATACAGGAAGGAGAAAATGGAGAGTTCCGAGTATCAAACTGTGGGATACTATATTATGGTGATCGCCTCTGTGTCCTTAATCAAGAAGAACTGTGATAGAAAATTTTAGATGAAACCCATGGAAGACCCTACACTATAGATCCTGGTTCCACCAAGATGTACCAAGATGTAAAGGAATGCTTCTGGTAGTCTGGAATGAAAAGAGACATTGCAAGATATGTCAGTACCTGCCTAACATGTCAACGGGTTAAAGCAGAACATCAGAGACCAGGCGGAGTTTAGCAGCCTATCCAGATCCCAGAATGGAAGTGAGAGGATATATCTATGGACTTCATAGTAGGACTACCCAGAACCATGAATGGTTATGATGCTATCTGGGTAATAGTGGACAGATTGACTAAGTCTGCTCATTTTTTAACTATTAGAATATCCTACTCTATTGAACAGCTAGCACAAATATATGTTAAAGAGGTTATCAGATTACATGGAGTTCCCAAAATCATAATTTCTGATAGAGATGGTCGCTTTACTTCACACTTCTGGTAGTGTGTTCAGAGAGCTCTTGGCACTAAGCTGTGGTTTAGCACTGCATTTCATCCTCAAATTGATGGGCAAATAGAACGAGTAAATCAATTTATGGAGGATATGCTACGGGCTTGTGTCTTAGATTTAAAGGGAGCTGGTGCCGATACCTATGCTTAGCAGAATTCGCATACAATAATAGTTATCAAGCTATTATTGGAATGACACCCTACGAGGCTCTATATAGGAGGAGATGTAGATCTCCTATCTGTTGGTATGAAGGTGGTGAAAATAAAGAAATGGGACTCCAGACAGATCTTATCAAGGACACCACCAAAGCCATTCAGAATATTCGCCAGAGAATAGAAACTGCTCAAAGTCGACAGAAGAGCTATGCGGATGTGCGCCGTAGACCGCTGGAATTTGAGGTTGGGGACTCAGTGTTCCTCAAAGTAGCCCCTATGAAAGGAGTGATGAGGTTTGGAAAGAAAGGAAAGTTGAGTCCACGTTATGTGGGGCCATACCTAATCACTAGAAGGGTTGCCAAGGTAGCTTATGAGCTGGAACTACCTCAGGAAATATCAGCCATCCATAATGTATTCTATGTCTCAATGCTAAAGAAGCATGTTCCTGATGTAAACCAAGTGATTGAGTTACAGACGGTACAAGTTCAAGAGGATCTCAGTTATAAAAGTCAACCTATTCAGATAATAGATAGAGAAGTTAAGAAGCTGAGGAACAAAGAGATATTGTTAGTAAAAGTGCTGTGGCAAAGTCAACAGAGGCAACATGGGAACGCGAGGATGATATGAGACAGAAGTATCCACAATTGTTCCAAGCTCGAGGATGAACTTTTCTATAAGGTATGGGGGATTGTAACACCTGTAAATTTCCTCTCTTCCAAAAGAGCAAAAAGAAATAGAAGAAGAGAAAAGAAATAAAAATATGTACATAAATGACCTGGGCTAGGATTTGAACCCTAGACCATTGATCTAAGATTGGTTTAAGTAGCCATTAGGGTGGTGGTAAAGCATCACATTGGAAATAGGAAACTATTCATTTTATGTTGATGATGGGTGAAGAGATGCTTCAACTTCCACTTAGTATAAAAGGGGAAGGGAAGAGAAGAAAACCTAATTTTTCATCTTCTCTTCTTCTCCCTAGCCGAAATATCCTATTCCCTCTTCTTAGTTTTCGTCCAAGAACCCTAGGGTTCCGAGGTTCTAAGTTCTTCAATAGGAGAATCTAAGAGGAGAGTTTTCACAAGGATTATTATGCGCGGGAAGGGTGTCTTGGAGATTAAGGCGTACAAGAGAGGATTGTCTTCCCTACATCCTATAATAGTAAGATCTAGCGAAAGGATGTAAGTACTACTCACCTGCAGTATAAGTTATTTCGATGATGCATGTTGTGATATGTTTTTCTGTATGTAAAGAAGATACATGTTGTGTTATGTTTTATGCATGTTAAAGAAGATACATGTTATGATATGTAAGATGCCCTCTAAAGTTTTGGGATTAAGAGAATGTTTAGAGTATCTTGAATTGCTTCCCATATAGTTTTGGGGCTAAGAAGCATATTCAAAGTGCCAAAAGTACTTCCCTATAGGTGTGAGGGATTAATCGCACATAAGGTGCTTGTTAAAATGACAAGTAAGTGCAAGTATAAGAAAGCGATATATAAAAGAAAGTATTTTACTTTAAAATGGCATGTAATGGACACAAGGTCCATGGGTGAGCTCCTAGATCGCCCTAGGCCCCTAGATCACCTAGTAGTACCTTGATAGGTTTGAGATTAGCTACCTCGAATCTTATTAAGGATGCACGCAAAGTGGTACAATGCTGGGCCCAAGCAAGTTTATTATTATTTTCACTAGTTATGTAATATAAAGTTTTCAAAATTCGTTGTTTGTCTTAGTAGAAGCCTTCTTAAGTTTGAGAATTTGAGTTATGAAGTGTAGTGTGGATGAACTCTATACTATGGCAAGACTTATATTTCCATTACATGTTTACATTGCTAGCATAGTCTTAAGTTGATGTTTGGCATGATAAATCTATTTAAAAATGCATGCCATGTACATATGTTTGAATTATGTATTTTAGCGTAAACTATTATCAAGTGTGAGTTTTGTGTTTTTCCCAAGCAGATTTGAAAAGCCTATTCTTGTTTTAATGCTTGTTTTATGAGTAGATGGTACTTACTAAGCATTCGCTTATAGATTTGCATTTCCTTATACTGCAAATAAAGGTAAAGAAAAGCTCGAGTAGGAGGAGGCAGTAGGAGCGGTGTTTTGTATGTGCGTGATGGAACAGTGGAAGGAGATTAGGGAACTTGTGTTTGTTTGGAATATGTTAGAACTGATGCTAAAGTATTTTCTTCTCTCTACTTTACATGAAATACTATCACTAATTGCTTAGGATGAATTTATCAATTTGGCAGTAATTAGAGTGGCAAAGATAAGTATAAAGGGGAGAACAACCCCTTTTTGTAGAGCAAGGTGTGACCCCCATGTTGGGTTTTTCTGGCCGCAAAAATCACTTTTTGCGTTGCGGAAACCCCGAAACCCCGCCACCGGATCCGTACGAAGAAATAAAATTTCATAAAACTTCGAGTACGAGTTTCTAACCTAGATCTAAACTAAATCTACAAAGGAGAAGAGCTTTACCCTTGATGTGATGCCCTTCGCTTAATCCCGCTCGTCCAAAGTTCGCCAGATCTCGAGAGTATCAAAGTAGATACCCCTTTATGTGTATCCACACAAGCAAGAGATGGAGAAACCAAACAAAAAGGTGTGCTAGCACCTTTGAATGGTTCGGCCAAAGTGGAGGAGAGGGAGAGAAGAGAGAGCTTGAGGAAGAAGATGAGAGTTACACAAAAGAAAATGAAAACTCACCAATGAATTAGTGTGGCCGGCCACATTAAGAGGGAGTTTTATCTCCATGGGATACCAAGAGTCACAACTCTTAGTAACTCCCATGAGGTGGCATCCCACTTAAGCAACTATGATGATGTGGAGCATCACCATTGACCCACTAAATGCCTACTCACCAATGAGGTGGCAAATGGTCAAGTCAAACTTGACCCTTCATCTTCCTCTCAAGTCAAGTCAAACTTGACCACTTCTCTCCCATGGTTGATCAAATCTAACCATTGGTTCAAGTCAATTTAAATTTAATGAATCTCTATTCATTGAATTAAATTGACTCAATGAGTCTAAGTCCAAATTAGACTCTTCTAACACATGAACCAAATTGAGTCCAACTCAATTAGCCTAATTTGGATTACTCTTAATCCAATTTGGTTCATCACATGGACCTAATTCTTTAGGTTCATCAAATGAACCTAATCTCCATCTAATTGCCCTTTGTATGTGACCCTATAGGTTCTTATAATGTTGGCAATGCTCCTAAACCCATTTAGAAGCATAAGTAATGAGCGGTATCTAGCAACACATCATTACTCCCCAAGTTATAAGAATGTTGAGATCCAATATCACCTTGTGACTACTAATTGTGACTCTTCACAATATATGACAAGTGTACTTCTATCCTTGACATCTAGATTGATCAATGTGAGGCATAGACCGTGTCATCCTCTAATCAATCTAAATCTTGAATCCCAAGTAGACTCACTCAATTAAATGAGCTCAATATCTCATATTGACTCATTTGGGCATGACCATGCACTTCGCGGTCTCACTCTATCAAGAATATCGATGTCACTCTCGTCATATAGGAGGGATAGATCTCATCTACATCACTCACATCCCTCCGCATAATTTGTTACATACCCAGTAATCGCCTTTATAGTCCACCCAGTTACGGGTGACGTTTGACGAAGCCAAAGTATGTAACTCCTTATGTAGGGAACCATGGTGACTTCAGGTCCAAGGACTAATAGTCATACTAATAGTCACATGAGAAAGTATATGACACTCATATAATGATCCATGATACTTTCTCATGGCGGGTCATTAAGTATACATTCTCCAATGCATACCCATGTGTCAACTTGATATCTCCATATCCATGACTTGTGAGATCAAGTCATCGAGTTGACCTACATGTTAGTCTCATCGCATTAACATTGTCCCTGAATATTAATAGTTGACTAGGAATGATTAAGAATAGTGTTCCCTATATCATCTCACTATCGATTCAACGAATCGATTGATATAGGTAAGAACCTTCTACTCAAGGACGCTATTATACTTAGTTATTTGGCACCAATACAAGTAAGTATAATAACCAAAAAATAAATGCCTTTATTTATATACAAGAATATGATACAACGAGTCCATATAACAAACATCAAATGATTGGCTCTAGGGCTCTAACTAACAATCTCCCACTAGCACTAGTGCCAATCAGTATAGGCTCTAAGGCCTAATGACCTAGTGTGACCATTATGCTTTCTCTGTGCCAAAGCCTTGGTCAAGGGATCTGCGATGTTAGCCTCTGTGGATACTCTGCAAATATTCACATCTCCTCTCTCGATAATCTCTCGAATGAGATGGAAGCGCCATAGTATGTGTTTGGTCCGCTAGTGTGAGCGAGGTTCCTTAGCCTGTGCTATTGCTCCATTGTTGTCATAATAGAGCTCTATGGGATCAGCTATGCTAGGAACCACCCCAAGCTCAGTAATGAACTTACGGATCTAAACTGCCTCCTTTGCTGCTTCTGATGCAGCAATATACTCGGCCTCTGTTGTAGAATCAGCGACTGTGTCCAGCTTTGAACTCTTCCTGCTCACAGCACCACCATTTATGCAAAACACAAACCCTGATTGCGATTGATAATCATCCTGGTCGGTCTGGAAGCTGGCATCACTGTAACCCTTTACAACTAGCTCGTCATCACCTCCATATATCAAGAAATATTCTTTAGTACTTCTTAAGTACTTAAGAATATTTTTGACCGCTATCTAGTGACTTCAAACCAAAGTAGTACATTGTCAATGTATACACTCTGACTTAGGCCAAGCAATCTCTTAGATCTATCTCTATAGATCTGTATGCCTAGAATGCGGGATGCTTCACCTAAGTCCTTCTTTGAGAAACAAGTCCCTAGCCAAGTCTTGACAGATTGCAGCAAAGAGATGTCATTCCCAATGAGTAGTATGTCATCCACATACAATATAAGGAAGACAACTGTGTTCCCTACAACCTTCTTGTAGACACAAGGTTCATCTTCATTCTTGATGAAACCAAACTGTTTGATTCCATCATCGAATCGAAGATTCCAGCTCCGAGAAGGTTGCTTTAGTCCATAAATGGACCTATGCTGCTTGCATACTCTGCCAGTATGCTGTGGATCTACAAAACCCTCAGGTTGTGTCATGTACACATCCTTGAGCAGGTTTCCATTCAGAATCGCGGTTTTGACATCCATCTGCTAGATCTCATAATCGTGGTACCCTGCAATAGCAAGCATGATCCGAATGGATTTAAACATTGCTACTGGAGAAAAGGTTTCATCATAGTCAATACCATGAATTTGCTTGAAACCTTTAGCTACCAAGCGACCCTTATAAATAAGTCCATCCATGTCAGTCTTTCTCTTAAAGACCCACTTACACCCAATGGGTTTGACCCCTTCAGGTGGATCAACCAAAGTCCATACTTGGTTAGTGTACATGGATTCCATCTCGGATCTCATGGCTTCTAGCCATTTCTCGGAATCTGGTCTCATCACACCTTCCTGATAGGAGGTAGGCTCATCCTCAATGAGCATAACATCATCATGGTTAGACAAGAGAAATGAGTATCTCTCTGGCTGACGACGTACCCTATCAGATCTGCGAAGAGGTAGGTCTACTTGAACTAGTTGTGGTTCCTCAACTCCTTGTGGAACAACATCATCCACAACACTTTGTGGTTCCAATTCAACTTCCATCGAGGCTTCTGTGCTATAGTCCACATCTTGAACTTCTTCAAGATCGAACGTACTCCCACTAGTCTTTCTAGAAACAAAATCCCTTTCTAGAAATACCCCAATCTTAGCCACAACTATCTTGTGTTGACTGGGAATGTAGAAGTAATATCCCTTTGTTTCCTTGGGATATCCAATAAAATAGCACTTATCAGATTTGGGTACCAGTTTGTCCAAGACTTGACGTTGAATGTAAGCCTCACAACCCCAAATTCTCATAAAAGACACATGGGTATCTCTCCCATTGCATATCCTATATGGTGTCTTTATTACAGCCTTAGATGGAACTCGGTTGAGAATGAAGGCTGCTGTGTCTAGAGCATAGCCCCAAAGATACATAGGAAGATCTGTGTGACTCATCATAGATCGTACCATATCTAATAAGGTATGATTCCTCCTTTCGGATACACCATTCCACTGTGGTGTTCCAGGAGGAGTGAGTTGAGATAGAATCTCACACTCAGCTAGATACTCACAAAACTCATGGCTAAGGTATTCACCACCTCGATCTGATCGAAGTATCTTAATACTTTTGCCAAGCTGGTTTTGTACTTTATTCTTGAATTCTTTGAACTTTTCAAAGGATTCTGACTTATGTGTCATCAGGTACACATAACCATATCTGCTGAAGTCATCAGTAAATGTAATGAAGTACCTATAACCACCTCTAGTAGTGACATTGAAAGGGTCACATACATCACTATGTATAAGACCTAACAAGTCAGTCGCTCTCTCACTGTGTCCACTAAAGGGAGTCTTGGTCATCTTGCCTAGAAGGCATGACTCGCATGTCTCATATGATTCAAAATCAAATGAGTCCAGCAAACCATCTTTATGGAGTTGGGATAAGCGTTTGTCATTTATATGACCTAAGCGACAGTGCCAGAGATAGGTTTGGTTCATGTCATTTGACTTGAACCTCTTGGTACTTATGTTATAGATAGGGTTCTCAAGGTCTAGAATATAGAGTTCGTTCATCAGAGGTGCACTATAATAGAACATATCATTTAAATAAACTGAACAACATTTGTTCTTTATTATAAATGAAAAACCTTTCTTGTCCAAACAAGAAACTGAAATTATGTTCTTAGTTAAAGCAGGCATATAACAACATTCATCTAATTCTAATACAAGCCCAGAAGGTAGAGATAGATGATAAGTTCCTACAGCAACAGCAGCAACCCGTGCTCCATTGCCTACGCGTAGGTTCACCTCGCCCTTTGTCAATGCCCTGCTATTTCTCAACGCCTGCACATTAGTACAAATGTGAGAAGCACATCCGGTATCTAATACCCATGATGAAGAAATAGATAGATTGACTTCTATAACATAGATAACTGAAGTGGAAGTCTCACTTCTCTTCTTCTTAAGATCTTTCAGGTACACTTCTTAAGATCTTCCAGTGCCCGATCTGACCGCAGTGGAAGCAGGTAGCATCCTTGGTCACCCCTCCTTTGGGTTTTAGTGCCTTGCCTTTGCCCTTGGCTTGGGACTTTCCCTTACCTTTAGGCTTGCCCTTGCCTTTGCCCTTTTGCACCATCAAAATGGAGTTGGGCTTAACCTTCTTAAGGTTGAGCTCAGCAGTTCTTAACATGCTAAGTAGCTCAGGCAGTGACTTGTCAATTTCGTTCATGTTATAATTTAGAACGAATTGACTATAGCTATCTGGCAAGGATTGTAAGATCAGATCAGTGGCCAGCTCTTGTCCAAGTGGGAATCCCAACCTCTGTAGGTTTTCTATGTACCCAATCATTTTGAGTACATATGGGCCTACAGGAGTCCCATCTTGCATCTTGCACTGAAACAGTGCCTTAAAGATCTCGAATCTCTCGTGTCTCGCTTGTCCTTGATATAGTTGACGAAGATGTTCAACCATATCATAAGCGCCCATCAACTCGTGTTGCTTCTGAAGCTCAGAGTTCATGGTCGCAAGCATAAGACATGACACATCTAATGCGTCATCTTGATGTTGGGTCTTTCGGGCTGCGAAAATCACTTTTTCGCATCGTGAAAACCCCGAAGCCCCAAGCCACCGGATCTGTGCGAAGTAGAAATAAAACAAAAATACGAGTACGAGTTTCTAATCTAGATCTACACTAGATTTACAAAGAAGAAACCCTTTATACCTTCGATGCGTGCCCTTTTCGTATCCCGCTCATCCAAGGAGATGCCGGATCTCAAGTTGTCAAAGTAGACAACTCTCTAGAAGTATCCACATGAACTAATTAGGTGGAGAAGACCAAACAATATGTGTGCTAGCACCTAGATGGTGTTCGGCCAAGAGAGGAGAGGAAGAGCAAGAAGAGAGAGCACTTGAGGAAGAAGAAGATGTAAATGACACTTGAATGAAAAATGAATTCATTCCCTTCACAAAAGTGGCCGGCCACTTTCACAAAAGTGTAACCCCCATTTTACATTAAGTGTGGCCATTAAAGAGATTTGTAACCTCCATGAGGTGGCACACACATGTGCTAAACACGATGATGTGGCACCTCATCATTGGACACATAATGCCAAGTCACAAATGATGTGGCATAAAGTCAAGTCAAACTTGACTCTTCCTCTTCCTCTCAAGTCAAGTCAAACTTGATTTAATCTCTCTCATGGTTGATCTAATCCAACCATTTAATTCAAGCCAATTTAATATAATGAATCTAATTCATTTAATTAAATTAATTCAATGAGTCATAATCTAAATTAGACTCATTGAACACATGAATCAACTTGAGTCCAACTCAATTAGCCCAATTAGGATTACTCTTAATCCAATTTGATTCATCAAATGAATCTAATCCTCTTGGTTCATCATATGAACCTAATCTCCATCTAATTGTCCTTAGTGTGTTACCCTATAGGTTCTTATAACATTGGCAATGCCCCTAAACCCATTTAGGAGCATAAGTAATGAGTGGTATCTAGCAACACATCATTACTACCCAAGTTACAAGAATGTCGAGATCCAACATCACCTTGTGACTACTAATTGTGACTCCTCACAATATATGACAAGTGTCTTTCTATCCTAGACAACTAGATTGATCAATGTGAGGCATAGACCGTGTCATCCTCTAATCAATCTAAATCTTGAACTCCAAGTAGACTCACTCGATCAAATGAGCTCAATATCTCATATTGACTCATTTGGGCATGACCATGCACTTCGTGGTCTCACTCTATCAAGAATATTGATGTCGCTCCTGTCATATAAGAGGGATAGATCCCATCTACATCACTCACATCCCTCTGCATAATTCGTTACATACCCAGTAATCGCCTTTATAGTCCACCCAGTTACGGGTGACGTTTGACGAAACCAAAGTACATAACTCCTTATGTTGGGATCCATGGTGACTTCAGGTCTAAGGACTAGTAGTCATACTAATAGCCACATGAGAAAGTATATGACACTCATATAACGATTCATGATACTTCCTCATAGTGGGTCATTCAGTATACATTCTCCAATGCATACCCATGTGTCAACTTGATATCTCTATATCCATGACTTGTGAGATCAAGTCATCGAGTTGACCTACATGCTAGTCTTATTGCATTAACATTGTCCTTGAATGTTAATACTCGACTAGGAATGATTAAGAGTAGTGTTCCCTATATCATCTCACTATCGGTTCAACTAATCGATTGATATAGGTGAGAACCTTCTACTCAAGGATGGTATTATACTTAGTTTATTTGACACTAATACAAGTAAGTATAATAACCAAAAACAAATGCCTTTATTTATATAAGAATATGATACAACAAGTCCATAATACACTCATCAAATGATTGACTCTAGGGCTCTAACTAACAATCTCCCACTAGCACTGGTGCCAATTAATGTAGGCTCTAAGCCCCAATGACCTAGTGTGACCATCATGCTTCCTTTGTGCCAAAGCCTTGGTCAAGGGATCTGCGATGTTAGCCTCTGTAGGTACTCTGCATATCTTCACATCTCCTCTCTCGATAATCTCTCGAAGGAGATGGAAGCGTCGTAGTATGTGTTTGGTCTGCTGGTGTGAGCGAGGTTCTTTCGCCTGTGCTAAAGCTCCATTGTTGTCATAATAGAGCTCAATAGGGTCAGCGATACTAGGAACCACCCCAAGTTCAGTGATGAACTTGCGGATCCAAACTGCCTCCTTTGCTGCCTCTGATGCAGCAATGTACTCGGCCTCTGTCGTAGAATCAGCTAATGTGTCCTGCTTCGAACTCTTCTAGCTCACATCACCACCATTTATGCAAAATACGAACCCTGACTGCGATCGATAATCATCCTGATCGGTTTGGAAGCTGGCATCACTGTAACCCTTTACAGCTAGCTCGTCATTGCCTCCATATATAAAGAAATATTCTTTAGTCCTTCTTAAGTACTTAAGAATATTCTTGACCGCTATCTAGTGACTTTCATTTAGATCTGACTGGTATCTGCTCGTCATGCTTAAAGCATACGAGACATCAGGTCGAGTACATAGCATGGCGTACATGATAGACCTTATGGCTGAGGCATAAGGGATCTGATCCATGCGGTCTCTCTCCTCTCTAAAAGAGGGACCTTGAGTCTTCGAAAGACTCATGCCATGTGACATCGGGAGAAATTCCTTTTTGGAGTTCTGCATGGCAAACCGAAGGAGTACCTTGTCAATATATGTACTCTGACTTAGGCCAAGTAATCTCTTAGATCTATCTCTATAGATCTGTATCCCTAGAATGCAGGATGCCTCACCTAAGTCCTTCATTGAGAAGCAACTCCCTAACCAGGTCTTGACAGAATGAAGCAAAGGGATGCCCTTTCCAATGAGTAGTATGTCATCCACATACAATATGAGAAAGACAACTATATCCCCTACAACCTTCTTGTAGACACAAGGCTCATCTTCATTCTTGATGAAACCAAACTGTTTGATTGCATCATCGAATAGAAGATTCCATCTCCAAGAAGCTTGCTTTAGTCCATAAATGGACCTATGCAGGTAGCATACTCTGCTAGTATGCTGTGGATCTACAAAAACCCTCAGGTTGTGTCATGTACACATCCTCGAGTAGGTTTCCATTCAGAAACGCGATTTTGACATCCATCTGCCATATCTCATAGTCATGGTAAGCTGCAATAGCAAGCATGATCCGAATGGACTTAAACATTGCTACTGGAGAAAAGGTTTCATCATAGTCAATACCATGAATCTACTTGAAACCTTTAGCTACCAAGCGACCCTTATAGATAAGTCCATCCATGTCAGTCTTTCTCTTAAAGACCCACTTACACCCAATGGGTTTTACCCCTTCATGTGGATCAACCAAAGTCAAAACTTGGTTGGTGTACATGGATTCCATCTCGGATCTCATGGCCTCTAGCCATTTCTCGGAATCTGGTCTCATCACAGCTTCCTGATAGGTGGTAGGCTCATCCTCTATGAGCACAACGTCATCATGGTCAGACAAGAGAAATGAGTATCTCTCAGGCTAACAACGTACCCTATCAGACCTGCGAAGAGGTATGTCTACTTGAACTGGTTGTTATTCTTCAACTCTTTATGGAACAACATCATCCACAACACTTTGTGGTTCCAGTTCAACTTCCATCGAGGCTTCAGTGCTATTGTTCACATCTTGAACTTCTTCAAGATCGAACGTACTCCCACTAGTCTTTCTAGAAATAAAGTCCCTTTCTAGAAAGAGTCCAGTCTTTGCCACAACTACCTTGTGCTGACTGGAAATGTAGAAGTAATATCCCTTAGTTTCCTTGGGATATCCAATGAAATAGTACTTGTTGGATTTAGGACCTAATTTGTCTGAGACTTGACGTCTAACATAAGCCTCACAACCCCAAATCCTCATGAAAGACACCTGGGCATCTCTCCCAGTCCATATCCTATATGGTGTCTTTATCACGACCTTGGATGGAACTCGGTTGAGTATAAAAGTTGTCGTATCTAGAGCATAGCCCCAAAGGTATGTCGGAAGATCTGTGTGACTCATTATAGAATATACCATATCTAATAGGGTACGATTCCTCTTTTCGGATACACCATTCCACTGTGGTGTTCCAGGAGGAGTGAGTTAGGATAAAATCCCACACTCAGCTAGGTAGTCACGAAACTCATGGCTAAGGTATTCTCCACCTCGATCTGATCGAAGTATCTTAATACTCTTGCCAAGCTGGTTTTCTACTTCATTCTTGAATTCTTTGAACTTTTCAAAGGATTCTGACTTATGTGTCATCAAGTACACATAACCATATCTACTGAAGTCATCAGTAAATGTGATGAAGTACCTATAACCGCCTCTAGTAGCGACATTGAAAGGGTCACATACATCACTATGTATGAGTCCTAACAAATCAGTCGCTCTTTCGCTGTGCCCACTAAAGGGAGTCTTGGTCATCTTGCCTAGTAGGCATGACTCGCACATCTCATAAGATTCAAAATCAAATGAGTCCAGCAAACCATCCTTATGGAGCTGGGATAAGCGCTTGTCATTTATATGACCTAAGCGACAGTGCCAGAGATAGGTTTGGTTCACGTCATTTGACTTGAACCTCTTGGTATTTATGTTATAGATAGGGCTTTCAAGGTCTAGAATGTAGAGTCCGTTCATCAGAGGTGCACTACAATAGAACATGTCTTTTAAATAAACAGAACAACATTTGTCCTTTATAATAAAAGAGAAGTCTTTCATGTCCAAACAAGAAACTGAAATTATGTTCTTAGTTAATGCAGGCACATAACAACATTCATCTAATTCTAATACAAGCCCAGAGGGCAGAGATAGATGATAAGTTCCTACAGCAACAGCAGCAACCCGTGCTCCATTGCCTACGCGTAGGTCCACCTCGCCCTTCGCTAATGCCCTGCTATTTCTCAGCGCCTGCACATTAGTACAAATGTGAGAAGCACATCCGGTATCTAATACCCATGATGAAAAAATAGATAGATTGACTTCTATAACATATATACCTGAAGTGGAAGTCTCACTTCGCTTCTTCTTAAGATCTTCCAGGTACACCTTGCAGTTCCTCTTCCAGTGCCCGGTCTGACCGCAGTGGAAGTAGGTAGCATCCTTGGCGACCCCTCCTTTAGGCTTCAGTGCCTTGCCTTTGCCCTTGGCTTGGGACTTTCCTTTGCCTTTGGGCTTGCCCTTGCCCTTGTGTTTCTGAACCATCAGAACAGAGTGGGGCTTTGCCTTCTTATGGTTCAGCTCAGCAGTTCTTAACATGCCAAGCAGCTCGGGTAGTGGCTTGTCAATTTCGTTTATATTGTAGTTTAGAACGAACTGACTATAGCTATCCGGCAAGGATTGTAAGATCAGGTCAGTGGCTAGCTCTTGGCCAAGCGAGAATCCCAATCTCTATCGGTTTTATATGTACCAAATCATTTTGAGTACATATGGGCCTACGGGAGCCCCATCTGACATCTTACACTGAAATAGTGCCCTTGAGATCTCAAATCTCTCATGCCTCGCTTTTCCTTGATACAGTTGACGAAGATGTTCAACCATATCGTAAGCGCCCATTAACTCGTATTGCTTCTGAAGCTCAGAGTTCATGGTCGCGAGCATTAGATAGGACACATCTAATGCGTCAACTTGATGCTTCTTGTAAGCATATTTGTCAGCTCGCGGGGCATTGGCAGGAGGAGCCTCCGGAATGGGCTGCTCCAGAACGTACAGTTTACGTTCCTGGGTGAGAACTATTCTCAAGTTCCTATACCAGTCCAGGAAATTTACTCCGTTGAGCTTGTCCTTCTCAAGGATAGAACGCAGAGAGAAGGTGTTCGTATTCGACGTCATGGTTATCTACAACATAAAAATGTAAAAAATAAATATCATATTCTTTTAAATCATTTAATTAGGCCTTTAACTAAATGATGCTCCCATTGAATTCTATAATTCATGTGGAACAAGATCCACATCATAGTACGCCTTGAGTTAACTTTGGCTAATACGCCTAAGACTTAGTATGATCGGTAGGTAACAATTTATCAATTACATCTCTATGCAACTCTTGTTTATAGGATCATCATCCGCAGTTATATTAAAACTTGAGTTAGCTTTGGCTAATACGCCCAAGAATTAATATAAATGTGATTATGTCCTATATTTCCAACCGTTGGAAGAATGCCTATAGTTGTACTCGACCCAACCGAGCAAACTAGGAATACTCAATCTAATTGAGTTTGTACTCATCCATGCATTGATAAGCGGGACCAAGATTGTCCCTCCGTACCCTACCAAGATAATATGTGTTGCTCTGCTTTGGCAGATTCAACAACACATGTGATCGAGGTAATAATAGGTATCACGGCACGGTAGGCATTAGAGTTGACGCGATTTGATCTAATCTAATCGTCGATGTGTATCAAATACGCGATAGATCTAATCTAATCGAAAGGGTGCATTTTGTACACGATTTAGATCTAATCTAATCGTTAGGCACTAATTACTTCCTAATCATGCATCACATACACACAAGCAATTAATTAAATTTATTTGTGATTAGTCATGGCCCTACTATGATCTTCTCAAGCCAATGAGAAGATCGGATGGTCAACCTAAGGTCAACAGCTTCTCAAGCTCCTTCCTTTGACCACCTTGTGTTGCTCGCGCCTTCCTCGTAACTCCATCTCCAGTGGACCTTCCACCGCTCCAATTTTGTACATTACAATTTTGAAACTCGAGTTACATTCGAGTCTAAACTAATTTACAACAAGAATAGATAATAGAGAAAGGCACGACGCGCAGGTCGCGAATCAAATGTACAACACGCACAATACAAATGACGGCATGCAGGCCGTAATATGAATTACAACACAAATCCAATTAGATTGGATCCTTTTGGGCCATGACTATCACAAATTATACATAATTCTAAATTATGTAATTTCCATAATTTTTTGTAATTTTAATACTAATTTTTACAATTTTTACGAGTAAAATTTCCCAGCGGTCCCGTTTAGCGATTTTCGGGCGCAATCGTGGAACGAATCCCCTTGCGGGGCCAGGGGTAGCGCCCCTACCCATGATCTAACCATCGCGAGTGTCCCTTAGCGATCCAATAGTGCCTTAGCCCGCTGTCCCAAAAGGATTTGGGGCGAAACCTTGCTGTTTTGGAAAAATCTTCTCGGTAGTCGAAGCCTATAAGTGACTAAACACTAGTGCTTCGCTTCTACGAGAAAATTACTCATAAAAACAATTAAAAACCTAAATTTACAGAAAATCACAGAACCTACATTTTTCATAAAAATGCAAACTAAACTCGTACAAGACTTCACACGTGGCTCTGATATCACTGTTGGGTCTTTCGGGCCGCGAAAACCGCTTTTTCGCGTCGCGGAAACCCCGAAACCCCAAGCCACCGGATCCGTACGAAGTAGAAATAAAACAAAAATATGAGTACAAGTTTCAAATCTAGATCTACACTAGATTTACAAAGAGGAAACCCTTTATACCTTCGATGCGTGCCCTTTTCGTATCCCGCTTGTCCAAGGAGATGTCGGATCTCAAGTTGTCAAAGTAGACAACTCTCTAGAAGTATCCACACGAACTAATTAGGTGGAGAAGACCAAACAATATGTGTGCTAGCACCTAGATGGTGTTCGGCCAAGAGAGGAGAGGAAGAGCAAGAAGAGAGAGCACTTGAGGAAGAAGAAGATGTAAATGCCACTTGAATGAAAAATGAATTCATTCCCTTCACAAAAGTGGCCAACCACTTTCACAAAAGTGTAACCCCCATTTTGCATTAAGTGTGGCCATTAAAGAGATTTGTAACCTCCATGAGGTGGCACACACATGTGCTAAACATGATGATGTGGCACCTCATCATTGGCCACTTAATGCCAAGTCACAAATGATGTGACATAAAGTCAAGTCAAACTTGACTCTTCCTCTTCCTCTCAAGTCAAGTCAAACTTGACTTAATCTCTCTCATGGTTGATCTAATCCAACCATTTAATTCAAGCCAATTTAATATAATGAATCTAATTCATTTAATTAAATTGATTCAATGAGTCATAATCTAAATTAGACTCATCGAACACATGAATCAACTTGAGTCCAACTCAATTAGCCCAATTAGGATTACTCTTAATCCAATTTGATTCATCAAATGAATCTAATCCTCTTGGTTCATCATATGAACCTAATCTCCATCTAATTGTCCTTAGTGTGTTACCCTATAGGTTCTTATAACATTGGCAATGCCCCTAAACCCATTTAGGAGCATAAGTAATGAGTGGTATCTAGCAACACATCATTACTACCCAAGTTACAAGAATGTCGAGATCCTACATCACCTTGTGACTACTAATTGTGACTCCTCACAATATATGACAAGTGTCCTTCTATCCTAGACATCTAGATTGATCAATGTGAGGCATATACCGTGTCATCCTCTAATCAATCTAAATCTTGAACTCCAAGTAGACTCACTCGATCAAATGAGCTCAATATCTTATATTGACTCATTTGGGCATGGCCATGCACTTCGTGGTCTCACTCTATCAAGAATATTGATATCGCTCCCGTCATATAGGAGGGATTGATCCCATCTACATCACTCACATCCCTCTGCATAATTCGTTACATACCTAGTAATCGCCTTTATAGTCCACCTAGTTACGGGTGACGTTTGACGAAACCAAAGTACATAACTCCTTATGTAGGGATCCATGGTGACTTCAGGTCTAAGGACTAGTAGTCATACTAATAGCCACATGAGACAGTATATGAAACTCATATAACGATCCATGATACTTTCTCATGGCAGGTCATTCAGTATACATTCTCGAATGCATACCCATGTGTCAACTTGATATCTCTATATCCATGACTTGTGAGATCAAGTCATCGAGTTGACCTACATGCTAGTCTTATTGCATTAACATTGTCCCCGAATGTTAATACTCGACTAGAAATGATTAAGAGTAGTGTTCCCTATATCATCTCACTATCGGTTCAACTAACTGATTAATATAGGTGAGAACCTTCTACTCAAGGACGCTATTATACTTAGTTTATTTAGCACTAATACAAGTAAGTATAATAACCAAAAACAAATGTCTTTATTTATATAAGAATATGATACAACAAGTCCATAATACAATCATCGAATGATTAGCTCTAGGGCTCTAACTAACACTTGATGCTTCTTGTAAGCATCATGGTCAGCTCGCGTGGTAGTGGCAGGAGGTGCCTCCGGAATGGGCTGCTCCAGAACGTACAGTTTACGTTCTTGTGTGAGAATGATTCTCAAATTCCTGTACCAGTCTAGGAAATTAGCTCCGTTGAGCTTGTCCTTCTCAAGGATGGAACGTAGGGAGAAAAAGTTCGTATTTGACGTAATGGTTATCTACAACAGAAAAATGCAGAAAATAAATAAATATCATATTCTATTAATCGTCTAATTAGGCCTTTAATTAAATGATGCTCCCACTGGATTCTATAATTCATGTGGGACAAGATCCACATCATACTATGCCCTGAGTTAGCTTTGGCAAAATCACCCAAGACTTAGTATGATCGGTAGGTAACTAATTACCAATTACATCTCTATGCAACTCTTGTTTATAGGATCAAGATCCGCATTTATATTAAAACTCTAGTTAGCTTTGGCTAATACACCCAAGAGTTAATATAAACGTGATTTTGACCTATCTACCAATCATTGAAAAATGCCTATAATTAAACTCGATCCAATTGAGTTAACTAGTTACTCAATCTAATTGAGTTGTACTCACCCATGCGTTGATAGGCAGGACCAAGATTGTCCCTCCGTACCTTACCAAGATAATATGTGTTGCTCTGCTTTGGCAAATTCAACAACAACATGTGATCGAGATAGTGATAGGTATCACGGCATGGTAAGCATTTTTAATTTGACGCGATTGAGATCTAATCTAATCGACAATGCGTATCATATACTAGATTTAGATCTAATCTGATCGTTGAGGTGCATCATGTGCGCGACTTAGATCTAATCTAATCGTTAAGGCACTAATTAATTACTAATCTAGCATGCATCACATATACACATACAAGCAATTAATTAAACTTTTTTGTGATTAGTCATGGCCCTACTACGATCTTCTCAAGACAATGAGAAGATCGGATGGTCAACTTAAGGTCAATAGCTTCTCAAGCTCCTTCCTTTGATCACCTTGTGTTGCTCGCACCCTCCTCGTAACTCCGTCTTGAGTTGATCTTCCACCGCCTCAATTTTGTACATTACAAAAGGTGAAACTCGAGTTACATTCGAGTCTAAACTATTTACAACAGGAATAAATAAATAGAAGGGCACGACGCGCAGGTCACGAATCAAGTACAACACGCACAATCACATGACGACACGCAGGCTGTATTATGAATTACAACACACAATATCCAATCAAATTGGGTCTTTTGGGCCGTGACCATCATAAAATAATACATAATTCTAAATTATGTAATTTCTATAAATTTCTGTAATTTTTTTTACAATTTTTACAACTTTTATGAGTAAAAATTCTCGGCGGTCCCTTTTAGCGATTTTCGGGCGCAATCGCGGAGCAAAGCCCCTTGCGGGGTCAGGGGTAGCACCCCTACCCGCGATATAACCATCATGAGTGTTCCTAAGCGATCCTACAACGCCTTAGTCTACTGTCCCAAAATGATTTGGGGCGAAACCTTGCCATTTCAGAAATATTTTGTCGATAGTCGAAGCCTACAAGTGTCTAAACACTTGTGCTTCGCTTCTACGAGAAAATTACTCATAAAATATATAAAAATCATAAAAACACAGAAACTTACAGATCTGTAGAATTTTATAAAATTCAAAATAAAACTCGTACGTGCTTCGCACATGGCTCTGATACCACTGTTGGGTTTTTCGGGCCGCAAAAATCGTTTTTTCCGTTGCGGAAATCCCGAAACCCCGCCACCGGATCCGTGCGAAGAAATAAAATTTTGTAAAACTTTGAGTATGAGTTTCTAACCTAGATCTAAACTAGATCTACAAAGGAGAAGAGCTTTACCTGTGATGCAATGCCCTTCGCTTAATCCCGCTCGTCCAAGGTTCGCCGGATCTCGAGAGTATCAAAGTAGATACTCTTCTATGTGTATCCACACAAGCAAGAGATGGAGAAACCAAACAAAAAGGTGTTCTAGCACCTTTGAATGGTTCAGCCAAAGTGGAGGAGAGGGAGAGAAGAGAGAGCTTGAGGAAGAAGATGAGAGTTACACAAAAGAAAATGAAAACTCACCAATGAATTAGTGTGGCCGGCCACATTAAGAGGGAGTTTTATCTCCATGGGATACCAAGAGTCACAACTCTTGGTAACTCCCGTGAGGTGGCATCCCACTTAAGCAACCATGATGATGTGGAGCATCACCATTGGCCCACTTAATGCCAACTCACCAATGAGGTGGCAAATGGTCAAGTCAAACTTGACCCTTCATCTTCCTCTCAAGTCAAGTCAAACTTGACCACTTCTCTCCCATGGTTGATCAAATCTAACCATTGGTTCAAGTCAATTTAAATTTAATGAATCTCTATTCATTGAATTAAATTGACTTAATGAGTCTAAGTCCAAATTAGACTCATCTAACACATGAACTAAATTGAGTCCAACTCAATTAGCCTAATTTGGATTACTCTTAATCCAATTTGGTTCATCACATGGACCTAATCCTTTAGGTTCATCAAATGAACCTAATCTCCATCTAATTGCCCTTTGTGTTGTTGGGTTTTTCGGGCCGCGAAAATCGCTTTTTCGCGTCGCAGAAACCCCGAAACCCCCTAGCCATTGGATCCGTGCAAAGAAAAATTTTGGAAAATACGAGTACGAGTTTCAAACTTCGATCTACAGTAGATCTACAAAGGGAAAAACATTTTATACCTTTGAAGCGTGCCCTCGCAAATCTTGCAAGTCCAAGGTACGCCGGATCTTGAAGTTGTCAACGTAGACAACTCTCTAGTGATATCCACACGAACAATAAGTGTTCTATAACACTCAAGGATGGAGAAGGAGAGCACCACAAGTGTGCTAGCACTTTCTAGGGTTCTCGGGTAGGATTTAAAAGGGGAGAAAGGAGAGAAAGAAAAGGAATCTCACATACCCCTCTAGGTACCCTCCTTTGTGACCTTCACTTCATCCTTTCTCTTGGAACTCAACACATTCCTCTTCACCTTGCTTGAAACTCTCGGCCAAGAAGAGGAGAAGGAGGATGAAGAGAGCTAAGGAAGAAGATGCATTCAACACCACTTGAATTTCACAAAATGAAAACTCCACCCACATTAGTGTGGCCGGCCACACACATGTAACTCCCCTCATTAATGTGGCTGGCCACATTAAATGGAATGGTGTGTAACCTCCATGAGGTGGCACACCATGATGAGGTGGAGATGATGTGGCAAGGTTAGTCATGCCATGTAGGATGAGCCAACCTTCATGATGTGGCAATACATCAAGTCAAACTTGATGTTTCAACTTCCATTTGGTCAAGTCAAAATTGACCAATTCTCTTCCTTGTTGAGTTAAAACCAACATTTGGTTCAAGTCAATTTTAATTTAATGAATCTCAATTCATTAATATAAACTGACTCAATGAATCAAATTTAAATTAGACTCATTCAACAATTGAATCTAATTGAGTCTAACTCAATAAGTCTAATTTGAATTAATTCAAATCCAATCTTTGGTGCATCATATAAACCTAATCCAATTGGTTCATCATATGAACCTAATCTCCATCCACTTGTTCTTTGTGTGTGACCCAATAGGTTCTTGTAACGTTGGCAATGTTTCTAAACTCCTTTAGAAACATAAGCAATGAGCGGCATCTAGCAACACATCATTACTACCCAAGTTACAAGAATGTTAAGATCCAACATTACCTTGTGACTACTAATTGTGACTCCTCACAAAATATGACTCATTTGGGCATGGTCATGCACTTCGTGGTCTCACTCTATCAAGAATATCGATGTCACTCCCGTCATATAGGAGGGATAGATCCCATCTACATCACTCACATCCCTCCGCATAATTAGTTACATACCCAGTAATCGCCTTTATAGTCCACACAGTTACGGGTGACGTTTGACGAAACTAAAGTACATAACTCCTTATGTAGGGAACCATGGTGACTTCAGGTCTAAGGACTAGTAGTCATACTAATAGCCACATGAGAAAGTATATGACACTCATATAACGATCCATGATATTTTCTCATGGCGGATCATTCAGTATACATTCTCTAATGCATACCCATGTGTCAACTTGATATCTCTATATCCATGACTTGTGAGATCAAGTCATCGAGTTGACCTACATGCTAGTCTTATTGTATTAACATTATCCCTGAATGTTAATACTCGACTAGGAATGATTTAGAGTAGTGTTCCCTATATCATCTCACCATCGATTCAACCAATCGATTGATATAGGTAAGAACCTTCTACTCAAGGACGTTATTATACTTAGTTTATTTGGCACCAATACAAGTAAGTATAATAACCAAAAATCAAATACCTTTATTTATATAGAATATGATACAACAAGTCCAAAATACAATCATCAAATGATTGGCTCTAGGGCTCTAGCTAACATGTGTGTGACCCTATAGGTTCTTATAACGTTGGCAATGCTCCTAAACCCATTTAGAAGCATAAGTAATGAGCGGTATCTAGCAACACATCATTACTACCCAAGTTATAAGAATGTTGAGATCCAACATCACCTTGTGATTACTAATTGTGACTCTTCACAATATATGACAAGTGTCCTTCTATCGTTGACATCTAGATTGATCAATGTGAGACATAGACCGTGTTATCCTCTAATCAATCTAAATCTTGAATCCCAAGTAGACTGACTCAATCAAATGAGCTCAATATCTCATATTGACTCATTTGGGCATGGCCATGCACTTCGTGGTCTCATTCTATCAAGAATATCGATGTCACTCCCGTCATATGGGAGGGATAGATCTCATCTATGTTATTCACATCCCTCCGCATAATTTGTTACATACCCAGTAATCGCCTTTATAGTCCACCTAGTTACGGGTGACGTTTGACGAAGCCAAAGTATGTAACTCCCTATATAGGGAACCATGGTGACTTCAGGTCCAAGGACTAATAGTCATACTAATAGTCACATGAGAAAGTATATGACACTCATATAACGATCCATGATACTTTCTCATGGCGGGTCATTCAGTATACATTCTCCAATGCATACCCATATGTCAACTTGATATCTCCATATCCATGACTTGTGAGATCAAGTCATCTAGTTGACCTACATGCTAGTCTCGTTGCATTAACATTGTCCCTGAATGTTAATACTTGACTAGAAATGATTAAGAATAGTATTCCCTATATCATCTCACTATCGATTCAACCAATCGATTGATATAGGTATGAACCTTTTACTCAAGGACGCTATTATACTTAGTTATTTGGCACCAATATAAGTATAATAACCAAAAAACAAATGCCTTTATTTATATACAAGAATATGATACAACGAGTCCATACAACAATCATCAAATGATTGGCTCTAGGGCTCTAACTAACACCCCACATGGCCTCGGACCTCTTTCCATCGGCCAAGGTGACACGACCGTGTGGATTCAAACGGCCATGCACTTCTCCCTCTTAGCCAAGGTGACACGACCATGTGGATTCACACGGTCGTGCACCTCTCCCTCTCGACCAAGGTGACACGGCTGTGTGGATTCATAGAACCGTGCATCTCTCCCTCTCTGCCAAGGTGACACGACCATGTGGATTCACATGGCCGTGTACCTTTTCCTCTTGGCCAAGGTGACGCGGCCTATGGGTTCACATGGCCGTGCACCTCTTCCTCTCAGCCAAGGTGGCACGACCATGTGACCCTCACACGACCGTGCGCTGCCAAGGTGACACGGCTGGTCATCGCCATACGACCATGTCTTGCTCCTTCTCGGGCAAGGCTATACGACCGGTCACAGCCACACGACCTAGAACTTTTGGAAGCTCTGGACTCCCTTCCAGCTTTGCTTGGCTCCATGTCACGTCCTATCAGTCTGAACAAGTTTAAAGTAGATCTCTGGACTGAGCGGTATATAATATGTAAGAATGTCAAAATTTTAAATATGAAAAGAGTAACGTCTGCCCTTGTAAGGTAAGGTTAGAAGGGTGGGTTGTTACAGAAAAAGAGAGAAATTCATGTTAAAAATAATATGAAAATGAACAAAAAACATACATAAGGAGAATAATCTTACTAAAGAAAACATCCAAGGTTGTGTCAGCTGGGCTGAGCCCAAAGATAAACAATAACCCTTCGGTGATAAGGTAGGAAACTTAAATTTTGCTACTTTTAATTTTCCCAGGGAAGAGCAAAGAGTGGGATCTTCAGAAATATCGCCCAATTGAGGAATGGGAGAAAATTTTCGATGGCAGGTCATGAGTTATGGTGGGGGAGAAGGAAGATGCATAAAAAAGAAGTTGTCCCGCCATTTTCCTTAAGGGAGAATTTTATGGAGCAGTGTGGTTTTTAGGCATGATTGAAACTTAAAAATACTATCTTCCACTTAGTGAGGAATAAAAAAATCGTGGAATAGTCGAGGAGATAAAGGAAAGCCAAGTAGACGAGAAACAACAACAAAACCAACCATAATAGAGAATGATTGGGGGATGAGTTGATTCAAGGGAAGGTCAAATTACCTACTAACATCAACAAAGAAGGGATGAATGGGAAACCTGAAATCACATAGGGCCTGTTCCCAGAAGATGGTCACATTACTTGGAGGAGGAAGATGGGGATGCTCCTTGGAAGTAGGGGTGTCTAGGTACGGAGGAAAACCATAGTTCTATTGAAGCTCATAAGCCTCCTATACTGTAAATCGGGAAGAGCATTGAATATACCACTCATCGGGAGTCACCATTGAAGGATTAGTAGGAACAAGGAGAACATCTAGTGGAAGGCGAGGAACAAAAAGTATGAACACTAGAGGAAGAAGATGAAGTATTAGGGATTTCCCTCCTTTTTTTCTCTTTAAAAGACTTAGAAAGGTGTCAAAAAGGTGTTTTAAGGGGGAACATTAGATTAAGGTGAGGAGAAATGTGGGGTCGAAGAAGAACTGTTGGATGGATTGATCGAAGACATAATGAGATAAGTACAGTTCAGACGTCATGGACACATGTGTCACTAATAGGAAAATAGTATTGGTAACCAATATAAAAGTTATGTTCCCAAGATATTAAAGCCATTACCAAGGTTAAAAGTTCCAAGATCCCAAGAAAGACTAAATATGTATATATACTCCTCGTATTATAAACCTGGTCGGTCATTATTAACTCGGTCAGCCATTACTGGTCGATCGAGTCTGAAGGTTAATTAAAGCTACAATATCTGAACTTGACTGGTCATTGAAGGTCGATCGAGTGTTAAGTTTGGGTGAAATTAAATATAGAAGTGAACTTGTCAGGTCGGTAAAAGTCGGACAAAAATTGTTACTAAGAAATAATGTGTAGATTAAAATAAGGATAATATGCTTATAAGAAGATTAATAAATGATAACCCTAAAGACAATGAAACAAATTTGAGCGAATGTTAAAACTTGGATGGGTACCAATTCTAATTAAAAATAATAACTTAACCCTTCAGTAATAAAATCAAGTCAACTAAAATCAACATAATTTCATCCAAGTATGCAAATTTCTGAGTACTCAATAGATGAGGACGGAAAAAAATTATGCAAATAGTTAAACATCATAAGAGAAAGTTAACAATTAAAATTGTTTTATATCACAAAAACATATTGAAAATTAGATCCACAAGCTAGATTATCTTGGGAAATAAATCAGGGGGTATGGTATCAAGCAATTTCTGACGATCAAGGAAATTGGCTGGAGGATCAGAAATTATATATCCTTTGTCTTTTAATTGCTTTATACCCCCCTCAGCCCCATGAGTGAAGGCTCTAGCAATCGAAGTAGCAATAGGAGCATTGAATTTAGAAGATGCTAAAAGTATTCTTTTCCTCTTTTTAAATAGTTCATCTTCGCCCGCCTGATAATCCGCTAGAGCATCTTGAGAGGCTTTTAATGCAGACTCTTTGGAAGAAATATTAGCTTGGGCTATGGTTAAGGATGAATGTAGAATGTCTAGCTCAGAGTCCTTAGATTGCAAATCAGAGTCTTTAGCAACCAATTCTAAAGCGTGAGCATCCTTTAGTGCTTGCAATTGAGATGACAATTGAGCATTTTCGGCAGTATACTTATCTAGTTTGGATGCGAATTCAGTGCGAAGGTTGGTCTCTAATTTAACTTGAGACTCAAAATTCTCTACAGAGGCTTTCCATTGACTCGAACTTTTAGATTCTACCTCAAGGAGTTCGCGGGTCTCTTGTAGCTGGGTGGATAATTCCGCTAATTCTCTGGAGGCATGAGAGGAAGATGCTCCAAGGGTTTGCTGCCTCAATGTGCCATTTTCTTAAGCCAAATCATATAATTAGTGGGCCACACTCATATTAATGAGCCACCGCAATAGAAAGGAAAGTTATTTCTAGAGTGCATTAATGAACAAACAAAAGGATGAAGGGCAGGTTACCTTAGTTTCCTTGAAATAAAACTTATCAGCCAATTCAGTAGAGGTGAGTTTTTCAAGTTACTGGCAGGCCTCTGCCCAAACGGTGGTCAAAGAACCCCCCATAGTATTGGAAGGAGAGAAGATGTGGAGGAGGATGATAAAGAACTATGAAGTGAAGGAGGAGAGAAGAGAAGAGGACCCTGAGTTCCTTGGTTAGGTAAAGGAATTGGTTCTGGGAAGGTCATCATAAACTCAGAATCTAAACTTGTACTTTGAAGAGGAGGATCTTTCGGTGGTTGAATAGGTGGGGAAGTGAGCATTAGGTATAAGGAAGATAGGGTAGGTTCTGGAGAAGTAGGTTGAATATCTCCTACAGTTATATCCTATGGAACAGAGATAGCCTGTTTCTTGGGGAGGGGCGTTAAGGTTAACCTCTGCCCAGGGTGTTTTCTGGTAGGGATAGTTTTTGGTGCCTGTTCTGGTAGCTCCAAAAGGGCATCCTCTGGCAAAGGAGGTAAACTCGTGGATGTCTCCATAGAGGTGGTGTATGAACTAGAAGCAAGTGTAGGTTGGGTAGAAGGTTCAGGCAAAGGAGCATCAGAAGCTTGAATTGATGCGGCATTAAGCTCTGCATTCAGCTCTCGTTCCTTGGCTAGTAATGCTTCCTCTTCTAGGCAGATTTCCTTGTCAACCAAAGCTCTAAATACAACATCCACTACAATAAATAAAAAGAGTATTTTAGTTAGTAAAAGAGTAATGGTTGAAGTGTAAAGACTTATTAAAGGAACATTGCAATCTTTTTTTAACAGGGCTCAGGCCAAAAAAGTATAGAAGATCATTACGTAGTCATTTATGGATGTAAAAGCAGTGACCAAGTAATCTATTGTAATAATCGGTTGTTGATGAAGTTCTTTTACATCAGGAAGAGGAGGGAAGGAAGACTGCCATGCAGTAGACCATGTAACAAGTCTAGGAAATTTTATGAAAAAAGTGTGATTTCTAGCCCTTGTTGGAGGAAGGCATGTCTGTGAAGAACACCATCTTAGGATGAGATTGAAAAAGAAACACTCCCGGTTCTGATTTTTTAGGATAGGAAAGCATGAAGAAGTTTTGAGGAGTAGGAGGGATATTGAAACGGCGGAATAACATGTATAACCCACATAGATATCTAAAAGCATTTGGAGCAAATTGTTGTAAAGGGAGACCAAAATATTGGCTTATTTCCGACAAGAATGGAGGAATAGGGAAACGTAAGTTTGCCGCTAATTGGGATTTGAAGAAGGTAACATAGTTATCAAGAGGAAGATGGGGATGAGCATCAGATTGCGGAACCATGATACGATATACTTTAGGGATTTGATACTGAGAGCGAATAGAAATTCGATCGTCAGTACTAAAGGAAGAATGAGTCAGAGTGTACCAAGGAACTATTAACTCCTCAGCCATGGTGAAAAACAAAAGCACTTAAGGGATAGGTAACTTACTAGGTCATTAAGGATGAAAGGAAATAGAAGAAGGTCGGGGAAGATGAAGGAATGCAAAGTGTTGAAGAAAGTCGAAAAAGAGAATCACCAGAAAATGAGTGGAGGAAGACGAATAGTAAAGAAATGAAAAAGGTTTAGGGTTTAAGATGGTGTAAGGATCACCGTCAAAGTGAAACGGCTCGCGATGGGAGAAGCGTTGATTTTCTAAGGGGCATGTGATAGGACGGTGATAAAGAAGCATGTTAAAGGTTGCTTCAAGAAATAGGAAAAAAGTGCTACGTGGTGATCACCCATACAGAGGCATTTATGATAAATAGAACAAACCAAATCATATGCTGAGACGCCATATCTTCGAGCGCCTCTGAAATTCTGTTTCCGTTGAAGGACCAATTACCAAAGAGACAATTTTGAAAAATTGTGCGATTCTCTAGGTATAAAAGGAGAAGATAGAAAAAATAATGACTTAGGAATATAGAGCAAACAAACAAAATTGAAGCCCGTGTCTAGTCAATTGGTTATACCTCCTTCAACTAGACTTGAAGGGGAGGCTAGTGATATGGGTTATAATAGGTTGGCCTATCGAATGAAGGAGTTAGGATCGATAAGGATAGGAGAAGTATATATATAGTCGGGCGAATGTATAATTAATAAGATAATGAATGACCAAGTAAAAGTCTTTTTTGTGGGTGCTCAATCGGGCAAAGCCCGATCGAGCGTAATATAGAAGCTCGTGGTATATTACAGGCTGAGTGAAGGCCGAGCAAGCACCCATGTGCCTACACACGTTTGGTCAGGAAAAGCCTGACCGAGCATAAAGACACTTAGCTTTATAGAGCTTTATAGTACATTATCGGCCGAGTGAAGGACGAGCGAGCACCTATGTGCATACATGGGTTTAGTCAGATAGAGTCGACCGAGTATAAAGGCACTTAGCTTTATATAGGTTTATAGTACATTACCGATCGAGTGAAGGTAGAGCGAGCACCTATGTGCATACACGCGTTCAGTCAAGCAAAGGCCGACCGAGCATAAAGGCACTTAGCCTTATAGAAGCTCGTAGTATATTACCAGTCGAGTGAAGGTCAAGCTAGAACCCATGTGTGAATACACGCTTTCGGTTAGGCAAAGCTCGACCGAACGTAAAGACACTTAGACTTATAAGAAGCTCTTAGTATATTATAGAACGAGTGAAGGCCGAGCGAGCACCAATGTATGCCCACATGCGCTCGAGCAGACAAAGCTCGACCAAGCGTAAAGGTACTTAGCCTTATAGAAGCTTGTGGTATATTACCGGCCAAGTGAAGGCTGAGCGAGCACCCATGTGCCTACACATGATCAGTCAGGCAAAGCCTGACAGAGCATAATGACACTTAGCCTTATAGAAGCTTGTAGTATATTATCGACCGAAGGAAGACCGAGTGACCACCAATGTGTGCCTACATGCTTTCGGTCAGGCAAAGATTGATCGAGCACAAAGACACTTAGCCTTATAAGAAGCTCTTAGTATACTACCGACCGATTGAAAGCCTAGCAAGCACTATCATGTGTGTATGTACTCGGCTGGGTATAACCCGACCAAGAATAAGGGCACTCAGCCTCATAAAGTTCATAAACATTCTTGGATGGAACATGCTCAGCAGGAAGTATTCTCAATATATACACGACCGTCTTAAACGATCGGTCGAAACATGCTTAACAAAAGTATATAAGTATGATAGCCTGGCAAACTTGGTGAGAAATATCTTCTAGAATCTTCTTCAATTATAATGACGTGTTCATATGCATATCTCATCATTAATATTAGTCACAAATGATAAAAGAGGTACATCTGGAGTACAAAAAAGTTTCCTTAAAAAGATTATTGCATGAAGCTCAGGTGGAGAATTCAACTCCTAACAAACTCTAACAAACCGGGGACTACTGAAGGCGCTGGAATTCTGTTCTGTTTCAATTTCCCTGTACAAAAATTGTACAAGTACAGAACTTTTCCTAGCAACCCGCATGTTCGATCAGACATATGTTTGATCAATCAAGCAAGTTCTTAATGGATCAAAGCACACATTGATCAAAATACAAGATCGCTGGCCTCTTGTGTTAGTATTCAAAATCGATGCAAAGAAAACTAAACAAATTACGCAGCGGAATCAAAGAACTAGTTGTACCTTTCTTTTGTATATAAAGACCTCTTGATCTTCTACTGTATTCCTCTCCTCTTCTTGGACGTCGTGTGGGTGACGATCTATCAAGATAACAAACACCCTACCCTTCATTGTTTCCAAACCGTCGACCACCAAGAGAATAGCTAGGATCGGGCACCTTCTCCTCTTCTTCTTCTTTGCCAAGACGCCGTCCATAAAGGATACAAGAGGAGGTGCCGACCCTAGCAAGGAGGAGGTGCTAGCCACTAGCAAGGAGGTGGAGGTGGCACCGGCCCTATGAGGAGGAGGTGGCACCGACCCTCGGAGGAGGAGGTGTCGCCGACCGTAGAAAAAGAAGAGGTGTCGCCGACCCTTGGAAAGGAGGAGGTGGCGCCAAAAACCAAAACCAACAACAACTACAACAACATGTGGATGGGTGGATTTGAGACTTTATATAGAGGATACAACAGGGACCTAGAGGAGGAATTGGTTTAGGCCTCCTGATGGGATTGGGCTTTCTGGGTTCAACCCGAACACTCAACTCATGTCCATCAATAATAGCCCATACCACTAAAAGGTTATTATTGAACTACCACACCAATCCCATATTACAATATGTGCTCCTTCTTATCATGAGTGCGTTAATCTCCCTGTGTTTAAGATATCGTATGTCCGTTAATTAATTGAGTTACTGAACACCCAATTAATTAACATCTGATTCTAAGAGTAGTACCACTCAACTTTATTATCATGTTAGACTAAGTCCACCTACATGGTTTACATGATAATTCTTATGAGCTCCTCAAGGGGACATCATCAACCTAAATAAGTAGGACACAAATTCCTTCTATAATCAATAACACATCGTATAAATAGTACTATTTCCCAACTCATCGAGCATATTAATTTAACCAATAAAGCTTACCCATTGATAAGTTAAAGAAATAAATAATAAATATATGTGCTTGTTATTATATAGGGATTAAGAGGGCGCACATCCATAATAAAAGAGGTTCTGTTCTTTTATGTAGTCAGTACAAATCAAACAACCTCAAATGGTTCTACTCAATACACACATAATGTACTAGTGTAATTTTATAGTCAAGATAAACTAATACCAAATTACACTACAACCATTCTAATGGTTTGCCCCAATCCATCTTGGTTGTGAGCTACTATTTATAATTTATAAGAAATCGATAACATGATCTTCTGTGTGTTACCACACACTATGTTATCTACAATATAAATTAATTGGACAATTGCATTGACATATATATAAATATAAAATGCAAACATTTGACCAAAGTGATTCTCATTTCAAAATATTTTAAAATAGATGTTCATACAAAAGCTAGGCTTATAGTATACATCCCAACAATCTCCCACTTATACTAAAAGACTATGCTACCATAAATGCTACCATACATCTAATTCCCATCCCCTCAACATGCCAATCCAAAGCTCTCTCCGGAAGGGCCTTAGTGAAAGGATCTGCCAGGTTATCTGCTGATGTAATCTTGGTGACAACAACCTCTCCTCATTTTAAGATGTCTCATAACAAGTGCTACTTACGCTCAATGTGTTTACTTGCCTTATGGGCTCGTGGTTCCTTCAAGTTTGGTACAACACCACTATTATTACAATAAATTAGCGTAAACCAAGAATCACATCTAAGTCCATCAAGAAGTTTCTGAGCCATACAACTTCTTTAGCTGCCTTAGAGGCTGCTACATACTCAGCTTCCATGGTGGAGTCTGAAACGTATTTCTGCTTAACACTCCTCCATGCTATAGCTCCACCTCCCAAAGTAAACACATACCCCGAGGTTGATTTACTACTGTCCCTATCTGATTAGAAGTCCGAATCCGTGTAACCCACAGGGAGAAAATCATCTGCTTGGTAAACCAGCATATAATCTCTAGTCTTTTTCAGATACTTTAATATATGTTTTATGACAGTCCAATGCCCCGATCCTAGGTTACTTTGATATCTGTTAACCATGCCCACGACAAAACAGATATCCGGTCTCGTACATAGCATCACATACATTAGGCTTCCTACAATCGAAGCATAAGGAACTACCTTCATCTCCTCTATCTCCTTTGGTGTCTTAGGACACATTTCTTTAGATAAAGGTACTCCATGCCGAAAAGGTAGAAAACCTTTCTTGGAGTTTTGCATGCTAAAAACAAGCTAGGATAATATTGATGTATGAAGCTTAGGATAAGCACAACATCCTTTTCTTGCGATTCCTTATTACTTTGATCCCAAGAATATGTCCACATTCTCCCAAGTCCTGCATATCAAACTGCTTGGACATTCATACCCTTATGTCTGATAACACTTTGACTTTGTTTCCAATGAGCAAAATGTCATCTACGTATAGTACAAGAAATACCACCACGTTTCTGTCACTTTTCATATATACACAAGACTCATCCAGACACTGAATGAATCCATGAGACTGGATCACTTCATCAAACTGGATGTTCCAAGATTTCGAAGCTTGCTTCAGTCCTTAAATGGACCGATTGAGCTTAGATACAAGATGCTCTATGCCCTTCGTAATGAATCCCTCTGGTTGCTTCATATAGATGTTTTCTTCAAGACTTCTGTTAAGGAAAGCTGTCTTGACATTCATTTTCCAAACCTCATAATCCATATGAGCAACAATAGAAAAAGAATCTGGATAGACTTAAGCATAGCTACCGGCGAAAAAGTTTCCTTATAATCAATTCCCTCTTTCTGAGTATACCCCTTCGCAACAAGCCTCGCTTTAAAGGTTTCCACCTTCCTGTCTGTTCCTCTTTTCCTTCTGTAGACCCATTTACATCCAATGACTTTTACACCAGTTGGTAGTTCTACAAGCTCCCAGACCTGATTAGAATGCATAGATTCTATTTCAGAGTTCATTGCACTTTGCCAAGATGCTGCATCTTTATCTTGGAGTGCTTCATCATATGTCCAGGGATCAGCTTCATCTTTATCAGGGATCAAGTCTGAAGACTCTCCCAAAAACATGAATCTTTAAGGTTGCCTAACAACCCTCCCACTACGACGAGGCACTACCTGTAATTGTGCATCATTTGTGACACATGTTGTAGTTACTTGTGGTATCTCATCTTGTACCGTTGGTACTAAATTAGGCGTGCCCTCTCTTATTTCCTCAAGAACAATTTTACTCATGGGCTTGTGGTTCATTACATAGTCCTCTTCTAAAAATTAGGTATTTGTGTTAACAATGACCTTCTGATCTTTAGGACTATAAAACAAATCACCTTTCGTTCCTCTAGGATATCCCACGAACAAGCGAACTTCTGTATGTGATTTCAACTTATCAGAGTCTCCCTTCAACACATGTGCTGGACTACCCCAAATCCGAATGTGTTTCAAACTAGACTTACGCTCATTCCACAATTCTGTGGGGGTAGAAGGTACTAACTTAGAAGGTACCAAGTTCAGAATGTACGCCGCCATTTCCAAAGCATATCCCCAAAATGAATTTGGTAATTCTAAATAACTCATCATTGATTTAACCATATCCATAAGAGTCATATTCCTTCTTCCGCCACACCATTCTATTGGGGTGTACCAGATGCAGACAATTGGGATTGAATCCCGACCTCTGATAAGTAACTCCTAAACTCTCCTAAGGGGTAGTCTCCACCATGATCAGATCGTAGTGTCTTGATACTTTTACCATGACATTTCTCCACATCAGCCTTGTACTCTTTGAACTTATCAAAGCACTCAAAATTGTGGCGTATCAAGTAAATGTACCCATATCTCGAATAGTCATCTATAAAAGAGAAAAAATATTCGAAACCACCTCTTGTCTAGATAGTCATAGGCCTACACAAATCAGAATGAACAAATTTCAACACTTCTTTGGCTCTATACCCCTTTGCTTAAAAAGGTCTCTTGGTCATTTTCCCTTCCAAGCAAGACTCGCAGATCGGAAAGTTTTCCACTACCAATGAACCCAAAGGTCCATCGGCTATTAACCTTTGAATCCTACTCAAGTTAATATAACCCAACCTTAGATGCCAAAGATATGTTTGGTTCATTTTGTTGGTTAGTCCTAAGAAAACATACCGGTTCCACTGTACAAAAATTTTTGTACAAGTGTCGAACCTTTACTTAAATAACCTATTGTGTTCTTTAGAAGTTAAATTAGAAATCGCAGACGGAACTTAACATCATTGATTCCAAATTTAACTTGTCTATTCTTAATGGTTTAGAGTTGAATCACAAGCGGAACTTAAAATTATTGATTCAAATATACCTAAGTTATTAATTCCATTAAATATTAATTTCTAAAATTGGCTTCCAGGACTGCATGGCGAGGCACATGGCCTTCTTGGATATGGGAGCAACCACCACCGCTTAGGCAAAGCCTTTTAAGGAAAGCTAATATTTAATTTCCTTAAATAATTCTAGGTTAACCAAAAAGAACAATCGAATCACAAATTCGAAAAAGAAGAAACACAAACACGAAAAACTTATTCGAAAAACTAGATCTAATTGCCTCTTGTATTTAGAATTCTTACAAAGAAAATAACTAGTATAATGTGGAAGAAAATTACTAGTTATACCTTCTCTTTGTAAGCTAATGACCTCGAGATCTTCTGTCGTATTCCTCGCCTCGCCTTGGACGTCGTGTGGGCGACGATCCTCTAAGATGAACACCACCCAAAAGCTTCTTCCTCTTCTTCTAAAATCCGGCCACCAACACCACCAAGGAGAAGAGAGCAAAAGGGAAAAGAGAAGGGAGAGAGGGGCCGGCCACCAAGAGATCACCAAGCAAAAGAATAAGAGTTGTATCTCATGAAGCCCCCTCACGCCTTCTTTTATATTACTTGCCCAAGGCAAATAAGGAAAAACATTTTACAAAAAATAAAATCATCCTCTAGTTTTTCCTTTTCCCTTTTTAGTTTTCCTTTTCTTACCTCTTGATTGAATCAATCACCAATTTTGATTTTGTGATGATTTTATTATTTTTAATATGGCCGGCCACTTGCTTGGGCACCAAGCAAGGTGGCCGGCCACCTCATCAAGGGGAAAAAGGAAATATATTTTTTATAAAATTTTACAAGGAAAACTCTTATAAAATTTACAAGCTCTATTTCCTAAAGTAGGAGTTAAAAAAGGAAAGTTCTAAAAATTAAAACCATGTTTTAAAATTTAAAACTTCTCTTACAAAATTTCCTTTTTTAACATGATGATAGAAAATTTTAATTTTAAAACTTATCTTCCTTTTTTTTTCTTAAACCATGAGGATGGTTAAAAAAGGAAAGTTTTAAAACTTTTAAAACTCTCTATTAAAACATGTGGCCATATTCAAATAAGGAAAGTGTTTAAAATTAAAATTGTTAGTTAGAGCCCTAGAGCCAATCATTTGATGATTGTATTATGGACTTGTTATATCATATTCTTATATAAATAAAGGCATTTGTTTTTGGTTATTATACTTACTTGTATTGGTGTCAAATAAACTAAGTATAATAGCGTCTTTGAGTAGAAGGTTCTTACCAATATCAATCGATTGGTTGAATCGATAGAGAGATGATATAGGGAACACTACTCTTAATCATTCCTAAGTGAGTATTAACATTCAGGGACAATGTTAATGCGACGAGACTAGCATGTAGGTCAACTCGATGACTTGATCTCATAAGTCATGGATATAGAGATATCAAGTTGACACATGGGTATGTATTGGAGAATGTATACTGAATGACCCGCCATGAGAAAGTATCATGGATCATTATATTAGTGTCATATACTTTCTCATGTGGCTATTAGTAAGACTACTGGTCCTTAGACCTGAAGTCACCATGGTTCCCTACATAAGGAGTTATGTACTTTGATTTCATCAAATGTCACCTGTAACTGGGTGGACTATAAAGGTGATTACTGGGTATGTAACAAATTATGCGGAGGGATGTGAGTGATGTAGATGGGATCCATCCCTCCTATATGACAGGAGTGACATCGATATTCTTGATAGAGTGAGACCACGAAGTGCATGGCCAAGCCCAAATGAGTCAATATGAGATATTGAGCTCATTTGATTTAGTGAGTCTACTTGGAGTTCAAGATTTAGATTGGTCAGAGGATGACACGGTCTATGCCTCACATTGATCAATCTAGATGTATAGGATAGATGGACACTTATCATATATTGTAAGGAGTCACATTAATAGTCACAAGGTTGTTAGGATCCTGGATGGCTAGAGGGGGGTGAATAGCCTCTTCAAAAGCTAAAACTCAAAGATAAAACTCACACGAGTGGTTAGCGCAGCGGAAAACAAGTTAAGAACAGAATAAGAATAAGAGAAGAACCAAAGCAAACCACAGTGACTCAAGTGTTTACGAGGTTCGGGGATAACTTGCCCCTACTCCTCGGTGTCCGTAAGGTGGACAAGCCGATCTTCGGTAGATCAACCCCGGTGAACACCCGGCTATGAACTTTCTCCTTCTCGGTGGAGTGACCTCTCAACAAAATCTCAACAGGTATGTAGAATATAGCACAAGACTTACTGAGCTTGGTGACTTAGGAGAATGAAAATTAAGCTTACAGTCACGCGAAGGTCAGTGAAACAGAGAGCAAGTCGAGACAGCCGCTTCTCAGCCCCGAGCGTCAAAGCTTTTGCACCGATCGACAGAGAGTTTTTTTTTCTTCCCTGAGAAAAACTTCTTCTTAACCCTCTCTTCAACCAGCCTTTTATGTCTCTGCCATCTCTGCCTTTCGCCCGCAACGGATCCCTGCCAAACTGCAGCAAATCTCTGCATCCAGCCATAGCATCGCCAATCACGCTTCTTTCTCATCTGATCATCTGAGCTCACACCAATGGAATTCTGGTCTTCACTGGTGTCTCTGAGCTCCACCCAATCACCATGAGTTGAGCTGATCGATGCCAGATCACCGCCAGATCGCAGCCACGACTTTGCTGCTTTAACAGGTTTACAGTGGAACATAGCAAAAGTCTCTCTGGTATCCTCTACTAATGAAGCTCAATTTGAAATCAACCAATTGCAAATTACCAGTAACCTGCACCTCAAAATCTTGCAGCAGATGGTTAGAAATATTTAGGCAAAAGCAACTTTGAATCAGAAAGAATCAGAGAAAGTGCATGCAAAACAGACTATAGTATGGATCGGTCTGCAGACCGATCCATACGTTCAAATCTCTTTTTCGATCGTTACTGATCGGTCTGCGGACCGATCAGGTGTCGCGCGCACAAGCCTGATCGGTCTCCGGACCGATCAGGCATCAATCTGACCGGTCCCGAGACCGGTCAATATCGATACAGTAGCGCAGTATTCTACTGAGTTCTCACCGATCGGTCGGCGGACCGATCAGTAACAACACAGTATGCTACTGGGTGTTTACCGACCGATCACCCGTGCCACTTGTGCCACTGGATCGGTCATCAGACCGATCCAAGGCTGTGATTTAAGAGGCAAGCTTCCAAGCTTGCTACCCTTAATCCTGACAGTCCAGAGACCGAGCTACCGAGCTCTTCTCCGACTATACATGCCAAGTTTCCATACTTGGACTTCCCAACACCAGATGTCCGATCACCCTTGATCCATCTGGATTTTCCCTTGCCTGGCTTCACTCACCAGGACTTTCCAATTGCCTGGCTTCACTCACCAGGACTTTCCAATTGCCTGGCTTCACTCACCAGGACTTTTCCAATTGCCTGGCTTCACTCACCAGGACTTCTCCAATTGCCTGGCTTCACTCACCAGGACTTCTCCAATTGCCTGGCTTCACTCACCAGGACTTCTCCAATTGCCTGGCTTCACTCACCAGGACTTCTCCCGTGCCAAGCTCCTTGCTCGGACTTTTCCCAATCAGATTAATCAGGTCAACCAAGTCAACCCTGATTTGTCTGAGTCAATTCAATATCTGATTGAAACTTAAATCAGTGTCAACATCAAAACAACATCCAGGTCAGACTGTATCAACAATCTCCCCCTTTTTGTTGTTTGACAACACGATTTAAGTTTAGATCAGAAATGCTTTCATATCCATAATTTAGGGAAATCGGGATCCTCCCCCTAAGACGGATATATCTCAAATATCTTCTCCCCCTTTTTCATATTGAGTTTACAATTCGTCTCTAAACTTCAAATACTCTCTCCCCCTTTGTCAAACACCGAAAAGGTATATATATAAAAAAAAATATGAGGACTGACAAACACCTCCCCCTTAAACCCATATCATAATCCATAAACAGAAGTAAGATATGATAGAACTCAAGCAATGTCATATACATAGCATGAAAAAGATATCATAGGAGTACAAAACGCATGAAAATAAACATAATGTCTAAAGTAGCAACCATCCAGGACAGGTAATCAACATCGTATCTAGAACAAAGTAGCACAATCAACAATCAATCACATAATCAAAATCAACTCGCATCCTCATCATGAGGAGCAGTGTCATCAGCAACAGGATAAGAGAATCCCTGAGGGGGCACGCCGCTGCCTGAAGATGGATCGTCTGTAGAAGGCTGAGGTGGTGGGTGGCTGGCCATCCATCCCATAAACGCCTGATGAGTAGCCAGCTGATGTCTCTGTAGGGTCTCAAAGCGTCGGTCAATGTGGAGACGTAGACCAACGAACTCAGCAGCCACCATCTCCTCGTGGCGATCAAATCGGTCCTCCAACTCCGCGATCTGCCAGCGCAGATCTGGATCCGCCTCGACAAGTGCAGCTGGAGCAGGAGCACGAGCACCCTGTCGTGGGAGTGGTAACTCACCCAGTGCCCTCCCATCCATCCACCTAATGGTCCCATCCTGACTGAGGATGCCAGATTTGGAAAACGCACGCTTCCCAAGTCGACAATCCTGGCGAACCATCTTCACCAACCTCCCCTTAGAGACATCTATACCCAAAGTCTCGAGCCAATCAGTAATGACATGCCCATAAGGCATATAGACATTGTCGCCGCTTGGCGTGCTATGGAATACGATGGATGCATAGATATTGGACATGATATCAAAATCTAGACGCCGACGTAACCCGTAAAGCATCAGACAGTGATACGGGCGAATCTCTGCCAACGATTTAGTGGTGATCGGTAGAAGACATTGTGTGACCACTTTAAAAAGGATATAGTCAGGAGGAGAAAGGCTAAGGGCTGGAAATGTGGGAAAGTCGTCATCCAACTCATCTAATCCATCCTGTCTGGGGTGTCCAAAGAAATACTCATAGATTGAGTCAGGTGAGGCATCGAGAGGAGGAGGCACGGGGTCTGGCAAATCAGGGTAGAAAGCGAGCAACCCCGTACTTACACGACAAGCCAAATAACCCAAGAAGTCAATCATATTGAAATCAACGTTTTGCTTAGCCACTCGGGTTCTATAATTACCATCCAAAGTCTGATGAAGATTATTATAGAATTCCGAGACTAAGTCAAGGTTGATGTCTCTCTCCAAATATACCAAGGTGTCAAGTTTGTAGTAGTCGATAGTTTCGGTTATGGACGGACAAAATTCGTTCATGTACTTCTTATCAACCGACCTACACGGGAGCAACTTGAAAGTCCTGTCCTTAAAGTTTTTCTCAAACTGTTGGTTCGGGAATCTCCCCGAACTGGATGGTTGAGGTCGGGAAGAGGTAGGAACCTTAGATTTGGACTTATCCGACTTAGAGGTACCCTCCCCTGCAGATTTCTTCCTAAGGATGGGAAATGGGACATGACCGGGGTACACATGGGAGCACAAGACCACAACAGATGAGTACCGACCCAAAAACGCAAATGCAGTGAGAAAAAAAAATGCTAAGGATGAATAGAATGGGAAGAGGAAGTTACCTTGGAGGCATTACTTCGTTCGTCGGAGAAAGAAACGAGGGTCGGCCGGCGCTGGGAAGAAGAAACGAGAGAAGTGGAGAGGTAGGGTTCGCGTGAGACGCCAAAGAATGGGAGGTTTTAAGAGGGTAGGTGACCAACCCGATCGGACGGCCGTCCGATCAGGAGAAGGATTGAACGATCAGATCCTTGGATCGGAGATAGCGGATCGGTCCCTGGACCGATCAGGCATCCTTCAGATCGGTCCCGGGACCGTTCAAAACGCGAACAGAACCTATCGAAATTTCCTGATCGATCCGCAACCTCTCTGATCGATATCCGACCGATCAGTGTCTGATACTTCAGACTTCTGATATCTGAAACTCGTATCAAAAATCCTAAATTTTGTTCCAACAACTTCCTAGGATCCTAGAAGCCCATAGATTATGGTTAGTGATATCAGATGGATAATTCCTAATGATTTGCTCTCAAGAATTGAACTCATTCAAGGCTTAGAAATTCAAAATTTAAACCTTCTCGATTCTTAGCTTCAAAATCAGTGAATCTCCACAAACTTAGGAAATTGCTGAAACTACAATCTGTAGTGAAGCAAAGTCCCAAAACTGACATAGGCTACCTGTAACCTATTCCAAAATTCGTCCTTTCTATGATTAGTTTCAAGTTTGTCAAAATAAGTCTTAGTTCCTAATACTTCTTTATCAACTTGTCCTAACATCAATCAAAGTCATGAAATGTATCAAGCAAAAAGTATCAACCAAACACATTAACTATGTTAGACAATTTCTAGACAAAAGTCCAACCAAGATTCCTTGGTTGGAATGTATGAGTAAGATCTAGGAACCAAATACACATGAATTGTGTAATGGTGTTCCCCAAACTCAATTAATGTCTCTTCAACCTAATTATTCAAGGGATGCATGATACATTTTGAATAATTTGGTTGATCCTAACATCTCACCCCATTTCTAGCAAACAAAAACATTTTGTTAAACCTTATAGTGTATGTGAGATGTTCCCAAGTTGCCCAAATTTTTGTCCCAATTACTCTTGTCATTTTAATAGTCCTTATTGATCATGGTGAAACTCTAATGACCTAAGGAGCCAAACACATTCCCAACTCCCTCCTTAAATGACTAAATTCATTTTCCGGAAGGGGTTTGGTGAAAATATCAGCTAGGTTTGACTTTGACTCAACATATGTGAGTGCAATGTCTCCCCTAGCTACATGATCTCTAATGAAGTGATGACGCACTTCAATGTGTTTTGTCCTTGAATGATGGACTGGATTTTTAGTTAGGTTAATCGTGCTAATGTTATCACATAGCACTTGTACACCCTTGTAAGAAAATCCATAATCCTCTAAGGTGTGTATCATCCACAACAATTGCGATACACTCTCTCCCATGGCAATATATTCAGCCTCGGTCGTGGAGAGAGCAACACAATGTTGCTTCCGACTTGACCAACTAACTAAAGATGACCCTAAAAATTGGCAACCCCCACTCGTACTTTTCCGATCCAATTTGCACCCAGCATAATCGGAATCGGTATAACCTATCAAGTCAAAAGACTCGGTACGAGGATACCAAAGACCTACTCTTATTGTGCCCTTAAGATATCTCAAAATTCTTTTGACTGCAATTAAATGAGATTCCTTTGCACAGACTTGATACCTAGCGCACATGCCCACAGCAAAAAGTATATCGGGTCTACTGGCTGTGAGATATAGAAGACTACCGATCATGCTTCTATATTGCGTTAGATCAACTGGTTTTCCACTCTCATCATTGTCAAGGCGAGTGTTTGTCGCCATTGGAGTGGACACTTCCTTAGAGTCACTCATATTGAATTTTCTGAGCATCTCTTGAGTGTATTTTGCTTGATGGACATAAATACCATCTCTAGTTTGTTTGATTTCGAGTCCAAGGAAGAAAGTCAATTCTCCCACTAGACTCATCTCAAACTCACTCTCCATGTGAGTGATGAACTCATTTAAATAGCCCTTGTTGTTTGAGCCACAAATTATGTCATCGACATATACTTGGGCTACAAAAATATTTTCACCATCTCTACGTAGAAATAGTGTTGGGTCTATTTGTCCTCTAACAAAGCCCTTCTCTAGTAGATATGTTGACAACCTTTCGTACCAAGCTCGTGGTGCTTGTTTAAGCCCATAAAGTGCTTTCTTGAGCTTGTACACGTGATTTGGAGATTCGGTATTCACAAATCCCGGTGGTTGTTCAACATAAACTTCTTCCTTAATGAGACCATTTAAGAAGGCCGATTTTACATCCATTTGATAGAGCTTGAAACCTCTATGTGCAGCAAAAGCTAGCATTAAGCGAATGGACTCTAATCGGGCCACTGGAGCATATGTCTCATCATAATCAAGGCCTTCAACTTGACTATAGCCCTTGGCTACAAGTCTTGCCTTGTTTCTAACTACCTCTCCCTTTTGGTTCAATTTGTTCTTGAAGACCCATTTGGTTCCAATAATGGTGGTCTTCTTAGGTCTGGGAACCAAGTCCCATACTTGGCTCCTCTCAAATTGACCTAATTCGTCTTGCATAGCTATGATCCACTCAGGATCATGCAATGCCTCATCAATTAATCTAGGTTCAATTTCTGAGATCAAAGCGACCTCATTGGACTCATTTCTAAAGAATGACCTAGTCCTAACCCCTTGATGGATGTCTCCCACAATCTGGTCTTGGGGGTGACTAGTGTCTAACCTAGACTGCCTTGGTGCTGATGGTGCCTCATGAGTGGTCTCACTTGGCACAGACAAGGACTCAATATCAGGCAATGGATCCACCTGAGTTCTTTGTTGTCCTTGCTCATCATTATCAGAGTCAATTTCGACTCTTTCGATGTTTTGGTCATTCAAACTTAGCCTTCTAAGTTCGAATTGAATTTGTTCTACATCCCTTGATTGATCATTTAAATTAGGGATTTCTTCAAAAGCTACATCAGAGGACTCTTCAATCAATTTAGTCCTACTGTTGTAGACTCGATAGGCTTTGCTGGTGAGTGAATACCCGACCAGTATCCCTTCATCAGCCTTAGCCGTGAACTTCCCAAGATGATCCTTTGTGTTCAAGATAAACACCTTACAACCAAACACCCTAAGATGTTTAATTGTAGGTGGTTTCCCAAACCAAAGTTCATGAGGGGTCTTTCCTAAAAATCTGTGTATTAGGACTCGATTTTGCACATAGCAAGCTGTACTCACAGCTTCGGCCCATAAGTAGCTCGGCAAAGAGTACTCATTGAGCATGCTTCGTGCAGCTTCCTGTAGGACTCGGTTCTTTCTCTCCACAACCCCATTTTGCTGTGGGGTCCTTGGAGTAGAGAACTCATGTCTATAACCCTTCTCTTGACAAAACTCTAAAAACCTATGGTTTTGGAATTCACCACCATGATCACTCCTAATGGTTTTAATTGTGGTTGATTTTTCATTTTCCGTTCTTCTACAAAAAGAAATGAAAATATCTATGGTTTGGTCCTTATGTTTCAAAAAGAAGGTCCAAGTATATCTAGTGAAATCATCAATAATCACAAGACAATATCTACTTCCATTCAAAGATATTACACTACTGCAATCAAATAGGTCCATGTGCAATAAGTCTAACGGAGTAGAAGTACTTACAATGCTTTTACCTTTATGAACCGCTTTTGTTTGCTTACCCTTTTGACATGCATCACATAGTTTGTTCTTTTGATATTTGATGCTTGGTAAGCCTCGCACTAATCCTTTGTTTGCTAGCTTCCGGATGTTCTTCATGTTTACATGTGCCAACCTTCTATGCCATAGCCAAGACTCTTCTTCTTTTGACATGAAACACTTAATCAAAGCATTAGTAGCACTTTTAAATGATACTTGATAAATATTGTCTACCCTTGTGCCTACTAGTACTGTGTCAAGTGTGTCAATGTTTTTAACCAAACATTGACTTGAATGAAATTCAATTGTGTAACCCGTATCACACAATTGACTGACACTTAGGAGATTAAAAGTCATTCCCTTGACTAGAAGGACATTCTTGATATGAAGACATTCGGATATATGAATGTCTCCAACTCCTATTACCTTAAGACTACCATTGTTACCAAAGGACACATTACCTCTACTTTTGTTTTGAAGAGAAGCAAATAGAGATTTGTCCCCGGTCATGTGCTTGGAGCATCCACTATCAACAAACCAAGTTGATAGGTGCTCCCCCTCGATCAATGCCTACAAGATACGAAAGATAGATGTTTTAGGTACCCAAATCTTGGGACCTAATGCATCTACAAGAAGTGACCTAGGAACCCATGCTTTGGTCATACCCTTCCTAGTTCCATGAACCCTAGAATCATTTGATCTATGGTATTGGGTCCTAGACACTAATGAGATAAAACTCGATTCTTTGGGTTGATAACCTATCCCGGCTTTGTTGTAGACTGCCCTTTGGGCATTTAAGATCATGTCTAATGTCTTAGAGCTAGTTGAGAATTTCTCAAGCATTTTCTTGAGCTTCTCAACCTCACTCTTCAAAGCCTTGTTCTCATCTTCAAGAAGCTCTAGATGAAGGTCATCAACCTCATCTTCCCTAAGAGCCTTTAGCATTTCTACTTCTTCTTTTAACAATTTATTTTCTGTTTTCGACTTTTTAAGCAATGTAGATAAATGAGTAATAGTCTTATAACATTTTTCTACATGAGAAGAAGTTACCTCTTCATCATCCGAGGATGATGAGGCCGCGTTTGAAGCATCACTTGAGTTGCCATCGCTTCCGGAGTCCTCCCTTGCCATGAGTGCTAAATGGCGAGTGCTCTTCTCCTTCTTCTCTTCTTCCTCGGATGAGCTTGAAGATGACTCATCCCAAGTGGCCTTAAGGGCCTTCTTCTTTTTGCTTCTTTCTTCTTTCTTCTTGGCTCGTTCTTCCTTCTTCTTGGCTCGTTCTTCCTTCTTGAGCTTAGGACACTCACTTCGGTAGTGCCCTTTCTTACTACATTCATAGCACGTAACGTTAGATTTATCAATGTTCGGATCATTAGGTTTACCTTTGTATCTTCGGCTTCTTCTCATGATCCTCCTCACGAAATTCGCCATTTCGCTTGATGACGATGATTCGCCTTCGTCATCGGACTCGGAGGAAGAGGTGGATGAGGAGATCTCCTTTTCTTTCTTCTTTTCCTTCTTCCTTCTCCCATCCTTGCTCCTTTCTCCTGCAACAAGAGCAATACCTTTCTCCTTTTGGCCTTTGTTAGCAAGTTCATGTAATTCCATTTCACAGAAAAATTCATCTAACTTGACAATTGAAAGATCCTTGGATACCTTGTAGGCATCTACCATAGATGACCACAAGGCATTCCTAGGAAAAGCTTTAAGTGCATACCTTACAAGATCGCGGTTTTCTACACGTTCATCTATGGAATGGAGACCGTTAATGATCTCTTTAAACCTACCATGAAGTTCACTTACATTCTCATTTTCCTTCATGGTGAGGTTCTGGAGTTGGTTGAGGAACAAGTCTCTCTTGGCAATTCGAGAGTCCCGAGTCCCTTCTTGAAGCTCAATGAGCTTGTTCCATAGATCTCTTGCACTAGTAAAAGGACCTACCTTGACTAGTTGGTCCTTGGCGATTCCACATTGCAAGGTGACCATGGCCTTGGCATCGGCTTGTGCTTTGCGGAGTTGTTCGGTAGACCACCTTGACGATTCGAGCTCCTTACCTTCCTCATCTCTTGGTGGTGTGTAGCCTTCCTTGACTGAGAACCACATGGCAATGTCCGTCTTTAGGTAATACTCCATGCGTCCCTTCCAGTACTGGAAATCTGCCCCTTCAAAGTAAGGTGGTCGATTTGTGCTAAAACCTTCCCTCATGGCCATCTCTTTGCTCTTAGGTTGTTAAGCCGGATGAAGAGCTCCAAGCTCTGATACCACTTGTTAGGATCTTGGATGGCTAGAGGGGGGTGAATAGCCTCTTCAAAAGCTAAAACTCAAAGATAAAACTCACACGAGTGGTTAGCGCAGCGGAAAACAAGTTAAGAACAGAATAAGAATAAGAGAAGAACCAAAGCAAACCACAGTGACTCAAGTGTTTACGAGGTTCGGGGATAACTTGCCCCTACTCCTCGGTGTCCGTAAGGTGGACAAGCCGATCTTCGGTAGATCAACCCCGGTGAACACCCGGCTATGAACTTTCTCCTTCTCGGTGGAGTGACCTCTCAACAAAATCTCAACAGGTATGTAGAATATAGCACAAGACTTACTGAGCTTGGTGACTTAGGAGAATGAAAATTAAGCTTACAGTCACGCGAAGGTCAGTGAAACAGAGAGCAAGTCGAGACAGCCGCTTCTCAGCCCCGAGCGTCAAAGCTTTTGCACCGATCGACAGAGAGTTTCTTTTCTTCCCAAAGAAACTTCTTGTTAACCCTCTCTTCAACCAGCCTTTTATGTCTCTGCCATCTCTGCCTTTCGCCCGCAACGGATCCCTGCCAAACTGCAGCAAATCTCTGCATCCAGCCATAGCATCGCCAATCACGCTTCTTTCTCATCTGATCATCTGAGCTCACACCAATGGAATTCTGGTCTTCACTGGTGTCTCTGAGCTCCACCCAATCACCATGAGTTGAGCTGATCGATGCCAGATCACCGCCAGATCGCAGCCACGATTTTGCTGCTTTAACAGGTTTACAGTGGAACATAGCAAAAGTCTCTCTGGTATCCTCTATTAATGAAGCTCAATTTGAAATCAACCAATTGCAAATTACCAGTAACCTGCACCTCAAAATCTTGCAGCAGATGGTTAGAAATATTTAGGCAAAAGCAACTTTGAATCAGAAAGAATCAGAGAAAGTGCATGCAAAACAGACTATAGTATGGATCGGTCTGCAGACCGATCCATACGTTCAAATCTCTTTTTCGATCGTTACTGATCGGTCTGCGGACCGATCAGAAACTAACCTGATCGGTCCTCAGACCGATCAGGTGTCGCGCGCACAAGCCTGATCGGTCTCCGGACCGATCAGGCATCAATCTGACCGGTCCCGAGACCGGTCAGTATCGATACAGTAGCATACTGAGTATTCTACTGAGTTCTCACTGATCGGTCGGCGGACCGATCAGTAACAACACAGTATGCTACTGAGTGTTTACTGATCGGTCCGTAGACCGATCAGGGCACACTTAGTGTCACTGGATCGGTCTGCCGACCGATCACCCGTGCCACTTGTGCCACTGGATCGGTCATCAGACCGATCCAAGGTTGTGATTTAAGAGGCAAGCTTCCAAGCTTGCTACCCTTAATCCTGACAGTCCAGAGACCGAGCTACCGAGCTCTTCTCCGACTATACATGCCAAGTTTCCATACTTGGACTTCCCAATACCAGATGTCCGATCACCCTTGATCCATCTGGATTTTCCCTTGCCCGGCTTCACTCACGTGACTTTCCAATTGCCGCTTCACTCACGTGACTTTCCAATTGCCTTCACTCACCAGACTTTCCAATTGCAGCTTCACTCACCAGGACTTTCCAATTGCCTGGCTTCACTCACCAGGACTTTTCCAATTGCCTGGCTTCACTCACCAGGACTTCTCCAATTGCCTGGCTTCACTCACCAGGACTTCTCCAATTGCCTGGCTTCACTCACCAGGACTTCTCCCGTGCCAAGCTCCTTGCTCGGACTTTTCCCAATCAGATTAATCAGGTCAACCAAGTCAACCCTGATTTGTCTGAGTCAATTCAATATCTGATTGAAACTTAAATCAGTGTCAACATCAAAACAACATCCAGGTCAGACTGTATCAACAAAGGTGATTGTGGATCTCAACATTCTTATAACTTGGGTAGTAATGATGTGTTGCTAGATACCGCTCATTACTTATTCTCCTAAATGGGTTTAGGGGCATTGCCAACGTTACAAGAACCTATAGGGTCACACACTAAGGATAATTAGATGGAGATTAGGTTCATATGATGAACCAAGAGGATTAGATTCATGTGATGAATCAAATTGGATTAAGAGAAATCCTAATTGGGCTAATTGAGTTGGACTCAAGTTGATTCATGTGTTCAATGAGTCTAATTTAGATTATGACTCATTGAATCAATTTAATTAAATGAATTAGATTCATTATATTAAATTGGCTTGAATTAAATGGTTGGATTAGATCAACCATGAGAGAGATTAAGTCAAGTTTGACTTGACTTGAGAGGAAGAGGAAGAGTCAAGTTTGACTTGATTTTATGCCACATCATTTGTGACTTGGCATTAAGTGGTCAATGATGATGTGCCACATCATCATGTTTAGCACATGTGTGTGCCACCTAATGGAGGTTACAAATTCCCTTTCAATTTAATGTGGTCGGCCACATTAAATGAGAAGGAGTTACACATGTGTGGTCGGCCACTTTTTGAATGAATGGAATTCATTTTTCATTCAAGGCATTATTCCATCATCTTCTTCCTTGCTCCAATTCTTCTCTCCCTTTTCCTCTCCATTGCTGAGACCTTCTTGGAGTGCTAGCACATTCTAATGTTCTCCCTCCATCGATTTGTTCGTGTGGATACTTCTAGAGGGTTGTCTACTTTGACAATCTTGAGATCCGGCACCTTTGGTCGAGCGGGATTTGCGAAAGGCACGCATCAAGGGTAAAACTCGTACTCTAATGTAGATCTAGAGTTTGTAAACTCGTACTCGTAGGTTTTTCGAAATTCTATTCTTCACACGGATCCGGTGGCGGGGGTTTCGGGGTTTCCGCGACGCGAAAAAGAGGTTTTCACGGCCCGAAAGACCCTACAAAAATCTCTCTTTTAAAACTTATAGTATTCTACAAAGATAAGATTTTAAAAATTCAAAAACAACTCTCCTTGTTTGAATATTGTGGTCGGCCCCTTCATGCTTGGTCACCAAGCAAAGGGCCGGCCCCTATAGGAGAAGATGTGGGCGACCCTTGCTTGGTCACCAAGCATTGGACCGGCCTACTTCTTGGACACCAAGAAGAGCCTTACATTTGGATGGACTTGAGACTATAATGAGGCTACGACAAGGACCTAGAGGATAAATTGGTTTTGGCCTTCCGATGAGATTGAGTATTCCGTGTTCGCCTCGAACACACAACTTAAGTTCATCGATAATAACTCATTCCACTAGAGAGTTATTATCGCACTACCACACCAATCCCAAATTACATTATGGGCTCCTTCTTATCATGAGTGTGTTAGTCTCCCTATGTTTAAGATTACGAATGCCCACTAATTAAGTAAGTTACTGACAACTCACTTAATTAATTTCTACCTCCAAGAGTAGTACCACTCAACTTCATTGTCATGTCGGACTAGGTCCACCTGCAGGGTTTAACATGACAATCCTTATGAGCTCCTCTTGGGGGCATTCTCAACCTAGATAACTAGGACACAGATTCCTTCTATAATCAACAACACACACTATAAGTAATATCATTTACCAACTTATCAGGCATATTGATTTATCGAGCTAAACCTCACCCTTTGATAAGTCAAAGAAATAAATATTAAATATATGTGCTTGTTATTATATTACAATTAAGAGCACACACTTCTATAATAACTAAGGTCTAGTTCTTTTATTAAGTCAGTACAAAAAGAACTTACCTAAATGGTCCTACTCAATACACTTAGAGTGTACCAGTGTAATTTATTAATCAAGATAAACTAATACTTAATTACACTACGACTATTCCGATGGTTTGTTCCTTTCCATCTTAGTCGTGAGCAACTGTTTATAATTTATAGAGATCCGACAACATGATCTTCTGAGTGTGACACCACACTCCATGTTATCTACTATATAAATTAATTGAACAATTACATTTAACAAATAAATGTAGATATTGACCAAATGTGATTCTTTTATTTCAAAAATAAATGTTTACAAAAGCTAGGCTTTTAGTATACACTCCAACAATCTCCCACTTATACTAAAAGACTAAGCTGCCATATCTGTTGCCATACATCTGATTCCCATCCCCTCCACATGCCGATCAAGAGCTTTAGCTAGAAGGGCCTTAGTGAAAGGATCTGCCAGGTTATCTGCTAATGCAATCTTGGCGACGACAACTTCTCCTCTCTTGACGATGTCTCGTATCAGGTGGTACTTGCGCTCTATATGTTTACTTGCTCTATGGGCTCATGGTTCCTTTGAGTTTGCAACTACACCGCTATTATCACAATAAATTGTGATGATCTTGGGCAAACCAGGAATCACATCTAAGTCCATTAGAAAGTTCCTGAGCCATACAACTTCTTTGGCTGCCTCAGAGGCTGCCACATACTCAGCTTCCATAGTTGAGTCTGAGACGCATTTCTGCTTAACACTCCTCCATGCAATGGCTCCACCTCCTAGAGTAAACACATAGCCTGACGTAGACTTACTATTGTCCCTATCTGATTGGAAGTCTGAATCCGTGTAACCCACAGGGAGCAAATCATCTGCCTGGTAAACTAGCATATAGTCTCTAGTCCTTCTCAGGTACTTTAATATATGCTTTACCGCAGTCCAATGTCCTTGTCCAGGGTTACTCTGATATCTGCTAACCATGCCCACGACAAAACAGATATCAGCTCTCCTACACAACATTGCATACATAAGACTTCCTACAGCCGAGGCATAAGGAACTGCCTTCATGTCCTCTATCTCCTTTGATGTCTTCGGAGACATCTCTTTAGATAAAGCTACTCCATGCCTAAAAGGTAAGAAACCTTTCTTGGAGTTTTGCATGCTAAAACGAGCAAGGATTGTATCTATATATAAAGCTTGGGATAGACACAACTTTCTTTTCTTGCGATCCCTTATCACTTTGATCCCAAGAATGCGTGCACATTCTCCTAAGTCTTTCATATCAAATTGTTTGGACAACCATACCCTTACGTCCGATAATACCTTGACATTGTTGCCAATCAATAAAATATCATCTACGTATAGTATAAGAAATACCACCACGTTTTCGTTACACTTCTTGTATACACAAGACTCATCCGGACACTGAATAAACCCATATGACTGGATTACTTCATTAAACCAGATGTTCCAAGATCTTGAAGCTTGGTTCAGTCCATAAATGGACCGATTGAGCTTACACACTAGATGCTTTTTGCCCTTTTCAATGAACCCTTCTGGTTGCTTCATATGGATGTTTTCTTCAAGACTTTTGTAGGAAAGCTGTCTTGACATCAATTTACCAAATCTCATAATCCATATGAGCGGCAATGGATAAGAGTATCCGGATAGACTTAAGCATAGTTACTGGCGAAAAAGTCTCCTTATAATCGATTCCCTCTTTCTGAGTGTACCCTTTCTCAACAAGCCTTGCTTTGAAGGTTTCTACCTTCCCATCTATCTCTCTTTTCCTTTTGTAGATCCACTTGCATCCAATGGTTTTACACCATCAGGTGGTTCTACAAGCTCCCATACCTTATTAGAATACATAGATTCTATTTCGGAATTCATTGCCTTTTGCCAAGATACTACATCTATATCTCGGAGTGCTTCATCATATGTCCGGGGATCAGGTTCATGTTTACCCATGATCAAGTCTGAAGACTCTCCCAAAAACATGAATATCTCAGGCTGGCTTACAACCCTCCCACTACGACGAGGCACCGTCTGTGGTTGTGTATCATGCATGACACATGCTGCAGTTTCTTGTGGTATTTCATCTTGTACTGTTGGTACTGAAGTAGACGTGCCCTCTCTAAGTTCTTCTAGAACAATTTTGCTATTGGGCTTGTGATCCATTATATAGTCTTTTTCTAAAAACTGGGTATTGGTGTTAATAATGAACTTCTGGTCTTTAGGACTAGAAAATAAACCACCTTTCATTCCTTTGGGATAACCCACAAACACACGAACTTCTGTACGAGATTCTAACTTATCAGCATCTGGTTTCGACACATGTGCTGGAGTACTCCAAATCCGAATATGTCTTAGACTGGGCTTCTGCCCATTCCACAATTCTATGGGAGTAGAAGATACTAATTTAGAAGGTACTAAGTTCAGAATGTGCGTTGTCGTTTCCAGAGCGTATCCCCAAAACGAATTTGGTAATTCTAAATAACTCATCATCGATCTAACCATCTCCATAAGAGTCCTATTCCTTTGTTCTGCCACACCATTCTGTTGGGGTGTACCAGGTGCAGACAATTGGGATTGAATCTTGGCCTCTGATAAGTAATTCCTAAACTCTCCTAAGAGGTATTCGCCACCACGATCAGACCGTAGTGTCTTAATACTTTTACCTAGACGTTTCTCCACATCAGCTTTGTACTCTTTGAACTTATCAAAGCACTCATACTTGTAGCGCATTAGGTAAATGTATCCATATCTTGAATAATCATCTATAAAAGAGACAAAATATTCAAAACCACCTCTAGCCTGGATAGACATAGGACCACACAAATCAGAATGAACCAATTCTAACACTTCTTTGGCTCTATACCCCTTGTCCTTAAAAGGTCTCTTGGTCATTTTACCTTCCAAGCAGGATTCACATGTTGGAAAGTTTTCCAACTCTAATGGACCCAAGAGTCCATCAACTACAAGCCTTTGAATCCTACTTAAGTTAATATGACCAAGCCTTAGATGCCAAAGATGCGTTTGGTTCATTTCCGAAGGTTCTTTTCTCTTATTAGAGTTAGAAGATGTGTTATTAATTTTCATATTTTGCTTTGTAGGAGAAATTGAATTTAAAATATATAAATTGCCAACCAATATACCAGAACAGATAATCACTTTATTTCTCTTTATAACCACTTTGTTACTAAAGGAAACTGAATATCCATCCAAATGCAATTTAGAAACTGAAATTAAATTCTTTCTAAAACTGGGTACATAAAGACAATTTCTTAAAACCAATTTTCTATTCCTATCAAATGATAAGTAGACGTCTCCCACTGTAACAGCCGCCACCTTAGTAGCATTACCCATGTAGACAATTATCTCTCCATCAAATAGTCGTCGGATTTCTTGGAACCCCTGCAAAGAATTGCAGACATGATCAGTGGCTCCCATATCTACACACCAGGTACTGGTAGATAACACCGCTAAACATGTTTCAACTACTAGAGCATGAGATATACCTTTATTGTTATGATTCCTATGAGGATAGTCTGCCTTCCAATGCCCTGTCTACTTGCAGATGAAGCACTTGCCCTTTGGCTTCTTCATTCCAGCTTTTTATCCCTGAGGTTTATTCACTCTCTTTGCTGAAAAGACCTGTTTCTTCTTCTTCTTGCCTTTCGACTTAGAAGTAGAACCATTTTCAGCATAGTGAATCTGAGAACTTTGGCGAAATATACCTTTTGCTGCCTGTAGTTCTGTAAGAAGTTCCGCCAATGTATACTCTCTTTTGTTCATGTTATAGTTAAGACGGAACTGCTCAAAACTTCTGGGTAGCGTTTGGAGAATTATATCGACCTAGGTTTCCCCATCAATTTATCCTCCAAGAACTTGTATTTCGTTCAGATATGCCATCATTTTGAGGATATGATCCCTTACGGGAGTTCCCTCATACATGGTGGCTGTCATTAATTTTCTCATTACCTCTTGCCTAGCAGTCCGACTCTGGTGCCCAAAGAGTTCTTTGAGATTGTTCATTATATCATAAGTCGTTGGTAAATCTTGATGTTGATGTTGTAATACATTTGACATTGATGCCAAAATGTAACACCGCACCATCTCATCAACTTTTACCCATTTCTTATGATACTCAATCTCCTCTGGGGTAGAGTCACCGTCAGGTGTATCAGGGCAAGCCTCAGTTAGTACAAACTTATAGCTTTCAGCAGTAAGAACAATGTCCAGGTTTCTTTTCCAATCTATGTAGTTGGGTCTAGTAAGTTTGTTCTCTTTCAGTATAATGGCTAGTGGGTTGAAAGTCATCCTAAGAATCATAAAAATAACTATGGTCAGGACTCTAAATTTAGAATAATATTGATTCCTCAAACAGTACTATTTTAAATTAACTAACACCTTAAAATACCGTGAATTTTGTATGTCACGATAGTGTGGATGTATACAAATTCAACATTTATAAAAGGAGGATATGACCCATTAATTTTATTATCTTGTCAACCTAACTTTTTGACAAATAAAATTAATAGTTGGTTTCCTTCGGTCACACAAATAATAGCAGTGATTGCGATGGGGAGGATACTATTAGACGTGTCTAAGTGTATACCATTACTTGACACTAAGTCCATTAATAAGATTGTGCCCCTTCCAATGGGGAAGATCACATGCTCTTAATTAATTTCCTATAGTCATCCAAAATGAAAGTTTGATCTAGTGATCATCAAACAAACTCATCCGATATGGAGGAAGGCACTCAGAGCCAACGCGCAAGTTTGTTTGCATCACTTACAAACCAGTAACAGAGACCGTGGAATTTATTAAAATAAATCCCTCTCCCACTTAGTTATTTAAAGTGAAGAATTTTAAACTATCGTAGCATTCATCACATGCATACACACACATCACAGTAAATAAAAGCAATAAATATGGAAATTATTTTCCAACTAGTATGGCCTTTTTCTGTTACTGCCCTCCATGTGCACCAACCCTAGCTGCTGCCATCTTTAGCCACCGCCATTGGGTCGAGTCATCACATCCATCTTGCTTCTTATTCCGCTGCGCCTCTGATGCTCCAAAAGTACCACGCCTTGCAAGAGTCCGATCCGCGACAAAAATAGAATTTTACATATATCGATCCTATATTCCACGAGGGAATGTATATGTAATCTAGATCAAAAATAAAATTCTAAAAATAATACAGCTCCTGCTGTATTTAATACATACAATCATGCACACAAAATAATGCCCTTGACATGTCCAAGGGTCCAATCACACACAACATCAATAAGCCATAATAGTTGGAGCATGCAACCAAAGAGTTAGCATATCCTACTATTATCCTGCCTAAATTATTTATGACATGTACATAACCTATTTGAATTCTAAACACACAGAGGCAAACCCTAGCTCTGATACCAATTGTTGGTTAGTCCTAGGAAAACGTACCGGTTCCACTGTACAAAATTTTTTGTACAAGTGTCGAACCTTTCCTTAAATAACCTATTATGTTCTTTAGAAGTTAAATTAGGAATCGTAGACGGAACTTAACATCATTGATTCCAAATTTAACTTATCTGTTCTTAATGGTTTAGATTTAAATCGCAAGCGGAACTTAACACTATTGATTCAAATCTACCTAAGTTATTAATTCCATTAAAAATTAATTTCCAAAATTGGCTTCCAGGACTACATGGTGAGGCACATGGCCTTCTTGGATATGGGAGCAACCACCACCGCCTAGGCAAAGCCTTTTAAGGAAAGATAATATTTAATTTCCTTAAATAACTCTAGGTTAACCAAAAAGAACAATTGAATCACAAATTCAAAAAAGAAGAAACACAAACTCGAAAACTTATTCGAAAAACTAGATCTAATTGCCTCTTGTATTTAGAATTCTTACAAATAAAATAACTAGTATGATGCGGAAGAAAATTACTAGTTATACCTTCTCTTTGTAAGCTAATGACCTCGAGATCTTCTACCATATTCCTCGCCTCGCCTTGGACGTCGTGTGGGCGACGATCCTCCAAGATGAACACCACCCAAAAGCTTCTTCCTCTTCTTCTAAAATCCGGCCACCAACACCACCAAGGAGAAGAGAGCAAAAGGGAAAAGAGAAGGGAGAGAGGGGCCAACCACCAAGAGATCACCAAGCAAAAGAATAAGAGTTGTATCTCATGAAGTCCCCTCACCCCTTCTTTTATATTACTTGCCCAAGGCAAATAAGGAAAAAATTTTACAAAAAATAAAAGCATCCTCTAGTTTTTCCTTTTTCCTTTTTATTTTTCCTTTTCTTTCTTATTGATTGAATCAATCACCAATTTTGATTTTGTGATGATTTTATTATTTTTAATATGGTCGGCCACTTGCTTGGGCACCAAGCAAGGTGGCCGGCCACCTCATCAAGAGGAAAAAGGAAATATATTTTTTATAAAATTTTACAAGAAAAACTCTTATAAAATTTACAAGCTCTCTTTCCTAAAGTAGGAGTTAAAAAAGGAAAGTTCTAAAAATTAAAACCATGTTTTAAAATTTAAAACTTCTCTTACAAAATTTCCTTTTTTAACATGATGATAGAAAATTTTAATTTTAAAACTTATCTTCCTTTTTTTTTTCTTAAACCATGAGGATGGTTAAAAAAAGGAAAGTTTTAAAACTTTTAAAACTCTCTATTAAAACATGTGGCCAAATTCAAATAAGAAAAGTTTTTAAAATTAAAATCTCTCTTTTAAAACTTATAGTTTTCTACAAAGAGAAGATTTTAAAAATTCAAAAACAACCCTCCTTGTTTAAATATTATGGCCGACCCCTTCATGCTTGGTCACTAAGAAAAGGGCCGGCCCCTATAGGAGAAGATGTGGACGACCCTTGCTTGGTCACCAAGCATTGGAACGACCCACTTCTTGGACACCAAGAAGAGCCTTACATTTGGATGGACTTGAGGCTATAATGAGGCTACGACAGGGACCTAGAGGAGAAATTGGTTTTGGCCTTCCGATGAGCTTGAGTATCCCATGTTCGCCCAGAACACACAACTCAAGTTCATCGATAATAACTCATTCCAATAGAGAGTTATTATCGCACTACCGCACCAATCCCAAATTACATTATGGGCTCCTTCTTATCATGAGTGTGTTAGTCTCCCTGTGTTTAAGATTACGAATGTCCACTAATTAAGTAAGTTACTGACAACTCACTTAATTAATTTCTAGCTCCAAGAGTAGTACCACTCAACTTCATTTTCATGTCGGACTAGGTCCACCTGCAGGGTTTAACATGTCAATCCTTATGAGCTCCTCTTGGGGGCATTCTCAACCTAGATAACTAGGACACAGATTCCTTCTATAATCAACAACACACACTATAAGTAATATCATTTCCCAACTTATCGGGCATATTGATTTATCGAGCTAAACCTCACCCTTTGATAAGTCAAAGAAATAAATATTAAATATATGTGCTTGTTATTATATTAGGATTAAGAGCACAAACTTCCATAATAACCAAGGTCTAGTTCTTTTATTAAGTCCGTATAAAAAGAACTTACCTAAATGGTCCTAGTCAATACACTTAGAGTGTACCAGTGTAATTTATTAATCAAGATAAACTAATATTTAATTACACTACGACTAATCCGATGGTTTGTTCCTTTCCATTTTAGTCATGAGCAACTGTTTATAATTTATAGAGATCTGACAACATGATCTTCTGAGTGTGACACCACACTCCATGTTATCTACTATATAAATTAATTGAACAATTACATTTAACAAATAAATGTAGATATTGACCAAATGTGATTCTTTTATTCCAAAAATAAATGTTTACAAAAGCTAGGCTTTTAGTATACCCTCCAACACATTTCCGAAGGTTACTTTTTCTTATTAGAATTAGAAGATGTGTTATTAATTTCAGTTGTGTGCTACTCGAAATATGTTTCCCCTGTACAAAAATTTGTACAAGCACAGAACATTTCCTAGCAATCTATGTTCTCTTTAGAAGTTAAACTGGGATTGGAAACGGAACTTAACATTTTTACTCCAAGTTCGTTCTTCAAAGTTAAACTTAGATTGGAAATGAAATTTAACATTTTTACTCCAAGTTCAACCCTTGTGTACTTCAGAAGTTAAACCATATTACAGAAGTTGATTAAATATTTATTTCAAGGATTGGCTTCCAGGTCATTAGCGGAGCACTAGTCCATCTTGGTTATGAGATCATCCACCACTTCCTAGATAAAGCCTTTCAAAGAAATTGAATATTTAAACTTCTCACAGTAACCTTAGGTTTAACTACAGAGATCTCAATCAAAGCACAAGATCGAAACACCAAATCGAAGCACAAAAATGAAAACACGAAATCGCAAGCCTCTTGTGTTGGTATTTCAGGATCCATACAAAGAAAACAAAACTAGTTGTGCTATAGAAAAAATAACTGGTTGTACCTTTCTTCAAAGACAAAGACCTCTTGATCTTCTGTCATATTCCTCTCCTCTTCTTGGACGTCGTGTGGGCGACGATCTACCAAGACAAAAGCACTCAAACCCCTTTTGTTTCCAAGCCACCTACCACCGAAAGATTCAAAGAAAGGAACGCCTCCTCCTCCTTCTCCTCCAAACCGCCGGCCACCAAGGTGCTTCGTCTCTTCATTTTCTTTTCCTCCAAGCTCCGGCCACCAAGAGAAGATGGGGCGCCAGCCCTAGAGGGAAGAAAAGGGAAGAAGAAAAGAAGTGGGGCGTCGACCCTAGAGGAAAGAAAAGAAAAAAAAAAGGCGCCGACCTTAAAGGAAAGGAGAGGGTTTTTAGTTGTGGAGAAAAATTTATCACTTCTTAATTGAATTATTGATTTTTCTGGCACAACCTCCTCTCCTTTTATAACCCTTTGCCCCAGATAAAAAAGGAGAAAAAGTAATAGATTTTTGTTTTAAAAAAAATCTCTAGAAAAGAATTAACATAATTATTTTTAGAAAAAATTCTTAAGAAATAATTAGTATAATTCTTTTTAGAAAATTTCTAAGAAAGAATCAACATAATTCTTTTTAGAAAAATCTCTAGGAAAGAAAACATAATTCTTTTCAGAAAAATTTCTAATTCTGTTGAGAAAAAATCTCCCTTTTTTTTCTTTTCTTTTTCTTTTCTTTTCTTTTGGTTTGACCATCCCCTTGCTTGGGCACCGAGCAAGGCTTGGCTGGCCCCTTTCTTAGGTAGGAAGCAAGGCTTGTCCACCACCTTGCTTGGGGACATCATCAACCTAGATTACTAGGACACAGTTTTCTTTTATAATAAAAAACACACCATATAAATAATATTATTTCCCAACTTATCGGGCCTATTGATTTAACTGAATAAATCTCACCCTTTGATAAATTAAAGAAATAAGTACTAAGTATATGTGTTTGTTATTATATCGGGATTAAGAGTACGCACATCCATAATAATAGAGGTTTTGTTCTTTTATGCAGTCAGTATAAAAAGAACAACCTCAAATGGTCCTGCTCAATACATACATAGTGTACTAGTGTAATTATATAGTCAAGATAAACTAATTCTAAATTACACTACAACCATTCCAATAGTTTGCCCCTATCCATCTCGATCGTGAGCTACTATTTATAATTTATAAGGAACTGATAACATGATCTTCTGTATGGCACCACACACCATGTTATCTACAATATAAATTAAATGGACAACTACATTAACATGCGACATTTAACCAGAGTGATTCTCATTTCAAAATATAAATGTTCATACAAAAAGCTAGGCTTTTAGTATACATCCTAACAATCTCCCACTTATACTAAAAGACTATGCTGCCATACATCTGATTCTCATCCCCTCAACATACCCATCAAAAGCTCTCGCGGGAAGGGCCTTAGTGAAAGGATCTGCTAGGTTATCTGCTGATGCTATCTTGGTGACAACAACTTCTCCTCGCTTTATGATATCTCGTATCAGGTGGTACTTGCACTCAATGTGTTTACTTGCCTTATGGGTTCGTGGTTCCTTCGAGTTTGCTACTGCACCACTATTATCACAATAAATTGTGATAATTTTGGGCAAACCAGGAATCACATCTAAGTCCATCAAGAAGTTTTTGAGCCATACTATTTCTTTGGCTGACTCAGAGGCTGCCACATATTCAACTTCCATGGTGGAGTCCGAAATGCATTTCTACTTAACATTCCTCCATGTTATGGCTCCACCTCCCAAAGTAAACACATACCCCGAGGTTGACATACTATTGTCCCTATCTGATTGGAAATTCGAATTCGTGTAACCTACAGGGAGCAAATCATTTGCCTAGTAAACCAGCATATAATCTCTAGTCCTTCTCAGGTACTTTAATATATGCTTTACGGTAGCTAATGTCCCTATCCTGGATTACTTTGATATCTGCTAACCATGCCCATGGTAAAACAGATATCTGGTCTTGTACATAGCATTGCATAGATTAGGCTTCCTACAGCTGAAGCATAAGGAACTACCTTCATCTCCTCTATCCGCTTTGATATTTTAGGACACATCTCTTTAGATAAAGGTACTCCATGCCGAAAAGGTAGAAAACCTTTCTTAGAGTTTTGCATGCTAAAACGAGCTAGGATAGTATCGATGTATGAAGCTTGGGATAAACACAACATTCTTTTCTTGCAATCCCTTATTACTTTGATCCCAAGAATATGTCCACATTCTCCCAAGTCCTTCATATCGAATTACTTGGACAATCATACCCTTACGTCTGACAACACTTTGACATTGTTGGCAATAAGCAAAATGTCATCTACTATAATACAAGAAATACCACCACGTTTCCATCACTTTTCTTATATACATAAGACTCATCTGAACACTGAATGAATCCATAATACTATATCACTTAATCACACCAGATGTTCCAAGATCTCGAAGCTTGCTTTAGTACATAAATGGACCGATTGAGCTTGCATACAAGATTCTCTTTGCCCTTCGCATTGAATCCCTCTGGTTGCTTCATATGGATGTTTTCTTCAAGACTTCCATTAAGGAAAGCTGTCTTGACATCCATTTTCTAAACCTCATAATCCATATGAGCAGCAATAGATAAAAGAATTCAGATAGACTTGAGCATGACTACCGACAAAAAAGTTTCCTCATAATCGATTCCCTCTTTTTGAGTATACCCTTTTGCAACAAGCCTTGCTTTGAAGGTTTCCACCTTCCCGTCTATCCCTCTTTTTCTTTTGTAGACCCATTTATATCCAATGGCTTTTACACCATTTGGTGGTTCTACAAGCCCCCAGACCTGATTAGAATACATAGATTCTATTTCGGAGTTCATTGCGCTTTGCCAAGATGCTGCATCTTTATCTTGGAGTGCTTCATCATATGTCCAGGGATCAGGTTCATGTTCACCAGGGATCAAGTCCGAAGACTCTCCCAAAAACATAAATCTATCAGGTTGCCGAACAACCCTCCCACTATGACGAGACAATACCTGTAATTGTGGATCATTTGTGATACATGTTGCAGTTTCTTGTGGTATCTCATCTTGTACCGTTGGTACTAAATTAGGCGTGTCCTCTCTTATTTTCTCAAGAATAATTTTACTCATGGGCTTGTGGTTCATCACGTAGTCCTCTTCTAAAAATTGGGCATTGGTGCTAACAATGACCTTCTTATCTTTAGGACTATAAAATAAACCACCTTTCATTCCTTTACGATATCCTACAAACAAGCGAACTTCTATACGTGATTCTAGCTTATCAGCATCTCCCTTCAGCACATGTGCTGGACTACCCCAAATCTGAATGTGTTTCAAATTAGGCTTACGCCCATTCCACAATTCTGTGGGAGTAGAGGGTACTGACTTAGAAGGTACCAGGTTCAGAATTTTCACTGTCGTTTCTAGAGTATATCCCCAAAATGAATTTGGTAATTCTAAAAGGGAAAGATTAAAATCTCTCTCTTTTAAATTTCCTATTGTTGTATCGTGGGAGTTATTGGATTAAGAGTATACAAATTATCAACCAACGTACCAGAATAGATAACTACACTATTTTTCTTGACAACTACTTTGTCATCAAAAGAAATAGAATATCCATCCATAAATAGTTTAGAAACTAAAATCAAGTTCTTTCTAAAACTGGTACATAAAGATAATTTCTCAAAATCAATGTTTTATTGCTATCAAAATATAAATAAATATCTCCCACTGCAACAGTCACCACTCTCGTAGCATTGCCCATGTAGATGGTGATCTACCCTTCATGTAGTTGTCGAGTTTCCTGAAACCCCTGCAATGAATTGCAGATATGATCAGTGGCTCCCGTATCTACACACCAGGTACTGGTAGATAACACTGCTAAACATGTTCCAACAACTAATGAATAAGATATACCTTTATTGTTCTACTTTCTGTGAGGACAGTCCACAGACTGCTTGCATGTGAAGCACTTGCCCTTTGGCTTCTTCACCCCTGCTTGCGGTCAAGTCCCTTGAGATCGAATCACCTTATTTGCTGAACCAACTTGTTTCTTTTTGTTCTTCCTGCCTTTCGGGTTAGAAGTAGAAACATTTTCAGCAATGTGAATTTGAAAACTTTGACGAAATAGCCCTTCTACTACTTGAAGTTCTATTAGAAGTGCCGCCAACAAATATGTCCTTTTGTTCATATTATAGTTCAGGCAGAACTGCTCAAAACTCTTGGTAGCGTTTGGAGAATGATATCGACCTGGGTTTCCCCATCTATTTCAGCGCCAAGGATTTGTATTTCATTCAAATGAGCCATCATCCCGAGGATATGATCCCTTACGGGTGTCCCCTCAATCATGGTGGTCGTCATCAAGTTTCTCATAACCTCTTACCTAGCGGTCTGATTCTGGTGTCCGAAGAGTTCTTTGAGATTGTATATCATGTCATAGGCAATAGGTAAGGCTTGATGCTGATGTTGTAGCACATTTGACATAGATGCCAAAATGTAACACCGCGTCATCTCATCTGCTTTGACTCATTTTGTTAGTTAGAGCCCTAGAGCCAATTATTTGATGATTGTATTATGGACTTGTTGTATCATATTCTTTTATAAATAAAGGCATTTGTTTTTTGTTATTATACTTACTTGTATTGGTGTCAAATAAACTAAGTATAATAGCGTCCTTGAGTAGAAGGTTCTTACCTATATCAATCAATTAGTTGAACCGATGGTGAGATGATATAGGGAACACTACTCTTAATCATTCCTAGTCGAGTATTAACATTCAGGGACAATGTTAATGCAATAAGACTAGCATGTAGGTCAACTCGATGACTTGATCTCACAAGTCATGGATATAGAGATATCAAGTTGACACATGGGTATGCATTGGAGAATGTATACTGAATGACCCGCCATGAGAAAGTATCATGGATCGTTATATGAGTGTCATATACTTTCTCATGTGGCTATTAGTATGACTACTAGTCCTTAGACCTGAAGTCACCATGGTTCCCTACATAAGGAGTTATGTACTTTGGTTTCGTCAAACGTCGCCCGTAACTGGGTGGACTATAAAGGCGATTACTGGGTATGTAACAAATTATGCGGAGGGATATGAATGATGTAGATAGGATCTATCCCTCATATATGACGGGAGTGACATCGATATTCTTGATAGAGTGAGACCACGAAGTGCATGGCCATGTCCAAATGAGTCAATATGAGATATTGAGCTCATTTGATTTAGTGAGTCTACTTGGAGTTCAAGATTTAGATTGGTCAGAGGATGACACGGTCTATGCCTCACATTGATCAATCTAGATGTCTAGGATAGAAGGACACTTGTCATATATTGTGAGGAGTCACAATTAGTAGTCACAAGGTGATGTTGGATCTCAACATTCTTGTAACTTGGGTAATAATGATGTGTTGCTAGATACCGCTCATTACTTATGCTCCTAAATGAGTTTAGGGGCATTGCCAACGTTACAAGAACCTATAGGGTCACACACTAAGGACAATTAGATGGAGATTAGGTTCATATGATGAACCAAGAGGATAAGATTCATGTGATGAATCAAATTAGATTAAGAGTAATCCTAATTGGGCTAATTGAGTTGGACTCAAGTTGATTCATGTGTTCAATGAGTCTAATTTAGATTATGACTCATTGAATCAATTTAATTAAATGATTTAGATTCATTATATTAAATTGGCTTGAAATAAATGGTTGGATTAGATCAACCATGAGAGAGATTAAGTCATGTTTGACTTGTCTTGAGACGAAGAGGAAAAGTCAAGTTTGACTTGACTTTATGCCACATCATTTGTGACTTGGCATTAAGTGGCCAATGATGATGTGCTACATCATCATAGTTAACACATGTATGTGCCACCTAATGGAGGTTACAAATTCCCTTTGCTTTAATGTGGCCGGCCACATTAAATGAGAGGAGTTACAATGTTGTGGCCGGCCACTAAGGGGAATGAATGGGATTCATTTTCATTCAAGCCAATTCAACTCATCTTCTTCTTTGCTCTCTCTTCTTGCTCTCCCTCTCCTCATCTTGCCGAGTGTAACACCCACAAAATTATAAGACAAGTATATAGGTGTTATTTGCTTTAGAGCATAAAAGAAGAATCAAAAGAAAAAGAAATAAGAGAAATAAAAAGAAGAGGTGAAGGTTTGAACCTTGAACCTCTCACAAAGGATAGAAATAAAGTTATGTATGATAACCACTAGGATAATGAATAATATATGAATGGGAAATGATGGGAATTGTAATTAAAAGTGAGGATATAATTAAGTGAGGGAACAAGAGAAAATCAAGTAGCTTTCTTCCCCTTGTTTACCTCTTGGTTAAGAAAAGGAGTAAGCAAAAGACAAGTTGTCTTTCTTCCTTTTCTTCTCTATTTTCGTGGAGTTTAAGAGGATAATGAAGAGAAGAATTAAGAGAAAGGAATGAGGACATATTCTCATTCGAAAAAAAAATACATGCATGAATTAAGGAAGAAGGGAAGCAAAGTTCATCTTTGTAACTTCCACCCACTTAGCATAAAAAGGAAAAGAAGAAAAGGATTTCATTTTTCTTCCTTCTCCCTCACCATTGCCGAAACTAGAAGCCCTCCTCCCTCATCTCCACAAGCCAAGTTTAGGTTTCTCCCTAAGAGAAAACTAAATTACAAGAAGGAGCCTTCAAGGTGTACCCTTCCAAGCAAGAGAAATCAAAAGGAGTGCTAGCCTCCTTCCTCTTCACCAAGGGTACCATTTCTTTAAGGATTAACAAGGGAACACTAGGTAAGCTTCCCCTCACCTGTGGTACAATAGTTTATATGGTTTTCTATGAAGATAGATCGCTTAAAAACCTAAGGTTTGCTTTATGAGAATTTCGGCCAAGATAAGAGAAAGTGCTTAAGAAATTTGTAACTAGATATACTTATTATTTTTCTTTGTGACATGTATCTTATATAAGAGGTTAATCTAAGGTTTTCATGCTAGAATGAACAAAGAGAACTTAGATCCATGAACCTTAGAATCTTGGCCAAGCATGAACAAGAGGACTAGGTAAGCTTAAGACACAAACTAAGCATGTTTCCTTATTCTTGTGTTATGTACCCTATGATAATGAAGTTGTTAATTTTTTTCTCTTACTTGTATGTTGTTGAAACTCCATTTCCATGCTCATGAATGTTCGGCCATGGAAGAGCTAAAGGCCTAGGAGAGTTTTAAACCTAAAACTAAGCATGCTAAGATTTTTCCTAAGACAAGATATGAAGCCAAAATGTTATGCCATGATTGTATGTTTGGTTATGAATCCTAATTCATGCTTATGAAGATTCGGTTATGATTAGATTTGAAGTTTAGGAAAGTTTAAACCAAGTCTAGGAGGCTCATGACCTTCTTGATAAAATGATATGAAACTAGTTGATGTTCTTATGGTTGCTTGTTACATAGAAATTTGGTTACATGTAACTTTCGGCCACACTAAGTTTTAAAGATAGAATGCTTAGATTTTAAACTAAGTTTACTCATGTTGTTCCTTGTAATGATGCCATGAAAAATTTTGTAGAGTTTCCATGCTTTTAGGCCATATGAAAAACAAAACCAAGCTCACATGTTTCGGCCACCCTTGGGTTAAAGGCCTAGGAAAAACTTAGAACCCAACTTAGATATGCTCATGATGTTCTTGTGATAAATGTTATGAAATGTAGCTGTGGTTTCCATGCTCTTAAGCCACTAGGAACTTAGTTCCATGCTTGATAGATTTCGGCCAATACTAGTTTAAAGGCCTAGAGAAATTTTGAACCCAACTTATATAGGTTCATGATGTTTCTTGTGATAAGTACTATGAAATGTAGTTGTGGTTTCCATGCTCTTATGCCACTAGAAACTTAGTTCCATGCTTGATATGTTTCGGCCACTACAAGTTTAAAGGCCTAGAGAAATTTAGAACCCAACTTATATATGCTTATGATGTTCTTGTATGTATGTTCCATACTCTTATGCCACTAAAAATCTAGTTCCATGATTTATAGGTTTCGGCCACCTTGAGTTAATGGGTTTAGGAAGTTTGGAATTTAAAACAAATATGCTTATGATGTTCCTCATGAAAATGTATAAGATATTGGCTTAAGGTTCAACACTTTCATGCTACTTGTAACCTAGAATGAGACATGCTAGGGTTCGGCCATGATAAGGTTAGAAGCTTAAGAAACTTAGAACCCAAACTAAACATGCTTAAGTTGTTCCTTATGAAATATGATATGATATGTGTTTAGGGTTTACATGTTTGCAAGTTGCTTAGAACTTGATTGCTCTTCATGAAGGTTTCGTCCATGAAAGAATTAGAAACCTAGGAGGGCTTAAAAATTTAAGTTAACATGCTTATGACCTTTCTTATGCTAGTATGTGAAGATATCATGAGATTTTTTGTGTGTTGTCTAGAGATCATGCCCTAATCATGACTTTCGGCCATATGGGTTTAGTGACCTAGATGTACCTCACATGCTATGTAATGAATCAAGAAATGTTATTTGAAGATTCCATGAATGGTTATGTCTTCTTATGATAAGTGATATGCTTTTTTATGTATGCTTATGATCCATGTATGTGCTATGTGCCCAATTATGCATGCTATATGATATGATAAAATGACATGTTCATTATGCAAGCTTATGATCCATGCATGCGCTGTGTGCCCAAATATGCATGCTTTATGATATGATAAGTGATATGTTCATGATGTACGCTATGATTCATGCATGTGATGTGTGCCCAAATATGTATGTTTTATGATATGTTAAGAAACATGATATGCATGAAAGGATAAGAACTATGATATGTATGACATGCTATTTTACTTTATGTATGGCTTGTACCAAGGGTGGGCTCCATAAGCGCCCCGGGGTCGATGGACTAAGAAACAGGCCTCGTTAGGGATGGACTGTTGGATCGAGACGTGCTAGAGGGGGGGTGAATAGCACTCGTGGCTAAATCGTTCGATTTGTAAAACACTCGAGTAATTAAGACGCAGCGGAATAAAAAAGCAAACACACAAACACAGAGGAATTTACTTCGTTCGGAGCCTAAGGCGACTCCTACTCGAAGGCCCGCGATCCTTGATCGCTTCCGGTGGGCAACAACTATAAGCTCGATTATTACAGACTAAGTATTACAAGAGATGCGATAAAAGAAATCTATACCGACGACGAAAAAGAGGAATCTTGGAGCTCTGGGTCGTCGTAGACGTGTAGCAGCACTTCCGGGAGTCTTTCGGAGCAGCACGTTGAGTAAAGAAGGCTTGGAACTTGTTATTTTGAGCTGCTGGTCGAACCCCCTTTATAAACAGTGTTCAAGGCGCCTTAAACCCTTTCAAGGCGCCTTAAGCCTGAATTTTATCCCGTTCTGTTCGCTGGGATAATCCTTTGACTGCCGCGACCTGAAGGCGCCTTAAACCCTTTCAAGGTGCCTCCAAGCTGTCTAAGGCGCCTTAAACCCCTCCAAGGCGCCTTAAGCCTCCTCCTCGCGCCAGCTCAGGATTTTGAACCCGAGGCGCCTCCAAGCCTCATGGAGGCGCCTTGGACACTGTTCATCCGAGTTCTTCTTTGTGTTTTTGGTACCTGCAAGTATGTTAATCCAAAAATACCTGCAACACAAAGTTAACACAAAATAATAGTGTGAATATGAAATTATGACAGTCTCCGGACTGTCCGGGTCTGACTTCGAATTTTCGACCGGAAACCCTAGGTCGACCGGACGCCTACTGTTCCCTCTACGGGGAACACGTCCTCACCTACTCCACTCAGGAGATTTACCTGCTGCCAGTGCGATCCTCCAGATCGACTGGACTTTTGCTCAGCACTCGATACTTCCGGACTTTCTGCTGGACATCCGCTTCCCGGCTAGTCCAGTCTTTCACCTGGTTCGCGACACCAGGACTTTCCACCTAGGGTTACCACCCCCTAGGACTTTTGCCTGAAGTCATCAACCTGCCAAGACTTTCCGCATAGGGTTACCACCCCCTATGACCTAGGGTTACCACCCCCTAGGGTTTTTCCCTTTGCCTAACCGCAGCTAGGACTTTTCTCCACCTAGGGTTACCACCCCCTAGGACCTAGGGTTACCACCCCCTAGGGTTTTTCACCTGCCTAACCGCAGTTAGGACTTTTCCTGAAATACTCATTCAGCATGTTAGATCACAACACACCTTAACTTTGAATCCTTTGCCATTATCAAAACTTGGGTTCGATCGTCGGATGCTTTCCGCACCAACAATCTCCCCCTTTTTGATTATGACAACTCAAATTCAAAGTTAAGTAAAAACAACTGCATAAAAGGTTTTAAGTGAGCAAGCTTAAGTATATAAAATCAAATCAACGCCTAACTTAAGCTAACACTTAAACTTTTGTGAAGCTCCCCTTTAATACAGGGTTTCCTTTTTAAATTTTTACTTTTTACTTTTAAGGTTTACTTTTGAATTTTCTTATTCTCCCCCTTTGCCTTTATCAAAAAATAAGCCAGTTTCAATTTTTCTTTTTAAAAAATAAATTAGACTAAAAAACAGGATAAGTGCTAAGTTGAAAAATAACTTTTCACCTAAAATTTTGAAAGCACTGAGTTAAAATTTTGCAAAACTATCTGAAAGGTAACCTAGAAAATATCTTAGCAATAATATATAACGTTAGGTTTCAAGGTTGGCTAAGTTTGACAAAAAATTTGAAAGTTGCTCTATGAACCACTTAGCTAAGCCTTTTGCAAACATTGAACTTTGAAAATGTAGCTTAAGTGAAAAGTGACTTAGCTTAATTAAAAAACTTGTTAATTTTTAAGTTGAAGAGAGAGAGTAGCTAAAATTTTAATTTAGGTTATTTATTCATTTGGTCCTTAAGTCCAAGCATGAGTCAAGTTAAATAGTAATCAAATTATCTAATTGGTGTTGATCAGGTATCAGAGCCCTAAAGTACAGGTAATCTTAATCTTAATATTTCCATTTCCTTTAGTTTGAGAGATACTTTTAGCTAAGATAAGGTTATTTTTGTCTTTAACAAGTGACTCAGCAAATTTTTGTGATATCACAACACTTTAAATACTTTAAATTTTGAGAATGTTTTGGAAAATACTTAGCATATTCAGCGAAACTTAGCATTTGAAAACAATTGCTTTGAGAGACTCTTAGCTAAATTCCCTTTTTGTCTTTAAAAAACTTTAAAAAGCACTTAGCTAAATTTGAAAATATTTAGCTATATATTCAGCTTACAAATGATTGTCTTGAGAAAACTTCTTGGTAAATAGCTAAGTTTAGAGTATAATCTAACTAAGCTTAGTTAAAGAAGACTTGATTAAGTACTTAGCTTAAAGAGGTTTTACGTAAAGGCTTAGCTTTGAAAACATTCTAGAAGAGTTGTAATTTAACAGTCAGGTCATAAATAATTTTAATTTTAAAGTTAAGTTAAAAATAACCTGAATTTTTGAAGATAAGTAAAAATAGTTTTTAATTTTGATGTCACGTTAAAAATTTTAAAGAAAAAACTAATTTTAAAACTGACTCGAAATCACTCCCCCTTAATTAATGCCTTAATAAATTTTCGAGTTCAGGAGTCCAAGCATGAGAGGTAAAAGAAATATTTTCCTATCTTTCCATCACTCATTCTAGATTAACAAGCATGTTTAGCATATGAGTGAGCGTGAGATGGAGTTGTCTTTGCAATTGATATAAAACATAAGTTTTGAATTTCAAATAATTTTGAAATGAAGTTTTAACAGATTTTAAGATGATTTTTGAAATTAAGTTTTGAAAGGATTTTTAAAGTAATTTTTGAAATTTAGTTTTGAAATTTTAAAATGATTTTGAAAAGATTTTGAAATGAAGTTTTGAAAAGATTTTAAAATGATTTTTGAAATTTAGTTTTGAAAAGATTTTAAAATGATTTTTGAAATTATGTTTTGAAAGGATTTTAAAATAATTTTGAAATTAATTTTGAAAGATTTTTAAAATAATTTTGAAATGAATTTTGAAAGATTTTTAAAATAATTTTTGAAATTTAGTTTTGAAAAGATTTTAAAATAATTTTTGAAATTAAGTTTTGAAAATATTTTAAAATGATTTTTGAAATTAAGTTTTGAAAGGATTTTAAAATGATTTTTGAAATTTAGTTTTGAAAAGATTTTAAAATGATTTTTGAAATTAAGTTTTGAAAGGATTTTAAAATGATTTTTGAAATTTAGTTTTGAAAAGATTTTTAAATGATTTTTGAAATTAAGTTTTGAAAAGATTTTAAAATGATTTTGAAATAATTTTGAAATTGAGTTTAAAAGATTTTTGAAATAATTTTGAAATTGAGTTTAAAAGATTTTTGAAATAATTTTGAAATTGAGTTTAAAAGAATTTTCAAATAATTTTGAAGTTAAGTTTAAAAGATTTTTGAAATAATTTTGAAGTAATTTTGAAATTGAGTTTAAAAGATTTTTTCAAATAATTTTGAAGTTAAGTTTAAAAGATTTTTGAAACAATTTTGAGATTGAGTTTAAAAGAATTTTGAAATAATTTTGAAATTGAGTTTAAAAGAATTTTGAAATAATTTAGTTGAATTAACTAGTCATCTCACTCGATCTAAATTTTCAATCAGGGAACCCTATAATTGTTGTGAGATGAATTATGGTTGAATTTAAGGGTCTGGTTTAACTTTGTGTTAGATTCAGGTTTAGCTTTGGGTTCAACAAGTAAGCATTCTTTGGATAAACTTCTGGGCTATGGTGAGTCACAAGGTACTCATTAAAGTAACCATGCCTTCGAGGTTTCCCAAATAGTCCTACCCATTGAACTTAATACTAATCCTTGGTCTAACTAGTTAGGATCCATTTAAGGGTAGCTTCGGTCAGTTCCACTTGGCCAAATGCACCAGGTCGAAGCCATATCTTCCTAGACATGCGATGCCCAAGCTTCCCTAACGTACTATCATCCAAAAACTTCACCAGTACCGTGGGTCAAGTTAAACCTCGCCCTTTTATCTAACCTTAATTACCCTGCCGGGTAGTCTATTCTTGTTTACCCATTCCGGGTAGTTTAGTTGGGGGTGCCAGCTATTCTGGATCCTTCTTCTATTGACTTTTGAATTTTTGAATTTTAATTTAATTTTAAATTTTGAATTTGTAATTTGAATTTTGAATTTTTGAAGTTTAATTTAATTTCGAATTTAGAATTTGTAATTTGATTTTTGAGTTTTATTTTAATTTCGAATTTGTGATTTGAATTTTGAATTTTGAAGTTTAATTTAATTTCGAATTTAGAATTTGTAATTTGAATTTTAATTTGGTTTGATTAATATCGTTTTTCTTTTTGCTCCTCCTGGATCATGGCCTCGATGTGGTCTATCGAGGTAGTATATTTGATCCTTCGGGACCCAGTATTGACCAGATCCAACTTGATTGATCAATTTGGACTTGGGGACTCATGCTTGGACAGATTTACTACTTTGTTTGTTTATTAAGGATAAATAGGATTTATATTTCTTTTTACTTTTGTATCCTAGCCCAGTTCTGTTGTAGACAGCTCTTTGTGTCCCAAGAATTAGATCCAAATTCTTGGAACCCAGAGAGAACTTTTCTAGAGTAATTTCTAACTTGTTTAACTGATTTTTCAGATTTGAATTTTCTTTCTCAAGTCGTTGTACTTGAGTTGAATCTTCAGTTAAAGATTTTGAGTTAGTTACTCCTTTAAGAGTGGTTATTTCTCTTAAAAGTGACTTAATTTTCAAATTTGACTTAGCTAATTTGCGAAGTAAATAATTGACTAAATTATTGAGTCTAGGAATACTTACAGCGGAGTCTGGTCCTTCGGAAACGGATGCGGATCTGTGGCTTTGCTCAGAGTCGGCTTCTGACTCGCTCTCGGATTCGTTGGTCTGGTCCCGGGCCATCAATGCGAGTAAACTTGTTTGGTTGAGTTCGTCGTCTTCGTCCTCCGAAGAAGATTCGTCCCAGGTTGCCTTTAGAGCCTTCTTTCTTCTTTGCTTCTTGGCTTCCTTTTGATTGGGGCAGTTTGCCTTGATGTGGCCCTTCTGGTTGCACCCGTAACATGTGACTTCAAATTTTGTCTTTGATTGGGCCTCCTTGGATTGAACTGCCTTCTTCTTCTTGTAGAGTTTCTTTACAAGATTCACAAATTCGCCGGCCAGTTCATCTTCTGAATCTTCTGAATCGGATTCGTCTTCTGATTCCGATTCAACTTTTCGCCGTCCTCTTGATTCCCGTGTTCGACTCGTTCCTGCAACCAAAGCAATCCCTTTCTCGGATGGCCGTGCATTAGTCTGTTCATGGAGTTCAAATTCACTAAACAATTCATCTAATTTTAAGGAAGACAAATCCTTAGAGACTTTATAGGCATCTACCATTGATGCCCATAGTGTACTCCTAGGGAATGAGTTAAGGCCATACCTTATTATATCTCTGTTTTCTACCTTCTGCCCGATTCCATGTAGAGAATTCAGGATATCTTGAATTCGGGCGTGCAAAGAGCTTGCCGTCTCGCCTTCCTGCATTTTCAAATTGTATAGTTTATTTAATAACAAATCACGCTTACTTACCTTGGTTTCCGAGGTGCCCTCGTGTAGTTCGATCAGTTTCTCCCATAGTTCCTTTGCGGAGGAGAATGGACCAACTCTGTTGAGCTCTTCTTTGGTCAGACCGCATTGGATGGTGCAGGTGGCTTTGGCGTCGGCTTCCACCTTCTTGATAAATGCGGGCTCCCAGTTTTCACAGGATGTAGGCTTACCATCGGTACCAGTTGGTAGTTGTAGTCCTGTTCTGACGATCATCCAGGTGTCGAACTGGATCTTCAGATATATTTCCATTCGCCCTTTCCAATATCCGAAGTCTTCTCCGGAAAATAGTGGGGGGCGAACGGTGCTATGTCCTTCTTGTTGGGCTATTTAGATCTAAAAGAAAAAAAACAACAAGATCTATTCCAAGACTGAGTCTTGGATTAGTAGTGTGGGAAGAGAATAGTAATAATTACGAGCTCGAGTGGTGTTGCACCAACTTGGGGCAAAAAATCGATTCGTAAAAAGAAATTAGAATATAGCTATGAGGCTAAGTTCTAATTGACTCCGAACAAAACCACGAAAAGAAAATTGTCCTGAATAGTGGTTGCACTGATTCAAGACGACCCCGCTCTGATACTAATTGTTGGATCGAGACGTGCTAGAGGGGGGGGTGAATAGCACTCGTGGCTAAATCGTTCGATTTGTAAAACACTCGAGTAATTAAGACGCAGCGGAATAAAAAAGCAAACACACAAGCACAGAGGAATTTACTTCGTTCGGAGCCTAAGGCGACTCCTACTCGAAGGCCCGCGATCCTTGATCGCTTCCGGTGGGCAACAACTATAAGCTCGATTATTACAGACTAAGTATTACAAGAGATGCGATAAAAGAAATCTATACCGACGACGAAAAAGAGGAATCTTGGAGCTCTGGGTCGTCGTAGACGTGTAGCAGCACTTCCGGGAGTCTTTCGGAGCAGCACGTTAAGTAAAGAAGGCTTGGAACTTGTTATTTTGAGCTGCTGGTCGAACCCCCTTTATAAACAGTGTTCAAGGCGCCTTAAACCCTTTCAAGGCGCCTTAAGCCTGAATTTTATCCCGTTCTGCTCGCTGGGATAATCCTTTGACTGCCGCGACCTGAAGGCGCCTTAAACCCTTTCAAGGCGCCTCCAAGCTGTCTAAGGCGCCTTAAACCCCTCCAAGGCGCCTTAAGCCTCCTCCTCGCGCCAGCTCAGGATTTTGAACCCGAGGCGCCTCCAAGCCTCATGGAGGCGCCTCGGACACTGTTCATCCGAGTTCTTCTTTGTGTTTTTGGTACCTGCAAGTATGTTAATCCAAAAATACCTGCAACACAAAGTTAACACAAAATAATAGTGTGAATATGAAATTATGACAGTCTCCGGACTGTCCGGGTCTGACTTCGAATTTCCGACCGGAAACCCTAGGTCGACCTGACGCCTACTGTTCCCTCTACGGGGAACACGTCCTCACCTACTCCACTCAGGAGATTTACCTGCTGCCAGTGCAATCCTCCAGATCGACTGGACTTTTGCTCAGCACTCGATACTTCCGGACTTTCTGCTGGACATCCGCTTCCCGGCTAGTCCAGTCTTTCACCTGGTTCGCGACACCAGGACTTTCCACCTAGGGTTACCACCCCCTAGGACTTTTTCCTGAAGTCATCAACCTGCCAAGACTTTCCGCATAGGGTTACCACCCCCTATGACCTAGGGTTACCACCCCCTAGGGTTTTTCCCTTTGCCTAACCGCAGCTAGGACTTTTCTCCACCTAGGGTTACCACCCCCTAGGACCTAGGGTTACCACCCCCTAGGGTTTTTCACCTGCCTAACCGCAGTTAGGACTTTTTCTGAAATACTCATTCAGCATGTTAGATCACAACACACCTTAACTTTGAATCCTTTGCCATTATCAAAACTTGGGTTCGATCGTCGGATGCTTTCCGCACCAACAATCTCCCCCTTTTTGATTCTTTGCACGAATCCGGTGGCGGGGGTTTCGGGGTTTCCGCGAAGCGAAAAAGAGGTTTTTGCGGCCCGAAAGACCCAACAGTGGTATCAAAGCCACGTGCGAAGTCTTGTACGAGTTTAGTTTGAATTTTTATGAAAAGTGTAGGTTCTTTAATTTTCTGTAAAATTAGGTTTTTATGATTTTTTATGGGTATTTTTCTCGTAGAAGCGAAACACAAGTGTTTAGACACTTGTATGCTTCGGCTACCGAGAAGATTTTTCTGAAACATCAAGGTTCACCCCAAATCCTTTTGGGACAGCGGGCTAAGGCGCTGTAGGATCACTAAGGAACACTCGCGATGGTTAGATCGTGGGTAGGGGCGCTGTCCCTTGCCCCACAAGGGGATTCGTTCCGTGATTGCGCCCGAAAACCCGCTAAACGGAACCGCCGGGAATTTTACTCATAAAAAAAGTAAAAATTATAGTAAAAATTACAGAAAATTATAGAAAATACATAATTTAGAATTATGTATCATTTGTGATAGTCATGGCCCAAAAAGACCCAATTTGATTGGTATATTTATGTTGTAATTCATATTACGGCCTGCGCGCCGTCATTTGTGTTGTGTGTACTGTATATTTGATACGCGACCTGCGCATTGTGCCTTTCTCCATTTATTCTTGTTATAAATTAGTTTAGACTCGAATGTAACTCGAGTTTCAAAATTGTAATGTATAAAATTGGAGTGGTAGAAGGTCCACTCGAGACAGAGTTACGAGGAGGGCACGAGCAACACAAGGTGGTCAAAGGGAGGAGCTTGGGAAGCTGTTGACCTTAGGTTGACCATCCGATGTTCTCATTGGCTTGAGAAGATCATAGTAGGGCCATGACTAATCACAAATAAATTTAATTAATTACTTATGTGTATGTGATGCATGATTAGTAATTAATTAGTGCCTAACGATTAGATTAGATCTAAATCGTATACAAGATGCACCCTCTCGATTAGATTAGATCTCGATCGCATCAACTCTAATGCCTACCATGCCGTGATACCTATCAGTACCTCGATCACATGTGTTGTTAAATCTACCAAAGCAGAGCAACACATATTATCTTGGTAGGGTACGGAGGGACAATCTTGGTCCCGCTTATCAACGCATGGGCGAGTACAAACTCAATTAGATTGAGTATTCCTAGTTAACTCGGTTGGATCGAGTACAACTATAGGCATTCTTTCAATGGTTGGAAAGATAGGACATAAATCACATTTATATTAATTCTTGGGCGTATTAGCCAAAGATAACTCAAGTTTTAATATAACTGCGGATAATGATCCTATAAACAGGAGTTGCATAGAGATGTAATTGGTAAATTGTTATCTATCAATCATACTAAATCTTGGGCGTATTAGCCAAAGCTAACTCAAGGGTTAGTATGATGTGGATCTTGTCCCACATGAATTATAGAATTCAGTGGGAGCATCATTTAGTTAAAGGTCTAATTAAATGATTTAAAAGAATATGATATTTATTTTCTGTATTTTTTTGTTATAGATAACCATGACGTTGAATACGAACTCTTTCTCCCTGCGTTCTGTCCTTGAGAAGGACAAGCTCAATGGAGTAAATTTCCTGGACTGGTACATGAACTTGAGAATAGTTCTCACCCAGGAACGTAAACTGTACGTTCTGGAGCAGCCCATTCCAGAGGCCCCTCCTGCCAATGCCACGTGAGCAGACAAAGATGCTTACAAGAAGCATCAAGATGACGCATTAGATGTGTCCTATCTAATGCTCATGACCATGAACTCTGAGCTTCAGAAGCAACACGAGTTGATGGGCGCTTACGATATGGTTGAACATCTTCGTCAACTGTATCAAGGACAAGCGCGTCATGAGAGATTTGAGATCTCAAGGACACTATTTCAGTGCAAGATGTTAGATGGGGCTCCCGTAGGCCCATATGTACTCAAAATGATTGGGTACATAGAAAACCTACAAAGGTTGGGATTCCCGCTTGGCCAAGAGCTGGACACTGACCTGATCTTGTAATCCTTGCTGGATAGCTATAGTCAATTCGTTCTAAACTACAATATGAATGAAATTGACAAGTCACTGCCCGAGCTGCTTAGCATGTTAAGAACTGCTGAGCTGAACCTTAAGAAGGTAAAGCCCCACTCTGTTCTAATGGTTCAGAAACACAAGGGCAAGGGCAAGCCCAAAGGCAAAGGGAAGACCCAAGCCAAGGGTAAAGGCAAGGCACTGAAGCCTAAAGGAGGGGTCGCCAAGGATGCTACCTGCTTCCACTGCGATCAGACCGGGCACTGGAAGAGGAATTGCAAGGTGTACCTGGAAGATCTTAAGAAGAAGCAAAGTGAGACTTCCACTTCAGGTATATATGTTATAGAAGTCAATCTATCTATTTCTTCATCATGGGTATTAGATACCGGATGTGCTTCTCACATTTGTACTAATGTGCAGGCGCTGAGAAATAGCAGGGCATTTGCAAAGGGTGAGGTGGACCTACGCGTAGGCAATGGAGCACGGGTTGCTACTGTTGCTGTAGGGACTTATTTTCTATCTCTGCCCTCTAGGCTTGTACTAGAGTTGGATGATTGTTGTTATGTGTCTGCTTTAACTAAGAACATAATTTCAGTTTCTTGTTTGGACAAGAAAGGTTTATCTTTTATAATAAAGGACAAATGTTGTTCAATTTATTTAAAAGATATGTTCTATTGTAGTGCACCTCTGATGAACGGACTTTACATTCTAGACCTTGAAAGCCTTATCTGTAACATAAATACCAAGAGGTTCAAGTCAAATGACATGAACCAAACCTAACTCTGGCACTATCGCTTAGGTCATATAAATGACAAGCGCTTATCCCAGCTCCATAAGGATGGTTTGCTGGACTCATTTGATTTTGAATCTTATGAGACGTGCGAGTCATGCCTACTAGGCAAGATGACTAAGACTTCCTTTAGTGGGCACAGTGAGAGAGCGACTGACTTGTTAGGTCTTATACATAGTGATGTATGTGGCCCTTTCAATGTCGCTGCTAGAGGCGATTATAGGTATTTCATCACATTTACTGATGACTTCAGTAGATATGGTTATGTGTACTTGATGACACATAAGTCTGAATCCTTTGAAAAGTTCAAAGAATTCAAGAATGAAGTACAGAACCAGCTTGGTAAGAGTATTAAGATACTTCGATCAGATCGAGGTGGAGAATACCTTAGCTATGAGTTTCATGACTATCTAGCTGAGTGTGGGATTCTATCCCAACTCACTCCTCCTAGAACACCACAGTGGAATGGTATATCCGAAAGGAGGAATCGTACCCTATTAGATATGGTACGATCTATGATGAGTCACACAGATCTTCCGACATTCCCTTGGGGATATGCTCTAGACACGGCAGCTTTTATACTCAACCGAGTTCCATCCAAGGTCATGATAAAGACACCATATAGGATATGGACTGGGAGAGATGCCCAGGTGTCTTTCATGAGGATTTGGGGTTGTGAGGCTTACGTTAGGCATCAGATCTCAGACAAATTGGGACCCAAATCCGACAAGTGTTACTTTATTGGATATCCCAAGAAAACTAAGGGATATTACTTCTACATTCCCAGTCAGCACAAGGTAGTTGTGGCAAAGACTAGAGTCTTTCTAGAAAGGGACTTTGTTTCTAGAAAGACTAGTGGGAGTACGTTCGATCTTGAAGAAGTTTAAGATGCGAACAATAGCACTGAAGCCTCGATGGAAGTTGAACTGGAACCACAAAGTGTTGTGGACGATGTTGTTCCACAAGGAGTTGAGGAACAACAACCAGTTCAAGTAGACATACCTCTTCGCAGGTCTGATAGGGTACGTCGTCAGCCTGAGAGATACTCATTTCTCTTGTCTGACCATGATGACGTTGGGCTCATAGAGGATGAGCCTACCACCTATCAGGAAGTTGTGATGAGACTAGATTCCGAGAAATGGCTAGAGGCCATGAGATCCGAAATGGAATCCATGTACACCAACCAAGTTTGGACTTTGGATGATCCACCTGAAGGGGTAAAACCCATTGGGTGTAAGTGGGTCTTTAAGAGAAAGACTGGCATGAATGGACTTATCTATAAGGGTCGCTTAGTAGCTAAAGGTTTCAAGCAAATTCATGGTATTGACTATGATGAAACCTTTTCTCCAGTAGCGATGTTTAAGTCCATTCGGATCATGCTTGCTATTGCAGCATACCATGACTATGAGATATGGCAGATGGATGTCAAAACCGCGTTTCTGAATAGAAACCTGCTCGAGGATGTGTACATGACACAACCTGAGGGTTTTGTAGATCCACAGCATACTAGCAGAGTATGCAAGCTGCATAGGTCCATTTATGGACTAAAGCAAGCTTCTCGGAGCTAGAATCTTCGATTTGATGATGTGATCAAACAATTTGGTTTCATCAAGAATGAAGATGAACCTTGTGTCTACAAGAAGGTTGTAGGGGATATAGTTGTCTTCCTCATATTGTATGTGGATGACATACTACTCATTGGGAAAGACATCCCTTTGCTACAGTCTGTCAAGACTTGTCTAGGGACATGTTTCTCAATGAAGGACTTAAGTGAGGCATCCCGCATTCTAGGGATACAGATCTATGGAGATAGATCTAAGAGATTGCTTGGCCTAAGTCGGAGTACATATATTGACAAGGTACTCCTTCGGGTTGCCATGTAGAACTCCAAGAAGGGATTTCTGCCGATGTCACATGGTGTGAGTCTTTCGAAGACTCAAGGTCCCTCTTCTATAGAGGAGAGAGACCGCATGGATCAGATCCCTTATGCCTCAACCATAGGATCTATCATGTACGCCATGCCATGTACTCGACCTGATGTCTCGTATGCTTTGAGCATGACGAGCAGATACCAGTCAGATCCAGGTGAAAGTCACTGGATAGCGGTCAAGAATATTCTTAAGTACTTAAGAAGAACTAAAGAATATTTCTTGATATATGAAGGCAATGATGAGCTAGCTATATAGGGTTACAGTGATGCCAGCTTCCAGACCGATCAGGATGATTATCGATCGTAGTCAGGGTTCGTGTTTTGCATTAATGGTGGTGCTGTGAGCTGGAAGAGTTCGAAGCAGGACACAGTCGCTGATTCTACGATAGAGGCCGAGTATATTGCTGCATCAGAGGCAACAAAGGAGGCAGTTTGGATCCGGAAGTTCATCACTGAACTTGGGGTGGTTCCCAGTATCGCTGACCCTATTGAGCTCTATTGTGACAGATCAAGTGCTAGTGGGATATTGTTAGTTAGAGCCCTAGAGCCAATCATTTGATGATTGTATTATGGACTTGTTGTATCATATTCTTATATAAATAAAGACATTTGTTTTTGGTTATTATACTTACTTGTATTGGTGCCAAATAAACTAAGTATAATAGCGTCCTTGAGTAGAAGGTTTTTACCTATATCAATCAGTTAGTTGAACCGATGGTGAGATGATATAGGGAACACTACTCTTAATCATTCCTAGTCGAGTATTAATATTCAGGGACAATGTTAATGCATTAAGACTAGCATGTAGGTCAACTCGATGACTTGATCTCACAATTCATGGATATAGAGATATCTAGTTGACACATGGGTATGCATTGGAGAATGTATACTGAATGACCCGCCATGAGAAAGTATCATGGATCGTTATATGAGTGTCATATACTTTCTCATGTGGCTATTAGTAAGACTACTGGTCCTTAGACCTGAAGTCACCATGGTTCCCTACATAAGAAGTTATGTACTTTGGTTTCGTCAAACGTCACCCGTAACTGGGTGGACTATAAAGGCGATTACTGGGTATGTAACAAATTATGCGGAGGGATGTGAGTGATGTAGATGGGATCTATCCCTCCTATATGACGAGAGTGACATCAATATTCTTGATAGAGTGAGACCACGAAGTGCATGGCCATGCCCAAATGAGTCAATATGAGATATTGAGCTCATTTGATTTTGTGAGTCTACTTGGAGTTCAAGATTTAGATTGGTCAGAGGATGACACGGTCTATGCCTCACATTGATCAATCTAGATGTCTAGGATAGAAGGACACTTATCATATATTGTGAGGAGTCACAATTAGTAGTCACAAGGTGATGTTGGATCTCAACATTCTTGTAACTTGGGTAGTAATGATGTGTTGCTAGATACCGCTCATTACTTATGCTCCTAAATGAGTTTAGGGGCATTGCCAACGTTACAAGAACCTATAGGGTCACACACTAAGGACAATTAGATGGAGATTAGGTTCATATGATGAACCAAGAGGATAAGATTCATGTGATGAATCAAATTGGATTAAGAGTAACCTAATTGGGTTAATTGAGTTGGACTCAAGTTTATTCATGTGTTCAATGAGTCTAATTTAGATTATGACTCATTGAATCAATTTAATTAAATGAATTAGATTCATTATATTAAATTGGCTTGAATTAAATGGTTGGATTAGATCAACTATGAGAGAGATTAAGTCAAGTTTGACTTGACTTGAGAGGAAGAGGAAAGTCAAGTTTGACTTGACTTTATGCCACATCATTTGTGACTTGGCATTAAGTGGCCAATGATGATGTGCCACGTCATCATAGTTAACACATGTATGTGCCACCTAATGGAGGTTACAAATTCCCTTTGCTTTAATGTGGCCGGCTACATTAAATGAGAGGAGTTACAATGTTGTGGCCGACCACTAAGGGGAATGAATGAGATTCATTTTCATTCAAGCCAATTCAACTCATCTTCTTCCTTGCTCTCTCTTCTTGCTCTCCCTCTCCTCATCTTGTCAAGACCTTCTTGGAGTGCTAGCACACTCTAAGGTTTTTCCTCCATCGATTTGTTCGTGTGGATACTTCTAGAGGGTTGTCTACTTTGACAATCTTGAGATCCGGCACCTTTGGATGAGCGGGATTCGTGAAAGGCACGCATCAAGGGTAAAAATCATACTCTAATGTAGATATAGAGTTTGTAAACTCGTACTCATAGGTTTTTCAAAATTTTATTCTTCGTACGGATCCGGTGGCGGGGGTGTCGGGGTTTCCGCGACATGAAAAAATGATTTTTGCGGCCCGAAAGACCCAACACATTTCCCGTGCCTGTCAATATCCTCTTCACTAGAATTGCTATTAGATTCGTAAGGACAGACCTCAAAAAAATATGAACTTATATCCCTCAGCAGTTAAGACAATGCCCAAGTTTCGTTTCCAATCAATATAATTGTGACCAGTAAGTTTGTTTTCTTTTTAAAATAACAGCGAGAGGATTGAAAGCCATTTTGAAATCCAGAGAATCACAAAATAAGATATTTGGTCAAAAATTTAGAATTTAAAATAATATTGATCCCTCAAACAATATAATTTAAATTCAACAACACCTCAAAACACCGTGAATTTAGTATGCCATGATAGTGTAGACGTATGCTAATTCAAACATTTGTAAGAGGAGGTTTTACCCATTAATTTTATTATCTTGCCAACCTAACTTTATGATAAATAAAATTAATAGTTGGTTTGTCTTCGATCACACAAAATAATATCTGTGAGTCCGATAGGGAGGATACTATTAAATGTGCCTAAGTGTATACCATTATTTGATACTTAGTCCATTAATTAGGATTGTGCCCTTTCAGATGGAGAAGATCACATAAAACTAAATAATTTCCTATAATCATCCATACAGGAAGTTTGATCTAGTGATATGCAAATAAACTCATCCGATGTGTAGGAAGGCACTTAAAGCCAATGCGCAAGTTTGAATGCATCACTTACAAACCAGTAATGGAGACTGTGGAATTCATTTAGATAAACTCTCTCCCACTTAGTTATTTAAACAAGGAATTTTAACATGCACACATATCACACAAGCACATAAAGGCATACACATCACAGCATATAAAGGCAATAAATATGAAAAAAATAATTTTCCAACTATTATGGGATCATCCATAGATGTCCTCCGTATGCCGCTGACCCTAGTCGCCACCAACGGGGCATGTCGTCGCGTCTATCTTGCTTCCTTTTTCACTGCGCCTTGCAAGGATACGATCCACGACAAAAATAAAATTTTACATTTATCGATCCTATATTCCACAAGGGGATGTACATGTAATCTAGATTGAACAGAATGTAAAATTCTAAAACTAATACAGCTCCTGCTGTATTTGATAATTACAATCATGCACACACATAAAATGCCCTCGACATGCCCGAGGGTCCAAATCTCACACAAGCACATATAAAGCCATAATAGTTGGATCTAGGATGTCTGCAACCATAGAGTTAATCTATCTAGCACATCCTACTATTATTAGGCCTAAACTTATGTATGAGCAGTGTATAATTTAACCGAAAACCAAACACACAGAGGCAGAAAACTAGCTCTGATACCACTTGTTGGGTGTTACTCAGAATACCGTTCTGTTTCCCCTGTACAAAAATTTATACAAGCACAGAATGTTTCCTAGTAACCCATGTGCTCTACAGAAGTTAAACTTGGATTGGAAACAGAACTTAACATTTTTACTCCAAGTTCATTCTTCAAAAGTTAAACTTGGATTTGAAATGAAACTTAACATTTTTACTCCAAGTTCAACCCTTCTGTTCTTCAGAAGTTAAACCATATTACAGAAGTTGATTAAATATTTATTTCAAGGATTGGCTTCCAGGTTGTTGGCGAGGCACTAGGCCTTCTTGGTTATGGGATCATCCACCACTTCCTAAACAAAACCTTTCAAAGAAATTGAATATTTAAACTTCTCATAGTAACCTTAGTTTTAACTACAGAGATCTCAATCAAAGCACAAGATTGAAACATAAAATCGAAGCACAAAAATGAAAACATGAAATCTCTAGCCTCTTGTGTTGGTATTTCTGGATCCATACAAAGAAAGCAAAACTAGTTGTGCTGCGAAAAAATAATTAGTTGTACCTTTCTTCGTAGACAAAGAACTCTTAATCTTCTGTCGTATTCCTCTCCTCTTCTTGGATGTCGTGTGGGCAATGATCTACCAAGACAAAAACACCCGAACCCCTTTTTTTCCCAAGCCGTCTACCACCAAAAGATGCAAAGAAAGGAATGCCTCCTCCTCCTTCTTCTCCTCCAAGCCGTCGGCCACCAAGGTGCTTCGTCTCTTCATTTTCTTTTCCTCCAAGTTCCAGCCACCAAGAGAAGATGGGGCGCCAACCCTAGAGGGAAGAAAAGGGAAGAAGAAAAGAAGTGGGGCGTTGACCCTAGAGGAAAGAAAAGAAAAAAAAAGGCGCCGACCTTAAGGGAAAGGAGAGGGTTTTTAGTTGTGGAGAAAAACTTATCACTTCTTAATTGAATTATTGATTTTTGTGGCACAACCTCCTCTCCTTTTATAACCTTTTGCCCCAGATAAAAAAGGAGAAAAAGTAATAGATTTTTGTTTAGAAAAAATGAATTTCTAAAAAAGAATTAACATAATTATTTTTAGAAAAATTTCTTAAGAAAGAATTAGTATAATTATTTTTAGAAAATTTCTAAGAAAGAATCAACATAATTCTTTTTATAAAAATCTTTAGGAAAGAATTAACATAATTCATTTTAGAAAAATCTCTAATTCTATTGAGAAAAAATCTCCCCTTTTTTTTCTTTTCTTTTTCTTTTCTTTTTCTTTTTCTTTTCTTTTCTTTTGGTTTGGCCGATCCCTTTCTTGGGCACCAAGCAAGGCTTGGTTGGGCCCTTTCTTGGGTAGGAAGCAAGGCTTGGCTGGCCCCTTGGTTGGGCACTAAGCAAGAATGTGGCCAACCCCTTTCTTGGGTAGGAAGCAAAACCAAAACCAGTGAATGCGAGGCTTTATAGAGGCTACAATAGGGACCGAGAGGAGGAATTATTTTTGGCCTCCTGATGGACTTGAGCCTCCTATGTTTGACCCGAACACCCAACTCAAGTTCATCAATAATAACTTATACCACTAAAGAGTTATTATTGAACTACCGCACCAATCTCATATTATAATATGGGCTCCTACTTATCATGAGTGCGTTAGTCTCCCTGTGTGTAAGATATCGTATGTCCGTTAATTAAATGAGCTACTGACAAACTCACTTAATTAACATCTAGCTCCAAGAGTAGTATCACTCAACCTTATTATCATGTCGGACTAAGTCCATCTGCAGGGTTTACATGATAATCCTTTTGAGCTCCTCAAGGAGACATCATCAACCTATATTACTAGAACATAGTTTCGTTTTATAATCAACAATACATCATATAAATAATATTATTTCCCAACTTATCGGGCCTATTGATTTAACTGAATAAATCTCACCCTTTGATAAATTAAAGAAATAAATACTAAGTATATGTGTTTGCTATTATATTGAGATTAAGAGTACGTACATTCATAATAACAGCGATTTTGTTCTTTTATGTAGTCAGTATAAAAAGAACAACCTTAAAAGGTCCTACTCAATACACACATAGTGTACTAGTGTAATTATATAGTCAAGACAAACTAATTCCAAATTACACTACAATCATTCCAATGGTTTGTCCCTATCCATCTCGGTCATAAGCTACTATTTATAATTTATAAGGAACTGATAACATAATCTTCTGCGTGGCACCACACACCATGTTATCTACAATAAAAACTAAATGGACAACTGCATTAACATGCAACATTTGACCAGAGTGATTCTCATTTCAAAATATAAATGTTCATACAAGAAGCTAGGCTTTTAGTATACATCCTAACAATTTCCATTTTTAATATCGTGGAAGTTATTGGATTAAGAGTATACAAATTCCCAACCAACACACCAGAACAGATAACCACCTTTTTCTTGACAACCACTTTGTCATCAAAAGAAACAAAATATCCATCCATAAATAATTTAGAAACTGAAATCAAGTTCTTTTTAAAACATGGTACGTAAAGACAATTTTTCAAACTCAAAGTTTTATTCCAATCAAAAGATAAATAAACATCTCCCACTGCAACAGCTGCCACTCTCGTAACATTGCCTTGTAGACGGTGACCTCCCCTTCATGTAGTTGTCTGGTTTCTTGAAACCCTTGCAATGAATTGCAGATATGATCAGTGGCTCCCGTATCTACACACTAGGTACCGGTAGATAACACCGCTAAACATGTTTCATTAACTAATGAATAAGATATACCTTTATTGTTCTCCTTTCTGTGAGGACAGTCCACCTTCCAATGTCCAGACTGCTTGCATGTGAAGCACTTACCCTTCAGCTTCTTCACACCTACCTGCGACTGAGTCCCTTGAGGTCGAATAACTTCCTTTGCCGAACCAACTTGTTTCTTCTCCTTGTTTTCGCCTTTCGGCTTAGAGGCAGAAATGTTTTTAGCAATGTGAACTTGAGAACTTTGATGAAATAACCCTTCTGCCGCTTGGAGTTCTGTTAGAAGTTTCACCAACGAATAAATCCTTTTGTTCATGTTGTAGTTCAGGCGGAACTGCTCAAAACTCTTGGGCAGCGTTTGGAGAATGATATCGACCGGGGTTTCCCCATCTATTTCAGCTCTATGGACTTCCATCTCATTCAAATGAGCCATCATCTTGAGGATACGATCCCTCACGGGTATCCCCTCAGTCATGGTGGTCATCATTAAGTTTCTCATGGTGGTCGTCATTAAGGTTCTCCTGCCTGGTAGCCCGATTCTAGTGCCCGAAGAGTTCCTTGAGATTGAGCATCATGTCATAGGCAGTGGGTATGGCCTGATGCTGATGTTGCAACATATTTGACATAGAAGCCAAAATGTAACACCGCGCCATCTCATCTTTCTTAACTCATTTCCTATGTCTCTCTATCTCCTCTTCACTAGAATCCTTATCAGGCATGCTAGGACAGATCTCAAGAAGTACGAACTTCTATTCTTCAGTAGTTAAGACAATGTCCAAGTTCTGTTTCCAATCAAGATAATTTGGACCAATAAGTTTTGTTGGAACCCCAAGGTTGTTTTGGTGTGATCAACAAGTTAAGTTAGATCCTGTGTATATTTAACCTTGTGTCTAAGTATGCAGGAGCTTAGGAGCACAGGTACTCGAGCGGAAGACGCAGCTAACGAGAAGGACGGCACGCTGTGCGTCCGAGGGACGAGGCGCTGCGGAAGAGTACACCGGCGGACGAGAAGGAAGCGCGCGGTGGTTTCGAGGGACGAAAGCCGAAGCGGAAGATTGCTCGGGGAGCAAGAGACGCAGCTGGCGAGAAGGTCGACGATCGAGGGACGAAGACTGCGGATGAGTACGCTGGCGGACGAGAAGGAAACATGCGGCAATTCCGAGGGACGAGAAGCCGGAGGGAAGCACGCTCGAGAAGACCGAAAGTTGGGTTCGGGTGAGCCCTATTCCGGATGGCAGCGATCACCCAAGCGAGCGGATCCGGAGGAGAAGACCCGGACCGAGGCGGGACTGGAACGGAGCAGAGGTCCTGGACGCAAAAGTCAACCAGAGTTGACTTTTTGCTCCGGGGCGCCCGGAACTGTCCGGGGCGCCCGGAACGTGAAGTTTGACCAGAACACATCTTTCGCGTTCTGGACGTTGGGGGATAAAGTTTTATCCCCCCAGGGCACCCGGAACCCTTCCAGGCACCCCGACCAAGGCTATAAATATAGCATTGGTCCAGAAACTTCAAATCATCTCAGAGATTTACATTCCAAACACTTGTGCGATTCTGTTCTAGTTTAGCTTCTGTCTTTTGTGCTTTCACTGCTGTAAGAGGCTTCTCCGCCTGAAGGAGATATTTTAGTGCACGTTCATTCCTTGGATTAACAACCTCCTTGGTTGTAACCAAGTCAAGTTGTGAGCCTCTTCTTTCTGCTTTTTATTTACTGCTAATTTACTCTATGCAAGTGTTCTGTTGAAAGTTCGAGAAGGGTCTTTGTTGTTTTTTTTTACAGGCTATTCAACCCCCCTTCTAGCCGGCCCAACGGTCCTACAAGTGGTATCAGAGCCGAGACGCTTCAGGAGGACTAACCGCCGAACGAAGCAATGAGATGGCCGGATCTAACATCCACCCGCCAAAATTCGAGGGGGACTTTGCAAGCTAGAAGAAGCACATGGAGGTATTTTTCGGTACCAATTTTGATTTATTACTAATAATGGAACTCGGTTTTGAAGCTCCCGAGGGCAAAGCAAAAAATCAATGGACAAAGAAAGAGCAGGCCGAGTACGTGGCAAACAAGAAAGCAGAATTCCATCTGCTAACCGTACTTCCGCCACAAGAAGTCAACCGTGTCGGCACCTACAATTCGACAAAGGAGCTTTGGGAGAAGTTCCTTGAATTACACGAAGGAACATCCGAAGCCAAGCTTGCGAGATGGGACTTACTTCGCAACCAGCTCACCAACCTCCGTCTTGAAGAAGGTGAAACAATTGCACATCTACACTCGAGGATACAGGAGCTCATCACCGGACTTTCGAATCTCGGAGAAGAGGTAAGTAACCGAGATTCGCTCAGGTACACTTTAAATTCCTTCCCTAGAAATTCAGAATGGGCATCATTAGTAGATGCCTTTTACATTTCGAAGGACTTAGAAAAAATTTCATTAGAAGAATTTTTTTCAACATTTGAAGTGCATGAGTCAAGATGTGCAGGAATGAGGGAGCCAAAGAACAACGTCGCCCTCAAAGCTTCGAGAGACGAACCTGAATCGGAATCTTCTCTCGACGACGAGGAAATGGTAATGATGGTAAGACGATTTAAGAAGTTATACAATTCTAGAAAAACAAACCATCCACAGGGTAGAAAGAAAAGAACGATCCGCTGCTACCATTGCGACGAAGAAGGGCATGTCAAGGACAACTGCCCCAAGCTGAAGAACAAAGACAAGGAAAAGGGTAAGAAGCCTATCCAAAAACGAAAGGCCCTGAAGGCGACGTGGGACGATACGTCGTCCGAATCGGAAGTCGAAGCATTCTCCGGACTCGCACTGATGGCGAGACATCAAGACGACGACTGTGATTAAAGCTCTTCCGAAATGAGCATCGAGAGCATCGATGAAGGGGGAGACACGTTGGAAGAAAGCAGCAGTTCAGGGGGAGAAACGGACAACAAGATCGACAAGGTAAGTCAGGTACGATCTCTTCCTCCCGATAAAATGTTTAAGTTCGTTAAACTTTTAACAAAAGATTGCTACAAATTAGAAAGTGAAAATAAAAATTTAAAAGTAATTCTAGCTAAGTCTTGTCCCTTAGAAGAATTAGATAAATTAAAAATAGTAAATGAAAAATTGAAACTTGAAAATGATGATTTGAAAATTCAAGTAGATAACTTGAAAAACTATGCATGCTCATCTAAAACCAATTTTAGAAGATTTAATAATTTAAATTGGTACTTTAAATATCACCCGGGACAAATTAGGAACACTTCAAGAAAATATGTCCCTAAAAGCTTTTTAATTAATCCAGTAGGTTGGAACCTATATTGAGTTCCTAAATCATGCTTAAATTAATTTTAAAATTAAAATTAGCGCTTTAAGTGAGAAAATTAAACAAATAATTTCTTTATGAGGCTTTGTCTAAGGAAGTGGTTGTTGCTCCAATAACCAAGAAGGCCTAGTGCCTCGCCACGACCTGGAAGCCAAAATATTGAAATAAATGTTTAATTAACTTACTAATCAAGCATTAATACAAGAATTAATTAGTGCTTGAAAAAGGTTATTCAAAATATTTTATTTCGAATTTACTTAGAATTTTTTTTAAATATTCTCAAAATCATTTTTTTAAGTTAAGAATCTTTTTAAACAAGAAATCTCAGCTTAAATTACTCAGAAAAATTTTCTAAATTTCTTAAAAACTTAGAATTTTTTTTGAAATATTTTTTTTAAGTCTATAGCCCTTAGATTATTTTTCTTGGAACCCCATTTTTTTGTGATTAAAGGGGGAGAAGGGAAAGTATAAGTCTAGGGGGAGGTAGGTAGATAGATTTAATTTTTCTATCTATTTGTACTTAAATTGCAAATTAAGTTAATTTACTTAATTTTATTTAATGTTTATTTTTACCCTAGCTTAACTTGGGTTGATCACACCAAAAAGGGGGAGATTGTTGGAACCCCAAGGTTGTTTTGGTGTGATCAACAAGTTAAGTTAGATCCTGTGTGTATTTAACCTTGTGTCTAAGTATGCAGGAGCTTAGGAGCACAGGTACTCGAGTGGAAGATGCAGCTAGCGAGAAGGACGAGCGGAAGAGTACACCGGCGGACGAGAAGGAAGCGCGCGGTGGTTTCGAGGGACGAAAGCCGGAGCGGAAGATTGCTCGGGGAGCAAGAGACGCAGCTAGCGAGAAGGTCGACGACCGAGGGACGAAGATTGTGGATGAGTATGCTGGCGGACGAGAAGGAAACAAGCGGCAATTCTGAGGGACGAGAAGCCAGAGGGAAGCACGCTCGAGAAGACCGGAAGTTGGGTTCTGGTGAGCTCTATTCCGGATGGCAGAGATCACCCAAGCGAGCGGATCCGGAGGAGAAGACCCGTACCGAGGCGGGACTGAAACGGAGCAGAGGTCCCAGACGCAAAAGTCAACCAGAGTTGACTTTTTACTCCGGGGCGCCCGGAACTATCCGGGGCGCCCGGAGCAGTCCGGGGCGCCCGGAACGTGAAGTTTGACCAGAACACATCTTTTGCGTTCTGGACGTTAGGGGATAAAGTTTTATCCCCCCCAGGGTGCCCGGAACCCTTCCAGGCGCCCCGACCAAGGCTATAAATATAGCCTTGGTCCAGAAGCTTCAAATAATCTCAGAGATTTACATTCCAAACACTTGTGCGATTATGTTCTAGTTTAGCTTCTGTCTTTTGTGCTTTCACTGCTGTAAGAGGCTTCTCCGCCTGAAGGAGATATTTTAGTGCACTTTCATTCCTTGGATTAACAACCTCCTTGGTTGTAACCAAATCAAGTTGTGAGCCTCTTCTTTCTGCTTTTTATTTACTGCTAATTTACTCTATGCAAGTGTTCTGTTGAAAGTTCGAGAAGGGTCTTTGTTGTTTTTTTTACAGACTATTCAACCCCCCTTCTAACCGGCCCAACGGTCCTACAAGTTTATTTTCTTTTAAAATAATAGCAAGAAGATTGAAAGCCATTTTGAAATCCTAAGAATCATAAAATAAAATATTTGGTCAAAACTTTAGAATTTAAAATAATATTGATTGCTAAAACAATATAATTTAAACTCACCAACACCTCAAAATACTATGAATTTCATATACCACGATAGCGTGGACCTATACTAATTCAAACATTTGTAAGAGGAGGTTTTACCCATTAATTTTATTATCTTGTCAACCTAATTTTATGACAAATAAAATTAATAGTTGGTTCATCTTCAGTCAGACAAATAATAGTAGTGACTCCGATGGGGAGGATACTATTAAATACGCCTAAGTATATACCATTACTTGATGCTTAGTCCATTAATTAGGATTGCACCCCTTCAGATGGAGAAGATCACACATACCTAAATAATTTCCTATAATCATCCATATAGGAAGTTTGATCTAGTGATCCGCAAATAAACTCATTTGATATGGAGGAAGGCACTTAAAGCCAACGCGCAAGTTTGAATGCATCACTTACAAACCAGTAATGGAGACCATGAGATTTATTTAAATAATCTCTCTTCTATTTAGTTATTTAAATTGAGGAATTTTAACATGCACACACATCACAACACATAAAAATAGAATCACAACATATAAAAACAACATATAAAGGCAATAAATATGAAAATAAAATTTCCAACTATTATGGCCTTATCCATCGCTATCCTCCAATATGCTACCAATGGATCAAGCCATCGCGTCTATCTTGCTTCCTTCTTTACCGTGCCTTCGGTCCTCAAAATAGCACCACACATAGCAAGGATACAAGCCGCAACAAAAAAGAAATAAAAAATTTACATTTATCGATCCTATATTCCACAAAGGAATTTACATGTATTCTAGATCGAACAGAATGTAAAAAATAATACAACAACTGACTGTATTTAATTATTACAATAATACACACACATCACAACCTCGACATGCCCGAGGGTTCAAATCATACATCAACAGACAAAGCCATAATAGTTGGACTCAGGATGTCTGCAACCACAGAGTTTATCTTTCTAGCAAATCCTACTATTATCCTACCTAAACTTATATATGAGCAGTGCATAATTTAACCGAAAACCAATCACAGAAAGCCAGAAAACTTGCTCTGATACCACTTGAAGGCACTGGAATTCTGTTCTATTTCAATTTCCCTGTACAAAAATTGTACAAGTACATAACTTTTCCTAGCAACCTGCATGTTCGATAAGACATGTGTTTGATCAATCAAGCAAGTTCTTGATGGATCAAAGCACACCTTGATCAAAATACAAGATCGTCAGCCTCTTGTGTTGGTATTTAAAATCGATGCAAAGAAAACTAAACTAATTATGCAACAGAATCAAAAAACTAGTTGTACCTTTCTTTTATAGCTAAAGACCACTTGATCTTCTGTTGTATTCCTCCCCTCTTCTTGGACGTCGTATGAGCGATGATCTACCAAGATAACAAATACCCTTCCCTTCATTGTTTCCAAACCGCCAACCACCAAGAGAATAGCTAGGATCGGACACCTTCTCCTGTTCTTCTTCTTTTCCAAGCCGCCATCCACAAAGGATGTAAGAGGAGGCGCTGGCCCTAGCAAGGAAGAGGTGCCAGCCACTAGTAAGGAGGTGGAGGTGGCGCTGACCCTAGGAGGAGGAGGTGGTGTCGGCCCTAGGAGGTGTCGCCGACCCTAGGAAAGGAGGAGGTGGCGCCGAAAACCAAAACCAACAACAACTACAACAACACATGGATGGGTGGATGTGAGGCTTTATATAGAGGCTATAATAGGGACCTAGAGGAGGAATTGGTTTAGGCCTCCTGATGGGCTTGAGCTTTCTCGGTTCAGCCCGAACACTCAACTCAAGTCCATCAATAATAACCCATACCACTAAAGGGTTATTATTGAACTACCGCGCCAATCACATATTACAATATGAGCTCCTTCTTATCATGAGTGTGTTAATCTCCCTGTGTTTAAGATATTGTATGTCTGTTAATTAATTGAGTTACTAGCAACCCAATTAATTAACATTTGATTCCAAGAGTAGTACCACTGTAAGATATCATAAAATTTAAATAAATAGGGTTATTTAAGAAATAACCTTATAAAATTTTTCCAGAATTTTTAGAAGTCTTCTGGAAAATTTTCGGAGCTCGTACGGAGGGTTTTGAGGGGATCGATCGACGGGTTTGGATTAAGCCTGTTTGGGATACCCGTTTAAGTGAGAAAATGTTTTAATTATATATTTCCTTTTCTTTTTTATTTCTTCCCCAAAAACATCGATCCAACCTCCCCACCCGACAATCTTCCTGATCTCTTCTCCTCGCCACTGAGTCTCTCTCGCATCGCCGCCGATCGCCACGAGCTCACCACCGGCGGAGGTTTTCCTCTCTAGAGTCTCACCAACGTCAAGCTTCCTTGGCTACCGGCGGCTGATTCTCTCCGCCCCTGATCAATCGTGCTTGCCGAGCCCTAGTTTCTGTTCTAGTGACGCTGGATTGAGCTCAGATCCGGTCGACGCCTTTCATCTCCGGACTACAGACGCCGCATCACATCTACCACCACTCGATTGCCGGCGTAGATTGGGCTTGGAGCATGGAGGTGAGGAGCTAGCTTCCCAGATCCATCGATCGCCAGTGTGGAGAGGCAGTTAGGGTTTCAAGGGTAAGCAATTCGAACCTTATTCCTTCTATGTCTCTGATTTGTGCCCTAACTTCGAGCCTTACTCTTCGATTCTTCCTACTGACGTCGCTGGATCAGCTCTTGGACTTTTCTATTTCTTGGTGTGATTGAGCTCATGGTTGAAGGTAAGGTTTGGTTTCAGGAATTAGGTTGTTGTTTGAATTTGGAATGCTTGGTTGAATTTGTGATCTCCTCATCTTGATCCGATCCAAGGAGGTGGGGTTCTATGATCGTGAGGTGAATTCATTAGTGAGGAGTTGTTCTGTGAAGGTGATCTTGGGTTCCAGCAGTGATGATCCTCGGTTGTGGATCAATGGATGAGGGCTGTGAGGTGATATTGAGTGTTGTGGATCAACAAGCGTGGTTGTTTATATTTGTTATGTACTTGTTTTTGTTTGATATTTCTTGGTTCGGGATTTGTATTTTTGATTCGGAATATCGAGGTATATTTGACGAGGTTCTATTTGGGGGACTAAGCAGCGACAATACATCTCTAGATGGCAAATAGGTAAAATTAGGTAATTTTATAGTTCTTATACTATAGTGATATCTGGGTAACATTTTGTTTACATATATGACACACACATGTGTTCTAGTACTTAGACGTGGTCGCACACGTAAGAGGGCGATAGATTATCCTGAGATAGAGTCTCCAGAGAGGTCTGCTAGGGTCCAGCATGTCCAGCAGGGACAGACCCCTCAGGGTATTGTGAGCACGTCTGCTTATCAAACTTCCACGGTTCCGACTTCAAAGGTACCTACCTCGCCTGTACCACCAGTAGTACCCGCAGTGTACCCAGCACCCCCTCTAGCCATACCTACTACTGCGTACTCGGTACCATCACAGATACCTGTGCTAGTTACTACATACTTGTCACCCGCACCAGCAGCACCGGTTACTTCTTACCCGGTACCACCCATCGTACCTTCGGTGACCCCTACTTACATCTACTCAGTAGTTCCACTAGCAGTACCCACCCCAGTTTATGCGGCAGCACCGGTGGTATCTCTTCCTACTTAGCCAACTATACTACCTGTAGGATCAGCTCCAGTGGTTCTGCCCAGTTTCGCAGTAATCCCTACTGATATGGTTGCGGCACGAGCATGGATCCCAGCCTTAGTACAGTCGACGAAAAGCCGATTCACATTGTTCCATGGAGAGACTGATCCAAGTGTGGATCAGTCGTGGATAGAAACTATGGAGCAGACATTCTTTAATATGGCTTGCTCCGAGTGGAAGAAGGCTAAGCTGGCTGCTTTCTAATTATGGGATGGGGAAGAAATCTGGTGGGACACGCAACGCTCGATTATAGGCGAGCAACATATTACATGAGCGAGATTTAGGGAGGCATTCGAGAGTCAATATTTCCCTTGAGCATATCAGATGACACGTCAAAAGGATTTTCTGAGTCTTCGACAGAATAACCGCTAAGTGATGGAGTATAACGCCGAATTAAATCAGTTAGCCAGATTCTATCATGAGTTGGTTGCCGAGGATGGATCTCGTATATTTCAGTGTATCCAGGGGCTAGACGGGCATCTTCAGGTGAAGATTGTCAGTTTTGGTAGTACGCATTCCTTTACATCTTGTACATTTATGAGGGAGATTGGTAGACTACCTACTCATAGACCGCTGTGAATGACCATCTCCTTACCATCCGATGATACATTGGATGTCACTCAGGAGCTCAGAGGTTGCCCGTTAGATTTTGGTAACATTATACTCACTGTAGATTTGTTAGTACTAGAAATGGTCAAGTTTGATATTATCCTTGGCATGGATTGACTATCGGCATATCATGCCACGGTTGATTATCAGAAGAGGGTGGTCACTTTCCGACCTCCAAACCAACCCTCGTGGAATTTCACTGGTATCAGAGACGATGGGATATTGACTATTTCTACGATGCAGGCTCAGAAACTGCTATCACATGGGTGTCAGAGATTTCTATTGTCATTGATTAATGCTGATGATAGCAGTATTCTTCAACTCTCAAACGTTCCGGTGGTCTGAGAGTATCCAAACGTATTTTCAGATGAGCTACCAAGTTTGCCTCCCCGAAGGCAAGTGGAGTTTGCTATTGAGTTAATTCCAGAAACTGCGCCAACTTCGAAAGCTCCTTATCGTATGACACCAAAAGAGTTGGACGAACTAAAGGTTCAACTCCAGGAGTTATTACATAGGGGATTTATTCGCCCTAGTGTATCTCCGTGGGGTTCTCCTGTACTTTGTTAAGAAGAAGGATGGTACTCTGAGGTTGTGCATAAATTATAAGTAGCTGAATGCAGTGACTATCATAAATAAGTACCCCTTGCCATGGATCGAGGATTTATTTGAACAGCTCAGAGATACATCAGTGTATTCTAAGATTGATCTGCGGTCTGGATATCATCAGCTGAGAGTCAAAGATTTTGATATTCAGAAGACAGTATTTCGCACTAGATACGAACATTATGAGTTTTTGATGATGCCATTTGGGCTTACCAATGCTCCCGTAGTATTTATGTGGTTTTTAAGAGTATTTTTCTCGTAGAAGCGAAGCAACAAGTGTTTGAACACTTGTAGGCTTCGAGTACCGAGAAACACCTTCCGTATTGGTAAGGTCTCGCCCAAAATGTTTTGGGACAGTGGCTAAAGGCGCTGTAAGATTGTCGTGGGACACTCGTGAGACTCATTTTGCGAGAAGGGGTGATGCCTCTAACCCCGCAAGGGGCATTGTCCTGCGATCGCGCCCGAAAATCGCTAAACGGGACCGCCAGGAAGTTGCGACTCATAAAATCATAAAAAAATAGTAATAAAATTACAGAAATTTATATAAAATACATAATTTAGAATTATGTATGATTTGTGATGGTCATGGCCCAAAAAAACCCCAATTGGATTAGTTACATGTGTTGTAATTCATAATATGGCATGCACGCCATTTTTGTGTGATTGTGCGTGTTGTATATGTGATACGCGACCTGCGCGTCGTGCCTTTCTATTTTATTTCCTATTTTAAAATAGTTTAGACTCGAATATAACTCAAGTTTCATCTTTGTAATGTACAAAAATGGAGCTGTGGAAGGTCCACTTGAGGAGGAGTTATGAGGAGGGTGCGAGCAACACATGGCGGTCAAAGGGAGGAGCTTGGAGAAGCTGTTGACCTTAGGTTGACTGTCCGATCTTCTCATTGGCTTGAGAAGATCGTAGTAGGACCATGACCTAATCACAGTTTAATTAATTGCTTGTGTGTGTGTATGTGATGCATGCGAGTAGAGTAATTAATTAGTGCCTTGACGATTAGATTAGATCTTAATCGCGTATATGATACACATCAACGATTAGATTATATCTTAATCACATCAACTCAAAATGCCTACCATGCCGTGATACCCATCACTACCTCGATCACATGTTGTTGTTGAATCTGCCAAAGCAGAGCAACGCATATTATCTTGGTAGGGTGCGAAGGGACAATCTTGGTCCCACCTATCAATGCCTGGGTGAGTACAAACTCAATCAGATTGAGTAAAACTAGTTAAACTCAATTGGATCAGGTTTAATTATAGGCATTTTTCAATGGTTGGTAGATAGGCCAAAATCATATTTATATTAACTCTTGGGCGATTTAGCCAAAGCTAACTCAAGTTTTAATATACATGTGGATCTTGATCCTATAAACAAGAGTTGCATAGAGATGTAATTGGTAATTAGTTACCTACCGATCATACTAAGTCTTGGGCGATTTAGCCAAAGCTAACTCAAGGTGTAGTATGATGTGGATCTTGTCCCACAAGAATTATAGCTAAGTGGTTAGAATCTAGTAGGTGCGGTTTGACCACATCCATGACTTGATTCTACAAAAGCTCTATAATTCAGTGGGAGGATCATTTAGTTAAATGCCTAATTAAATAATAAATGGAATATGTTATTTAATTTCTACATTATTTCTGTTATAGATTGCCATGTCGACAAACACGAACACCTTCTCCCTGTGTTCTGTCTTTGATAAGGACAAGCTCAATGGAGCTAATTTCCTAGTACAGGAACCTGAGAATTGTTCTCACTCAGGAAAGGAAACTGTACGTCCTAGAGATGCCTATTCTCGAAGCACCTCCTGCCACTGCCACGCGAGCTGCCCGTGATGCTTATAAGAAGCATCAAGATGACGCATTAGATGTGTCATGTCTCATGCTCGCGACCATGAACTCTGAGCTTCAGAAGCAACACGAGTTGATGGGTGCTTATGATATGGTTGAACATCTTCGTCAATTATATCAAGGACAAGCTAGGCACGAGAGATTCGAGATCTCTAAGGCACTGTTTCAGTGCAAGATGCAAGACGGGACTCCCGTTGATCCATATGTACTCAAGATGATTGGGTACATAGAAAACCTACAGAGGTTGGGATTTCCCCTTGGTCAAGAGCTGTCCACTGACTTGATCATGCAATCCTTGACGGAGAGCTACAGTCAATTTGTCATTAATTACAACATGAACGAAATTGACAAGCCACTGCCCGAGCTGCTTAGCATGTTGAGAATTGCTGAGCTCAACCTTAAGAAGGTTAAGCCCAACTCTATTTTGATGGTACAAAAACATAAGGGCAAGGGAAAGTCCCAAGCCAAGGGCAAAGGCAAGGCACTGAAACCCAAAGGAGGGGTTGCCAAGGATGCTACCTGCGTCCACTGCGGTCAGACCAGGCACTGGAAGAGGAACTGCAAAGTGTACCTGGAAGATCTTAAAAGGAAGAGAAGTGAGACTTCTACTTCAGGTATATATGTTATAGAAGTTAATCTCTCTATTTCTTCATCATGGGTATTAGATACCGGATGTGCTTCTCACATTTGTACTAATGTGTAGGCATTGAGAAATAGCAGGACATTGACGAAGGGCGAGGTGGACCTACGAGTAGGCAATGGAGCATGGGTTGCTGCTGTTGCTGTAGGGACTTACTATCTATCTCTGCCCTCTGGGCTTGTACTAGAACTAGATGAATGTTGTTATGTGCCTGCTCTTACTAAGAACATAATTTCAGTTTCTTGTTTGGACAAGAAAGGTTTTTCATTTATAATAAAGAACAAATGTTGTTCAGTTTATTTAAATGAGATGTTTTATTGTAGTGCACCTCTGATGAATGGACTCTACATTCTAGACTTAGAGAACCCCATCTATAACATAAATACCAAGAGGTTCAAATCAAATCAAATGAACCAAACCTATCTTTGGCATTGTCGCTTAGGTCATATAAATGACAAATGCTTATCCCAGCTCCATAAAGATGGTTTGCTGGACTCATTTGATTTTGAATCATATGAGACATGCGAGTCATGCCTACTGGGCAAGATGACTAAGACTCTCTTTAGTAGACATAGCGAAAGAGCGACTGACTTGTTAGGACGTATACATAGTGATGTATGTGGCCCTTTCAATGTCACTGCCAAAGGTGGTTATAGGTACTTCATTACATTTACTGATCATTTCAGTAGGTATGGTTATGTGTATCTGATGTCTCATAAGTCAGAATCTTTTGAAAAGTTCAAAGAATTCAAGAATGAAGTACAAAACCAGCTTGACAAGAGTATTAAGATACTTCGATCAGATCGAGGTGGTGAATACCTTAGCCATGAGTTTCGTGACTATCTAGCTGAGTGTGGGATTCTATCCCAACTTACTCCTCCTAGAATGCCACAGTGGAATGGTATATCTGAAAAGAGAAATCATACCCTATTATATATGGTACGATCTATGATGAGTCACACAGATCTTCCTATATCTCTTTGGGGCTATGCTCCGGACACAGCAACTTTCATACTCAACCGTGTTCCATCCAAAGCTGTGATAAAGACACTATATAGGATATGCACTGGGAGAGATGCACAGATGTCTTTTATGAGGATTTGGGGTTGTGAGGCTTACGTTAGACATCAAGTCTCAGACAAACAGGGACCCAAATCCGATAAATGCTATTTTATAGGATATCCCAAGGAAATGAAGGGATATTACTTCTACATTCCCAGTCAACACAAAGTAGTTGTGGCTAAGACTAGAGTATTTCTAGAAAGGGATTTTGTTTCTAGAAAAACTAATGGGAGTACGATCAATCTTGAAGAAGTTCAGGATATGGACTATAGCACTGAAGCCTTGATGAAAGTTGAACTGGAACCATAAAGTATTGTGGATGATGAGATTGTTCCACAAGGAGTTAAGGAACAACAACCAGTTTAAGTAGACCTACCTCTTCGCAGGTCTGATAGGGTACGTCGTCAGCCTGAGAGATACTCATTTCTCTTGTCTGACCATGATGACACTATGTTAATTGAGAATGAGCCTACCTCTTATCAAGAAGCTGTGATGAGACCAGATTCTGAGGAATGGCTAGAGGCCATGAGATCCGAAATGGAATCCATGTACACCAACCAAGTATGGACTTTGGTTGATCCACCTGAAGGGATAAAACCATTGGGTGTAAGTGGGTCTTTAAGAGAAAGACCGACATGGATGGACTGATATATAAGGGTCATCTAGTAGCTAAGGGTTTCAAACAAATTCATGGTATTGACTATGATGAAACCTTTTCTCCAGTAGTGATGTTTAAGTCCATTCGGATCATGCTTGCTATTGTAGCATACCACGATTATGAGATCTGGCAGATGGATGTCAAAATCGTGTTTCAGAATGGAAACATGCTCGAGGATGTGTACATGACACAACCTGAGGGTTTTGTAGATCCACAGCATACTGGCAGAGTATGCAAGCTGCATAAGTCTATTTATGGACTAAAGCAAGCTTCTCGGAGCTGGAATCTTTGATTTGATGATGCGATCAAACAGTTTAGTTTCATCATGAATGAAGATGAACCCTGTGTCTACAAGAACGTGTAGGGAACACAGTTGTCTTCCTTGTATTGTATGTGGATGACATACTACTCATTGAGAATGACATCTCTTTTCTGTAGTCTATAAAGACTTGGCTAGGAAATTGTTTCTCAATGAAGGACTTAGGTGAAGCAGCCCGTATTCTAGGCATACAGATCTATAGAGATAGATCTAAGAGATTGCTTGGCCTAAGTCAGAGTACATATATTGGCAAGATATTATTACGGTTTGCCATACAGAACTCCAAGAAGGGATTTCTGCCGATGTCACATGGTGTGAGTCTTTCGAAAACTTAAAGCCCCTCTTCTAGAGAGGAGAGAGATTGCATGGATACGATCCCTTATGCCTCAGCCATAGGATCTATCATATACGCCATGCTATGTACTCATCCTAATATTTCGTATGCTTTGAGCATGACGAGCAGATACCAGTCAGATCCAGGTGAAAGTCACTGGATAGCAGTCAAGAATATTCTTAAGTACTTAAGAAGGATTAAAGAATATTTCTTGATATATGGAGGCGATGATGAGCTAGCTGTAAAGGGTTATAGTGATGCCAGCTTCCAAACTGACCAGGATGATTATAGATCGCGGTCTGGGTTCATGTTTTGCTTGAATGGTGGTGCAGTGAGCTGGAAGAGTTCGAAGCAGGACACAATTGCTGATTCTACAATAGAGGCCGAGTATATTGCAGCATCAAAAGCAGCAAAGGAGGTAGTTTGGATCCGTAAGTTCATTACTGAGCTTGGGGTGGTTCCTAGCATAGCCGATCTGATAGAGCTCTATTGTGACAAAAATGGAGCAATTGCATAGGCTAAGGAACCTCGCTCACACTAGTGGACCAAACACATACTACGATGCTTCCATCTCATTCGAGAGATCATCGATAGAGGAGATGTGAAGATTTGCAGAGTACCCACAAAGGCTAACATCGCTGATCCCTTGACCAAGGCTTTGGCACAGAGAAAGCATGATGGTCACACTAGGTCATTGGGCCTAAGAGCCTACACTGATTGGCACTAGTGCTAGTTGGAGATTGTTAGTTAGAGCCCTATAGCCAATCATATGATGATTGTTGTATGGACTCATTGTATCATATTCCTATATATATAAAGGCATTTATTTTGGTTATTATACTTACTTGTATTGGTGCCAAATAACTAAATATAATAGCGTCCTTAAGTAGAAGGTTCTTATCTATATCAATCGATTGGTTGAATCGATAGTGAGATGATATATAGAACACTACTCTTAATCATTCCTAGTCAAGTATTAACATTCAGTGACAATGTTAATGCGACGAGACTAGCATGTAGGTCAACTCGATGACTTGATCTCACAAGTCATGGATATAGAGATATCAAGTTGACACATGGGTATGTATTGGAGAATGTATACTAAATGACCCGCCATGAGAAAGTATCATGGATCGTTATATGAGTGACATATACTTTCTCATGTGGCTATTAGTATGACTATTAGTCCTTGGACCTGAAGTCACCATGGTTCCCTACATAAGGAGTTACATACTTTGGCTTTGTTAAATGTGAACCGTAACTGGGTGGACTATAAATGCGATTACTGGGTATGTAACAAATTATATGAAGGGATGTGAGTGATGTAGATGGGATCTATCCCTCATATATAACGGGAGTGACATCGTTATTCTTGATAGAGTGAGACCACTAAGTGCATGGTCATGCCCAAATGAGTCAATATGAGATATTGAGCTCATTTGATTATAGTGAGTCTACTTGGAGTTCAAGATTTAGATTGATTAGAGGATTACACCGTCTATGCCTCAAATTGATCAATCTAGATGTCAAGGAAAGAAGGGCATTGTCATATATTGTGAAGAGTCACAATTAATAGTCACAAGGTGATGTTGGATCTCAACATTCTTGTAACTTGGGTAGTAATGATGTGTTGCTAAATACCCCTCATTACTTATGCTTCTAAATGAGTTTAGGAGCATTGCCAACGTTATAAGAACCTATAGGGTCACACACAAAGGGCAATTAGATGGAAATTAGGTTCATATGATGAACAAAGAGGATTAGGTTCATGTGATGAACCAAATTGGATTAAGAGTAATCCTAATTAAACTAATTGAGTTGGACTCAATTTGGTTCGTGTATTAAATCAGTCTAATTAGATTCAGTCAATTTAATTCAATGGATATAGATTCATTAAATTAAATTTGTAAAATACGGCAACAAATAATAATTAAATAATAAGCTTTAATAGACGAAAAACCTTAATGAAATTTATAGAAATTTATAGAAATTTTCTGGGATTTAATTGGAGCTCGTATGATGCATTTAGATGGGGATGCACTAATGGGCTCGATAAAAGCCTGTTAAAAATAGTCGGAAGTGGGAGTTGATTAAGGAATAAACTTAAGGTTTAATTACACTAAATCTAAGTTTGTTTTTATAAAAACCCTCCAACCCTAAACTTCCTACCCGACACCTCCTTCTCCGAACCCCCGCCGACTCCTTCCCCAAACACGCACCTCGCATCACCGCAGACACCCTCCTTCCCTCGCCCGAGCACTGCACCGCCGGACCTCCTTCTCACGCGGCCACCACACAGTCGGCGATCGCTCCCTCACGTGAGCGCCGCAGACGCCGCCGACCTCCTCTACTCGACGCCGACCCTAGCGAGCCCTAGCTCCACCAGCATCTTTCGACCACGAGCTACGGGCAGCAGACCTCCCCTCTCCTCCTATCTCTTGCAGATAGCCCAAGCATAGCCTTGCCGCCAACGCAGCCGTGCCCTAACACCTCTCCACCGCTTCTCCAGCACTCCTCTTGAGGCGGAAATTCCTCCTCCAAACCGTGAGACAAGGCAAGTATTTTCCCTAAGTAGCTATGATGTAGGGCTAAACGGGTAGGTTGAGGCCGAAGTCTTCTGGGAAATGAAGGTGCGACATTAAAGTTTTGTTCCGAGAGGTCGCCTTCCTCAAATTCGGCGATGTTTTGAGTCTCGGTTTTGATTTTCTTTTCTTTAGCTCATAGGTCACAGAAGGAATCAACCCCATGATTTCACCCTACTACTTGTTGTTCAATGTTCTTGAAGGATTTCTCTTAGTTTTATGCTCACCTTATCTTTGGATCTGGATTCTTGTTTCTGTATTATTGTTGGAACCTTGTTTTGGCATAGAGTTCAGGACGATTTTGAGATATCAAGCATAGGGATATTAGGTTGCAAGTTTTGTAGGTGTATGTGATTTGGAATTTTGTTACCCTACTGTATGATTTAATTGAGGATTCTGATTTTGGATTTCTGTTGATAGTAGGATTGATCGGGCATGCTTTCAATTGTTTCTTTAGAATGTTTAAACTGTGTGTGCTCCAAATGAATCGGTCACATGTGATTGGGTTATTGGCGTCCTGACCAGATTGTGTTGGCTTGTGTTAAAAGTTGCTTATGTAACATTAGGTTTAGGTTTGATAGAATAAGGGTTTCTCTTTGGCTTGTTGTGATGTGGTATGAGATTGCAATATGGTGGAAGCTCTTGAGATGATTTTTGTTTTCTCTGGGCAAATTTCCTTTGGTAGTGTTCGGAGTTTGGTTTGTGCCCATGCTAGGTTCTGATTTCTATTTCCCTCTTGTCGGGTTGAAATGGATTTTTCTACCCGTGAGTGTTCTGGATTTGATGCTCTGTTGGTGTCCCTGTCTTGTAGTGAATCGAGTTTTCTCCTAGGACAGATTTAGGTGGTGTGACCTTAGGTCTTATTTGCCTTAATCCAGGATTAGCTTCAAGAATCAGATTTCATGTTTATCTTTACTTTCTATTCTGTTTTACTGTTACCTGTTGCTATCCTGTGAATTCGTGGATTGTTTCCCTTTGAATAGATTGATGGTGTGAATGGTTAGGGATAGAGTTATTATCTACGATCGATTAGGGTTTGCCCTAATTAGGTTTGGGTATATTATTTAGCTGTTTAATTCATATGAATTTAGCTAAATAAAATATATGTATTGATTGATGCAGGACGTTGATTCGGAACAAGCATCTCGACGTAGGATTTTTGATTCGATCTTTTACTAAAGGCGGGTACTTCTTGATTTGTTTTCTTTTAGTACTTTGACCTTAGTGCATGAATTATTTTGGGATAAGGATGGTTTACCTTGACTCCACTCTTACTTTACTGCGCTTGATACTTCCACGCAATCCTTGAGAAATTCGTTTCTATATCCATTCAGTCTCTTTTTGTTGTCCATGATCCGTAGCAGATACTAAATATCATATTTGTATGCTTTAATTGTTGTTTGTTTATGTACCATATTGAGCATGCTGGCTTCATGTAGCATACCTGTTTCTGCTTATATATATATGATGACTGTTGCATTGTTCGCATCATGTCATTGCATGCATGCCACATCTTCGGCCACTCGAGAGAGTGGTAGCTGGAGTTGATGTCGCTTGTCCTGTCGTGCCGCACTCGGCCACTCGTGTGAGTGGTAACTGGAGTACGAGCAGCAGGGACCCCGTCGCAGATGTAGCTAGTTAGCTACTATGCAACTGTCCCCTCGGCCATTAATGTGAGTGGTAGCTGGAGTGGTGTATAGTCTGTCACTGACCCGGCCTCTCGACCATACAGGGGTCATGGTGCGGAGAGGTGGGCGGGAGTGACCATCCGTGCATACGCTGTTGTTATTATATTTATTTTGGCTGCTGCTGTTTATATATGCTGATATGCTTACTCGTGTTGAGATATATTCTCATTATAAATGTTTAGTCATTGGAAATTTGTATATACCTTGCTTATTATCTCTGTAGTATGAGCAGTACTGTAGCAGATTAGTACCAGTTCTGATCTACTATACCTAGCCTAGGATATGGTTTCAGGTATGAGCATTTATTGTGGTTCTATTATAGTATCTGTTATTCCTCCTATAAGATTGTATATTGTTGACACTCTCTACTTATATGTTATGTTCATGCACTATCTCTTTCCTTACCCGCTGAGTTCCAATACTCACCACCCCACAAAATGGTTTTCTTTTGCCAGGTAACAGATAGATGAGTCATGGATGCTTGGAGAGATGTCGGCTGCTAGTCCTAGGTCCTACGTCACACTCGAGGATAGTTTTCGTTTTGGTTTTGTTATCGTTTGGGGTGGTATATTGATTTTGTGTATTTTGTTTTTCAATAAGTCGATGTGAATTTTGGGTCAAGTCTGTGATGACAGGTATTTTTGTTAGTGTCGTTATTAGTTTTACGTTCGTATCGCTTTATGTCTTCCGCTGCTGTGTGTTTATTTTGTTCCAACCGAGTGGGCTGTTATTAACTTCGTGGTTGTGCTTATATCCAGCCGTGTGCACTGTTGTATTATGTTATATGTTTTATTCATTTATGTCCAGCCGAGTAGGCTGTGTATATTAACTGTGTGGTTATATTATTTCTAGTTTGTATATATATTCCAGCCGAGTGTGGCTGAGGTATATTTTGTATGTAGTAATGCTTCAGATTATCATCCGTACAGGGGAGATGCTGTCAAAATTTCTTCGGACAGGGACTCCTCTGGGGCGTGACAATTTAGTGGTATCAGAGCTAAGTTGCGAAGCCTATTTTTATGTTTCAAATGTTGTGATTTGTTTTTCGTATTATGGATTTTCGAATGTTAGGTTGTGTGTTTTTGGGATTTTGATTTTGCCTTGATTTACAAATTGTTGAGTTAATCTGACATCAATTAGTGGTATCAGAGCCAAGTTTCGATCTTATTCGATTTATGATCTTCGGTGTTTCGGTTTACCGTTGTAAGTTGATTTCTCGATGTGACTCTCAAGTTTTGGGACCAGGCAGCGGCAGGATATCTCCGAGCTATGGGATGTAAGTTGTCTACCGCTAAATCATTTTTCTTACATACTTATTACTAACAGTAATGGCACGAAAAGGGTCGACTGCCATGCATAACCGTGGACAAGGTCGACCACGGAAACAACCCACGGTATCGATGGGTCCCGAACCTACTGGCCAAGGAACGGAGTTTACAGGAAACCTAAATGAGGTTGATTCAGGTAGCAGTGATCGAAATCCTCCAACCTCTACTAGGGAGCGTGAGTTACGGACGCCGGGAGTACCATCTTCTTTACCTGCTCCAGACGCTGCTGGTTGGGTGATGGATAGAGCCCGAATACTCGTGTTGGCGAAGTCTGTAAAAGATCGGACTACTCTGTTCCATGGGGGTGCTGATCCTTGGGCGGCTCGTAGCTCGTTGAAGAACTTGGAGCGCACATTTGGGTATATGAAGTGTACAGATGAAGAGAAGGTTGAGTTAGCTACATATCATCTTCGGGATCAAGCCGTCACTTGGTGGAACATGCAGAAGACGAACTTTGGGGATCAACACATCATGTGGCAGATGTACCGAGAGGCATTTGAGAGACAGTATTTCCCGGTTACATTTTGTCTAGCCCGTCATCAGGAGTTTCTGAACCTCAAGCAAGGCGACCGTTTTGTGATGGAGTATAATGCAGAATTCAGTAGATTGGCCGAGTTTTGTCCTCATGTGGTGGCTCAGGATTATGATCGGATGCATTAGTTTACTCAAGGACTGGCGGCATACATACGACTTAAGATGTCCGAATTTCCCGGTAGTTCTTATCGAGAGGTCTTAGATCGGGCGTTATTCATTGAGATGACTCAGCAACAGGTGAATTTGGAAAAAAGTAATAATAAACAAGTGACACAGAAGAAAGAGAAAAGAGGGCAAAGCTCACAGGTTACTTCAGGAGGGTCCTCTCCACCTCAGAAGACAAGGCGAACCTCGGATGGGGGTTCTCGTTCCTCTCAACGAGACCGGAAGAACAACTTTGGAGGGATCATGTGTTTTCAATGTGGCTCCAAAAGTCATACCAAAAATGATTGCCCGTTGGATCACGCTATATGCTTCTATTGTAAGCTTCCAGGGCACGAGAGTAGGAATTTTCCTCTGAAGGCTCAGTTGGAGACGACTCAAGATATCACTCAGGGAGGGCGACCCGCCCAGCCACGACAGCAGAAAGGACCTCAGAGGACTCAGAACGCTTCGTATCAACCGCAACTGCCGGGGCCCCAGGGAAAAGTGTACCATATCCAGAGTCAGGAGTATCCAGTGATGCCAGCGACCACGCAGTAGTCTACTGCAGCGTCCCCTTATCAGACATATCCGGTACAGCAAGACCCTGCACTTCCATCCCAGCCTTATCAGGCATTCTAGTCGCAGCCTCAGCCTCAGTACCAGCAGCAGCAGCAGGGTGTCGCTCCTCCAATTCCACGTCAGTCTACTTCAGGGATGCTACCATCGAGTGTAGAGGTGGGACGTGGTTATGCCGTCACACGAGAGGAAGCGTAGAGGGCTAAGGGATTGGACTTCCGAGGTATTAACCATTTTATACATTTAGTGTAGATCTATTGATATATACTGGTAGTTCTCATTCGTTCGTCTCTCGGGTATCTTTGGATAAGATCGGGGGTTACCTACACGTCGGATGCATGAGTTAACCGTATTTGTACCATCTAAAGGGTTATTTATTATTAGTCAAGAAGTCAAGAATGCTCTTTGGACTTGGATGGTTAGACACTTGTGATGGATCTACAAGTGTGGGAAAAGGTGGGGTTTGACATTATCCTAAGCTTAGATTGGATAGCTATAAAACATGTCATTTGTTGTTTAACGCAATTAGGTCGTAAATTTGGGGACCAAATTTTTATTAGTGGGGGAGAATGTAAAATATGACAATAAATAATAATTAAATAATAAGCTTTAATAGATGAAAAACCTTAATGGAATTTTTAGAAATTTATAGAAATTTTTTGGGATTTAATTGGAGCTCGTATGATGCATTTAGATGGGGATGCACTAATGGGCTCGATAAAAGCCTGTTAGGAATAGTCGGAAGTGGGAGTTGATTAGGGAATAAACTTAGGGTTTAGTTACACTAAACCCAAGTTTGTTTTTATAAAAACCCTCCAACCCTAAACTTCCTACCCGACACCTCCTTCTCCGAACCCCCGCCGACTCCTTCCCTAAACGCGCACCTCGCATCACCGCCGACACCCTCCTTCCCTCGCCCGAGCACTGCACCGCCGGACCTCCTTCTCACGCGGCCACCACACAGTCGGCGATCGCTCCCTCACGCGAGCGCCGTAGACGCCGCCGACCGCCTCTACTCGACGCCGACCCCTAGCGAGCCCTAGCTCCACCAGCATCTTTCGGCCACGAGCAACGGGCAGCAGACCTCCCCTCTCCTCCTATCTCTTGCAGATAGCCCAAGCATAGCCTTGCCGCCAACGCAGTCGTGCCCTAACACCTCTCCACCGCTTCTCCAGCACTCCTCTTGAGGCGGAAATTCCTCCTCTAAACCGTGAGACAAGGCAAGTATTTTCCCTAAGTAGCTACGATGTAGGGCTAAACGGGTAGGTCGAGGCCGAAGTCTTCTGGGAAATGAAGGTGCGACATTAAAGTTTTGTTCTGAGAGGTCGCCTTCCTCAAATTCGGCGATGTTTTGAGTCTCGGTTTTGATTTTCTTTTCTTTAGCTCATAGGTCACAAAAGGACTCGACCCCATGATTTCACCCTACTACTTGTTGTTCAATGTTCTTGAAGGATTTCTCTTAGTTTTATGCTCACCTTATCTTTGGATCTGGATTCTTGTTTCTGTATTATTGTTGGAACCTTGTTTTGGCATAGAGTTCAGGACGATTTTGAGATATCAAGCATAGGGATATTATGTTGCAAGTTTTGTAGGTGTATGTGATTTGGAATTTTGTTAACCTACTGTATGATTTAATTAAGGATTCTGATTTTGGATTTCTGTTGATAGTAGGATTGATCGGGCATGCTTTCAATTGTTTCTTTAGAATGTTTAAACTGTGCGTGCTCCAAATGAATCGGTCACATGTGATTGGGTTATTGGCGTCCTGACCAGATTGTGTTGGCTTGTGTTAAAAGTTGCTTATGTAACATTAGGTTCAGGTTTGATAGAATAAGGGTTTCTCTTTGGCTTGTTGTGATGTGGTATGAGATTGCAATATGGTGGAAGCTCTTGAGATGATTTTTGTTTTCTCTGGGCAAATTTCCTTTGGTAGTGTTCGGAGTTTGGTTTGTGCCCATGCCAGGTTCTGATTTCTATTTCCCTCTTATCGGGTTGAAATGGATTTTTCTACCAGTGATTGTTCTGGATTTGATGCTCTGTTGGTGTCCCTGTCTTGTAGTGAATCGAGTTTTCTCCTAGGACAGATTTAGGTGGTGTGACCTTAGGTCTTATTTGCCTTGATCCAGGATTAGCTTCAAGAATCGGATTTCATGTCTATCTTTAATTTCTATTATGTTTTACTATTACCTGTTGCTATCCTGTGAATTCGTGGATTGTTTCCCTTTGAATAGATTGATAGTATGAATGGTTAGGGATAGAGTTATTATCTACGATCGATTAGGGTTTGCCCTAATTAGGTTTGGGTATATTATTTAGCTGTTTAATTCATATGAATTTAGGTAAATAAAATATATGTATTGATTGATGCAGGACGTTGATTCGGAACAAGCGTCTCGACGTAGGATTTTTGATTCGATCTTTTACTAAAGGCGGGTACTTCTTGCTTTATTTTCTTTTAGTACTTTGACTTTAGTGCATGAATTATTTTGGGATAAGGACGGTTTACCTTGACTCCACTCTTACTTTACTGCGCTTGATACTTCCACGCAATCCTTGAGAAATTCGTTTCTATATCCATTCAGTCTCTTTTTGTTGTCCATGATCTGTAGAAGATACTAAATATCATATTTGTATGCTTTAACTGTTGTTTGTTTATGTACCATATTGAGCATGCTGGCTTCAAGAAGAGCTCGAGTTATCGAAACCCTAGAACATTCCCTCTTCGGCTGTGAGTTCAAGAACGCAAGGTAAGTTGCTACTCACCTGCGGTAGGATAGCTTCGAAGTTTATTTCTTGTTCCTTTTCTTGTTCCCGAAACTTTGGATGAAACCTAGGGTTGTGTTGTTGCTGATTGATGGAATGTGAGATGATTTGATTTCTTCCCGTGAGGTTCTTGTTTTGGATTGAGGGATTCTGTGATGATCTTGCTTCGTTTCGTGTTTCTATGAGGTTTCGGATTTTGTTTCCTTCTTGATGTTCTTCCGAAGCATATTGTAAGAAGTATGTTCTTGAGGCTAACAGCTGTTAATTCAATTCGGATTGTTTGGGGTTTGCTGGGAAGGTAGGTTTGTTTTTGTAGCTTACGGCAGAATAGTATTCTTTGTTAACAGAACATGGAGAACAACTATGTTTATAAGTTCTTAGTAGCTAATCTTTGTAGCATTGAACATGATGAAGGATTATCGTTGTTGATTCTTTTTAGTATAAGATAATTCCATGTTGTTAAGTTTCTTGGGAAGTTGGGTTAATGAAACAATGATATTGATGTCCTGTTCATACTTTTCTTGATTTTGGACAAGATAGCTTTGATAGTATCAGAATGGGTGGTGCTCACGGATCTATGCTATAGGTGTTGGACTTTAATCTAGTTCTCTACCATGTGTGCTAGCTTCTAGATTTAATTCTGATGAGTTCTTGTTCTATGAAATTCTTAATACGGTTTGAAATTTATGTTTCTTGTAAGAGGGTTATTCGATTTGGTTACTGGTGTTTAACTCCGAAGACTCGGCTTGCTCCCTGTATGAGTATTCAATTTAGTGCTGGAGCTCATATTTCGGAAGATTGTTTTGCTTCATGCAGAAGTCAGATTTAGTGGATGATGGGTCAAAATTTCTAGTGTAGATTAAGAGGTTTCAAGCATATTCCTTTGAATATTTGTGAGATTTTGTTGTTACCTTGCAATTTTTTGAAGCATGGTTAAAAGATTATGATTACCTTATAAAAGCTTAGCTGTGAATAAGTTTTGTATAGGTATTGTTTTTAGTTTAGTTCTTGAAAGTGGATTGACATTTAGTTGCTTGCCTCCTGGTAACCCATTAATCTCAATCTTATAAGCATAGTTGCTACTGATCTTGTTATTAGAGACCTAGACAAAGCTAAGGATTAGTACACAAGTCATATCTCTCAAGCCTATTACGTAATCCATCAGCAATCTTTTTCAGTTGTGACAGTCAAACACAAAGATAACCACACATATCGGCTGATTCCAAGTCACTGTTGTTAATCTTAGAAATATCTTCTTAATTGCATCAATTATAAGGATATTGAGGTTATACAGGATCATTTCAAGGAACTCCTTGCCATTATATGTTGTCACACAGTTTGTCCTGTACTAAACCAGCGATGACTCACACTTGGTAGGCATCTTAATTTTCCCCATTTACTATATCCATAACACCATTTGATCCCTCAAATAACAAAGCTGCTTTAATCTCCCAGCATCTAGAGAGTTGTCACAGGAAGTCTTAACGAATTGAACTCATTCTATGCAACTCTAGAATCTATATGTACATATGGTGTTCTATTAAATCCTTTTAGGGACTCACGAGAAGTTATAAATAAAGGAAAGACCAAGGTCTGGAGAAGAAAAGATAAATATTTTAAAGTATAAGAAGTGTAAGTTTTATAGAGTTTCAAGTTCTAACTAGTTTAGACCCTTTCGTTATCAATTGTTTAACATGCTACTAGATTCTTTGTTAGTAATCCTTTAACCTGCAGTTATAGTTTTAAGTTTAGCATGTTAGTTTCAGATTTCAAGAAAACATTTCAAATGTAGATTTTCAGTTTTAGTTTATATATATATCTATGCAATGAACTGCCTTTTATTCCAAGTATATAGTTAGATTTTTCTTTAAGCTTTTAGTTTCCCTTTGTTCTGCTATTAGGCAATGAACATAGAATGACTTGGATTAAGTATTGGTTTATTAGGCTAATTGGAGGTTGATCCGGCAGTGATTTTGGTTTATTTTATGATGAAGTAGGTAGAGTAATCTCTTTAGTGCAGAAGTGTGAATGAAAGAGTGAAGAGGAGCATATGTAATATGTTGTTTTGGTGAGTATCATGTATTAAGACTAAAGATGATTTGAATTGATGTAAATGAATTTAACAGGTGAGAAGTATGTGAGTAATTTAGATATGCAAGTAGTAAGTTCAGAGTAGAAGTTTAGTTTAGAAGATGAGGAAAGAGATTTATATGTTGATCAATATAGATTTTATACTGAGAATTCCTTTCTGACCATAAGTTTAATGGCATAATTGATGTTCAGAATTAAAGTACTTGGATGTGTCGATATCAAGGATTCCATTTGGTCTCAGTCGGTTACTAGAATCTGAAATTCTTGGTTTATAATTATCATGTGAGAATTTTAGTGCAGATTTTTATTAAGCATTAGGGTGTAGATTTTTAGTTAACATTGAAATGCAGATTTTTGTTAAGCATTACAGTACAGAATTTTGTTAAGCATTGTAGTGTAGATTTACTTTAAGTATTTAGTTTCTTTAGTAGTGCAGATTTGCTAATAGATAGTTTATGGATAGCATTGTAGAACAAGGCTTTAGATTTCCCTTAAATATGCATGATTGTGTGTTACCTAGTTGATTTCACTTATAGATGCATATGGAAAAATACTCTAACAGTATTTTGAGTTTAAGAAAAGTATAAGAAAGATAAAGAAAAGAAAGAAAAATGCCAAGGCCTTAAGTACATCCCAAAATCAAGACTTTAGGGATTTTGACACGCAAGGTGCTTGAAGAAATGCCAAGGCATTTTATATTAAAAGAGTTCTAAAAAAATAACAAGTATAAGGAAGTTATAGTTAAAAAGAAAATAAGTATTTTACTTTTAAATGGCATGTACCGGACACAAGGTCCATTGGGTGGGCTCCTAGATCGCCCCTAGGCACAAGATCGCCTAGAAGTACCTTAGTAGTTTCAGGATTAGCTACCTCGACTCATATTAAGGATGCGCGCAAATTGGTACTATACCGGGCCCAAGAGATGTTGATTATTATTTTAAAGTAATAAAGTATAAGTTTTGAAACAAATGAAACAAGCTTCACTAATGTTTAGAGTCAGCAAGTTTAGCTTCTTTTAATTCGAAGCATGCAGTGTTAGTTTTGTTTGTTTCCTGATTAGTTATTTAGCATGATAAGCTTTATCTTCCAGCATGCAGTTTTATCCTTGTGTAGTATGATTAGCTATTAGAATTACATGAGTAGATTCCTTAGCTTTTCTTTGCTATTAGTTTGACATGAGCAGTTATATTTATGCTTTACTTTCTTTTAGAGCATATAGTTTTTAGTTCTTTCTGTATACATGCATATTCGTGTTTTTGTGAGTTAGATAGCCCTTACTAAGCAAATTTTACTTATAGATTGTACTTCCTCTTACTGCAGATAAAGGAAAAGAAAAGATTTAGCAAGGAAGGCGACAAGGTGGTGCGGATGGTGTGTGATGCCAGGACTGTGGGAGAGAACTGGGAAGTTTTGAGTTTTCGTGTCTAGTGGATAAGAAGTAATTGAGTTGTACTCTATGGTTGATGTCATTGAGACTGTATTTTATATTCTATGTTTCTATTGAGTTTATTCGTGTTTTAGTTTGCATGCTGTGATGAGTTTCTATGTAATAGGTAGATATTATAGTTTTTGTCACTTATTAAACTGCGTGGGTGTTTGTTATATGTTCCAGCCACCTGTGGCTGTGTATACTGTGTATGTATTAATGTTTATGGTCACCGGTACAGGGGAGATTCTGCCAAAATTTTTCGGTAGGGATTCCTCGTGGTTTCGATCATACCGGTCAAGTAGAGTTAGTAGTTAAGTAACGGTCACCTTTAGAGAGTAGTAGTAGTAGTAAGACGGGTGGTCGTTACAACCGGTCACACTCAACCACGTAGGGTTTGGTGATATCCCGGGCTAAGGTCACCAGTCACAGTCAACCACGTAGAATTTGGTGAACTCCTGGGCTAAGGTCACCGGTCACACTCTACCACGTATATTTAGTGAGCTCCTGGGCTAAGGTCACCAGTCACATTCTACCACATAGATTTTTGGTGAGCTTCCGGTCTAAGGTCACTGGTACACTCTACCACATAAATTTTTGGTGAGCTCCCGAGATAATGTCATCGGTCAAACTCTACAACGTATATTTTTGCTGAGCTCCCAAGTTAAGGTTACCAGTGTTAGGATGTATACTAAAAGCCTAGCTTTTTGTATGAACATTTATATTTTGAAATGAGAATCACTCTGGTCAAATGTTGCATGATAATGCAGTTGTCCATTTAATTTATATTGTAAATAATATAGTGCGTGGTGCCACACAAAAGATCATGTTATCAGTTCCTTATAAATTATAAATAGTAGCTCATGACTGAGATGGATAGGGACAAACCATTGGAACGGTTGTAGTGTAATTTGGAATTAGTTTGTCTTGACTATATAATTACACTAGTATACTATGTGTGTATTGAGCAGGACCATTTGAGGTTGTTCTTTTTTTACTGACTGCATAAAAGAACAAAACCTCTGTTATTATAGATGTACGCACTCTTAATCTCGATATAATAACAAACACATATACTTAGTATTTATTTCTTTAATTTATCAAAGGGTGAGATTTATTCAGTTAAATCAATAGATCCAATAGGTTGGGAAATAATATTATTTATATGGTGTGTTGTTGATTATAAAAGGAAACTGTGTCCTAGTAATCTAGGTTGATGATGTCCCCTTGAGGAGCTCATAAGGATTATCATGTAAACCCTGCAGGTGGACTTAGTCCGATATGATAATAAGGTTGAGTGGTACTACTCTTGGAGCTAGATGTTAATTAAGTGAGTTGTCAATAACTCATTTAATTAACGGGCATACGATATCTTAAACACAAGGAGACTAATGCACTCATGATAAGTAGGAGCTCATATTGTAATATGGGATTGGTGCGGTAGTTCAATAATAACTCTTTAGTGGCATGAGTTATTATTGATGAACTTGAGTTGGGTGTTCGGGTCGAACACAGGAAGCTCAAGTCCATCAGGAGGCCAAAACTAATTCCTCCTCTCGGTCCCTGTTGTAGCGTCTATAAAGCCTCGCATTCATCCATTTTGGTTTTGCTTCCTACCCAAGAAAGGGGCCGGCCATATCCTTGCTTGGTGCCCAAGCAAGGGGTCGGCCAAGCCTTGCTTCCTACCCAAGAAAGGGGTCGACCAAGCCTTGCTTGGTGCCCAAGCAAGGGGCCGGCCAAACAAAAAGAAAAGAAAAGAAAAAGAAAAGAAAAAAAAAGGGAGATTTTTTCTCAAAAGAATTAGAGATTTTTCTAAAAATAATTACGTTTATTTTTTTTAGAAATTTTCTAAAAATAATTATATTAATTCTTTCCTAAGAAATTTTTCTAAAAAGAATTATGTTAATTCTTTTCTAGAGATTTTTCTAAACAAAAATCTATTACTTTTTCTCCTTTTTTATCTAGGGCAAGGGGTTATAAAAGGAGAGGAGGTTGTGCCACAAAAATCAACAATTCAATTAAGAATTGATAAGTTGTTCTCCACAACTAAAAACCCTCTCCTTTCCCTTAAGGTCGGCACCCATTTTTTCTTTTCTTTCCTCTAGGGACGGCACCCCACTTCTTTTCTTCTTCCCTTTTCTTCCCTCTACGGTCGGTGCTCCATCTTCTCTTGGTGGTCGGAGCTTGGAGGAAAAGAAAATGAAGAGACGAAGCACCTTGGTGGTCGGCGGTTTGGAGGAGAAGAAGAAGGAGGCGTTCCTTTCTTTGCATCTTTTGGTGGTAGGCGGCTTGGAAACAAAAGGGGTTCAGGTGTTTTTGTCTTGGTAGATCGTCACCCACACGACGTCTAAGAAGAGGAGAGGAATACAGTAGAAGATCAAGAGGTCTTTGTCTATGAAGAAAGGTACAACTAGTTATTTATTCCGTAGTAGAACTAGTTTTGTTTTCTTTGTATGGATCCTGAAATACCAACACAAAAGGCTAGTGATTTTTTGTTTTCATTTTGTGCTTCGATTTTGTGTTTCGATCTTGTGCTTTGATTGAGGTCTCTGTAGTTAAACCTAAGGTAACTGTGAGAAGTTTAAATATTCAATTTCTTTGAAAGGCTTTGTCTAGGAAGTGGTGGATGATCTCAAAACCAAGAAGACCTAGTACCTCGCCAACGATCTAGAAGCCAATCATTGAAATAGATATTTAAACAACTTCTGTAATATGGTTTAACTTCAAAAGAACACAAGGGTTGAACTTGGAGTAAAAATGTTAAGTTTCGTTTCCAATCCAGGTTTAACTTTGAAGAATGAACTTGGAGTAAAAATGTTAAGTTTCATTTCGAATCCAAGTTTAACTTCTGAAGAGCACATGGGTTGCTAGGAAACGTTCTGTGTTTGTGCAAATTTTTGTACAGGAGAAATAGAACGGTATTTCGAGGAGCACCCAACAACCAGTCACACTCAACCACGTTCTTTACATAAACATGAACATAAGCATAATCATGCACTTAACATAAACTTGATCACTACTTAAACAAGGAAATAATCATAAATCTTAACATAAACTTGATCACTACTTAAACATGGACATAATCATAAATCTTAACATAAGCATGCAAATTCATAACATAAGCTTAAGGATAGACTTGTGCATCAATATAGCATGAGCATACATAGAAACCTAGACATGGCATAATCGTAAACCTAAACGTAAGCATGCAAATTCATATCCTAAACTTAAGCATAGACTTGTACATCAACATAGCATGAGTATGCATAGCAACTTAGACATGGAATAATCGTAAACCTAAATGTAGGCATGAAAATTCATATCATAAGCTTAAGCATAGACTTGTACATCAACATAGCATAAGCATGCATAGAAACTTAGACATGGCATAATCATAAACCTAAACATAAGCATGAAAATTCATATCATACATATAGCCTACTAAGCTATCATGATGTGAAGCAAGCATAAGCACAAGCACACTAAGAAAATTTTGAAACTTACAAGTTCTTGGAGCTAACATGGTATTACCCCCTAAATAAACAAAAGAGCATAGGAATCTATGAAATCTGAACCTTGCAAATGGTAGGAAGTAACATGGTATCATCTTCAAAAACAAGAGCTTAAGAACTTATACAATCTGAAGCCTACAAATTTATAGGAGCTAACATGGTATCACCTTCTTAAAATATAAAAGAGCATAAGGATCTATAAAATCCAAAACCTACAAATTATAGGAACTAATATGGTATCATCTTCTAAACAAAGGAGCTTGAGAATCTATAAAATCTGAAACTTAATATTTCTACACTAAAATTTGATCATGCAAAGCTCTCTATCTTCTAATGGTAATCACATGGAAAACATGAGGCAATTGTGGATTTATCATCAAGATGAATAACCTATAAAATTATTGAATAAACGCCCCCCCCCCCTAAATAAATTGAAACTTAGACTTCCTACACTATAATTTGAGCATGCAAAGTTCCCTATCTTCTAATGGCAAACACATGGAAAACATGAAGCAATTATGGAGTTATCATCAAGATGAATAACTTCTAAAATCAATGAATAAAACCAACCCTTTAGAATCTAAAATCCAACCCAAATTATAGATCTAGCTAAAGTAAACACAAGTAGAAAACATGCACAAAATTGTAAAGCAAAAAATATGATGGACAACCATTAAAATTTAGTGAGGAAACTACCCCTCATGAAATCTAAAATCCTCCATCTATACAAACCATTTGGAGCTTAAGAAAAGAACCTAAACTAGAGTATCATGCTCCCAAAAAACCAAGAACATAAAACTGTAGGATTTGAAGTTCACTAATTATAGAAACCAACTAAAACATAATTCAAGCAGGGAACATGCCTTCAATTTTTAGCTATCAACACACTCTTCTTGACCTTTGGTTGGAGCTCTAGAACTGGTGGAAGAACAATGGGGAGGGTGGAGCTCTTATGGCCAACAGAATTGGGAGAAGATGGGGCTTTAAAGGTAAGGGTTTTATAGAAGGTGGAAGCTTAGGGCTTTATCTTTCTTTTCTTCTTTTACAAGAAATATTGGACATATTCCTTATACCAAAATTACTAAATCATGTGAATTTTTTATACTAAGCCATATAATTTTTTATTATGCTAAGTCATGTATAATTTTTATATAAAAATTTATATCCATACGTTATATAAATTTTTATATACACACTAAGTCTTTATAAATTTTATACATAATAAAAATCTATATCTATGGTTATATAAATTTTTATATGCATACTAATCCTATAAATTTTTATATAAAAATTTATACACATAGATTATATAAATTTTAGTACACTTACTAAGACATATAAATTTATATAAAAATTTATTCACATGGGTTATATAAATTTTTATATATTTACTAGGTCATATAAATTTTTATATAAATACTAAGTCTTGTAAATTTTTATATAAAAATTTATATCCATACGTTACATAAATTTTTATATAGATACTAAGTCTTATAACTTTTGATATGAAAATTTATACACATGGGTTATATAAATTTTTTTATATATTTACTAAGTCATATAAAAATTTATACACATGGGTTATATAAATTTTTATATACTTACTAAGTTATATAAATTTTTATATAAATACTAAATCTTTATAAATTTATATAAATATTTATACACATGAGTTATATAATGTTTATGTACACATTTAGATTTTAAATAAATTTTATATATATTTATATCAACCATTTTCTTAATATAATTAATCAATTAAAATTTCATAAATTTAAGCTAACTTAATTAATTAAATCTAACTAAATCTATCTATTTAAATAAATAAATTCTTGATAAAATCTGAAATAATCAAATAAATTCTCTTAATTAAATAATTAGTTTCAAACACTACACTTTCTCCTTGGAGAATTTTGGTAGCAACTTCTTTTCTTTCTCCTTGGAGAATTTCAACAGCAACCATCATCAAGTTGCAGCCCCTTCAAAGGTTGAATATAGAAGATCCCTACATCCATCGAGAAGGATTAATCTCCTTGTCAATTGTCATCGCTTCTCCTATTCAAGAAAAATTATTACCAACCACTACCTTACAATTTTGGAAGGTACAACCCCTCTATTGAGGGCTCTTTGGATAGCCCCTTATGAAGGGAAAATTTGGCAATTCATCCCTCGTCTTCAAGCAACACTCTTCTACCATCTCAATGAAAAATGACACTCAATCTCTAGTGGGATTAAGTGTTGGAAAGGTGACTCCAATCGTGGACCGATTAGATGGAGGAAGCACAAGTTTGAGACAAACGTCAAAGAGTTATTTCGCTAAACCTGGAATAGTTGGTGTCATCCTCAAACAAAGGTCGTTTGGGAGGTATGTTTTTACTTATATTTTGATTCATATGTTTATTGATGGTTACATTAATATTTTTATTTAGGTTATACTTGATGATCTAGTAGGTTGAGTTATATATTTTTGCATGTCTAAATAAAAAGATAAAATTGGTATTAGATGAATCAATCACTTGATAGTTTATCTTTGATATGCATTAAAGATCTTACTTGTATGTTTAGATTGTAATGCATGCTTAGATTAAATATCATACTTATGTTTACTTTAAAAAATCAATATGGACACTCCTTTGATTTAGTTGTTAAATCATAAAATAAAATTTAAATTTTTTGCTACACATAGGGGTGTACAAACATGATATATGAATTTTGAATTTATTTCAATAGTGTTATCAGAATTAGGTTAATTGTTTGTCATATAGATTTTGAAACAAAAGTATATCTTGCTTTTAATTGTTTTGACCATGTAAGAAAATTAAATCTTAATGGATTTGATAAGATGAAAATTTCTTTTATGATTTTACATATGATCAAAATTATTTTTCTTACAAAATAAATTATTAAAATAAAATTTTAATTATTTAAGATAAAATGTCATTTTACTTTTGGTAAAAACATTATGGTGAAATATGATTTTACCTATAATAATTATTTTACCAAAATTGATTATAGATAAATTGATTTGATAATATTGTGATCAATTAAAAGAATTAACAAAAATCATATATTAATTAATTATTTAATTGTTAATTAATTAATATAAAATATTTGATATTATGCATGCAATACAAAAAGATGATATAATGGCTCACACTGATTGTTCATTATTAAAATATGATTATTAAAATTATGATATATTTGATATATAATAATATATGCATGTATATTATTTTATAACATAGTTGCATGAATATGGAAAACATATATAAAATATATCTTCAAAATAATGAGACAAATGTTTAAATTAAATCCCTCATTTTGAATATGATTCAAAATTTAGATCAAGCCATAAAGAAAAAAAATAAAAGGACATATTCAAAATGGTGGGACCATAATCTTCAAGTAAAATGTTATTTGTTGGTTCCAATGTCAAATGAACTGCAAAGGTGGTTCGAGGAGACAGTGGATGCTATTGATATTCACAAACACCTATAAGGACGCGTTTGGTTGAAGGTATCGCTAATAACCTTGGTAGGTTATCAACAAAAATCTTATTTGGTTTAGATAATGAGTGATTCCTGGTAATAAGTGATTCCCGCCACGTCAGCAATTTGGGAATACCACCAGGAATCAGAAAACCTTGAAAGCCTAAGGTTTTCTACGATTCCAGGGTTATTATATTATTTTTTCCAAAATTACCCACCCACCACAAATAGGCGAGCCCTCCTACATCCACGGGAGAAGAGGACCCTTCGCTGGAGATGATGCCTGCGTCGGAGCAAAATTGCTAGACCAGCAACTTGCCCTTTCCTCTCCTCGCCTGGCACTCACGGCCTTCGCTTCCTCTTAACTCTCCCTTTCCTCCTTTGTTCCTTCCTTCTGCAGATTAAACACGCCACCTTTCGATGGAGTCAACAACCTTGGTTTTTTGTTGTCAATGCCAACGGGCTGAGCACCTCCTCCACTTTGCCCTTCTTCTTTGGCATGTTCCACCTTCCACCCATAGCCCTCGACATCACCAGCAACAGCAGATTCAGATCTAGCGTCAGGTTCCTATCGGAGCTAGCCACGGAGGAGGAGGACACTGCCTTTACGACACGATTCGTCACGAGCTCATCATAGTCACCATGGGGCCGCCTGGCACTACGTCGTGGAGGAGATCGGGGCTGCAGCTGGTTGTTGATCCCTCCAGTGTCAATCACTTTTTCTTCCTCTTCGTGGAGATGGTTCATAACCACTTTGTGCTTTTTGAGTACCAATCGGAACTGATTCGTGGGACGTCGATGGCTTGTGGAGGAGGCGGCGTTGTTGCGGTGGGAGAAAGAAGATGTCGGCATGAAAAAATTGGGCATGAGGGAGAAGCACAGTAAAAAGGGAAGCAAATTAAAAAATTTAATCACATATCTTATCAATATATATAAATTTAAAGTATATATAATAATGACATATCTAATCATATTTAAAATATATATAAATTTATTTTAAATTTTAAAAATTCTAAATCAATTTTATTTATTTATTATATATATTATCAACTTATTAATTAATACTATTATAATAATAATTATTATTATTAATTTAATTTAATTTAATTTAAAAAAAATCATATAATTGGACCAGGGGTAATATAGTAAATGTTAAGTTAGATTATACCATTACTTAGTTTAAACCAAACAAGATTAGGATTATATTTTATTCCCTATAACCTTAGTTATGTGATTACCAAGTAATCACATAACCAAGGTTATGCATGATAACTTGAACCAAATGCACCCTAAGAGTTTTATGGTGCACAAACTTATTCAGTCAGGCACGCGACTATCAAGGAGTTCATGATGGCTTGTATGCAAGATGGGGCATCGGTCCATAAGCATTAGTTCAAGATAATTGGGCTTATTAAAAAGTTAGTAAACCTTGACTTGGTTATGTAAGTATCCTGGGTTAATTTTGATGTGATCAACCAAGTTAAGTTAAGTCCTATCAATATTTTAGCCTTGTGTCTAAGTATGCAAGAGCTTAGGAATATAAGAACTCGAGTGGAAGATGCAGCCAGCGAGAAGGATGGTATAGGAAGGGAGTCGACGGGCTCGGAGCATTACAAGGACGAGATGTTGCGGAAGAGTACACCGGTGGACGAGAAAGATGTGCGCGGGGATCTGAGAGATGAGGAGCTGAGGAGGAAGGCTGCTCGAGGAGAAGGTCAGAGTTGTGTTTGGTTGAGCTTAACTCTAGTTAGCTTGAGCATCACCCATGCGAAGAAGGTCAGTCTGGTCTGCCCTGTGGAAGGCACCTTCCATGGGCTGGAAGGTGCCTTCAATGCCTCATGGAAGGCACCTTCCAGCCTATGAAAGGTGCCTTCCCTAGTCGTTACCTGAGGGTAAAGTTTTATCCTTAGTGGATAAACTTTATCTAATGGAAGACACCTTGTACTACTTTGAAGGTGCCTTCAAGCTACAAATAACATTTTCCAAAGGTTATAAAAAGACCTCTAGAGCAATGAAATATTCAACAACTACAATTACAACTCTTGTAACACTTTCCTAGCATTTTCTTGACCTTTTCAACGATTGCAAGAGGCTTCTTCGCCTGCAACGAAGGAGATCTTTTAGTGTCTTTCACTACCTTTGATTAATAACCACCTAAGTTGTAACCAAGTAAAACTCTAGTCTCTTAATTTTTTTTAAGTTGTTTAGTTCAGTTTTATTATTGCTATTTTAGTTGTTCTACTAACCAAATCAAAAGAACAAGAAGAGGTTATTTATTTTGTAGGCAATTCACCCTCTCTTACCGACCCCACTATTTCAACAAGTGATATCAGAGCCAGAATATCTTAGAAACACTAACCGTCGACTGAAGTACTGAGAAGATAGCCAGACTGAGCATCTACTCACAGAAGTTCGAGGGAGAATTTGTGTTATGGAAAAAGTGCATGGAGGTATTTTTTAAAAATAATTTTTAAATTATATTGATAATTAAATATTATTTTGTGGCCCCCAAAGACCAATAAGCAGAAGAAAAAGGTGAGTATCTCTGGACCAAGAAGGAGCAAGCGAACTTCGTAGAAAATGGATGAGCCAAATTTCATCCGCTGAGCGTGTTACCTCCGTAGTAAGTCAGCTAAATCAACTCCTACGAATCAACAAAGACACTTTAGGAGAAGTTCTTGGAGTTACATGAAGGTACATCCAAAGCCAAGCTTGTAAAATAAGATCTGTTCTAGAGAATAGGTAACAAACTGAGATTCTTTAAGATATGCATTAAATGCTTTCCTTAGGACACATGAATGAACGTCTATAGTAGACTCCTATTATATTTAAAAAGATATATAGGTAAGTTCTTTAGAGAGTTTATTTTCCACTTTAGAACTTTATGAATCTAGATGTGCATAATTGAAAAAGAAGCCTAGTCAGAACGTTGCCCTGAAGGTAAGAATAGACGATCTAGACTCTGAAGCGTCAATTAATGAAGACGAAGCAACCCTAATGGTAAGAAATTCAGTAAGTTTATTACATCTAATAAATTTAATAAGGCATAGGCTAAGAAACATTCTTACAGAAAAAGGAAGATTTGATGCTACAATTGCAAGAAAGAATGACACATCAAGGATGACTACCCTAAACTGAAGAACAAGGGCAAGAGACCAACACAATTGAAGCTCAAAACCCTGAAGGTGATGTGGGATGAATCATCGTCATCAAATTTAGAAGTTGAAGAATATGCCGAACTAGCCTTATTAGCAGACCACCAAGGAGAAGATGAAAGTAGCTCAGAGATGAGCATCAATGATGGGGGAGGATCTTCATAAGAAAGCTATGATGAAGGGGGCATCACATCATAAGGTAAGTGAGGTACGTGCATTATCTCCTGAACAATCTTTTGAATTTATCAAAATGTTATCTAATAATATAGTAAAACTAGAAAATGAAAAATGCTAAGATAAAAAATAAACTTAGCTAATTCATGCCCCTTAATAATATATGATAATCTAAGAATAGAAAATGAAAAACTCAAAGCACAAATAGAGAAACTAGAAAATGATTATGCATGTTTAAATTCAAACGCTTACCAAAAATTAAAATTTAGAAACTATAGTAAAATCAACTAGTATATCAGGAACCATAGCGGTCAAATTAGAAGACTCCCTAGAAATTATGTTCCAACAAAATTCCTGATTAATTAAGTAGGAAAAAATTTATATTGGATTCCCAAATCATGCTTAATATAATCTAAATTAATCTTATGCATGCTTTAAAAATTTAATATGTTTTATCTTCCACATTGTTTAAACAAATTATTAAGAAGCCTACTCTTCTTATGTCAAGTTTAAAATTTTTACTATGCCATCCGATAATTTAATCTACTAATAGAAAATTATCTCAAATTTTTTTTGACTATTATATTATTTATTTTTATTTTTTTCAGATTTCATAATATTAAAATTTAAAAATATTTTGCAGATCTATTTTGTAAAAATTTATTTATTTATTGAGATAATATATAATATTCTCAATCAAAAAATATTTTTGAGATTTTTTTATCATTAAGTTATTTTCTATAAATTTATTAACAAAAATAGCAATTTGAAAATTTAAAATATTCTACAGATATATTTTTGAAAATTTTTATTTTTTCTGATAAAATATGGAGTTATCAATGTTAATAAAAAAATTTGGCATTTTTTGAGTATTATTTGAATTATTATGAATTATTTTCTAAAAAGTTAATTTTTAATATTAAAAATTTAATAAAATAGAAATTTGGAAACTTTATTTATTTATTTTTTTACACTAAACTATCTATTTTACATATCCAAGATAATTAGCAAAATTTTTAGACATAAAAATATATTTTTAAATATTAGTTTTATAAAAATAGGTTACTATACTCAAATGATTTATTTATGTTAAAGTATAAAATATTTCTTGTGAAAATTTTTATACTGATCTGAGATTTTCTATTTGAGTTTGACTTAATTTTTCAGAATTTTTAATAATTGAGAAGTAATTTTTAACATTATTTTAGTCAAAATAGAAGATTAATCGGTAAAATTTGAATATGTTTGAAAATAATTTCTAAAAAATATTACTTTACTAGATATTCCTTTAATAAACCCAAGAAAATTTCTCAAATTTTTATCACTATTTTTCATATTTTTCCCGAGTTTCTTTTATGTGATCAAAGTGAGAAAAATAGGTAAAAGTTAAGGGGATAGGATAATTTTTATATTTATCCTTGTACTTACTTAATTCATTTTATTTCATTAAATTTTTTTTATAAATCACAATTTACTATGTTATTTTATATAGTTTAATCCTGGCTTAACTTGGGTTGATTCACATCAAAAGGAGAGATTGTAAGTATTCCGGGTTAGTTTGGATGTTATCAATCAAGTTAAGTTAGGTCCTTTTGATATTTGATCCTTGTGTCTAAGTGTGCAATAGCTTAGAAACACAAGAAATCGTGCAGAAGATGTAGCCAATGAGAATGATGGCATGGGAAGGGAGTGAACGGGCTTGGTGCATCCGAAGGACGAGGTACTACAAAAGACTGCACCGGTGAACGAGAGAAGGACACGTGCAGCAGTTCGAGGTACGAGAAGCCGTGGAAGAAGACTACTTGAGGAGAAGGTTGGAGTTGGATTCGGATGAGCTCAACTCCGGTTAGCCAGAGCATCACCCGCATGAAGAAGACTAGTCTAGTATGCCTTGTGGAAGGCGCCTTCAATGTCTCATGGAAGGCGCCTTCTAGCCTATGGAAAGCACCTTCCCCTTGCTATTACTCAAGAATAAAGTTTTATCCTTGGCGGATAAACTCTATGTAACACCCTTAAATTTCCTCTCTTCCAAAAGAGCAAAAAGAAATAGAAGAAGAGAAAAAAATGAAAATATATGCATAAATGGTCTGGGCTAGGATTTGAACCCTAGACCATTGATCTAAGATGGGTTTAAGTAGCCATTAGGGTGGTGGTAAAGCATAACATTGGAAATAGGAAACTATTCATTATATGTTGATTATGTGTGAAGAGATGCTTCAACTTCCACTTAGTATAAAAGGGAATGGAAGAGACCAAAACCTAACTTTTCATTTCCTCTTCTCCTCCCTAGCTGAAATTTCCTCTTCCCCTTTCTTTTTAGTTTTTGGCCAAGAACCTTAGGGTTCCAAGTTTATAAGTTCTTCAAGAGGAGAATCTGAGAGGAGAGTTTCACAAGGATTAGTACGCACGTGAAGGGTGACTTGGAGATTAAGGCATACAAGAGAGGATTGTCTTTCCTACACCCTATAATAGTAAGATATAACGAAAGGATGTAAGTACTACTCACCTGCAGTATGAGTTGCTTCGATGATGCAAGTTATGATTTGTTTTATGCATATTAAAGAAGATAAATGTTGTGATATGTTTTATGCATGTTAAAGAAGATACATGTTATGATTGTAAGAGGCCCTCTAAAGTTTTGGGATTAAGAGCATGTTTGGAGTATTTTGAATTGCTTCCCATTTAGTTTTGGGGATAAGAAGCATATTCAAGTGCCCTAAAGTGCTTCCCTATAAGTGTGGGGGATTAAGCGCACATAAGGTGCTTGTTTAAATGACAAGTGCGAGTATAAGAAAGCAAAAGTACTTCCCTATAAGAGTGGGGGATTAAGCAAACATAAGGTGCTTGTTTAAATGACAAGTAAGTGCGAGTATAAGAAAGCAATATTTAAAAGAAAGTAATTTACTTTAAAGTGGAATGTACTGGACACAAGATCCATGGGTGGACTCCTAGATTACCCCTAGGCCCTAGATCGCCTAGTAGTACTTTAATAGGTTCGGGATTAGCTACCTAGGATCTTATTAAGGATGCGCGTAAAGTGGTACAATGTCGGGCCCAAGCAAGTTTATTATTATTTTCACTAGTTATGTAATATAAAGTTTTCAAAACTCATTGTCTATCTTAGTGGAAGCCTTCCTAATTTTGAGAACTGGAGTTATAAAGTGTAGCATTGATGAATTCTATAGTATGGCAAGACTTATATTTCCATTACATGTTTACATTACTAGCATGATTTTAAGTTGATGTTTTACATGATAAACCTATTTAAAAATGCATGTCATGTACATATTTCTGAATTATGCATTTTAGCATGAATTACTATCAAGTGCAAGTTTTGTGTTTTCCCCAAGCAGTTTTGAAAAGCATGTTCCCTTTTTAATGCTTGTTTTGTGAGTAGATGGTACTTACTAAGCATCCGCTTATAGATTTGTATTTCCTTATACTGCAGATAAAGGTAAAGGAAAGCTCGAGTAAGAGGAGGCAACAGGAGCGGTGTTTTGTGGTTGTGTATGACGGAACAGTGGAAGAAGATCTTGGAACTTGCTAATGCATGGAAGGTGTTAGATCTTGGTGTTGATGTATTTTCTTATCTAATACTTTATGATGAATTTATCAGTGTGGCAGTAATTAGATTGGCAAAGAGGGAAGATCTAGGGTCTCCTTAAAAAGGGGAGGACCCCTCTTCAAGCAATGGAAGAGAACCCTAACCCAAGGATGAGTACAAAGGTGAGAACAACCCCTTTAGTAGAGCAGGGTGTGACCCCCACACGGCCCGTGACACGGTCGTGTGGGTTCACACGACCTCGGACCCCTTCCTCTAGGCCAAGGTGACATGGTCGTGTAGGTTCACACATCCTCAGACCCCTTCCTCTCGGCCAAGGTGACATGGCCGTGTGGATTCACACGGCCTCGGACCTCTTCCTCTCGGCCAAGGTGACACTGTCACGCCCCCAAAGGAGTCCCTGCCAGACAAAAATCCGACAGCATCTCCCCTGTACCGGTGACAATATGAAGCATCACTACAAACAAAATATACATCAGCCACATACGGCTGGAATATTTATATACACAACCACGCAGTTATAATAACAGCCCACACGGGTGGAATGAAACAATCACAACCACGCAGTTATATATAAAACATCCCACACGGCTGTACAAAACAAACCAACACAGCGGAAAAACGATAACGGAAAGTCCAATACAACACAATCAACACACTGCTAGCCGGCTAGGCTTTATACAACAACAAATACAACACACCAAATACAACAAATACAAATAAACCATATACAAAACCAGAAACGACCTTCGGATGTGACGTAGGACCCGGCAGACAGGATACTCCGAGCGACACTCCAACCATCTACCTGAAAACATAAGGATATACATGCGGTGGTGAGTATAGGTAACTCAGCGGGTAATAGAGAAGATAGTGCATGGTCTATAAATAAACATAGAGATCAAAGGTATACAGTCTCAGTAGGGAATCAAAGAACATGGTCCTACTGTCATAATCAATGCACCTGAATATATATCAGACCTACTAACCTGACATACATACTAAACAAACCACAACCGACATAATGATAGATACATACCCAATCTGGAATCGACACCTAGTACAATGGTCAGTAAACTCACCAGATCTGCAACAAACCTACTCGTGACACCTGTGCAATATAAATACGACTGCAAATACATGTAAAATAAATGACATGTATGCAACATGACAACCATATGCAACAATCATATCGCAAACAAATGCAACACACCACAAACACATGCAACTAGTATCTACTAGGCATGTATGCAAATATATCTCCAAAGATGCACCGCGCATCAAATGCAAATGTGCATGCATGCTCCATGGTCACCCCCGCCACCTCTCTAGACACCACGACCCCTGTATGGCCGAGAGGCTTGGGTCTGTGATAAACCGTACTAGCCTCCAGTACATTGACCGCTATAGGCGGCCGAAGCGGACGGTCAGCTAAGTAGTTATATAACTACATAGCTAAGGGTCCCTGACCACTTATAACTCAAATCCTCTGACTACTGTACCCTCAAGACCCACTACTCCAGAGTGGTCGAGGCTGACAGAACACTGAGCCGCTAAATGAGCGCGACAGGACTAGCTCCAAGCTACCACTCTCCAATAGTGGTCGAAAGGATAGCTATAAACGACTGACGACTCTCTCCACCACAAGGAAGACAATAGTCGTCAGCAATGCAATGAATGATGAACATGATATATATATAATCATGATACGAACACCGTCATCATCCATGCAACTCTAAATCCACCTAAGTACCCCACAACATGAGTATAATCATCATGATACCTCCATATATCCCACCAAACATATGTATATAACTACACATGTATAGTCAACCAAAAATCTCCAATAACCCCAACAGACACACATACACAACCCCACGTGTACAATCAACATGTATCCTCCAGTAAAAACACATCAAACACGTATATAAACCACAGACATACAATCAACACAACTCCAATCATCACACCAGATAGAAGTATACACGACATACGAATGGACAAACCTCATATGAATACCACCAACAAAGTATCCCTTACCATACATACTCTACATGTAAAAATACCACAGAGTATAGATAACCAAAGTGCAGACTGTATAAGAATTAAATAGATCATCACAAGGTTCAAGCATCGGTATCAAGCGGGAAAACAACAAACGAACACGATATAAGGTAAAGTATCCTAAACCATCACATAAAAATCATGCACTAAGCTCAATAAAAATCTACATAGAGCCAAGGAAGAAATACCCACCTTTAAAAGTCTCATATCCAATAGAACCACCCCACGTCACGCTGCTCGTCCAGATCAAAGTCCTGTGATCACATGATATATACATATATTATTTAGCTGATCACATAATCAACAACTATTTAAACCCATAACCTAACCCTACGTCGATTATGTAACCCTGTTTAATTCTACCTAAATATCCAAACCAAAGTAGATGAAAAGATCATCCTTAATCCAACTCTTTCTAAATCCAAACACAATCCACAATCATCACACTAATCAAATCTCCATAATATCAACCCAATGAATTTAATTAACAATTATGTAGTCATCTACAACAAACCACTCAACTTATTAACCATACCGCAACATCTTACAACTCCAAATCTACAACATATCCAAAACAATCCAAGACTATCAATTGAGTATGACTTAACCAACTCCAATTCTTATTCCGGACACATATCTATTTCACCAACTAATTATTCAAGCTAGTATGAATTCAAATATGTATCAATATGAAGCTGAATAAATCTGACCTCAATCCGAAATTGTAGTCACACCCTTTGATGAAGGAATTTGAAGTTGCTGTGGAGGAAAACGAAGCTTCTCCACCAATTCAAAGCTAGTCCGACACAAACAGAGGAGACAATGAACTTAAGGCATTTCATCAAACACCTGTTATGCACAAGCAATGTCACTGCCCTAATCAACACTACACAAATCAAACGCCCAAGCCTAATGCTAAGATTAACCAATTACCTTCAAGATTTCCACAAGGCAAAGAATCACTGCCGGAGATGGAAGGAAGTGGGAAAAACTTGTCACTGTAGTCGTGGGAATCCAGACAAGCAAAAGATCAGTTACGGCTGCAACCACACCGGCGATTAGGTGGCGTTTGGCTCGATCCAGTGGCAACGATCGGCGATGGTAATGGAACGACACAAGCAGCAACGGAGACACGATGTCAATACAAGATCCCATGCGATCAGCGGCGATCCAGTCGTACCCTCGGCGTGATCAGATCGCGAAGGAAAGGCGACTCGACGGTGGCTCTAGGGCACGCGTGAAAACTTAGTACGAGTAGAGTGCCGGTGACTCGCAGTCGGATGGCAACTGCTACGCGTGTCAGAGCAACTGGCGTCGACGATCGAGTGGAGGCAGCGGCGGAAGATCGGGAGGAGAAATTGCCGGAGAATGAAGGGGGAATCCGGCGTCGGGGAAGAGAGGAAGAAAGGCTCGGGTTGGGTGGATCGGCGTTTGGGGGAGAGAGGAAAAATAAAGGAAAAGAATTTATAATTTAAAACTTTTCCTCACTTAAATGGGTATCCCAAACAGGCTTCCACCTAACCTACCGAATCATCCCCTCAAAACGAGTCATACGGACTCCGTTTAAATCCCGAAAAATTTCTAAAAATTCTGGAAAAGTCCAATAAAATTTTTCATTCAATAATATTTATTATTTTAAATTTACGGTATCTTACATTCTCCCCCACTAATAGAAATTTGGTCCCCAAATTTACTGGTCAACTCAGGGACCCTCCTCCGAGGTAACTACCAATCAACATGCTCATATGTCACTCATCCAAATATCATAAACAAATCTCCAACCCTAGTATCATAAACATATCTCCAAACATGATAATCCTCCTCCAAGTGACTAGCAACAACTCTGTGAGCTATGAACTAACCCTACTCCCGCTACTCCCACTCTGCAATCTAGCTAACTGTGGATAAATCAAACACCTCTAGAATCCAAAATCCACTATCAATAAACCTCCAACACCTATATAGACCGCTCAAACTATCCATCAGTCTGAGATGAAAATCTATACTAAAGTGAAACTTCTAATCCAAAGTCTGCTGTAACCATAATCAAAACCATGACATGAAATCACTGATCTCCATCCAAAACAATACTCAGAGATACATCATCCAGTCTGGAAATCCCTCTAGAGTATAATCCTACTACTCAATCCAAAAGAATCTGTCCTACAAATCGATGTCCTGGATAATCCCTCTAGGGAGCAAAGTCGTCACCCAATAATGATTACCCAAACCATCATATCCTCTCCATGTCCTGGATAATCCCACAACAAAATCCATCAAAGCATGCTTCCAACTCCACTCTAGTATCCAAATCAACGGAGGCAATCCTACTAATCTCCGATGTTCAGCCTCCACTTGCTGACATAATAAACATCAAGTTACAAAATCCGCGATGTCTTTCTTCATATCGTTCCACCCATCAGAATGCTCTCAGTCTCCCTACATCAAGTGTCAACCAAATGTATCACAAATCCAGAACAATATGTTTCCTGCAGTAACTCCTCCCGGATAAGAAGTGACTCAGAAACACACATAATCTCCCACGAAGAAAGAGAATCTAATTCTCATTACCTGAGAATTCTACTTACCAGCACAAGACTACTCTGCTCATGCTACATCGGAACTGCACTAAATCCTAGGTACAATACATCTGTGTAGAGTACAAATCCGTCTACACTAGAAAGCATAACTAGGATAGTGCAGTTAACAACTTTTCGTTTCAACTCCTGAAACTGATCTCGTACGCATCTATCCAAGAAAACTCCATACCCATCCTAGACAGTCCAGTCAACGGCATAATAATGCTGGAGTAACGCTCAATCAATCTCTAGTAATATCCAGCTAGACCAAAGGAACAATGAGTCTCCGGTATAAACTACGACTACTCCCAACTGATAATAGCCTTTATCTCCTGTGGATATACTGTATACTCCTACTGGTCACCACGAGTCTCAGTAATCTCATAGAAGGCAATCACAATACCCGCTACTGAACTTCACATATAGATGTCCCGTCGAAACATCTCTATATCTATGTTAAGGTAGTGTACGTAAACCACCTCGGATCAGGAATAGATCACAACATCGTCAATTGAGACAATGAAAACTGATCTAAACACCCTAATAATACCGAATACATCGAGTCCATGAAAACATAACGTCTAGGGTACTGTAAGTCTAAACGATAAAATCATAGACTCATAATATCCGTACAACAGGCTTACTCAACCATAGGATCCCCAACAACAAGCCTATGATCAAATCACCAACTATAAATCACCAAATCCATAGATATCACAAACACACTACACTCCATGTCACTATCAACATCAAACGTCAAATAATAGATCATCAAAAGACAACAAATCACCACACCTGATCTCCCAATAACCATTAATCAAAATCGTCCTCAACATCAATCAATCATACTAGAGTCTCCTAAACAATGATAGAAAAATGGAAGTATCCAACCTTCAACCCCTACTACCAACAAACTAAACGTATCCAAAAAGGTTTGTCAGATCTCATCATCTCATCCTTTCTGAAAATCGAATATCTACAGTAGAGGAATGTAAATCCAAAGTCAAAGTATCCCACAACTTGCTGACTAAAAGTCTACCCATCAAGAGAGTATCTCCACCACCCTCATAATCATCCTATATATGCCCCTCGACAAATATCAATAAAAGGTCGACCCCTCCAATCTGAGATATAGCCTACAAGACCTGATAAAATGATCATGTGTTCAAGGTCTTGAGTTACTTGATAGAGACAATGTTAACTGAGTCGTCTAACCATTGTCTTGTACCCCTTATTACTATGATTGCTCCATCTGAGGTTCAGTAACTTCTAGTATCGAGCAATGCACATAAGGTAAAGAGGTACTCTCTCTCCAAACACTTCAAGGAAATCACTAGGTGATGACCTGATCTCCAAAAACATTCTCTGCTTCTTCCTTCACGTGGTACCGGGTCACATAAAGGTTAAGCAGCTAATTTCAACTCTCTCATGTCGGTACAAAACATATATCCAAATGTACTCTCCAACTCATACACCCCAGTAATGGATGTATCTCATAAGTGTTAAGCAGGTAGCTTTACACTTTTCCACATCAGTGGAGGTATCCTATCCGAATGTACCTTCTAAGTCAATCAACTAGGTGCAGACAGTCCATGGTCAAAGTCCCCATGGAATAGGATACATCGATCCTCTATAGACTGACTAAGCTGACAATGGTATACGGCTAATTCAGTCCTTTCCACGACGATACAAGTCATGTACTCAAATATATCTCCCAAAATATCTAACCAAGCACAAGTAACCCCAAAGATCAGAATCTCTGAAAATAGAGTATGACGAGGGGGTGACCAAGGTGACACGGTCAAGGTGACACGGTCGTGTAGGCTCACACAGCCTCGGACCCCTTCCTCTCGGCCAAGGTGACATGGCCGTGTGGATTCACACGGCCTCGGACCTCTTCCTCTCGGCCAAGGTGACACGGTCATGTGAACCTCACACGGTCGTGCCCTACGCCAGTAGGGAATGGCTTACACGATCGTGTGGCACACACGGTCATGCCCAATGTTGGCCTCAGCAAGGCTACATGTTCAGTCATCACCACACGGTCATGTCATGCACCTTCTCGAGTAAGGCTACACGATCAATCATGTTGTTTGTCCTAGGAATATCGTACCGGTTCCCCTATACAAAAATTTTATACAAGTCTTGAACCTTTCCTAACAACCTATTGTGTTCTTTAGAAATTAAATTCAGAATCGCAAACGGAATTTAACATTATTGATTCCAAATTTAACTTATCTGTTCTTAGAGGTTTAGACTTGGATGGCAAATGATACTTAACATTATAGATCCAAATCAACCTATGTTACAAATTCAATTAAATATTTATTTCAGAAATTGGCTCCCAGGTCAAACATAGCAAAGCACTTGGCCTTCTTGGGTATGGGAACATCCACCACTACCTCGACAAAGCCTCTTAATGAAATTCAATATTTAATTTACTTATATAACTCTAGGTTTAACCAAAAAGAACAATCGAATCACAAGATCAAAAAATAAAAGAAACACAAATTCGAAACAAATTCGAACATCTAAAATCTCTAGCCTCTTGTGTTTGGTATTTCAAAATTCATACAAAGAAAAAACTAGTATGATGCGGAAAAGAATTACTAGTTATACCTTTCTTTGTAAGAAACAACCTCTTGATCTTCTATTGTATTCCTCTTCTTATCTTGGGCGTTGTGTGGACAACGATCTACCGAGATGAGAATCCACCAAGCCCTTCTTCTTCCTTCTTCCATGTTTCGGCCAAGCAATTTTCTCCAAGAAAAACAAGTCTCGGCCACCAACCAAGCTCCAAGGAAAACTAGGAAACAAAATCCTCCTTTCTCTTCTTCTTCTCCAAGCTAGATCCGGACACCAAAACAAGATCCTTGAGATTGATGAGGTTCCGCCACAAAGGAGGAAGAAAAGGAGGAGAAGATGCTAGGGCCGGCCATCACCAAGGAGGAAAAGAGAGAGGAAAAATAGAAGAGAGTTGTCACCCATGAAGGCACCCCTACCCTCTCTTTTATAATCCTTGGTCATGGAAAATAAGGAAATTTAATTATAATTAAAATTCCCTTTATTTTCCTTGTCATTGGTTAATAAGGAAAATTTAATAAAAACTCCTTTTAACCCCTTTTATGGCCGACCACTTTAAGAGCTCCAATTTAGGCAAGTTTTAAACACAAAATTAAAACTTCCTTATTTGTTTCCAGAAAATTTTAAAATAAAAATTTCACTATAAATTTTCCCTTCATGGTTGGTTATAAAAGGAAATTTTATAAATTAAAATCTCTCTATTAAAACATGTGGATGATTTCCAAAAAGGAAAGTTTTCTCTAAAATTAAAATCTTCCTTTCAATCTATAAATAAGGAAAGATATCAAATCTTTTCTTAATCTTTTGTAGAAACTTATAAAAGGAAATATTTAATTTAAAACTCTCTTTTTAAATCATGAGGATGGTTTCATAAAAGGAAAGTTTTATCAAAAATTAAAATCTTCCTTTTAACTACAAATAAGGAAAGATATAAAACATTTCTCTTAATCTTTTTGTAGAAAGCTATAAAAGGAAAGATTTAAAATTTTAAAACTCTCTTTTAAAACCATGAGGGTGGTTACAAAAAAAGAAAAGTTTTATCAAAAATTAAAATCTTCCTTTTAACTACAAATAAGGAAAGATATCAAACATTCTCATAATCCTTTGTAGAAAGCTATAAAATGAAAGATTTATAATTTTAAAACTCTCTTTTAAAACCATGGTATCCACATAAGAAAAGATTTTAAATAAAATCCTTTTAATCTCTTGTGGCCGACCCGCCTAGCTTGAGCTCCAAGCATTGGCCGGCCACCACAATGGCTCAACCTTTTGGCTTTGGCCAGCCCAAGCTTGGACTCCAAGCTTGCTTGGCCAGCCACCTAAGGGTGGGTAGGAAGTGGGTATGCGGTGGGTATAGGGCAGATTTTTATTCGGTTGTGAGTCCAAGAATCAAGGTAAGTGCTTCTCACCTGCAGTAGGAGTAGTTTCGGACCTTTGTTCTTCTTGAATTCGAAGCATAAGAAGCGCTTATAGTGCAGATTTTTAATTAAGCATATAGTGCAGATTTTAATTAAGCTTATAATGTAGATTTTTATGTAGAGCTTATATTACAGATTTTAATTAAGCGCTTATAGTGCAGATTTTTAATTAAGCATATAGTGCAGATTTTAATTAAGCTTATAATGCAGATTTTTATGTAGAGCTTATATTGCAAATTTTAATTAAGCGCTTATAGTGCAGATTTTTAATTAAGCCTATAGTGTAGATTTTAATTAAACTTATAATGCAGATTTTTATGTAGAGCTTATATTATAGATTTTAATTAAGCTAATAGTGTAGATTTTATGTTTGCATAGTATGCAGAAATAGTGCAGCATAGAATACAGAATCTTGATTAGAATAGTATGCAGAATTTTAATTAGCATAGTATGCAGATTTTTGTTTATGCATTTCAAAGTTATAATTTGTTTAAACATTTCAGTTTTTAAAGAAGCATTCTTTTATTAGAGGTATTAACAAGTATAAGAAAGATAAAGAAAAGAAAGAAAAAGGCCAAGGCCTTAAGCAGAACTCAAAGTCAAGACTTTAGGGATTTTGGCACACAAGGTGCTTAAAGAAAATGCCGAGGCATTATATATTAGAAGTAATAAAAGATATCAAGTATTTTACTTTATTTAAGAGGCTAGTACCCGACTTTCGAGGTTGTCATTAAACAAATCTAGGTGTCCAATTCCGAGGTCTTGGCCCTGGTAGACCGAGGTCTGGTCTTTTAGGATTGGTGGCTCGCTACCCCAACCTATTAGGGAACGCGCATAAAATGGTACTACGCCTGGGCCCAAGAAGAAAGTTGATTATTATTTTGAAGTATTAAAGTATAAGTTTTTAAACAAGTGAAATAAGATTCAAAAAGTGTTTAAAATTCAGCAAGATTATGCTAGCATGATTGTATAGATTTGTTTTACACGTTTAGCATTTCAGTATGTTTCTTTTGCTTGTAGATGAGCATGAGTAGTTTTCCTTTTGAACATTCAGCTTTTAGATTTCAGTATATTCACATGCATATTCGAATTTTGTGAGTTAGATAGCGCTTACTAAGCAATTTTGCTTATAGATGCATTTTTCTCTTACTGCAGATAAAGGAAAGGAAAAGTTATAGCAAAGGAAGGCGACAAGGAGGTGCGGATGGATGTGTGATGCCTGGACTATAGAAGCCTTGGGACCTAGCATAAGAATTTATTAAGATTGTCATTTATTAACAAAGAGTTGAGTAGAATGTATTAGATGAGTCATTTAGTCTTCAGCTGCTAGTTAATTGTATGTTTTGAGTTATCCGAGAGTTTTAGGAATTTCTATCAACATGTGAACAAGGATAGTTAAGTAAAGTTAGTAGTCCAGTAGCGCTCTGCCCTTGCAGACTAGTAGTGAGGAGGGTGGTGTGTTACAGTTGGTATCAGAGCAGTTCCTATTCTCCAACATCACACATCAGCACCAACCTTGCCGTCTTCAAGTAAGAAAGTATTTAATTTTTAGTATGCTTTTCTTTATTCTTTACAGTAAAGAGAAATCCTTAGAAGGGTTAAATTATATGTACAGAATAGGGAGATGTTTAGAAGTGCTTATAAAGTTAAGAATTCTGCTTAGTTTCGTTTACATAACAAGATGTGTTCTGGGATGGTGGTATGATCCGGGGACCTAAGCCCGGTGAGCGCGCTAGAATCAAACAAGATGTGTTCTGGGATGGTGGTATGATCCGGGGACCTAAGCCGGGTGAGCGCGCCAGAATCAAACAAGATATGTTCTGGGATGGTGGTATGATCTAGGGACCTAAGCCCAGTGAGCGCGCCAGAATCAAACAAGATATGTTCTGGGATGGTGGTATGATCCGGGGACCTAAGCCCGGTCAGCGCGCCAGAATCAAACAAGATGTGTTCTGGGATGGTGGTATGATCCGGGGACCTAAGCCCGGTGAGCGCGCTAGAATCAAACAAGATATGTTCTGGGATGGTGGTATGATCTAGGGACCTAAGCCTAGTGAGCGCGCCAGAATCAAACAAGATATGTTCTGGGATGGTGGTATGATTCGGGGACCTAAGCCCGGTGAGCGCGCCAGAATAAAGGGGAACTCCGATCCTAAGTTTGGACCCCTACCAACCTAGCGCTAGGGTAGTTGTCTGATCAACAACTTATGTTATGGTACTACTAAGTGCAACTAGGCCACCACAATAGTATGTTTATGAGTATTGATCCGGTGGTAAGAATCCGGAACCCCATAACGAGGGGTCAACGCCACGGGGAGGTCAAAGGGCCCAGTGGCTCGCCGGAGAAGGACGAGCCGACCGGATTTGGAAGAAAGGGACATCCGGTAGTAAAAGGCACCCTGATAAGGACCAGGGTTCCGACGCTCAATGAAACAGTACATAATGACCGAGTGGAGGGACGTGCCGCCCAGCCGACGCAGGGAATTAAGGCCGTCCGGACGCCGTTCTTCGCCCGGTCGGCCGGACGGATGTCCCAGCCGGGCGGTGGGTAAAGGAAGGGAACACCCTCTGACAGCCGTCAATTCGCATGGCTACGTCATACTCCTAGTCTGGTAATGGGGTGTCCTGTTGTCCCATCGAAGACATGCTCGGACTGTAGCAGTATGGTGTAAGGTAAGCTCTCTGACAAGTGCATACCGAAGTATAGGTTGCTGACACGTCTACACCTCGGTAAACGTGCATTAGTTCTCTCCTCGCTCTATAAATAGAGCCTCTTACTTCGCCGCAGGTACGCGCAAGAAACATCTCTGGAGCCACCCCTTTTACATTGTTTGCTTGCCTGACTTGAGCGTCGGAGGGTCGCCGCCGGGAACCTTTCCCGGCCCGACTTCTGTGCAGGTTCGCCGGAGCTTCGCGTGACCCGACGGAAGCCTACGTCATCGACTAGAAGCGCCCCACGTGCCCAGCGTCCTTTGGTTCGGCGATTCGGACAGGATCAAGTATGCATGCAAGTATGTTCAAGTCATGTTATGTTTATATTTACGTTTATGTTTAGGTCTACGTTATGTTCATGTTATGTTTTTGCCTATGCATATGGGCATGCTTGTGATCGAGTCTATCATTATGTTTAGTTCATCTACCATGCTTACATTTATACTGTCATGCTTATGTCATTGCTTATGCTTATGTTTATTGTATGTAGGTTAGGAGGTCCTAAGATACATTTGATGTGGTTTTCCTTAGTACATTAGATTATGGACGCTAACTAATGCATGTACAAGGTAGAGAACATGCTATAGAATTATTCTAAGTTCGAGGATGAACTTTTTATAAGATATGGGGAATTATAACGACCCAAATTTCCTCAATTAGAGTCCTAAAAGTAATTTTAAAATGCTATAGAAATATTCTTGGGATTTTTAGAAATTTTTAGAGTATTTTTATATAATTTTTGGAGGTCGTTTGGTATTTTTATTAAACGAAGGAAGTTTCGACAAAAAAATATCCAAGCCGAGAATTGAACCCACGACCTTTGGCTCGGTCAAAACCCAGCTGACCAGGTGGGCAAACAGATTTTTCTGTTTAGAAAAGGCAGCGAATTTATTTAAGATAGTTAACAGAATATTGGATTATAAAAGGAATAAGTTGATGTTGGATTTGTCTGTTTAGAAAAGGTAGTGAATTATTTAAGATAGTTAACAGAATATTATAAAAGGGATAAGTTGATGTTGAATTTGTCTGTTTAGAAAAGATAGTGAATTTATTTAAGGAGTTAACAGACATATTAAGTTATAAAAAGGGATAAGTTGATGCTCTGTTTTCCCGTGACTTAAATCATTCTCTCCTTCTCTTCTGCGTACGATGGCAGAGCCCGTACAGAAAACGAAAAAGAGTTAGGGCATCATCTCTGGCGGTCGGCCAAGGTCCTAGAAGCCCTTTTTGTTCGGTTGTGAGTCCAAGAATCAAGGTAAGTGCTTCTCACCTGCAGTAGGAGTAGTTTCGGACCTTTGTTCTTCTTGAATTCGAAGCATAAGAAGCGCTTATAGTGCAGATTTTTAATTAAGCCTATAGTACAGATTTTAATTAAGCTTATAATGTAGATTTTTATGTAGAGCTTATATTGCAGATTTTAATTAAGCGCTTATAGTGCAGATTTTTAATTAAGCCTATAGTGCAGATTTTAATTAAGCTTATAATACAGATTTTTATGTAGAGCTTATATTGCAGATTTTAATTAAGCGTTTATAGTGCAGATTTTTAATTAAGCCTATAGTGCAGATTTTAATTAAGCTTATAATGCAGATTTTTATGTAGAGCTTATATTGCAGATTTTAATTAAGCTTATAGTGCAGATTTTATGTTTGCATAGTATGTAGAAATAGTGTAGCATAGAATGCAGAATCTTGATTAGAATAGTATGCAAAATTTTGATTAGCATAGTATGCAGAATTTTGATTAGCATAGTATGCAGATTTTTGTTTATGCATTTCAAAGTTAGAATTTGTTTAAACATTTCAGTTTTTAAAGAAGCATTCTTTTATTAGAGGTATTAACAAGTATAAGAAAGATAAAGAAAAGAAAGAAAAAGGCCAAGGCCTTAAGTAGATCTCAAAGTCAAGACTTTAGGGATTTTGGCACATAAGGTGCTTAAAGAAAATGCCGAGGCATTATATATTAAAAGTAATAAAAGATATCAAGTATTTTACTTTATTTAAGAGGCTAGTACCCGACTTTCGAGGTTGTCATTAAACAAATCCAGGTGTCCAATTCCGAGGTCTTGGCCCTGGTAGACCGAGGTATGCTCTTTTAGGATTGGTGGCTCGCTACCCCAACCTATTAGGGAACGCGCATAAAATGGTACTACGCCTGGGCCCAAGAAGAAAGTTGATTATTATTTTGAAGTATTAAAGTATAAGTTTTTAAACAAGTGAAATAAGATTCAGAAAGTGTTTAAAATTCAGCAAGATTATGCTAGCATGATTGTATAGATTTGTTTTACACGTTTAGCATTTCAGTATGTTTCTTTTGCTTGTAGATGAACATGAGTAGTTTTCCTTTTGAACATCCAACTTTTAGATTTCAATATATTCACATGCATATTCGAATTTTGTGAGTTAGATAGCGCTTACTAAGCAATTTTGCTTATAGATGCATTTTCCTCTTACTGCAGATAAAGGAAAAGAAAAGTTATAGCAAAGGAAGGCGACAAGGAGGTGCGGATGGATGTGTCATGCCTGGACTATAGAAGCTTTGGGACCTAGCATAAGAATTTATTAAGATTGCCATTTATTAACAAAGAGTTGAGTAGAATGTATTAGATGAGTCATTTAGTCTTCCGCTGCTAGTTAATTGTATGTTTTGAGTTCTCTGAGAGTTTTAGGAATTTCTATCAACATGTGAACAAGGATAGTTAAGTAAAGTTAGTAGTCCAGTAGCGCTCCGCCCTTGCAGACTAGTAGTGAGGAGGGTGGGGTGATACACTCCCTGTGTTTAAGATGTCAAATGTCCACAAATTAAATGAGTTACTGACAACTCTCTTTAATTAATATCTTAGTCCAAGAGTAGCACCACTCAACCTTATTGTCATGTCGGACTAAGTCCACCTGTAGGGTTTAACATGACAATCCTTATAAGCTCCTCTTGGGGACATTATCAACCTAGATTACTAGGACACAGTTTCCTTCTATAATCAACAACACACACTATAAGTAATATCATTTCCCAACTTATCGGGCCTTTTGATTTATCAAACTAAATCTCACCCTTTGATGAGTCAAAAAAATAAATACTAAATATATGTGCTTGTTATTATATTAGGATTAAGAGCGCACAGTTCTATAATAACTAAGGTCTTGTTCTTTTATTAAGTCAGTATAAAAAGAACTTATCTTAAATGGTCCTGCTCAATACACTCAGAGTGTACTAGTGTAATTTATCAGTCAAGCTAAACTAATACCTAATTACACTACGACTCTTCCAATGGTTTGTTCCTTTCCATCTAAGTCATGAGTTACTGTTTATAATTTATAAGGAATTGATAATATGATCTTCTGTGTGTGACACCACACACCATGTTATCTATAATATAAATTAATCGAACAACTACACTTAACTTATAAATGTAGATATTTGACCAATATGATTCTTATTTCTAAGTAAATGTTTATACAAAAAGTTAGACTTTTAGTATACATTCCAACAAGTCAGAGCCACATGGCCTAGATCCTCTAGAAGCTCTGGACTCCCTCCCAGCTCTACTTTGCTCTAAATCATGTCCTATCAGCCGAAACAAGTTCAGAGTAGATCTCTGAACTAAGTAGTGTATAATGTAAATATAAAAAATTTAGAAATGAAAGAGTAACATCTGCCCTGTAAGGTAAGGTCAGAACACTCTATCCGATGGAAGGTGTCTTGGACCACTTTAAAGGCGCCTTTAAGCTAAAGATAATATTTTCTAGGGGCTATAAAAAGACCCCTAGAGCTAGAAAATATTCAACAACTATAACTACAACTCTTGTAACTCTTTCCTAGCATTTTCTTGAGCTTTTCAATGATTGTAAGAGGCTTCTCCACCTATAACGAAGGAGATCTTCTAGTGTCTTTCACTATCTTCGATTAACAACCACCTAGATTGTAACCAAGTAAAACTCTAGCCTCTTAATTTTTTTAAAGTTATTTAGTTTAGTTTTATTATTGTTATTTTAATTATGCTGATAACCAAATCAAAAGAATGAGAAAGGGTTATTTATTTTGTAGGCAATTCACCCCCCCCCCCTCCTCTTGCTGGCCCCGCTGTTCCAATAGGTTATTCCACATGAGCTATCGATAGACATCATGTTGCTGTCTCTCCTCTCCTCATTTGATAATTTTATGGTCAACTTCAATACAAATAAGCTAAAGGCTACCCTTGAAAAGCTAGTCAGCATGCTTGCAAATTATGAAGCAACCATGAAAAAGAAAAAAAACTATTTTTCTTATGGGGTCATCTTCTAGATCCAAGAAAGGACTCCAAAAAAAGGGAACCTCTATAAAGAAGATCAAGCCTAATAAGAAGTCAAGACTCACAAAGCTTGATTAGTCAAAATATGTTTGTTTGCACTATAATAAGCCTGGACATTGGAGGTGCAATTGCAAGGAGTATCTTGCCCATAAGCGTTCTGGTAAAGGTATGCTCTAGATAGAAGTTAATATCTCTATTCACTCTACTTCTTAGGTATTGGATAATGGCTATGGTTCACATCTTTGTAATGATTTGCAAATGATGGAAAGAAGTAAAAGAATAAGAGAGGGTGAGACCTTCTTGAGACTTGGAAGTGGAGCAAGAGTTGCTGCGAAAGCTATTAAAGATGTTACATTGATTTGAACAATTATTTTAAGTTGTATTTAAGAGATGTTTTATTTGTTCCAGACTTAGTTAAAAATATTATTTCTATTTATATGCTTGATAGATGCAGTTATTCTTATCTTTTTACAAAAGGTGTTTGCAATATTTACAATGATGAATGTTTGATTGGGACTAGTGATTTAGAAAATGATCTCTATAACTTAAAATTAAAAGATATTCCAATAAACAATATATAGACGTAATCAATAACAAAGAAAAGAAAAGAAGATAGTTCAAATAAAGCATACACATGGACATAAATTTACTACAAACTTGTAAATCCTATCTAAAAGGAAAAATGACTAAGGCTTTTTTTAAAGGTCAAGTGGAATGTGTGCATGATATGTTGGATTTAATTCATATTAATGTGCATGGTCCACTAAGTGTTATATAGGACAAAACATAACCATTACTGCTTCATTACTTTTATGTACCACATTACATAATATCCACATTCAACACCACCATTTAGTTTTAGATTACCCTAATAAAATTGAAAATATCATGCTATAAGTCATAATCCAAATAATAAGAATTATTATTTGATGTCTATATACATAGTCACAATACATACCATCAATTGTTTAAAACCTAGTCTAATAAATATATCATATTCTTATCTTCATTAATTATAGTCAGGAGCAATGGAACCTGCACAAATAAAAATATATCATTAACTGCACAAATAAATAATTAAAATCTTACCGAGGGTTGTATGGGATGAAGTAGATGTTGTCACTGTTTGATGCTCCCAACTGGGCAACAATATGTTATGATAATTTACTATCTTCTTCATCAACACCGCATGTAGGTATGTGATTAGGATCTACAAATGAGACATACTCAACTTATTTTTCTTTCTTTAAGTATTTGTAAAGATAACTGCAAGGTAATTGAAAGTAATGGAAAGTCTAAATATACCCCATGTAAACTAAAGCAAAAGCATGTGAACAAATATTGTGAACAAAGAAAAGCATGTGAATAAATACTATATTAAAGACATAACATATCCCATGTAAACTAAAATTTGCCTAGCACCTATCTCTTTCATTTCCATAAAGTGCAAGATATCTTCTCTTAGCAACCATACACTTTCAGGACGTCCAAACATAGCTTCATCAAATTCTAAGAGTTGTCGTTGCAGATGAAGATTTAGAATACTTTTTGTCATGCCCCGAGGGTATACTTGTCCACCAAATCGGACGGAACCCTTTTGTGACAATATAGGAAATACAATATTGAACCAATTCAAGCCAACACAAATACCAATTTGATATAATAATAATATCAAGTCACAAACAACAATGCATGTATGTATGCATGAACAAGTGATCATAATAACTAACAAGCTCAGAACAACACTTAAGCATTTAATATAAAAATAAAATTGTAAATACATCAGCGAAAAATAACCTAAATAACTCGAACAAAAATCTAAACTCGAGTGGGACTGGCAACCAAGACCTCTGAGGGACACAACACCCCCTCTATCTATAACCTGAAAGTCAGAGGAAAAGAAAGGGGGTAGTGAGTACAAAAACTCAGTGGGTAGAAGAAAATAACGCATGAATAATATATTGACAAGAGATCAAAGGATGTAGTTTCAAGTAAAATACTTACTAACCAACATAGGTATCCTAAAATAATCAACAGGTAACCAAAAGTATAATCTGTTGGTGTTGTTAGCACTAACGGTCTAACTCAAGTTTTGATGAATGACAAAGTAGGTTAAGTTAGGTTCATTGTGATCTAACACTTTGACCAGGTGTGAAGGAGAAGCCCAAATAGGTCGACGGGCAGACCGGATGTCTGGCATGAAGCCTAGCTAGGTCGAGGGGCCGATCGGATAGTTGGCATGAAGTCCAGATGGGTCGAAGGGGTGACCGGATGTCTGGCACGAAGTCCAAATGGGTCGAAGGGGTGACCAGACGTCTGACACGAAGTCCAGATGGCTTGAAGGGCTGACCGGACGTCTGGCAGGTAAGCTAAAGTAAGTCACTGAAGGAGAGTGACTGTGAGGACGCATTCCCGAGAAGGGAACATTAGGCATCGATCCAACTTAGATCCATTTCGAAAATCTAAGTTGAGATCGTGACTAGTCTCGAGAAGACGGAATCTAATTACTGATTTTATTACTATTATAACTATACTATCCTAACACTTTGTTTTGTAGGGTAGTTTTACATTTTGCCTCGGATAAATATTTTTTGCAGGTTGCTGGAAAACAAAGGTATGGGCGCCCGGAAAGGATCCGAGCACCCGGAATGCAAATTCTATCCCCGACGCACGGCGCCGCATGGAGCACTCTGGTTGGACAGGCTACGTCACACTCCAGGGGCCCGAAAGGGATCCGGGTGCCTGGAGCCTCCTATATAAGGAGGATGCACCCTAGAGCTAAGAACAAATCACAACAAAGCCTTCCAAAGCTTGTCCTGCCGTGCTGTGCTCCTACGACGTTGAAGCTTCTCCGACACTGTGCTATTTTCTTTCATTCTTAATTATTGTCGATATTTAATCTTCTTAAGCATTCCTGTACTTTCAATTTGTAAAAACTTATTCAAATTGCTAGTGGATTGCCCAACGAAAGCACTCGACGAGTGCGGGCCTTGGAGTAGGAGTCGACTAAGGCTCAGAACCAAGTAAAAAATTACTTATGTTAGTATTGTTCGAATTTCAATTTTTTCACTGCGTACTCGATCTTCTTTTTGAATTTTTAAATCGATATTCACCCCCCTCTATCGACTTTCACGATCCAACAAGTGGTATCAGAGCGGGTACCGCTCTGAATTGGTGCAACCAACAAGTGAGCAAGGGGGGCTCTTTTTAAAAGAAAAATAGATATCATTTGTGTTTAAAATAAATCCTTACACCTTTCATTTTTTCCCTCCAAAATCATTTTCGAAAAAGTCATTTTCATCTTTTCACCATTCGTCAATATTAGCAAAATAGTGTATTTTTCAAAATTTGTAATAATATTTTTTTATTAATATTTTATTTTTAAAAAAAATCGTATATTTCCTTATCTCCCACATTGCTTACCCCAAGACAAAGTCTTGGAAATTGTCTTTTGTCTATTTCTTTTCATATACCAATGTCTATTCAAGAAGGACAGAGCATCCACGAACTACCATTATACGATCAAGATTTCAACTACTAGAGACGGAGAATGGAATGTTTCTTAGGAAGTTTAAATTTTGATTATTGGCTGATATTGAGAAAACCTTCTCGGGACTCAGAACTAAACAAAGATATAAGTAAAATTATTTGTAATATTTTACCTAACAATATTTTATACAGACTAGAAAAGTACAAGAATGCACATGAGCTTTGGACCCAGTTGATCAAGCTTCACGAGGAGCTGATGGAACTAGAAGATCAAGTCAAAATCAAATCTAGACTTGACTCAAATCCAATCAAAAAGCCTATTGAATTAGGGATTGCGCTCAAGGTTAGTAATATTTATCAAAATACCCCTACTAGTAGTAGGTTAAAAAATATGCATGTTAATATTTCTAAAAATATACGTGAAAATAGCGTATTTGATAATACATGCAAAATACCCCTAGGATATTATCTGATATAACAAATCTAATTAATTTAGAAAATTCAGAAAATTTGAAAATAATTAATAACCCTAAAAATTCAAATGATAACCAAATCAATTTGAATGACTCTACATATAAGAAAAATTAAACTAATAATATTAAAAATATTATTGTACACAAATATTTAAATAAATTAATAAATTCAGAAAAGTTAAATATTAAAAATTCAGATTTAAACTTAAATAAATATGAAAATTCAAATGATAATGATGACAAGGTCAATATTGATCTAGATAAAATTAATAAATTTCTTAATAAATTATTTAATAATCTAGACAATATTAATCCATAAAATTCTATCTAACCCCAAGATAAAATCAAAACTAAATTTAACAAACTTAAATGTTAAAGATAACATGTTAAACAAAGATAGTCTAGAAAATTCAAAATTAACAATTAATAAAAGATTAAAAGATAAACCTTTAAAGAGATATAATTCAAACAATTCAATAAATTCAAAATTAAAAACTAATAAAAACTTAAACATTAAATACACTCTTTTAAAGAAGGACAATTTCACCATAGCCCAGAAGTTTATCCAAAGAATGTCTATCTGTTGAACCCAAAACTAAACCTGAATCTAATACAAAGTTAAATCAAATACTAAAATTGAACTTAACTTCATCTCACAAAAATTATAGGATTCCATGATTGAAAATTTAGATTGGGTGAGATGACAAAGGACATAACTTTAAATTAAATTAAATTAAACTAAAATTTAATTAAACTAAAATTAAATTAAATTAAAATTAAATTAAATTAAATTAAATTAAATTAAATTAAATTAAATTAAATCAAAATAAATTAAATCAAATCAAAATAAATTAAATTATTTTATATTTAAATTTTAAAAAAAACTAAAAATAATTTTAACTTAAAATTTATGTTAAAAATCTTTTTAAATTAAAACTTATTTTAAAAACTATTTAATTTAAAAAATATCTCAATTTAAAAAAATATTTAAAAATTATTTAGATATCATTTTAAAATATTTTTAAATTTTTTTAAAAAAATATTTAAAAATAATTTTAAAATCCTTTTAAAAATTATTAAAAAATAATTTTAAAAATATTCTAAAAAAATCTTTTAAAATAATTATTTAAAGATCATTTTTAAAAAAAAAATACTTTTAAAAAAATATTTAAAAATCATTTTAAACAAAAATGTTTTCAAAAAAAATACTTTTAAAAAATTATATAAATATCATTTCCAAAATATTTTTAAAAAATTCTAATAAAAAAAAAATAAAAATCATTTTAAAAAAATCTATTTAAAAAAATCTTTTTAATAAATTATTAAAATATCATTTTAAAAATCTTTTTTAAAAATTCTTTTAAAAAATTTATTTAAAAATCATTTAAAAAAAACTATTTTAAAAAATTATTTAAAAATCATTTAAAAAAAATTTTAAAAAAAATCTTTTAAAAAACATATTTAAAAATCTTTTTTTAAAAAAACATTTTAAAAAATTATTTAACTATCATTTAAAAAATATTTGTAAAAAATTCTTTAAAAAATTTTTTTAAAAAAATCCTTTTAAAAAAAATTATTTAAAAATATTTTTATAAAATTATTTTAAAAAATATATTTAAAATCATTCTTAAAAAAAATATTTAAAAATCATTTTAAAAAAATATTTTTAAAATATCCTTTTAAAAAATATCTAAATATCATTTTAAAAATCCTTTTAAAAAATTCTTTTAAAAATGTAACGACCACCATTCTTACTACTACTACTACTCTCTAAGGTGATCGTTACTTAACTATTAACTCTACTTAACTAGTGTGATCGAAACCACGAGAAATCCCTACCGAAAAATTTTGGCAGAATCTCCCCTGTACCGGTGACCATAAACATCAATACATACACAGTATATATAGCCACAAGCGGCTGGAACATATATCAAATGCCCACGCAGTTTAATAAGTGACAAAAACTATAATATCTACCTATTACATAGAAACTCATCATAGCATGCAAACTAAAACACGAATAAACTAAATAGGAACATAAAATATAAAATACAATCTCAATGACATCAACCATAGAGTACAACTCAATTACTTCTTATCCACTAAACACGAAAACTCAAAGCTTCCTAGATCTTTCCATAGTCCTGGCATCACACACATCCATCACGCATCCTCCTTGTCGCCTTCCTCTTTACACTTTAACTTTTCCTTTATCTGTAGTAGGAGGAAAATAAATCTATAAGCGAAATGCTTAGTAAGTACTAATCTATCTCACAAAAACACGAAAGTGCATAAGATACAAAGGATGCTAAAACTGAAATGCTAAAAAGAAAAGCTAAACATGCTCATCTAATAGCAAAGCACTAAAATAATCTGCATACTCATGATATACAAGAATAAATCTGTATGCTGGAAATAAAGCTAATCATGCTCAATAAACTCATAAGGAAAGCAAATGAAAACTAATACTGTATGCTTAGCATTATAAGAGCTAAACTTTTCTTGTTCTAAACATAGGTGATACTTGTTTCATTTACTTATAGCTTTATACTTGAAATTAATTCTTAACTTTCTTATTCTCTTTCTTGGGCCCAGGCTTAGTACCATCTTATGCGCGCTCTCTAATAGTGACCGAGGTAGCGAGCCTCCAGTCCTATGAGGATAAAGACCTTGGTCTTACCAGGGCCAAGACCTTGGAATTGGTCACCTGAATTTGTTTAACGACAACCTTGGAAGTCGGGTACTAGCCTCTTACTTTAATTTACTTGTTATCTTTTCTAACAAGACCTTGGTCTTTTCCTTACTTGTAGTTACCCATAATCCTCAAAAGTTTTAATAGGGTACATAATTATCCCACTAAAATACATGGCTAATCATCTTATTAAAATAGCAAAAACAACTAACTATATGCTTCAGATTAAAGAGCTATTAAAAGCTAACTAACACATATATATGCATATGTATCAAAACAGGAAACTAGAAATTGAATTATAATTCAATAATGCTCATGCTATCCGAATACCGTAAGTGTATCTAACAAGTAGAGAATTGCAACTAACTGAGCATGCTATAAAAATAAAGCAAGCAAATCAAACTACAAGATAAGCTTAATAATTGTTCATGTTCAAGAAATTCAAGAAACTAACACTACATACTTTAAATGAAGGTTGTTCTTGCCTTTCTAAGTAGCAAGGAAAATGCTAAACCCATCCTAACTAAATAAAGGGTTGTTCTTGCCCATTGAGTAGCAAGGAAAATGCTTGTAATGACCCAATTTTCCCTATTTCAAGTTCTAAAAGTCCATAAAAATATTTTGAAATACTTTTAAAATGTTCTAGAGATTTTTAGAAATTTTTGGAGTATTTTTACATAATTTTTGGAGGTCGTTTGGTATTTTTACAAAACGAAAGAAGTTTAGCTCAAAAATTATGTAAGCCGAGATTCGAACCCACGACCTCGACCCGAGCCGAACCTCAGCCGAACCCAGCCAACCAACTGGTCTGCGGTTGATTTGTGATTAAGAAGGGGAGCGAATTTAATTAAGTTGTAGTTGGAGCAGAATTTAAACCTAGTTATAAGTTTTCCCTTTCTCGCCGAAAACCCTATCTGCCCTTCTCCCCGATCCCGACTGCGTGCGGCGCTCCTGCTCGGGCGACAGCGAAGAAGAAGCTAGGTTTTGGTCTCCAGCGGCTGGCGAAGGCCTTCTTCCGGTGAACCTTGCGGATCCGAGCTCCTCTCGCCTAAGAGAACGCGTGAGCACGAAAGAGAAGCCGAAGTCTTCATCTCCTCGGAAGCCCTAGAAGCCCTACCGCCGGTTGTAAGTCCAAGAACCGTATGTAAGTACTTCTCACCTACAGTAGGAGTAGCCCTCGGATTTGTGTTTCCTGGTGATTTCGAAACATGCTGTGTTGTGGATGTTTGGAGCTTAGTTGTTCTTTTCTTCCCTTGTCTCGGCACATGCTGAATTGGGATTTCTAGGGATTAGTTCTACCTTTCTTGCATTCGGTATATGCTGTTTTGGGGCTTGCTAGGGATTTAGTTCCTTCTTTGGTTATGGAACATGCCATACAGGATTATTGTGCTGGTGGGCTACGTGGTAGTACCAAGATTTACTAGCTGATTTGTATTGTTGTAGCATCCCAGCATCTAATTCTTTACTGATTTACCAACCATGAACAGCCTCTTATAACTAGCATCTTAGATTTTATTTCCTTGTTTAATGGGCATGAACGGATTTATCTATAGTAGCATGCAGATTAGTTTTCCTTTCCTTGCTACTTTATTTAGCATGAACAGAACATATATATATGTGTGGTGCATTTTCCTTACTTGAACAAGCACGAACGACCTTTATTTTTAGCACCTTTGTGTAGATTCCAGCCCTAGCATTAAGCCTTCAGTTTTAGTTTAGCTTTTAGTGCTACTCTAACATTTGTTCCAGATTCCTGGATTTAGCATTTCAGTTTTTGCATTTAGTTTAATTGATGTTTTAGACCTTTCCGTTGGAAGTTTTAAGCATGTAGATTTAGTTTTTAGCCTTTAGTTATTTACAGTTTTAGATTTCAACCTTTTTCTTAAGCATGCAGTTCTGGAATTTTTGTTATTTCAACGAGCTCGAACAGCATGTATTTTAGCATTTCAGTTCAGTTTTCTTACACTTACTGTTAGATTTCTTTGAGTACTCAGTTGGGATTTCTTATAGCTATGATAGCATTCAGTTTTGGTTCCTCACTGCCATGTCTGAACATGAATAGTTTTTTCTCATTGTGAAGGGTTAGATTTCTTTTGTTACCCTATAAGTATAAGCTAAGAAAGACCAAGGCTTTAATTAAATCCTAAATTTTAGAAGTTGAGGATCAAAAGCACACTAAGTGTTTGAAAAATGCCAAGGCATTTTATATTAGAATTATTTAAAGAGATAACAAGTAAATTAAAGTAAGAGACTAGTACCCGACTTCCGAGGTTGTCGTTAAACAAATCCGGGTGACTGTTTCCGAGGTCTCGGCCCTGGTAAGACCGAGGTCTTTACCCTGCGGGACTACAACAGTCTCTATTAGGGAGCGCACATAAGATGGTACTAAGCCTGGGCCCAAAGAAAAAGAAGAAGAAAGAAAAGTAAAAGTAAAAGAAATTAAAAGATTAATTTCAAGTATAAAGCTATAAGTAAATGAAACAAGTATCACCTATGTTTAGAATCAACAGAAGTTTAGTTTCTTTATTTCTAAGTATATAGCATTTGTTTCATTACTTTCTTATCAGTTTAGTCAGCATATTTAGTATTATTTCCAGTATTCAGCTTTATTCTTGTATATCATGAGTATGTAGTTTATTTGAGTACTTTGCTATTAGATGAGCATGAGTAGATTTCTTTTAGCATTTCAGTTTCAGTATCGTTTGCATTTTTATGCACTTTGAGTTTTTGTGAGATAGTTTAGTACTTACTAAGTATTTCGTTTATAGATTTCTTTTTCCTCCTACTACAGATAAAGGAAAAGCTAAAGTAGGAAAGGAAGGCGACAAGGTGGTGGTGATGAAGGTGTGTGATGACTGGACTATGGAGAGATCCAGAGTTTGCTAGCAAATGTTCAGGACTTACCTGTTTAGAGTTTCAGTTTATGTTCTAGTTTTCTTCTTAAATACTATTATGAAGTTTTGTGAGATTGTAATTAAGTTTTATTCCGCACTCGTAGTTTGATACGTCTTATTGTTAGAGTTATGTTTGATTACTATTGCTAGAATAGCTTTCCTTGAGTAATAGTGGGTTTTATTACTGCGTGGTTGTGTAATTATATGTTCCAGCCGCATGTGGCTGAGTATACACTGTTTGTATTATTGATTTGGTCACCGGTACAGGGGAAATTCTACCAAAATTTTTCGATAAGAATTCCTCTAGGGCCGTGATAAATCTAACTGATGCTAATATTAGCATAAGTGACACTAGTAAGTAGAGTAATAGTTAGGTAACGGTCGCCCTTAGAGAGTAGTAGTAAGAAGGGTGGTTATTAGAGTTGGTATCAGAGCCAAGTTCCATTCTCCAGCATCACATACACATCAGCATCAACCTTGCCATCTCCAAGTAAGAAAGTATTTAAATTCTTTCTTTATTCTGCTTTCCTTATTATTAACTGCAGTATAGAGTATTTGTTTTTGAATGCTTAAGTAAGATAGAAGATTTTGTTTCCCTTTTCTATATTCATATATAAGTATGATTAGAAGGGTTAGAGAAGCTATCAAGCATTTTCCTCTGCATAATTAGATGTCAAGAAGAGGACGTCCCCGTACCGTTCATACTGAGGACCGAGTTCAGGAGAACGAAGAGCCCAGAACCCCTGGACCTATTCTCTCTGAAGTTGTTGCTCAACTTCAGAGACAAGTAGCGAGCAGCAGCAAGTGATTGCCAATCTAATGGCCAATCAGAAGCCAGCTCCTCCCACTCCCCCAACCATTAATGTGGAGACCCCAGTGGTGACTGAAGTCCTATCGGTTGCCCTAGAAGTCGCCACAACACCTAGAAGACAAGAAGCATACCTCATCCAGTTGCTGAAGCTGAAACCAGAAAGCTTCTCAGGCACGACTGAGCCCTGGGATGCCCAGGCTTGGTTCAAAACACTGGAGAGCACAACGAAGATTCTGGACTGGCCAGAAGTCGAGAAGGTTAAGTGTGCCTCTTTCTGCCTATCTGGAGATGCTTGTATATAGTGGGAGCGAGTTAAGAGTAAGAGAGCAGTCAACCAGATGAGCTGGGTTGACTTTGAGATAGAGTTTTACGAAAAAGTCTTCCGTCAACGGATCACCAATAAATAGTATGAGGAGCTTATGGAATTCAGACAAGGTGACCTACCAGTAGAAGAAGCGGTCCAAAGATTTAACAGGCTAGCTCACCTTTGCCTAGAGTTAGTAAGTACAGTGAAAGAACGAGTTAGACTGACGCTCGGAATGCTGAGATTAGAAATAGCACCTAATGTGAGTAGTGAAACTCACGGACCATAGATTGGTGAAGAGCTGGTCAGTAGGGCATTAGTGAGCACTATCTGAACAGCAACAAGGCGCAACGAGCGCAACACAATCCAGTCAAGATAGAAGACAAAACAGTGGGGAGTAAGAAACCCCAGTTAAGTAATCAAAACTGGAAGGATAAAGATAACAAGAAAGACCCAAGCAGGAAGATGTTCGGGTAGTCTGTGAATATCCAAAGGTATATCCAGAAGGGCTACCTGGACTACCTCCCAACAGAGAAGTGGAGCTTGAGATTGAATTGGTTCCTGGAACCGGTCCAATTTCAAAAGCTCCATACCGCATGTCTCCAGCAGAGCTGAAAGAGTTACAAGAACAACTTCAGGAGCTGCTTGACAAAGGCTTTATTCGCCCTAGTCACTCACCTTGGGGAGCTCCTGTGTTGTTTGTCAAGAAGAAAGATGGATCTATGCGAATGTGCATAGATTACAGAGCTCTGAATCAAGTGACGATCAAGAACAAGTACCCCCTTCTCAGGATCGACGACTTATTTGATCAGTTAAGAGGGGCAACAGTGTTCTCAAAGATAGACCTGCGCTCTGGGTACTATCAGCTGAAGGTGAAAGAAAGGGATATACCCAGAACGACGTTCAGGACCAGATACGGACACTACGAGTTTGTAGTCATGCCTTTTGGTGTCACTAATGCACCAGCGGTCTTCATAGACTTAATGAACAGAGTGTTCAGAGAATACCTTGACAAATTTGTCATCGGATTCATCGACTACATTCTAGTCTATTCAAGGACCCCAGAGGAGCATGACACGCACTTGAGAATAGTACTGTAGACCCTACAGCAGAAGCAGCTTTACGCTAAATTCTCAAAGTGCGAGTTCTGGTTAGATCAGGTGGCATTTCTAGGTCACATCATTTTTAAAGAAGGTATTTAGGTGGATCCAGCCAAAATAGAAGCGGTCAACAACTGGAGTAGACCCAAGAATGCCAGGGAGATCAGAAGCTTCCTTGGTTTAGCTGGGTACTATAGGAAATTCGTGGAGGACTTTTCCAGGATAGTCTCTCCACTAACAGCTCTCACCAGAAAGAACAAGAGGTTTGAATGGTCAGATAAATGTGAGCAGAGTTTCCAAGAGTTGAAGAAGAGACTGACCAGTGCTCCTATTCTGACTGTTCCAGAGAGTAACAAGAGTTTTGACATCTACAGTGATGCTTCCAAGATGGGCCTAGGAGTTGTTCTCATGCAAGAAGGAAAAGTTATAGCTTATGCTTCCAGACAACTCAAAGACTATGAGAAGAACTACCCCACTCATGATCTTGAGCTAGCAGCAATGGTCTTTGCACTGAAACTCGGGCGACATTACTTGTATGGAGTCCAGTACAGAATCTTCACAGACCATCAAAGTCTTAAGTACTTCTTCACTCAGAAGGACTTAAACATGAGACAGCGTAGGTGGTTAGAGTTGTCAGACATTGGAATGGAAATTATTTATGGGCAACTCTCTGCATTGACCTTAGAGTCTACCTTGTTTGAGGATATACAGAGAACGCAAAGTGAAGATCCAGATATCCAGAAGATCAAGCAAGGGATACAGAAAGAAGAAAATTCGAAGTTTCGAGTATCAGACAGTGGAATTATTTATCAGGGGAGCCGCCTTTGTGTCCCCAATGATGAAGAGCTGAGAAAGAAAATTTTAGAGGAAGCTTATAGTACACCTTACTCCATGCATCCTGGTTCTACCAAGATGTACCAAGACGTGAAACAGAGATTCTGGTGTCTAGACTCAAAAGAGATGTAGCTAAATATGTCAATACCGGCCTAACATGTCAGAGGGTCAAAGCAGAACACCAGAGGCCAGGAGGAGTTCTGCAGCCTCTTCCTATACCAGAGTGGAAGTGGGAAGACATATCCATGGACTTCATAACAGGTCTCCCAAGAACCACAAATGGATATGATGCGATATGGGTAATAGTAGACCGATTGACCAAGTCTGCTCATTTTCAAACTATCAAGGTATCCCACTCTATAGAGCAGTTGGCCCAGCTATATGTTAAGGAGGTAATTAGGCTTCACGGAGTTCCTAAATCTATCGTTTCTGATAGGGATGGGCACTTCACCTCACACTTTTAGGAGTGCGTTCAGAATGCACTAGGCACCAAACTCAAGTTCAGCACAGCTTTCCATCCTCAGACTGATGGACAGACAGAGCGAGTAAATCAGATTTTAGAAGATATGCTCAGAGTTTGTGCGCTAGATTTCAAGGGAAGTTGGTGCAAATATCTATGTTTAGCGGAGTTTGCCTACAACAATAGCTCTCAGGCCACCATCAAGATGGCACCTTATGAGGAATCGTATGGCAGGAAGTGCAGATCACCCATATGCTGGCAAGAAGCAGGTGAGAGAAAAGAAATGGAAGTAGAGTTGGGCATTCAGATAGAGCTGATAGATGAGACTACTCAGGCTATTCAGAAGATCAGACAGAGAATTGAGACTACCCAGAGTAGACAGAAGAGTTATGCTGACACACGTCATAGGCCACTTGAAATTCCAAGTAGGGGATTCAGTCTTTCTCAAAGTTGCTCCAATGAGGGGAATGATGAGATTTGGCAAGAAAGGCAAACTAAGTCTCCGCTATGTAGGACCTTACCTGATCATAGAGAGGGTTGGGAAAGTAGCTTACAAGCTGGACTTACCACAGGACATGTCAGCAATACATAATGTATTTCATGTCTCCATGCTAAAGAAGTGTCTCCACGACCCAAGCCAAGTGATTCAGCCTCAGTCAGTGCAGATCCAAGAGGATTTTAGTTATGAGAGCAGACCTACACAGATAGTGGATAGAGCAGTCAAGAGACTAAGAAATAAAGAAGTACCATAAGTGAAGGTCATCTGGCAGAACCAGAAGCACAAGGAAGTCATTTGGGAGCGTGAGGACAGTATGAGACAGAAATATTCAGAACTATTCTAAGTTCGAGGACCAACTTTTTATAAGGTATGGGAGATTGTAACGACCCAATTTTCCCTATTTCAAGTTCTAAAAGTCCGTAAAAATATTTGGAAATACTTTTAAAATGTTCTAGAGATTTTTAGAAAATTTTGGAGTATTTTTACATAATTTTTGGAGGTCGTTTGGTATTTTTATAAAACGAAAGAAGTTTAGCTCAAAAATTATGTAAGCCGAGATTTGAACCCATGACCTCGACCTGAGCCGAACCTCAGCCGAACCCAGCCAACCAACTGGTCTGCGGTTGATTTGTGATTAAGAAGGGGAGCGAATTTAATTAAGTTGTAGTTGGAGCAGAATTTAAACCTAGTTATAAGTTTTCCCTTTCTCGCCGAAAACCCTATCTGCCCTTCTCCCCGATCCCGACTGCGTGCGGCGCTCCTGCTCGGGCGACAGCGAAGAAGAAGCTAGGTTTTGGTCTCCGGCGGCTGGCGAAGGCCTTCTTCCAGCGAACCTTGCGGATTCGAGCTCCTCTCGCCTAAGAGAACGCGTGAGCACGAAAGAGAAGCCGAAGTCTTCATCTCCTCGGAAGCCCTAGAAGCCCTACCGCCGGTTGTAAGTCCAAGAACCGTATGTAAGTACTTCTCACCTGCAGTAGGAGTAGCCCTCGGATTTGTGTTTCCTGGTGATTTCGAAACATGCTGTGTTGTGGATGTTTGGAGCTTAGTTGTTCTTTTCTTCCCTTGTCTCGGCACATGCTGAATTGGGATTTCTAGGGATTAGTTCTACCTTTCTTGCATTCGGTATATGCTGTTTTGGGGCTTGCTAGGGATTTAGTTCCTTCTTTGGTTATGGAACATGCCATACAGGATTATTGTGCTGGTGGGCTACGTGGTAGTACCAAGATTTACTAGCTGCTTTGTATTGTTGTAGCATCCCAGCATCTAATTCTTTACTGATTTACCAACCATGAACAGCCTCTTATAACTAGCATCTTAGATTTTATTTCCTTGTTTAATGGGCATGAACGGATTTATCTATAGTAGCATGCAGATTAGTTTTCCTTTTCTTGCTACCTTATTTAGCATGAACAGAACATATATATATGTGTGGTGCATTTTCCTTACTTGAACAAGCACGAATGACCTTTATTTTTAGCACCTTTGTGTAGATTCCAGCCCTAGCATTAAGCCTTCAGTTTTAGTTTAGCTATTAGTGCTACTCTAACATTTGTTCCAGATTCCTGGATTTAGCATTTCAATTTTCGTATTAGTTTAATTGCTGTTTTAGACCTTTCCGTTGGAAGTTTTAAGCATGTAGATTTAGTTTTCAGCCTTTAGTTATTTACAGTTTCAAATTTCAGCCTTTTTCTTAAGCATGCAGTTCTGGAATTTTTGTTATTTCAACGAGCTCGAATAGCATGTATTTTAGCATTTCAGTTCAGTTTTCTTACACTTACTGTTAGATTTCTTTGAGTACTCAGTTGGAATTTCTTGTAGCTATGATAGCATTCAGATTTGGTTCCTCACTGCCATGATTGAACATGAATAGTTTTTCCTCATTGTGAAGGGTTAGATTTCTTTTGTTACCCTATAAGTATAAGCTAAGAAAGACCAAGGCTTTAATTAAATCCTAAATTTTAGAAGTTGAGGATCAAAAGCACACTAAGTGTTTGAAAAATATTAGAATTATTTAAAGAGATAACAAGTAAATTAAAGTAAGAGGCTAGTACCCGACTTCTGAGATTGTCGTTAAACAAATCCGGGTAACCGTTTCCGAGGTCTCGGCCCTGGTAAGACCGAGGTCTTTACCCTGTAGGACTACAGCAGTTTCTATTAGGGAGCGCGCATAAGATGGTACTAAGCCTGGGCCCAAAGAAAAAGAAGAAGAAAGAAAAGTAAAAGTAAAAGAAATTAAAAGATTAATTTCAAGTATAAAGCTATAAGTAAATGAAACAAGTATCACCTATGTTTAGAATCAACAGAAGTTTAGTTTCTTTATTTCTAAGCATACAACATTTGTTTCATTACTTTCTTATCAGTTTAGTGAACATGTTTAGTATTATTTCCAGTATTCAGCTTTATTCTTGTATATATTATGAGTATGCAGTTTATTTGAGTACTTTGCTATTAGATGAGCATGAGTAGATTTCTTTTAGCATTTCAGTTTCAGTATCGTTTGCATTTTTATGCACTTCGAGTTTTTGTGAGATAATTTAGTACTTACTAAGCGTTTCGCTTATAGATTTCTTTTTCCTCCTACTGCAGATAAAGGAAAAGCTAAAGTAGGAAAGGAAGGCGACAAGGTGGTGGTGATGAAGGTGTGTGATGACAGGACTATGGAGAGATCCAGAGTTTGCTAGCAAATATTCAGGACTTACCTGTTTAGAGTTTCAGTTTATGTTCTAGTTTTCTTCTTAAATACTATTATGAAGTTTTGTGAGATTGTAATTAAGTTTTATTCCGCACTCGTAGTTTGATACGTCTTATTGTTGGAGTTATGTTTGATTACTATTGCTAGAATACCTTTCCTTGAGTAATAGTGGGTTTTATTACTGTGTGGTTGTGTAATTATATGTTCCAGCCGCCTGTGGCTGAGTATACATTGTTTGTATTGTTGATTTGGTCACCGATACAAGGGAAATTCTGCCAAAATTTTTCGGTAGGAATTCCTCTGGGGCCGTGATAAATCTAACTGATGCTAATATTAGCATAAGTGACACTAGTAAGTAGAGTAATAGTTAGGTAACGGTCGCCCTTAGAGAGTAGTAGTAAGAAGGGTGGTCGTTACAATGCTAAACTCATTCTAACTAAATAAAAGGAAAACAAGTCTGAACTCTCTAAGCATGCTACAATAAACATAACTCCAAGGAAAGCAAGTCTAAACTCTCTAAGCATGCTACAATAGACATAAATAAAAGGAAAGCAAGTCTGAACTCTCTAAGCATTCTACAATAAACATAACTCCAAGGAAAGCAAGTCACACTAGCTATTCAAACTAAAGGTCTGCTGAACTAAAACCCCTTGCAAACATGTTCACAACATAAGACAGCAGAAATATCTAAACTGCCTATAAAAATCTGCATTATAACTTAATAAAATCTACATGCCATTCTAAACTGAAGTGCCTAAAATAACATGGTACAACTAAACCAAAACCTGCTAAAGATTAAAACTGTGCGAAACTTATTCAAAGCTCACTACAACAGGGATACTACAGTGGCAGCACATTCCAAAAATTACAGCAAGAATGCTACAGCAGAAATTCTACAGCAACAGCACATTCCGGAAACTACAGCAGGAATACTACCATGGAAGAAAACCGGATTCCACAGAAGTTTCAAAAGAATCTGCTTTTTACTTCTTTTTTTTTTCCATTACCAGTACCAAGTTAAGCTTGCTGTAATGTTTAAACATAAAGACCTATACAAAAAAACTTATTCACAGGTCATGTTTTTATAGAGTAAAGGAAACCTTTAAGCATGCTTCAAACAAACTGAAACCAAGCAATGACAATGAACCATCTACATGTTAAAAATTAATCTAACCCATTCTATGTTCATTACTTAGCACAAAATTCGAATCTAAGGAATCAAGTTTGCTGAATTGAAACCTAAGGAATCAACTTGCTGAATTGAAGCATAAGAAATCAAGCTTGCTGAGTTGAAACCTAATAAATCAAGCTTGCTTATTATCAAAATTAAGAAGCCTAACTATTTGCCAAACCCAATGAAACCTAATCCAATCAAAACCCCTTCTTTCTTCTTTGATTCACGGTAGCAAACATGAACTGGGCGATCTGTACAGTATGATCCGAAAATAGAGAAAGCAAGGAAACAAACCGAAACTTGGAGCAACTCCTACCACAGCTGAGTAGTACTTACAGCGTGTTCTTGGATTCAAACCAAGAAGGAAGGGGGTTCTAGGGTTCGGAGACGGTGAAGATCTCGGCGACTTCTTAGTGTTTCCGAGCTCCCCTCGTCGAGGTGGTCACGCACGGGTGGAGATCGGCCGGAAAAACCCTTCGCCATTGCCAGAGATCGAGCCCTAACGCGCTACTGCGTTTTCGCCCGAGAACAGGGAACGCCGTCGGGAGAGAAAGAAAGAGCAGAAGGTTTTTCGGCGACAAAGGGAAAACTTAATCCCCTTATAACTAGGTTTAATTCTGCTCTAATTACAACTTAAATATATTTCTTTGTAGGTTTAATTAAGAAACATTCGGCTGGTCTATTGGTTAAGTGAATCTCTGCTTAACCCGAGGTTTCCGGTTCAAACCTCGCCTTAGACATTTTTTGTCAAAAGTTCTTTTGTTTAGTAAAAATACCAAACGACCTACAAAAATTACATAAAAATACTCTAAAAATCTCTAGATTATTTTAAAAGCATTTCCAAATATTTTTTAGAATATTTAGAACTCGAAATAGGGAAAATAGGGTCGTTACAAAAAAATTAGTTAAATATCATTTTAAACATCATTTTAAAAAATTCTTTAAAAAAAAATATTTCAAAACATTTTAAAAATTATTTAAAAATCATTTAAAAAAAACCTTTTAAAAATTCTTTAAAAAACATTTTTAAAATCCTTTTGAAAATTACTTAAATATCATTTTAAAAAATCCTTATAAAAAATTCTTTATAAAACATTTTAAAAATATTTTTAAAAATTCTTTTAAAAATATTTAAAAAAACATTTAAAAAATTCTTTTAAAAATCCTTTTAAAAATTATTTAAAAAATATTTAAAAAATCCTTTTAAAATTATTTAAATATCATTTTTAATCTTTTTTAAAATATTCTTTTAAAGATTATTTAAAAATCATTTTTAAATTATTTTAAGAAATTCTGTAAAATAAATTTTAAAAATCCTTTGAAAAATTATTTTAAAAATCTTTTTAAAAAATCCTTTTAAAATTATTTAAAAATTATTTTAAATCTTTTTTAAAAACTATTTTAAATTTATTTTAAATAATTATTTTAAAAATAAAATTATTTTAAAATACTTTAAAAAATATGTTAAAAAAATCCTTTTTAAAAATTAAAATTAACTCAAAAATTTATTTTAAAAAATTGTTTTAAAAATTAACTTAAAAATTATTTCTTAAAGTTAAACTAAATATAAATCATAATGAAATTATTAACATTTGATTAACTTAAAATTCTAAACTGAATTAAATAATTAATAAGTAAATAATTGAAGTAAAAACTTCATAAATTAACTGTACTCTAAATTAGATCTGACCTTAAAACTTAACGTTAATTTAACTCAATTAGTCTTAATTTTTACGTTAGTCAAAATCTTAACTTCACTGTAATTAAATCATAATTTATGATTATTAACGATTGATTCAAATTAAACCTTAATAAATTAATACTAATTCTAAACTTAGCTAATCCTAATTAAACGTAATTTAAGTTACTTAATCCAAACTTAAAGATTAAGTAAATGAAAAAAAAATTATAAATTATAACTATTATTTTTAATCCATTGATATTAAGTCAATTAATACGAAATTTAGTCAGATAAGTCAAGTAAAATAAAAGTTAATCAATATATTATTGATAATGATATAGTTAATCAATAAATTATTGATAATGATTAACTATTATTAAGTTTGTAACAAATTACTTATTACTTATTATTGAGAATAATTATTGATTAATTTTAATAATCTTATTTTTATCAAACAATTATACCAAGTATATAGAAATACTTATGTAAATAATATACTCGATAAACATAAGTGTTACTAACATTGAATCCCTTAAACACTTAGGTAGAAAAATGTGTTAAGGTCTTGAAGTTTAGTGTTAACTTAAGGGGGAGAGATAAATTAAGAGGGAGTAATAAATTTAGGAGAATATCAAATTTAGAGAGAGAATCATTTTTTTGAAAAAAAAAGAAATTGTCTCCTAAATTTTATTTAAATTTCTTAGCTTGCTTTTATAAAATCCTACCTCAATTATATATATATATATATATATATATATATATATATATATATATATATATATATACTTTGCAAATCTTACTTTAAATATTTTTTTATGATAAATATTCTCAAAAGTTTGAAAATATGATTTTACAAACTTTAGTTTCAAAATTGTATTTATCCACTTAGTGTTAAAATTTGGATTTTATAAACTTGGCTTTGATAATCTTACTTTTGTAAAGTCAGTATACTTGAAAATTAGCCATTATGTTTGAAAAGTGTTTTAAATTTACAAGCTTGAAAATAAGGTTAATTTTGCAAAGTTTATATTTAAAATTACTCTAAAGTTTACAAAGTTATCTTTCTAAATTATCTTTCTAAACTTAGCTATTTTTGAAAAAGAATTTTTAAAGTAAAATTTTCAAAATTTTTCTATGTTAGACTCCCCTAAGTCAATCTGACTTTATTTCAAACTCGTTATTACATTTTTCTTTTACTTCCTTAATCGATTATTTTTTCTGTGTTATTTTTGATGAATGTCAAAGGGGTAGGGTTAGGTGGTTTAAGTTAATTAAAACAAAGTTAAAATAACGAAATACCAAATATAAAATAAGACAAACTTAAAAACCTTATAATTTCTTATTTTACTTGCATATTTTTTACTAATTTAACCCGGGTTATCATTACATCAAAAAGGGGGAGATTGTTGGTGCGGTTAGCACTAACGGTCTAACTCAAGTTTTGATGAATGACAAAGTAGGTTAAGTTAGGTTCATTGTGATCTGACACTTTGACCATGTGTGAAGGAGAAGCCCAGACAGGTCGACGAGCAGACCGGATGTTTGGCATGAAGCCCAGCTACGTCGACAGATCGACCAGATAGCTGGCACGAAGTCCAGATGGGTTGAAGGGTTGATCGGACGTCTGGCACGAAGTCCAGACGGGTCAAAGGGCTGACCAGACATTTGGCACAAAGTCCAGATGGGTCAAAGGGCTGACTGGACATTTGGCAGGTAAGTCAAGGTAAGTCACTGGAGGAGAGTGACTGTGAGGACACGTTCCCAGGAAGGGAATATTAGGCGTTGATCCAATTTAGATCCATTTCAAAAATCTAATTTGAGATCGTGACTTGATTCTGGTCTCGAGAAGACAGAATCTAATTACTACTTTTATTACTATTATAACTGTACTATGCTAACACTTTGTTTTGCAGGGTAGTTTTGCATTTTGCCTCGGACAAATGTTTTTTGCAGGTTGCTGGAAAACAAAGGTTCGAGCGCCCGAAAAGGATCCGGGTGCCCAGAATGCAAATTCTATTCCCGACATACGGCGCCACATGGAGCACTCTGGTTGGACGGGCTACATCACACTCTAGGCGCCCGAAAGGGATCCGGGTGCCCGGAGCCTCCTATATAAGGAGGATGCACCCTGGAGCTAAGAACAACTCACAACAAAGCCTTCCAAAGCTTGCCCTGCCGTGTTGTGCTCGTGCGACGCTGAAGCTTCTCCGACACAGCGCTATTTTTTTTCGTTCTTAATTATTGTCAATATTTAATCTTCTTAAGCATTCATGTACTTTTAATTTGTAAAAACTTATTCGAATTGCTAGTGGATTGCACAACGAAAGCGCTCGATGAGTGCGGACCTTGGAGTAGGAGTCGACCAAGGCTCCGAACCAAGTAAAAAATTACTTGTGTTAGTATTGTTCCAATTTCAATTTTTTCGCTGCGTACTCGATCTTTTTTTTGATTTTTTAAATCGATATTCACCCCCCCCTCCCTATCGACTTTCACGATCCAACATAATCAATAACATAGCACTTCACTAACCTGCTCAACTGAGTATATCCAACAAATCGAGAGTACATACAGTACATCCAAACCTGCACAAACAAATACATGATCAACATATAGCAAGTATATAACAAACACTGACTGCAAGAAAATACTCTACCACGGATGGTCCCGTGGGCAGTCAAGGAAAATGATTAGTCACTGTCTACAGGAGAATGCTTTGTAGGGGATCGGTGGCCGGCTAGAAGGGGGGTTGGATAGCTAGGTCACCCCCAATTTCGATTCTTCTCTACAAAGTTAGTTACGCAAGCGGAATATGAAAACTAAAGCAATGAAAATAAACAATTAAGAGCAAACACTAACACAAATCCTTTACGTGGTTCGGAGATTGCTTGCTCCTACTCCACGGCGTGTCCTTAAGGTGGACGAACCCTTGATCCTTCGGTGGATCAATCCCCGGCAATCTCCGGCTAGCTCTTACTCCTTCTCGGTGGAGCAAACCTCTCACAAGGCTCTCTTCCTCTTACAAGATGAACTTAGGTTTAGGAGGAAGAGAATATGGCTTGGAAGCTTTGGACAAGGACTAGGAGTTATTCAATAAGCATGAGTAACCTCCTTCAAGCCCCAAAGCTTCCCTTAAAAAAGAGGAGAGAGTTGATCATCATATCAACTCATCTCAGCACCAATCGACTGCTAAAGCCATCAATACACTGGTGTTACCGTTGGAGGTAGCCAACGGCTACTTTGCAGCAACAACAATATGACAACGGTCATTTACCAGTTGACTACTAAAACATGCAGTCGACTGGTGTAGTCGACTGCTAAAACATGCAGTCGACTGATTCACACTGACCGAACAAACAGAACCATTCTGTTCGCACTCAGTCGACTGCGCGATCGACTGCACCAGTCGACTGCTAAAACATGCAGTCGACTGCTACAGTGCTCTACAGTAACGCTACAGTAACGCTAAAGTAAAACCCTAAAACTAGGATTTTATTCCAAGTACAATTTCTCATGCACTCGAACCCTCACCCTTACGACTCATTTGACACTTCCTTTGCAGCTTTAACCTCTTGCCCTCAAGCATACTTCCTTTGGCTCTCATCCCTCGGATGCATTCAAGCCCGCAGCTCATCCCCAATGCCATCCTTCGCGTATTCCTCGAAGTAGCTTCCCTCGGCCCTTGTCCTCACTGCCTTGTCCACGGTCCCTCGAATGCTTCATCCTTCACCGGACCTGAAGCCATCATCCTGAGTCGCATGTGTATCCTGCAAACCTGCACAACTCAAATACACATATCAAATACAAGGGTGAACCTAACTTAAACTCTTTGACACACACATCAAAACTATGATCGTATCAATCAAAACCTAGGTCGATTGCAACAACACGCTCTACCACAGATGGTCCCGTCAGCAGACAGGGTCAATTACTAGTCACTGTCTGTGGGAGAACGCTCTACCATGGATGGTCCCGTGAGAAGATAGGGTATATACCGATGGTCACTAACAACTCTATCTCAAACACGCGTCGGAGATAAGATATACTAAGGGTCACTAACGACTCTCTCAACCACGAATGGGAGACAATGGTCGACAGGATATACTAATGATCACTGACTACTCTCCCAACGACGAAGGGGAGACAATGGTCGATAGGATAATTTAACAGTCACTGACTACTCTCTCAACCACGAAGGAGAGACAATGGTCGACAGGATAATCTAACGATCGTTGACGACTCTCTCAACCACAAAGGGGAGATAATAGCCGATAAGATAATCTAACGGTCGCTGACGACTCTCTCAACCACAAATGGGAGACAATGGTTGACAGGATATAGCAACCAAGGGCTAGTAGGATCATCGAAATACCATACCATGGTATAATTCTACTAATGTATAGGCATGAGCCTATATAACAAGTAAGGGTCTATTAGGATACTTAATATCTTACACTATAGCATGAAATAATAAATGAAGGTTTAGCAAGATACTTGATATCTTATACTACAGTATGATCATTCTAACAATAAACACAGAGTCAAATCATCTACTAAGGGGTCTAGCAGAATATCCAATGTCCTACACTATGGTATGGTAATATCATGCATATCTATAAACACAATCAGGAATATTAAACATAACTACATAGATATTAATTGTAGATTAATATATAAGGATAACTAATAAGATATAAAACTCAGGAGTGAAATAAAACAGACTTAAGGTAAGCGAGTATCTGCAACCTCATCAAAACATGATAGTATATAATCATGCACTGTAATTAAACCTATCAAGAAGATAAGCAAAATCTACCCACATGATATATAGATCATGCTGACTATCTTCACATCTGAGAGTTACATCAAGCTCAAGTCCTACAAGTATATGACACAAAGCTGATCTAAGTACTAGAATGATCCTACCAATTAACCATTATCAATTTGGTTAGAGTTCAATTAACTACTAAGTTAATTATTCTTGTTATTAAATTGATTACTGCCCAATCATCTCTTACTTACATCAATTTGTTGATCCACTTAATTAAACTTAAACCATGAATAAATCTGTGTGCATAGATCATAGATAAGTCAATTGATAAATCCAAGCTCTAAGCATTTACATAATTCATCTATTAACTAATCTATTAATCCATCCAATTACACAATTAATCAATTACCTTAACTCACTCCTACTCTTCTTCTCCATCGGCAAAGGTTGCTCTTGGTTGTGGCTGGTGGTCGGTGAGAGCAAGGAGGTGGCTAATGGTGCAACGGTGATTGCCGGAGCTAGAATTGCTAGCGACGACTGTTTCGTGACCGAGAATGGATACAGGCGACGGCGACCTTCGGGATGACAATGGTCATGATGCTACAGTGGTCATGGGAAGAAGACAACAACGATGGCATGGACGGGCAGATCGGTGACTGTGGTCGAGGTCAGTAGAAGATCTCGAGCACCATATTCGGACTTTTTCCCCGCTTAAATAGAACAGAGATTTGTGACATTAGGCGACGGCGGTCTGCGACGCCAAGCAAAGGCGTTGAGGAGGAGAGACTACGATGGTCGCAGCAGTGCACGACGCCGGTCGAGAAGCGCTATCTCACCTTCATGAAGTCGATACAATGGCAGCAGGATGGTAATGGCAGTGTTGGGTGGGCATGCGACACCGCGTGGAATAGTGCCAATGCAATTACATTGTGTGGTGGAACTTGGAGAGAAGCAGCAGGATGCGGCGCCACCGTCAGCCAGTCTTAAGGTCGGAGGTGGGCCACCAACAGTTGGCGCGACGAGCCAGCGCTGTTACCATGCACAGGACAGGAAAACTTAAGTTTTGGAAATTATTTAGGGTAATCGATTTAATCAACTCCCATTTTAATTGGGTATTCAAAACAGACTTTAGAAAAGCCTAACCCATTTATCCCTATAAAATATCTCAATATTCATTTTAAAATTCCAGAAAATTCCAATAAATTCTAGAAAATTTCTATAATTTATATAAACTTATTTCCTAGTAATTTATATACTAAAATATATTTAATAATGTGACATTTTCATTATTTCACCTTTATCTATATTTTTAGTATATTATATTTTCCTTCACTAATAAAAATTTAGTCCCCAAATTTACCTGTCACGTCCCAAGTAGTCCCTGGTAGAAGAAATTTCGGCAGCATCTCCCCTGTATGGGAGACAATTTGAAACTTTACTACAAAGCCCTGTGGGCCATATATATCTCGGCCAACATGGTCGGAATAATACAATGAAATAAACAAACACCCACGCAGTTTATATAATCAACCTCTAACTGACACAACCACGCAGTTTATATTTGAAAACTACCTACTCCACTGCTACGATGGAAAACTTAAAACCACCACAGAGAAAACAATGCAGCGGGAAAAAAAACAAATGTAGTAGACCAGAAATTGATAAAATCCTCGAGTACAATCTAACATCACAAGTATATAAATCAACATAGTATATCAACACAAACAAGGAACCCAAGTCCGTAAACCAAAAATCATCACGACGCGAAGTGATGGGGGACTAACGACTGAAATCTCCCGACAGCATCAACCTGAAATGGTAATATCAACATGGTGAGTCAATTCAGCGTATACCGGCTAACATGCATAGTAAAATATAACAACTAGTAATAACTATGAGTATAGCCTCCTGGATATATATATAAAGGAACAATGCAAAACTGAAATAAAATGGGGAAACTGTACTAACCAGGACCTGGGTATAAGGTAAACAAAGTCATCGGACCGAGGAGTATCATAATCCTGTATTCATGGCAATCATATGCATCCATCAAATATGCAGAAAATAAAGTGCAGCAAACATAAGCAATAAATGCAATCATGCATATGATTCTAATGACATGGGCATCCCTGACGCCAGTCAACCATCTCACACACGATGGTGAGACCGAGTGGGTAGGGCTATGACAACCGTGCACTCTGTCATCACTGCTCTTGATGAGTGACCGAGTGGACGGATGCTGTCGGAGTACACCTATCTTCCTACCCCAAATCATAAGCGGGGGAGCTCAATGCTCTCATCTCCCTGAGACAATCCAGAGGAGGGATCCCTGACGTGCTACCATGCTGCGTCACGCTACCCATGAGTGGACCAGCGGAGCACTGACAGAGCAAACTACCACACACCCTGCTTGATATACCACTAACCCATGAGTGGTTGTGTATGCAGATCCATGTAACTAGAGATGAGCTCAACAATAATGAGCCTACCAATGACACAACATGCAATCATGCAAGATGGTGCATGACACTAAGCATGCAATTCCTGACCATATCTACCCATAAAACATGTACCAAAAATAAATGGATCAAATAAACAGATCTAGGTACACGGGTCAGATATGGTAACTAACTAGTCCGATATATCATATGGCATGGTAGTCACTACATCTATAACATAAATAATAAATAGGGCATGTATGCAAAATAAGTAGGTAACAAACAAAGCATGCTCAGAAAACAAATAGTGACATACCAATACAGATATAAACATAATTATTACTACTTGTTAAAAAACTACTAAGCATATCAATATGACAAATCAAAAGAGATAAGTCAAGGTACCCGCCCCAATGTAGATCGAGTTAATCAACCTCTATGTCAAAGTGCTCATCCTGAATCTGAATCCTGTAATAAATCATACTATTTAGCTAAGTTTTATTGTAACAAGATAGCTAAACCAAAATCCTTATTTACCAGGAACCCTAATTCATTTATTAAATCTCTAAATAAATGCTACTGATCATGTACGCACTCGTCCCGGTTCACCTTAAGCTACTGATCTGACAAATTTTATGATCATGATCCGAATTACCCCACGCCAATTAAGTTACTAGCATCAATACAAATTTTTAAGCTAAAACAAGAATCATATTTCCATCATCTTACCCTATCACCCAAATCTCCCTTATAGGGGTGGCAATCGGAATAATGCTAGAGATTCGAGGCTGAAACTATAACGAAACCACTGTCATAATCATTTATCTCAGTTAGCAACATCCATAAGCCCAAAGCTCTACGAATCTAGATCTCAAGACCGAAATAACTTACCCAATCTTGGTACCAGTCGATTTCTTCTCCGATAGAGACACCGTCAACTACTATTGATATCAACAAGGAAGAAAATTAGTTGTAGTTCGGTATCAAGGTACAAGAGCAAGAAGTAACTGTTTGTTAGGCTGACCTGAACCAAACACAATAGAACTAGTGCACGGTAAAGAAGAACCATTAGTGTTTTGCAAGATCGGGACTGCACGCAAGTGCCGGCGCTGGAGAAACTCGATGCTAGGGCTCGAACAATCGAGGTCGATGCTCAGTGTCCACTAATCGGCGCGATGAGAGGGGGCTGAGAGCAGAGGTGGTCGACGCTAGGGCAGAGGGTGCGGCGGTGTCGGTATCAACAATCGGTTGGCGAAGCTGGTAGCACTAATTAGAGTGGCACCCGGCGGTCAGTAGCGTCGGAGATTGGAGTGGTGTCGGCTGTGGCGACCGGGGGCGACGCGAGAGGGCGATCGGCGACGCGAGAGGTGATCGATGACTTTGGACAGAGGCAAGAGGGTGCCGCGGTGTCGGTATCAACAATTGGTTGGCGAAGATGGTAGCACTAATTTGAGTGGCATCCGGTGGTCAGTAGCGTAGGAGATTGGAGTGGCGTCGGCTGTGGCGACCGGGGATGACGCGAGAGGGCAATCGACGACGCGAGAGGTGATCGATGACTTTGGGCAGAGGCAAGAGGTAGACGGAAAGTGACGCTACGTCTTCGGGCTTTCCTTTGGCCGGGGGTTATGAACGCAGGGGGGGAAGAGAAGGCGTCGGGCTTAGGGGAAGAAGAGGATCGGGCATGGTAGAGGAAATGGAGGAAGGAAATAAAAAGAAAGAAAAGAAAATTTAATCTTTTTCTCGTTTAAATGGGGTAGCCTAAACAGGTTTTCCCGTGGCCCAGTAATTGATCCCCATAACCTACACCATACGTCCTCCGAAAAATTCTCAAAAAATTTCTAAAAATTCTGTTAAGGTTATTCCTCTATTTAACCTTATTATTTAATTAATTTTTGTTGCTGTATTTTACATTACCACTTAGATTGTCATACTACGATATTCTCATCTAAGGTGACAACTATGCAATACACCGTTATCTCATCCATTCTAATAGCAAGGGAGGTCCTAACTATTAGAGAACAAGGGTTCCTTATTGTTGGTCCCTTGGTTGCCGGCAAGAGGAGAGGGGTGAATTGCCCTACAAAAACAAATCAACCCTTTCTCGACTTATAGCTTGAATAGGAACACTTGTAATTAAAAATAAAGAAACTAATTAAAAGGAAATAAACACAAGAGGAATTACTTGGTTTGCAATTAGAAAATTGCTAATCCTAAGAGAATGAGGCACACTTTTCTAAATATCTCCTCTAGGCGGAGTAGCCTCTTACAACGTTAATAGCTCACAAACAAAAGTAGAACAAAAAGAATGGAATTACAAGTTGTTGTTCTAACTGTTAAAATCAGCACTATATTTATAGCACTGTTCCGGGTGCCTAGAAGGGTTCCGGGCGCTTAGAGTGGGATATAATTCTATCCCCGATGCATTAGTCAACATCCACGTCACTTGTGATAAACTTTGGGTTTCCGGCGCCCAGAAGGGTTCTGGGCGCCCGCACTCTATAGGCTCTAGGTGCCCGGAATGGCTCCGGGCACTCGGACCACAAAAGTCAGCAAGGTTGACTTTTTACGATTTGGTTCCTCTGCTCCGGTTCTACTTGTCTCTGTCCAAGTCATCCGCTCCGGCTCCGCTAGCTTGGGTGATCTCGGTCATCCGGAATAGGACTCACCCGAACCCAACTTCCGGCCTTCAGCTCGAGCAGCCTTCCTCCCTGATTTCTCATCCCTCGAATGTCGCGTATGTTCTTCTTATCCACCAGTGTACTCTTCCGCAACACCTTGTCCCTCAGATACATCGAGCCCGTCGGCTCTCTCCCATGTCGTCCTTCTCGCTAGCCATGTCTTCCGCTCGACTTCTTGTGCTCCAAAGCACCTGCACACTTAGACACAAGGGTTAAATCAAATAGGACCTAACTTAACTTGTTGATCACATCAAAACAATCTTGGGGTTCCAACAATCTCCTCCTTTTTGATGTGAGCAATCCAAGTTAAGCTAGGATAAACAAATGCAATGTAAAAATAAATAATTTTGCAAATAAGTGCAAAAAGATTTTTCAACTAAAAAATTGGATTAAACCTCCCCCTAGACTTAATATCCTTCTCCCCCTTTCATCACATAAAAAAAATAGGGTTTATTAACAATTCTAAAGGTAATTCAAAAAAAATTACAATAAATTAGAAAGTTTTCAAGTGTTGCAAAAATAAAAAAATCTAAGTTAAAGTTAAAATTTTGTGCAACGTATCAAAATAGAAAAAAAAAAGACTTTTAAAAAAATAACAGAAATAATTTAAATGAAGTTTGCAAAAAAAAAAATTATATTTTTTTTAAAAGAAATTTTAACAAAGTGTTAAATCAATGACAAATATTGAAAGCATTTTATTTAACTATTTCATGCTTATCGGTTTGTCAATTAAATATTTAATCCAGAAATTAGCTTCTAGGTTGTGACAAGGCACTAGGTCTTCTTGGTTATTAGATCATTAACCACTTCTAGACAAAGCCTTTTAATGAATTCAAATATTTAATTTTCTACCTAAAAGCCCTATGTCTAATTTCACTTTTGATTTAAATAAGTTTTTGGAACCCAATATAAGTTCCTTCCTATAGGGTTAATCAGGTATTTTCTAGGAATATAGGCTTTTGTTATTTTTCTGATATGTTCTTTGTGAAATCTATAATACCAGTTTAATCCTCTATAGTTTCTAAAAATAGAAACATTTAGACGTGCAGAATTTTTTAAGTTATCTATTTCTTTCTTTAATTTAGTGTTTTCAAGTTTTACTCTTTCAAAATCTTCTATCAAACATCATTTTGCTAAAATACTTTTTATTTCTAAGTTTTTATTTTTAATTTATTATTTTTACTTTTTAACATGTACATAGATTTTACCGTATACTTAATACCAAAATAAAGTTGATCAGGAGGTAAGAGGCATACCTCACTTACCATATCAAACTTGAAGCCTGGCTCTCCCCCTACTTTGCTACATTCATCTGAAGTTGCTCCCCCTTCATCGATGCTGGCTTCTAAGGTGCTTTGCTCTTCATGGTTTGCCATTGGTGCTAGTCCGACATATTCTCTTATTTTTTATTCTGATGAAGAGCTATCGTCCTAAGTAGCAGTTAGAGTCTTATGTTTGTTTTGCTTGGGCATCTTGCCTTTTTCCTTTTTGAGTTCTGGACAGTCTTCTTTTAAGTGTCCTTCCTTTTGACACTAGTAACATCGAATCTTTCTTCTATTTCTTGGATTTTTCTTATTCTGCATTTATTTAAATTTGTTAGATCTAAAGAATTTTCTGAAATTCCTTACCATATAAGCTTCTTGATCTTCTTCTGAGTCTAACTTGGGTTCATCCTTATTGGTTGCATTTAGTGCCATAATTTGGCTTGAGTCTTTTGTTGTCCCTGCACATCTAGTTTCATGTAATTTTAGAGTAGAAAAGAGTTCCTCTAGGGTACTTACTATAATGACCACCCTTCTTACTACTACTACTACTACTACTCTCTAAGGGTGACAGTTACTTAACTACTAATTCTACTTAACCGGTATGATCGAAACCACGAGGAGTCTTTACCGAAAAATTTTGGCAGCATCTCCCCTGTACCGGTGACCATAAAATGAGATGCATATATAGTATACTTCAGCCACAAGCGGCTGGAACATATATCAAACAACCACGCAGTTCATATATAACCAAAATAATCAACTCTCGCAAAGCACGATAAAACGATCCATAGAATAGCATGTACAAGTTCTAAATTCTTTTAACAATTTAACGAAAATAGTCTTAATAAATTCTTAACAAAACCCCAGATCTCTCCCATAGTCCTGGCATCACACATCATCGAACACCTCCTTGTCGCCTTCCTTTGCTATATTCTTTCCTTTCCTTTATCTGCAGTAAGAGGAAATGCAATCTATAAGTAAAATTACTTAGTAAGCGCTATCTAACTCACAAAATCTCGATATGCATGTATATATATCTATAACATAAACTAACTGAATGCTTACTAAAAACTACTCATGCTCATCTAATAGAAAAGGAATCAAATAGGCTGAAATGCTAAACATGTAAAGCTACTCATGCTCTTCTAATAGTAAAAGAATCATAACAAACTGAAATGCTAAACATGTAAGGCTACTCATGCTCTTCTAATAGTAAAAGAATCATAACAAACTGAAATGCTAAACATGTAAAGCTAATCCGAATAACATGCTAGCATAAGGAAAACTAAAACTTGCTGAGTTTTAAACACTTTCTGAATCTTATTTCACTTGCTTAAAAACTTATTCTTTTATTTCACTTGTTTAAAACTTATACTTTAATACTTTTATACTTATGTGAAACTTATTTTACTTGTTCAAAAGCTTATACTTATAATACTTCAAAATAATAATCAACTTTCTTCTTGGGCCGAGGCGTAGTACAATCTTATGCGCGTTCCCTAATAGGTTGGGGTAGCGAGCCACCAATCCTAAAAGAGCATATCTCGGTCTATCAGGGCCAAGACCTCGGAATTGGACACCTGGATTTGTTTAACGACAACCTCGGAAGTCGGGTACTAGCCTCTTCAAAGTAAAATATCTTAATTACTTCTTCTTTAAATGTCTTGACATTTTAATAAGCACCTTATGTGCCAAAATCCCTAAAGTCTTGACTTGGGATCTAGTTAAGGCCTTGGCCTTTTTCTTTCTTATACTTTATCTTTCTTATACTTGTTAATACTTTTTTGTTAAAAAAAAATGTCTTTGACAAACTAAAATTGAATACTTAAACAAACTATCTAGAAGTTTAAAGTTATCTTGAAGAACCAAACTCAACATAGAAATAAATCGCAACTTACTTAATCTAATAAAAAAAACAAGAACTAATCAAAATTCAATCTAGAAGCTAGCATACATGGTAGAGAACTGGAATAAAGTCCAACACCTACAGCATAAATTTCGTAAGCGTAACTATTAAGAAAGTTTAAAGCTGAAACATGCAAACATGTAGGGGATCTATACTGTTATTCAGCATATGGTTCACATAACAACTTTTGGAAGAGGCAACTAAGAGCTTGTACACATGAAAGGGGAACTAGAATAAAATAAACCCTACAGCATAATTTCGTACAATACTATTAAGCTATCCCAAACTAAATCGAAGACAAACATGATCATGACATCAAGACCATGATTCCCTTAACCATGCTCATCATGAAAAAGAAAAGAAAAAGAACTTCAACAGTAAATGGCCAAATGCATAAGAACCAATATCTATTCCAAATCTTTCATATATACCCATGCTATCTCAAGGAAACAAACCGGCAAAAGGAAACAAACCAAAACTATAACTTCATAAGAAACAACAAAATGCTGAACTTGAAACTACGCAACACAACTAATGGATCAAAACCGCAATCCGAAACCTTCCAGATCTAGCTATCCATGCTATTTCAAATCCTTCTCATCTTCTTAAAACTCACGGCAGAAAAAAAAACTTCTACCTCAACCATCTTTCTGATCAGTGCCACAGTAAACAAACAAAAGAAACCGAGGTGCTACTAATAAGGAAAAATTGTCACTGAAAACCTAAATTTGAATCTATTCTTCGTGCTTACTGCCTAGAACAACAAAAGACCAAAATCCAGCTACAAAGCTTGAGGTAACTATCCACATACTTGAACTTTATCATTCATGATCCTTCTTTGGAACTCACGGCAGCAAACCCATCACAATAACGTTCACAGTATAATTTGAAAACAAGAAGAAGCAAGGTCCAAAACCTAATCCAATCAAAAACCCCTTCCATCTTCTTTAAAAACTCACGGTAGAGGGAAAAGAAAACCAAATCCTTTGCATGTCACAATTCTGTACAATTCATTCCGAAAACTCAAAGAAAACACTAAATCAACTCGAAACTACTCTTACCGCAGGTGAGTAGCAACTTACCTTTGCTTTTGAGACTTACAACCGGAAGAGGAAGGTTCTAGGGTTCAGAGAAGCTTCAAATCGTGGCCTCTTCCTCATGCTCACGGGTTCTCCTCGATGAGAGGATCACGATGGTGTATCTGGCTCTCGGAAAACCCCCTCGACCGGCCGCCGGAGACGCCGAGCTACTTGTTGCGTTTCTCCTGAGAAGGAGTCGCGGATGCCGCGTGAGGAGGAAGGTGAGAAAGATTCGGGTTCGGTAAAAAGAAAACCTAAGTTCTCTTTTAAAACTAGGGTTTTTATTATCTAACTACTGCTTAAATGTATTTTGTTCCATATTCATTCACAAAATGTTTGCGGAACAGTTGGCTAGCTGGATTCGATCAAGGTTAGGTTCGGCCGGAGGTCTCAGGTTCAAATCTCGGCTTGGACATTTTTTTGTTGAAACTTCTTTCGTTTAGTAAAAATACCAAACGACCTCCAAAAATTGCATAAAAATACTTTAAAAATTTATAAAAATCCCTAGAATATTTCTATAGTATTTTTAAATATTTTTAAATTACTTTTAGGACTCTAATTGAGGAAAATTTGGGTTGTTACACTTACCTCCAGGTCCTTTGAGATATAGTAGGCGTCGATTATTGAGGTCCATTCTAGAGTCCTGGGAAAGACATTGAGTTCATAGCGTATCGTGTCCCGATTGGTTACCATTTCACCGAGGTTTTCGAGTCCGGCGATTAATTCTTTTACCTTCGTGTATAGATCGGCTACCTTCTCACCTCTTTCCAAACGGATATTCGTCAGTTTGTTCCGAAGTATGTCTCTTCTTGTGAGCTTGGCTTCGGATGTGCCTTCATGGAGTTCCAAAAATTTTTCCCAGAGTTCTTTGGCCAACGAGTAGCTTCCGATGCGTTTGACTTCTTAAGGCGGCAGCACGCTCAGCAAGTGATATTCTGCTCAGTTATTTGCTACGGAATTGTTTTGTTCTTTCTTCGTCCAAAGACTCTCTTCCTTCTCCTCTCCATTTTGATTAGTAGGAGCTACAAAACCATATTTGATTATTAAATGAATTTCAAAATATGTTTTTAGAAATACCTCCATTCGGCGTTTTCAGTGTGCGAAATCTCCCTCGAATTTTAGTGGAACGATGCTTGGTCCGGCCATTGGTCTCTTTGCTTCGGTCGGCAGTTAGTCCTTCTGAAGCGTCCTTGCTCTGATACCACTTGTTGGTCCCTTGGTGGCTGGCAAGAGGGGAGGGGTGAATTGCCCTACAAAAATAAATTAACACTTTCTCGACTTATAGTTTAAATAGGAACACTTGTAATTAAAAATAAAGAGACTAATTACAAGGAAATAAACACAAGAGGAATTACTTAGTTTGCAATCAGAAGATTGCTAATCCAAGGAGAATGAAACACACTTTTCTGAAGATCTCCTCCGGGTGGAGTAGCCTCTTACAATGTTAACAGCTAACAAACAAAAGTAGAACAGAAAGAATGGAATTACAAGTTGTTGTTCTAACCGTTGAAATCAGCACTATATTTATAGCACTGTTCCAGATGCCTGGAAGGGTTCCGGGCGCTTGGAGTGGGATAGAATTCTATCCCCGATGCGTCGATCAATGTCCATGTCACTTGTGATGAACTTTGGGTTCCGGGCGCCCGGAAGGGTTCTGGTTCTCGGACTCTATAGGCTCCGGGTGCCCGGAATGGCTCCGGGCACCGGACCACAAAAGTCGGTAAGGTTGACTTTTTATGATCCAGTTCCTCTGCTCCGGTTCTGCTTGTCTTGGTCTGGATCTTATGCTCCGGCTCTGCTAGATTGGGTGATCTCAGCCATCCGAAATAGGGCTCACCCATACCCAACTTCCGGCCTTCTCCTCGAGCAACCTTCCTCCCTGGTTTCTCGTCCCTCGAACGTCGCGTACGTTCTTCTCGTCCACCGGTGTACTCTTCCGCGGCACCTCGTCCCTCGGATGTACCGAGCCCATCGACTCTCTCCCATGCTATCCTTCTCGCTAGCCACATCTTCCACTCGACTTCTTGTGCTTCTAAGCTCCTGCACACTTAGACATAAGGGTTAAATCAAATAGGACCTAACTTAACTTGTTTGATCACATCAAAATAATCTTGGGGTTCCAACACTTATAACTATTTAATGATCTATTCTAAGGTGAAGAATCACTACTCTTTGTGTTATGAGCCCACCTGTTGCAGCTACACCCACATTACCTTCTAATTAACTATTGTGGGGAAAAATTCACTTGGTATAAATGATCTTCTTGCTGCCTTCAATGTTCATCTTGCATGTTTGAAGTAAATACTCCAGTTAGTGAATGGTGTGCTCTATCCATCTATCCATCTAAAATTATTCACAAAATGGAGTTTTGTACACATGACTCCTTAGAAACTCCACCAAGTAATCCAAAGAGTCAGTCTATAGGGTCAATATAAACTGGTCAAACTTGGTTAATCGGTCAATAATCACCTAAATCAAATTATGTACTCTCCAATATACCAAACTCATCCTAAATAAGTCTACTGATCTCTGATGCTCCTAGTGGATTAGGGGCACACTACCCTTCTAATACGCTACTCTGATGTTATATCTTCACTTGTTGTGACACACAAAGCATTGGACTCCAAAGTCCACAATATCTTACTTCCTACCATTCCATTAGTAGAGACATATTAGGTCATGATACACAAGAGTATCCCCTAATGACCCATAAATCATAATCAATGTGTTTCTTAATGTAGGGCTTCTATAATCGGATGTGTCTCAGGAATAAACAATCTTCCTCGAAAATTGAGGGTCTCCTTATTATCGCATGAAAATCTATTGGCAGTCCTGAAAACTATTCATTATTTTAGAACATGAGGTGTTGTTTACCAACTCGGGCTTCCTTATTATGTGCTACAAAAAGGTGACTAAACTGTTGGTGGTTTTTCGAGCCGCAAAAACCTCTTTTTGCGTTGCGAAAACCTCGAAATCTCATGCCATCGGATCCGTGCGAAGTTATAAAAACAAAATTTTCGTGTACATGTTTTCTAAACCTAAATCTGCTCTAGATCTACATGGTAGAGAGATTACCCTTGATGCGAAGTCCTTCGCTTATCCCGCTCATCCAAGTTTGCCAGATCTCGAGAGTGTTCAAGTGGGCACTCCTGTATACGTATCCACACGAAAGATTAGGTCGAGAAAAACCAAACAAAAGGTGTGCTAGCACCTTTGAAGGTTCAGCCAAGGTGGAGGAGAGGGAGAAGAAGATGAGAGGAGGAAGAAGGAGGTTACACAAGCACACCGAATGGACACTTAAGTGACCGACCACTTAATGGAGGAGTTTTTATCTCCATGGTATACCGAGGGTCACAACTCTTGGTCTCCCTCATGAGGTGGCACACACTCATGTAACCTTTGATGATGTGGCACATCATCATTGGCCGGCCCTATGCCAAGTCATAATAACATTTCATTTGGTCAAGTCAAGGTCAAGTCAAACTTGACTCTTCATCTTCCCTCTCAAGTCAAGTCAAACTTGACTTAAATTCTCCCATGGTTGATCAAATCCAACCTTTGATTCAAGTTAATTTAATTTATTGAATCTTTATCTATTAAATTAAATTGATTCAATGAGTCATAATCTAAATTAGACTCATTGGACACATGAATCAAATTGAGTCCAACTCAATTAGTCTAGTTTGGATTACTCTTAATTCAATTTGGTTCATCACATGAACCTAATCATCCTCTTTGGTTCATCATATGAGCCTAATCTCCATCTAATTGCCCTTTGTGTGTGACCCTATAGGTTCTTGTAACATTGGCAATGCTCCTAAACCCATTTAGAAGAATAAGTAATGAGCGGTATCTAGCAACACATCATTACTACCCAAGTTACAAGAATGTTGAGATCCAACATCACCTTGTGACTACTAATTGTGACTCTTCACAATATATGACAATGTCCTTCTATCCTTGACATCTAGATTGATCAATGTGAGGCATAGACTGTGTCATCCTCTAATCAATCTAAATCTTGAACTCCAAGTAGACCCACTATAATCAAATGAGCTCAATATCTCATATTGACTCACTTGGGCATGGCCATGCACTTAGTGGTCTCACTCTATCAAGAATAACGATGTCACTCCCGTTATATAGGAGAGATAGATCTCATCCACATCACTCATATCCCTCCGCATAATTTGTTACATACTCAGTAATCGCCTTTATAGTCCACCCAGTTACGGGTGACGTTTGACGAAGCCGAAGTATGCAACTCCTTATGTAGGGAACCATGGTGACTTCAGGTCCAAGGACTAATAGTCATACTAATAGCCACAAGAGAAAGTATATGACACTCATATAACAATCCATGATACTTTCTCATGGCGGGTCATTCAGTATACATTCTCCAATGCATACCCATGTGTCAACTTGATTATTTCTCTATATCCATAACTTGTGAGAACAAGTCATTGAGTTGACCTATATGCTAGTCTCGTCGTATTAACATTATCCTTGAATGTTAATACTTGACTAGGAATGATTAAGAGTAGTGTTCTCTATATCATCTCACTATCGATTCAACCAATCGATTAATTTAGATAAGAACCTTCTACTCAAGGACGCTATTATACTTAATTATTTGGCACCAATACAAGTATAATAACCAAAACAAATGCCTTTATATATACATAGGATTATGATACAACGAGTCCATACAACAATCATCATATGATTGGCTCTAGGGCTCTAACTAACAATCTCCCACTAGCACTAGTGCCAATCAGTGTAGGGTCTAATACGCAATGACCTAGTGTGACCATTATGCTTTCTCTGTGTCAAAGCCTTGGTCAAGGGATCTGCGATATTAGCCTCTGTGGGTGCTCTGCAAATTTTCACATCTCCTCTATCGATAATCTCTCGAATGAGATGGAAGCTTCGTAGGACTACTGTGAACTCTTCCAGCTCACAACACCACCATTCAAGCAAAACAAGAACCCAGACTGCGATCTATAATCATCCTAGTCAGTTTGGAAGCTGGCATCACTGTAACCCTTTACAGCTAGCTCGTCATCGCTTCCATATATCAAGAAATATTCTTTAGTCCTTCTTAAGTACTTAAGAATATTCTTGACCATTATCCAGTGACTTTCACCTGGATCTTACTGGTATCTGCTCGTCATGCTCAAAGCATACGAAACGTCAGGACGAGTACATAGCATGGTGTACATGATAGATCCTATGGCTGAGGCATAAGGGATTGTATGCATGCGGTCTCTCTCCTCTCTAGAAGAGGGACTTTGAGTCTTCGAAAGACTCACACCATGTGACATCGACAGAAATCCCTTCTTGGAGTTCTGCATGACAAACCGTAGTAATACCTTGTCAATGTATGTACTCTGACTTAGGTCAAGCAATCTCTTAGATCTATCTCTATGGATCTTTATGCCTAAAATGCGGGCTGCTTCACCTAAGTCCTTCATTGAGAAACAATTCCCCAGCCAAGTCTTTACAGACTGCAGCAAAGGGATGTCATTCCCAATGAGTAGTATTGCATCCACATACAATACTAGGAAGATAACTGTGTTCCCTACATCCTTCTTATAGACACAAGGTTCATCTTCATTCTTGATGAAATCAAACTGTTTGATTGCATCATCGAATCGAAGATTCCAGCTCCGAGAAGCTTGCTTTAGTCCATAAATGGACCTATGCAGCTTGCATACTCTGCCAGTTTGCTGTGGATCTACAAAACCTTCAGGTTGTGTCATGTACACATCCTCGAGCAGGTTTCGATTCAGAAACACAGTTTTGACATCCATCTGCCAGATCTTATAATCGTGGTATGCTGCAATAGCAAGCATGATCTGAATAGACTTAAACATCGCTACTAGAGAAAAGGTTTCATCATAGTCAATACCATGAATTTGCTTGAAACCTTTAGCTACCAAGCGACCCTTATAAATAAGTCCATCCATGTCAGTCTTTCTCTTAAAGACCCACTTACACCCAATGGGTTTAACCCCTTCAGGTGGATCAACCAAAGTCCATACTTGGTTGGTGTACATGGATTCCATCCGGATCTCATGATCTCTAGCCATTTCTCAAAATCTGGGCTCATCACAACTTCCTGATAGGAGGTAGGCTCATCCTTAATGAGCACAACGTCATCATGATCAGACAAGAGAAATGAGTATCTCTCAGGCTGACGACGTACCCTATCAGACCTGCGAAGAGGTAGGTCTACTTGAACTGGTTTTTGTTCCTCAACTCTTTGTGGAACAATCTCATCATCCACAACACTTTGTGGTTCCAGTTTAACTTCCATCAAGGCTTCAGTGCTATGGTTCATATCCTGAACTTTTTCAAGATTGAACGTACTCCCACTAGTTTTTCTAGAAACAAAATCCCTTTCTAGAAATACCCCAATCTTAGCCACAACTACTTTGTGTTGACTGGGAATGTAGAAGTAATATCCCCTCGTATCCTTGGGATATCCTATGAAATAGCACTTATCAGATTTGGATCTTAGTTTGTCTGAGACTTGACGTCAAACGTAAGCCTCACAACCCCAAATCCTCATAAAAGACACCTGGGCATCTCTCCCAGTCCATATCCTATATGGTGTCTTTATCACTTTCTTGGCTGGAACACGGTTGAGTATGAAGGCTGCTGTGTCCAGAGCATAGCACCAAAGTGAGATAGGAAGATCGGTGTGACTCATCATAGACCGTACCATATCTAATAGGGTACGATTCCTCCTTTCAGATACACCATTCCACTGTGGTGTTCCAGGAGGAGTGAGTTGGAATAGAATCTCACACTCAGCTAGATAGTCACGAAACTCATGGCTAAGGTATTCTCCACCTCGATCTAATTGAAGTATCTTAATACTCTTGCCAAGCTAGTTTTGTACTTTATTCTTGAATTCTTTGAACTTTTCAAAGGATTCTGACTTATGTGTCATCAAATACACATAACCATATCTACTAAAGTCGTCAGTAAAGTAATGAAGTACCTATAACCACCTCTGGTAGCGACATTGAAAGGGCCACATACATCACTATGTATATGTCCTAACAAGTTAGTCACTCTCTCGCTGTGTCCACTAAAGGGAGTCTTGGTCATCTTGCCCAGTAGGCATGACTCGCATGTCTCATAAGATTCAAAATCAAATGAGTCCAGCAAACCATCTTTATGGAGCTGGGATAAGCATTTGTCATTTATATGACCTAAGCGACAGTGCCAGATATAGGTTTGGTTCATGTCATTTGACTTGAACCTCCTGGTACTTATGTTATAGATAGGGTTCTCAAGGTCTAGAATATAGAGTCTGTTCATCAGAGGTGCACTATAATAGAACATATCATTCAAATAAACTGAACAATATTTGTTCTTTATTATAAATGAAAAGCCTTTCTTGTCTAAACAAGAAACTGATATAATGTTATTAGTCAGAGCAGACACATAACAACAATCATCCAATTCTAGTACAAGCCCAGAAGGCAGAGATAGAGAATAAGTTCCTACAGCAACAACAGCAACCCATGCTCTATTGCCTACTCGTAGGTCCACCTCGGTCTTCGTCAATGCTTTGCTATTTCTCAGTGCCTGGACATTAGTACAAATGTGAGAAGCACATCCGGTATCTAATACCCATGATGAAGAAATAGATAGATTGACTTCTATAACATATATACCTGAAATGGAAGTCTTACTTCTCTTCTTCTTAACATCTTCCAGGTACACTTTGCAGTTCCTCTTCCAGTGTCTGGTCTGACCGCAGTGGAAGCAGGTAGCATCCTTGGCAACCCCTCCTTTGGGTTTCAGTGCCTTGCCTTTACCCTTGGCTTGGGACTTTCCATTACTTTTGGGCTTGCCCTTGCCTTTGTGTTTCTGAACCATCAGAATAGAGTTGGCCTTAACCTTCTTAAGGTTGAGCTCAATAGTTCTTAACATGCTAAGCAGCTCGGGCAGTGGCTTGTCAATTTCGTTCATGTTGTAATTTAGATCAAATTGACTATAGATATCTGGCAAGGATTGCAAGATCAGGTCAGTGGCCAGCTCTTGGCCAAGTGGGAATCCCAACCTCTATAGGTTTTCTATGTACCCAATCATCTTAAGTACATATGGGCCTACGGGAGTCCCGTCTTGCATCTTGCACTGAAACAGTGCCTTAGAGATCTCGAATCTCTCGTGCCTCGTTGTCCTTGATATAGTTGACGAAGATGTTCAACAATATCATAAGCACCCATCAACTCATGTTGCTTCTGAAGCTCAGAGTTCATGGTCGCAAGCATTAGACATGACACATCTAATGCGTCATCTTCATGCTTCTTGTAAGCATCTCGGTCAGCTCATGTGGCAGTGGCAGGAGGTGCCTCGGGAATGGGCTGCTCCAGGACGTACAATTTTCGTTCCTGTGTGAGAACGATTCTCAGGTTCCTGTACCAGTCCAGGAAGTTAGCTCTATTGAGCTTATCCTTATCAAGGATAGAACGCAGGGAAAAGGAGTTCGTGTTTGACGACATGGCAATCTACAATAGAAAAATGTAAAAAATAAATATCATATTCTATTAATCATTTAATTAGGCCTTTAATTAAACGATGCTCACACTGAATTATAGAACTTTTGTAGAATCGAGTCATGGATGTGGTCAAACCACACCTACTAGATTCTAACTAACTAGCTATAATTCTTGTGGGACAAGATCCACATCATACTACGCCTTGAGTTAGCTTTGGATAAATCGCCCAAGACTTAGTATGATCGGTAGGTAACTAATTACCAATTACATCCCTATGTAACTCTTGTTTATAGGATCAAGATCTGCATATATATTAAAATTTGAGTTAGCTTTGGCTAAATTGCCCAAGAATTAATATAAATGTGATTTTGACCTATCTACCAACCATTGAAAAATGTCTATAGTTAAACTCAATCCAATTGAGTTAACTAGTTACTCAATCTAATTGAATTGTACTCACCCATGCGTTGATAGGAAGGACCAAGATTGTCCCTCCGCACCCTACCAAGATAATATGCGTTGCTCTGCTTTGGCAGATTCAACAACAACATGTGATCGAGATAGTGATGGGTATCACGGCATGGTAGGCATTTCGAGTTGATGCGATTGAGATATAATCTAATCGACGATGTGTATCATATACACGATTTAGATCTAATCTAATCGTTAAGGTGCATCATGTACGCGATTTAGATCTTATCTAATCGTTAAGGCACTAACTAATTGCTTTACTAGAATGCATCACATATACACACACAAGCAATTAATTAATTGTGATTAGTCATGGCCCTCTACGATCTTCTCAAGCCAATGAGAAGATCGGATGGTCAACCTAGGGTCAACAGCTTCTTCAAGCTCCTCCCTTTGACCGTCATGTGTTGCTCGCACCCTCCTCGTAACTCCATCTCGAGTGGACTTTTCACCGCTTCAATTTTGTACATTACAAATTTGAAACTCGAGTTACATTCGAGTCTAAACTATTTACAACAAGAATATAAAATAAAGGAAGGCACGACGCGCAGGTCGCGAATCAAGTACAACACGCACAAACACAAAAAATGGCACGCAGGCCATATTATGAATTACAACACATATTTCCAATCAAATTGGGTTCTTTGGGCCATGACCATCACAAAATGATACATAATTCTAAATTATGTAATTTCCATAAATTTCTGTAATTTTTATAATATTTTTATGATTTTATGAGTCGCAACTTCCTGGCGGTCCCAATTAGCGATTTTCGGGCGCGATCGCGGGACAATGCCCCTTGTGGGGTTAGGGGCAGCACCCCTTCTCACGAAATGAATCTCACGAGTGTCCTATGATGATCTTACAGCGCCTTAGCCTACCATCCCAAAATATTTTGGGCGAGACCTTGTCGATTCGGAAGTTGTTTCTCGATAGTCGAAGCCTATAAGTGTCCAAACACTTGTTGCTTCACTTCTACGAGAAAAATACCCATAAAATACATAAAAATCATAAAATCACAGAAACTTAAAGATCCTTAATTTTTCATAAAAATTAAAATAAAACATGTACACGCTTCTCACGTGGCTCTGATACCACTGTTGGGACTTTTGAGCTGCAAAAACCGCATTTTAAGTTGCGGAAACCTTGAAATCCCATGCCACCAGATCCGTGCGAAGTTATAAAAACAAAATTTTCATGTACATGTTTTCTAAACCTATATCTACTCTAGATCTACATGGTAGAGAGATTACCCTTGATGCGAAGCCCTTCGCTTATCCCGCTCGTCCAAGTTTGTCGGATCTCGAGAGTGTTCAAGTGGACACTCCTCTATACGTATCCACACGAACGATTAGGTGGAGAAAAACCAAACAAAAGGTGTGCTAGTACCTTTGAAGGTTCATCCAAGGTGGAGGAGAGGGAGAAGAAGATGAGAGGAGGAAGAAGAAGGAGGTTACACAAGCACACCAAATGCACACTTAAGTGGCCGACCACTTAATGGAGGAGTTTTTATCTCCATGGTATACCAAGGGTCACAACTCTTGGTCTCCCTCATGAGGTGGCACACACTCATGTAACCTTTGATGATGTGGCACATCATCATTGGCCGGCCCTATGCCAAGTCACAATGACATGGTATTTGGTCAAGTCAAGGTCAAGTCAAACTTGACTCTTCATCTTCCCTCTTAAGTCAAGTCAACCTTGACTTAAATTCTCCCATGGTTGATCAAATCCAACCTTTGATTCAAGTCAATTTAATTTATTGAATCATTATCCATTAAATTAAATTGATTCAATGAGTCATAATCTAAATTAGACTCATTGGACACATGAATCAAATTGAGTCCAACTCAATTAGTCTAATTTGGATTACTCTTAATTCAATTTGGTTCATCACATGAACCTAATCCTCTTTGGTTCATCATATGAACCTAATCTCCATCTAATTGCCCTTTATGTGTGACCCTATAGGTTCTTGTAATGTTGGTAATGCTCCTAAATCCATTTAGAAGCATAAGTAATGAGCGGTATCTAGCAACACATCATTACTACCTAAGTTACAAGAATGTTGAGATCCAACATCACCTTGTGACTACTAATTGTGACTCTTCACAATATATGACAATATCCTTCTATCCTTGACATCTAGATTCATCAATGTGAGGCATAGACCGTGTCATCCTCTAATCAATCTAAAACTTGAACTCCAAGTAGACTCACTATAATCAAATGAGCTCAATATCTCATATTGACTTACTTGGGCATGTCCTTGCACTTAGTGGTCTTAATCTATTAAGAATAACGATGTCACTCCCGTTATATAGGAGGGATAGATCCCATCTACATCACTCACATCCCTCCGCATAATTTGTTACATACCTAGTAATTGCCTTTATAGTCCACCCAGTTACGGGTGACGTTTGACGAAGCCAAAGTATGTAAGTCCTTATGTAGGGAACCATGGTGACTTCAGGTCCAAGGGCTAATAGTCATACTAATAGCCACATGAGAAAGTATATGACACTCACATAATAATCCATGATACTTTCTCATGGTGGGTCATTCAGTATACATTCTCCAATGTATACCCATGTGTCAACTTGATATCTCTATATCCATGACTTGTGAGAACAAGTCATCGAGTTAACTTACATGCTAGTCTCGTCGTATTGACATTGTCCCTGAATGTTAATACTTGACTAGGAATGATTAAGAGTAGTGTTCTCTATATCATCTTACTATCGATTCAACCAATCGATTGATATAGAGAAGAACCTTCTACTCAAGGACGCTATTATACTTAGTTATTTGGCACCAATACAAGTAAGTATAATAACCAAAACAAATGCCTTTATATATACATAGGAATATGATACAACGAGTCCATATAACAATCATCATATGATTGGCTCTAGGGCTCTAACTAACATAAACAACCCTAGGCACCCGTAAGTGATCTAACTTCCCAGTTGGTAATAACTTTCTACCATTTCAAGGACACATGAAAATATCTTAGCAAGAAATCTCCTATTTGAGAAATTCCCTGGAGGATAACCCAAAATGCATGTTTACTGGACTTCACATATCAACGCTCTTTTCATAATGTCTTGTATATACTTCTCCTTCAATTTTAAATGTATCAACGTGTCCTTTATGAATGAAAATAAATCAATCCAAATACCCTGAGGACACTAGGTTGGTCAAATCCATGCAACTAACTAGAGAATTGGTAAGCTCAAACAACATCACCAAAACTCATAATGTTCGTAACATATGCAGAACATCATCTTCTATACGTCTGTAGCTTTTACTCTAAGCTGATGTCAGCCAAATCTTGATGTGATCTTAGAGTATACTGATATGCCCTTGAGTTGATCAACAAATCCTCTAGATGGTCTATATTTTAAGTTGTCTCAACTTGCTAGACATTGTCAATGATTCATCCTTCTTCTCAACAATAAAGACCGAAGCTCCCCAACGAGCGACACTGGGAAGAATAAATCCTCTATTATCACTAGGGTTATTTATTCCTGATAATTTTTGTATTAAGTTGTCTGGACCTGCTAGACCATTTCAACCATGCATCCTTCTTCTTCCCTTAATCCAACACAGTACATAGAGTCAATCATCCAATCAACTAGAGTAAACAACATAAGTGTGTACTAAAGATATTTAGTCCAAAGTTCATCAAATTCGCACCCAAGCACACTCGACCATAATATCACTAGCAATGGGTTTATAATCTGATCACCAACTTCAAATCATCAAATCTATAAATATCACCCCGTGCCACTCCTTGTGCTACAATCATCGACCAATACCCAATGATAAACCATTAAATCCATATCCACTAATAGACCATTAGAAATCGATATATCACTAAATCTGATCTCACAATATCTATCAATGTCTCAAATCATCCTCAACATCAATCAAACTTGATCACTTCTTGAACAATGATAGAGCAAAATAAAGTCATTTTCCCACAAGTGTATAACTACTGAAGTCCAAGGGACATCCCTAGACTTCTTGATTGATAAGCATCCCTCTCCTAGTGGTACAGATGCGGCTAATCCATACAATATAAGTATAGAAACCCTACTAATCTTATCCAAAAATATCCTCCAACATGTGCCGACAAAGTGTCGACTAATCTGATATACTATAGACTTCAAGACCTTGGGTAAATGATCATGTGCTCAATGTCTTGAACTAGTTGATAGAGACAACATTAGTTGGATCAATAAACCATTATCTTGTAATTCATCATATTACAAAGGATCACTAACACTGGATGGTCGGTAGAAATAACTGTCAATCGACGCTCTGACACTTAATGATTATCATCGTAAATTTCCACTCAACTACGACCAGCTCTCATAGGTGTTAAATAGCTAACACCACATCCTCCATATAATTGCGGGTCGTAAGTTCCAATGTACCACTGAGGTTATCCACCATGTACGATCGATCCATGAGTCAAAATCTCTTATAGTATAGCATTAGGCGAGTTGACTAGCTATCACCTTGAAATCCATTACACTATGGAGCGGGAAAGTACTGTCTCTATAAGGCATCCCGAAATAAATTCGAGTGATGCATTGTTCCCCAAATATCATCTTTTGCATTTTCCATCAAGTACAGCCTGACTCCATCAATTGTATGTAGTTAATTCAACTTTATCTATATCTATACAAATCATGTCTCCAAATGTCCCCTCCAAGTTACCTAACCATGCACAATCTACCTAAGGTATGAAACTCTATGAAACAAAGTAAATTGGTCCTTTACTGACCGAGCCAACAATGATATGTTGTCTATATCCTTCTTCGCATCAGGTCGAGTAATATACCCGAATATATCTCATAAGTGTTAAGTAGCTAACTCTACATTTTTCCTGCATCGGTGCTGATCACATACTAGAGGTACTTTCTAGGTTAGCTAACCAAGTATAAGCAATTCATGGTCAAAGTCCCTATGACTAGGATGCATCGCTCCTCTACTAACTCTGAGTATAGGTATATATTCCTTGTCCTTTACCAAACTGATAATAACAAGGGATGACCTGAGACTGTGTTCCTTGATCTCCACTAGGTTGTTAATAGATTTGACCCATGCTATCCAACTTGGTATCAGTCGACGCTACTAGAGAAATAATATTCTCTTCATCAAGGTCGAGTCCTCAATGAGTCACTAGTCACTTTCATAGTTGATCTTAACCACAATTACGAATAAGGTTGATTGACTAAGTGTCATCATGATACACCAAGTCAATAAATACCTACTAGACAGATAAAGAAATGGATACACAATCCAACTAAATTGGAGAGTCTCTAACCATAACCTAACAAGATAGTGAAGATAGAAGATAAGATAATCATCAGAGGTATACCTTACTTCCTATAGCTCAGAGATATCCTTCAACTTGCCTTGTCCCAAACTCAAAAAATCATAAATCAAAATGAGATTAAAATCCCAAAAATACAAAACCCAGCATTTAAACTCAAACCATACTCTGATACCAATAAAATTGTCACGCCCCGAGGGTATACTTGTCCACTAAATTGGATGGTACCCCATTATGACAATATAGGAAATACGATATTGAACCAATTCAAGTCAACACAAATACCAATTTGATATAATAATAATATCAAGTCACAAACGACAATGCATGTATGTATACATGAACAAGTGATCATACTAACTAACAAGCTCAGAACAACACTTAACCATTTAATATAGAAAGAAAATTGTAAATACAAATAGCGGAAAATAACCTAAATAACTCGAACAAAAATCTAAACTCGAATGGGACTAGTAGCCAGGACCTCTAAGCGACATAACACCCCCTCTATCTATAACCTGAAAGTCAGAGGAAAAGCAAGGGGGTAGTGAGTACAACAACTTAGTGTTGGTTAGTCCTAGGAAAATCATACCGGTTCCACTGTACAAAAATTTTTGTACAAGTATCGAACCTTTCCTTAAATAACCTATTATATTCTTTAGAAGTTAAATTAGGAATCGCAGACGTAACTTAACATCATTGATTCCAAATTTAACTTATTTGTTCTTAATGGTTTAGATTTGAATCGCAAGCGGAACTTAACATTATTGATTCAAATCTACCTAAGTTATTAATTCCATAAATATTAATTACCAAAATTGGCTTCCAGGACTGCATGACGAGGCACATGGCCTTCTTGGATATGGGAGCAACCACCACCGACTAGGCAAAGCCTTTTAAGGAAAGCTAATATTTATTTTCTTAAATAACTCTAGGTTAACCAAAAAGAATAATCGAATCACAAATTCGAAAAAGAAGAAAACACAAACTTGAAAAAAATATTTCGAAAACTCTAGAATCATATGCCTCTTGTGTTTGGTATTTCCATAAATAACTATACAAAGAAAAACTAGTATGATGCGGAAAATAATTACTAGTTATACCTTTCTTTGTAAGCAAAATAACTTCTTGATCTTCTACCGTATTCCTCTTCTTATCTCGGACGTTGTGTGGACAACGATCTTCCGAGACGAGAACCACCAAGCTCCTTCTTCTTCAAGCTAGATTTGGCCAACAAGAATTCTCCATGAGAAGTAGAGGTCAGGCCACCACCACCAAGCTCTAAGGGATGCAAGAAACAAAAACCTCCTTTCTCTCCTTCTTCTCCTAGCTTGAACCGGCCACCATCAAGAGCTCCAAGAGGGGATAAAACCGGCCACTAGAGAAGAAGAGAAGAGGAGAGGGAGAATATCTAAGGGCCGGCCACACCAAGGAGAAAAAGAGAGGAAGAAAAGAATAGAGTTGTTTTTTTTATGAAGGCACCTCTACCCCCTCTTTTATAATCCATGGTCTTGGCAAATAAGGAAATTTTAATAAAAACTTCCTTAATTATTTTGCCATAAGAAGGAAAATTTAATTAATTAAAAATCAATTTACTTTTCTCAATTCATATGGTCGGCCACCACAAGCTATAAACAAGGAGAGTTTTAATTAATTAAAACTTCCTAATTTGTCTCCAAAAATTTATAAAAAAAATTCCAATAATTTTAATCCCTTCATGGTTAGTTATAAAAAGGAAATTTTATAAATTAAAATCTTTCTTTTAAACATGTGGATAATTTTTCAAATGGAAAGTTATCTCTAAAAATTAAAATCTCCTTTCAATCTACAAATAAGGAAAGACATCAAATCTTTTCTTAATCTTTTGTAGAAACTTATAAAAGAGATATTTAATTTTTTAAACTCTCTTTTAAATTATGATCATGGTTAAAAAGAAAAGTTTTCTCAAAATTAAAATCTCCTTTTAATCTACAAATAAGAAAATATTTCAAATCTTTTCTTAATCTTTTGTAGAAAACTATAAAAGGAAATATTTAAATTTTAAACTCTCTTTTAAAACAATGATATCCACATAAGAAATAATTTTAATAAAAATTCCTTTTAATTTTCTAGTGGTCGGCCACCTAAGCTTGGGACCCAAGCTATGGCCAGCCACCAACTTGGCTCATCCACTTGGTCTTGGCCGGCCCTAGCTTGGGTTCCAAGCTAGCTTGCCGGCCCCATTAGGATGGGTAAGAAGGTGGGTATGTGGTGGGTATAAATCTCTATATACAAGAGGCTACGATAGGGACCGAGAGGAGGAATTGGTTTTGGTCTCCCGATGAAATTAAGCATCCCGTATTCGTCCCGAACACACAACCTAATTCCATCAATAATAATTCATTCCACTAAAGAACTATTATTGAACTACCGCACCAATCCCAAATTACATTTTTGCGCTCCTTCTTATTATGAGTGTGTTAGTCTCCCTGTGTTTAAGATGTCGGATGCCCACTAATTAAGTGAGTTACTGACAACTCATTTAATTAATATCTTAGTCCAAGAGTAGTACCACTCAACCTTATCATCATGTCGGACTAAGTCCACCTGCAGGGTTTAACATGACAATCCTTATGAGCTCCTCTTGGGAACATTATCAACCTAGATCACTAGGACACAGTTTTCTTCTATAATCAACAACACACACTATAAGTGATATCATTTCCCAACTTATCGAGCTTATTGATTTATCGAACTAAATCTCACCCATTGATAAATTAAAGAAATAAATATCAAATATATGTGTTTGTTATTATATTAGGATTAAGAGCACACACTTCCATAATAACTGAGGTCTTTGTTCCTTTATAAAGTCAGTATAAAAGAAACGACCTCTAATGGTCCTACTCAATACACTCTAAGTGTACTAGTGTAATTATATAGTTAAGATAAACTAATACCTAATTACACTACGACCTTCCAATGGTTTGTTCCTTTCCATCTTGGTCGTGAGCTACTGTTTATAATTTATAAGGTACTGATAACATGATCCTCTGTGTGTGACACCACACACTATGTTATCTACAATATAAATTAATTGAACATCTACATTTGGTATATATAAATGTAGACACTTGACCAATGTGATTCTTATAAATGTATATACAAAAGCTAGGCTTTTAGTATACACTCCAACAATCTCCCACTTATACTAAAAGACTATGCTGCCATAAATGTTGCCATACATTTGATTCCCAACCCTTCAACATGCCCATCAAAAGCTCTTGCCTTAAGGACCTTAGTGAAGGGATCTATAGGTCATCACCTGATGCAATCTAGGTGGCAACAACTTCTCCTTGTTTATACGATTTCTCGTATTGGGTGGTACTTGCGCTCTATTATGTTTACTTACCTTATGGTATTATGGTTTCTTCGAGTTTGCTACTGCACCATTATTGTTACAATAAATTGTAATAATTTTGGGCAAACCAGAAAACATGTCTAAGTCCATCATGAAGCATCTGAGCCATACAGCTTCTATGACTGCCTCAGAGGTTGCCACTTACTCAGCTTCTTATGGTAGAGTCCGAAAAAACACCTTTGCTTATCACTCTTCTATAGTTATGACTTTACCTCCTAAAGTAAACACAAAACCCCGAGGTCAACTTACTATTGTCCCTATCCGATTGGAAGTCAAAATCCATGCAACCCACAGGGACCAAATTAACTGCCTTATAAACTAGCATATAATCTCAAGTGCCTCTAAGGTACTTCAATATAAGCTTTACTGCAGTCCAATGTTCTTGTCCAGGGTTACTTTGATATCTGCTTAACTATGCACTAGGCAAAACAGATATCCGATCTCGTGCATAGCATACATTAGGCTGTCCAACTGCCAAAGCATAAAGAACTGCCTACATGTCCTCAATCTTCTTTGATGTCATCGGAGACATCTCTTTAGATAAAGACACTCCATGCTTAAAAGGTAGAAAAACCTTTCTTGGAGTTTTGCATGCTAAAATGAGCTCGTTATATAAAGCTTGGGATAAGCACAACATTCTTTTCTTGTAAACCTTGTTCCCAAGAATCTGTGCTCATTTTCCTAAGTTCTTTATAACGAATTGCTTGGACAACCATACCCTTACTTCTGATAACACCTTGATATTGTTTCCAACTATCAAAAAATGTAATCTACGTATGGTACAAGAAATACCACCACGTTCCCATCACACTTCATGTATACACAAGACTTATCCGGTAACTAAATCCATAAGACTGGATTACAACCGGATGTTCCAAGACCTTGAAGCTTGCTTCAGTCCATAGACTGATTGAGCTTACAAACAAAATGCTCTTTTGCCCTTTGCAATGAATCCCTATGGTTGCTTTATATGGATGTTTCCTTCAAGACTTCTATTAAGAAAAATTGTCTTGTCATTCATTTGCCAAATCTCATAGTCCATATGAGCAGCAATAGATAAAAGAATCCGGATAGATTAGAACATGGCTATCGGTAAAAGGTTTCCCTTTTCAACAAGCCTTGCTTTGGAAGTTCACACCTTCTTGTCTATCATTCTTTTCCTATTGTAGACCATTTTACACCCAATGACTTTTACACTATCTGGTGGTTTTACAAGCTTCCAGATTAGAATATATATATTCTAATTCTGTATTCATTGTTCTTTGTGAAGATGCTGCATCTTTATCTTGGAGTGCTTTATCATATGTCCGGGATCAGGCTCATATTCATTTTGGATCAAGTCCAAAGACTCTCCCAAAATATGAATCTTTTAGGTTGCTTGACAACCCTCCCACTATGATGAGGCACTGTCTGTAATTGTATATTATTTATGATACGTGTTGCAGTTTCTTGTGATATTTCATCTTGTACAGTTGGTACTAGATTAGACATGTCCTTTATTATTTCCTTTACTTATGGGCACATAGTCCTTTTCTAAAAATCGGTCATTGATGCTAACAATGACCTTCTGATTTTTAAGACTATAAACCTACTTTCATTTCTCTAGGATAACCTACAAACTAGTGAATTCCTGTCCAACTTATCATTGTCTCTCTTCATCATATGTGCTGGACTACCTGAATCCGAATATGCTTCAAAATAGGCTTACGCCTATTCAACAATTCTATATGAGTAGAGAGTTCTGACTTTGGAAGGTACTATGTTCACTTTCGTTTCTAGAATATATCCTTAAAATGAATTTGGTAATAACTCATCATCAATCTAATTATTTCCATAAGAGTCCTATACCTTCTTTCTACTACACCATTCTGTTGGGGTGTACCAGGTGCAGATAGTTGGGATTGAATCCCTACTTTTGATAAGTGACTCCTAAATTGTCCCAAGAGGTACTTGCCACTACGATTTTACCATAGTGACTTGATACTTTTACTTTAACGTTTCTCCGCATCAGTCTTGTACTCTTCGAACTAATCAAAGCACTTAGTCTCGCGGTGCATCAAGTAAATGTATTTGTATCTTGAATAGTTGTCTATAAAATAGACGAAATATTCGATACTACCTCCTGTCTGGATAGTCATAGGATCACACAAATAAGAATCAACCAATTCCAACATATCTTTGGCTCCATACCCCTTAGATTTAAAAGCTTCTTGGTTATTTTTCCTTCCAAGTAAGACTCACTGGTTGGAAAGATTTCTACTACCAATGAACCCAAGAGTTCATTGGTTATTATCCATTGAATCCTACTCAAGTTAATATAACCTAGCCTTAGATGCCAAAAATATGATTGGTTCATTACCGAAGGTTGCTTTCTCTTAAAGTTAGAAGATGTGTCATTAATTTCCATTTATTGCATTGTGGGAGTTATTAGATTTATAAATTATCATCCAACGTACCAGAATAGATATCTTTCCTATTTTCCTCGATAACAACTTTGTTATCAAAATAGACACAATATTTATTCTTTAAATAGTTTAGAAACTGAAATAAATTTCTTTTTAAACTTGGTACTTAAAAGTAATTTCTTAAAATCCATGTTTTATTCCTATCAAAGGATAAACATCTCCCACTGCAACAGCTGCTACTTTTACAGCAATGCTCATGTGGACGGTGATTTATATAGTTGTCGGATTTTCTGGAACCCTTGCAATGAATTGCAGACATAATCAGTGGTTCCTGTATCTACACACCAGGTACCGGTAGATAACACCACTAAATATGTTTCAACAACTAATAAAATACACCATTATTGTTCTCAGTTCTGAGAGGACAGTCTACCTTAATGTCCAAGTTTGCCAATCATTATAATTGGGACAACTAAGTCTATTCTATAGTATAACAACTAGGGGATTGACTAACATCCTAAGAATCACAAAAATATTTGGTCAAGACCAACATCTCAAAATTCCCGTGAATCTTGTATGCCACGTTAGTGTGGACGTATACAAATTCTAAAAAGAGATTTCATCCATTAATTTTATTATCTTGATAACCTATGACAAATAAAATTAATAGTTGGTCTGTCTTTGATCAAATATTTGGTCAAGACTCTAAATTTAAAATAATATAGATTGCTCAAACAATACTATTTAAATTTACCAACACCTCAAAATACCGTGAGTTTTGCATGCCACGTTAGTGTGGACGTATACAAAATCAACATTTGTAAGAGGAGGGTTTTACCCATTGACTATCTTGTCAATATAACTTTTTGACAAATAAAATTACCTCAAACACCATTAATCTTGTATGCCACATTAGTGTGAACGTATACAAATTCAAACATTTATACACTACAAGAAATATGATCTATTATGACATTTTATTTATGACATTTAATTTTTAGTGTCATCATAAATAATTTATAATGACATATATTAAAAGGGATTATTTTAACTATTAAAATAGCATTTTAGATTATCTATGGTGACAAAATTTAATATTGTCATCATATAACATACTTAAAGTATAACCTATTGTGCATTTTTTTCCACAGCTGCGTTTTTGCATCGCGAGGTTTTTGTTCCCAAGCGAGCGCCGATTGCTTCTTACCGACAATCCCTAATTTTCGCCGTCACCACTCAGATCCGCTCAAGCGCCGCTACCTCCTCTCCCTTTCTCCTCTCTAACCTGCTGTCGCCACTTCTCTCCCCCATGCTCATCATCTCTGTCGCTGCTCCTCACCCTTTTTCCTCCCTAACCCATTCTCGCCGTCACCGCTCCTCTCACCCACATTCACGCATCCTTGTCGCCGCCGCCGCCGGCCTCCATCGCTCGTCTCCACCATGATTCCTCCACAGCACAACCTCCTCTGTGATTCCTCAGGTTTACGGAAGGAAGTAGTGAGTGGAGGTTTTGGTTTAAGAAATTTGAAGTTTAAGGTATTTCTTTGTTACATGTTACCTTTTGTTTTTGTGTATTGTTAATTTTTTCAATCCGAACCCTACCTCCATGAAAGTAAAGCTGATTGATTCCCCAATAATACAAATAATTCCTTGTTGCATTGCTTGTAGTTTGGAGAGGTGTCTGATGTAATTTCAATACATTTTTCTGTCGTTTTCATGTAATCTTTACATTTTTTATGATACAATTTCAATACATTTTTCCCCAACAATACAAATAATTCCTTGTTGCATTCCTTGTTGCATTCCGTTTTCATGTCTTCCTTGCACATACATCAAAGTTACACAGTTGTATTTTTCCTACTTGTACATATATCAAATTTGTTCCCTATGCACATATATCAAAATTACAGAGCATAGCTCCTTGCCTTGCATATGTATCAAAGTTATAAAATTATAATTTTCCTCCTTACATAATTATTCTATAATTAGGTGATTCTTTGCAAATAAAATATGACTTGGTAGTCTTCGTATTGGTGCAACAAAGTCAACAAAGTGTGTATTGTATACAAACAAAACTTTAAAGTAGATTTTTGCTTCATAATCTCATCTGTTAAACTTAAAAGTCATTCAATTGTATATTTCTATGATTGTGTGATGCTATGCTTTTAGAGCTCTTTTGAGAATTTGTTGCCTTAAGAACTTAAAGTCATCTAGCACTACACAAAAATAAAGATGTCATTAAATTTTTTTAATATGTATGATTAATAATATGTATAATATTTGAAACTTGGTTGGGTTTATGTAGTTTTGCCATTTTGGCAAACCTGCTATATGGACTAAGACTTCTCTAAGTTCACAGATAAGCACTTTTATGCTTTTTTTAGACCCTATTAAGTCACCATATACATTCTTTTTTGTAATTTTGACCAGATTAGGTCCATAAGTTTGGGCAAAACTAGTAAAGAGATCTAAGTTGCTCTAAACTTATAAACAAAACACTCTTATTCCTTATGCGATTATTGGTCCTTATATTGATTTATTTTCTAATTTTAACCAATTTAGAACCATGCATATAGCTAAATTGGTCTAAGTTCACAAATAAACTCTCCTATGTGTTCCTTGAACCCTCTAGTGCCATTATATGCATTCTTTTTACAATTTTGACCAATTTAAACCCATTTAGTACAAGAGTGTTATATGGTCTTAAATTATTTTAAATTCATAAATAAGTACTTCTATGCATTTCCTTGACCCTTTGAAGTCACTATGTGTATTTTTCCTCCCTAATTTTGAACTTTTAGGTTCATGTAATAAATTTAGCTAAAACTACTACATGAGCTTAAATTTGTCTAAATTCATAATAAGTACTCATGGATTTGTTACACCCTAAAGAGTATGTATTCTATTTCTAATTTTGACCAATTTAGGTTTATTTAGTAAATTGGGCACAACAATTATATGGACTTGAGCTAATCTAATTTCACAAACACTCTTAAGCACTCTTATGTGTCCCCTGCACCCTCTTCCTGTGTGGTGATATGGCTTCCTTTTTTAATTTAGGACCATTTAGTAGTTTTTGGTACATGATCTTAAATAAAGAATAACATGAGTGCAGTACATGATTTTTTTAGAGGTTTATTGGGTAGAAAAGTGCTTTGAATGAACAAGAGCTTCAAAAATATATTCATAAAAAAATGAAGAAACAAAATAAGAAATAACTAAAGGAGAATGATAGTGTAGATTGAGAAAAAAAAGTGAAGTTTGTCAATGGTAGGGAGACAAAGCAGTGTTTGCAAGGAGATAAAAAGGGACACTATTTTGGTTGAATTAATAGGGGTTGCTATAATATTAGGGTGTCCTTTGATGGATTGGGTGGGACATAGACCAAAAGAAAATTGATCCAATTTTATTTGGGTGAGTCTTAAAAGTACATATTTGTAGTCACAATTTTCTGTGTAGTTTTCTTAAGTCATGATGTTTCAAAGTTTATGATCACCATCATTGTTGCAGTCAGAACTCTTTGTTAAGTATTAGGTTTGACATACTTATTTGTTAATCAGAACTCTAAGTTTGTTAAGTTATCATGCGCTAAGCTAATTGTTTATGATCACCATTATTGTTGCAATCAGAACTTTATATATAGTATTGTTGCAATCGTGAAAGCATTTCCTACAGCCAGCAGTAACACCAGATCACCTACTTCAGATACTTCACTGCAGCAAATCAAGCACCTGCAAAGGGTATATATCTAACCAAAACTTCTATTATCCCAGTATTTATATATTTTAATTGTTAGAAGTGGTATAGTTGATAGCATATTCTAATTGTTCTATTGTTAGATTTGCTCTGGAAATTTGCTATTCTTCTTAGTTTACAATGCACTTCTACATATGTCAATTAAATTATTCATGGTTGGACTAAACATCATAAATGAATAATGATTACTAATAGATGTTAGGATAATAGCTTCTTTGGTTAGTCCAGAATATTTAAAACAAGCTGGTCATTTTAACAAACTAGGTACTTGAATGAAAAGTAAGTCAACTTGTAAACTTATAACTTCATTTATTTCATGGAAGCAAATTTGAACAAGTCTGCTCTATAATGATGCATCAGATGCTAGACAAGTAAAATCAACTATGCTTCTTCAGCAACTCAAAAAAAGCTTTTCTTTTTGATTGTAAGCTTTTCTTCAATCAACTATGCTTTTCTTCAGCAACTAAGATCAGATGCTAGACAAGCTTTTCTTCATCAACTATGCTGGTCATTTTACAATGCTGTACATTTCTTTTTGTTCGAAAGCTTTTTCTCATTTCTACGCTTCTTCAGCAACTTAAAAAAAGTTCCAAACATTGATTTGTTCTCTTGATATTGCTAAAGCTAGAAATCCTTAAATTAACCAAACTATTCTCCTTGTCATTGATCAACAAGCGTTAGGGAATTCTGAGAACTTTAAAACCTCAATTGCAGGAACAAAAGGAAGCTGTGAGGTGAGTGGAGGTTTTAGTCAAAGACACCAGAAGCTTAAGCTTTAAAGGTCTTTCCTTGTTACCTTTCTTTTTTTTTTTGTATTGTATATTTTTCTTTTGTACTGTGTATTATTCTTAGGTGAGATAAATTATGAGATACCATATATTGTTGTATCCTCTTAAGTGATGATGTTTCATTCTTGATTTGTAAAGCCTTATCCCATGTCTCCTTAAATTTCATTTAAACTATATTTGTGGTCTATAGTTCTTATACTTGAATTTCACTTGTAACTTAGTTCTTTATTTATGAATGCTAAATTTAGTATATATGCATTTTATAATTTAACAATTTATCATAATGTTAAATTGATTTTAATAATTTTTTTTAGAATCGTTATGGATAAGAGTTGGATGGTTTTACCGAGACAAACTGAGGAGTATAGAAATGGAGTTGAGTCTTTCTTACAATTTGCATTTTCTAATGCTAACATAAATGGAATGATTTTATACCCTTGTGTGCGGTGTAAGATTGGTATATTTGTTTCAAGAGCGGTTGCTTATGATCATTTGACGGTTGATGGATTCATCAAAGGTTATACTCACTGGGTAGCTCATGGAGAAATAGCTTATAGTGCATCTACAAACTCTGATTTTGTCCAATCTCGAAAGGATGCAGATGATATGCAAGGATTAGTTTACGAGGCATTTGGGATTCCAGAGCATAATGATAGTATTATCAGCACATCAGCATTTGAAAATGATAAGGAGATTCCAACTAGAGAGGCAAAGAAATTCTATAAATTAATTGATGATTCACAAAAAGAATTATATCCAGGTTGTAAGAAATTCTCAAAACTTGCATTTATTATTCGTTTGCTTCACTTGAAGTGTCTAGGGAAAATGACCAACAGGATTTTTGATATGCTTTTAAATTTATTGAGAGAAGCATTTCCAAATGCAATGGATGATTTGCCTAAATCGTACTATGAAGCAGAAAAATTGATGAAGCAATTAGGACTTGGTTATGAAAAGTTTGATGCTTGTCCTAATGATTGCACTTTGTTTTGGAGGTTGGATAAAGACAGAATTCAATGCAAAATATGTAGTGAGCTTAGATGGGAAACTTCTGAAAATGATCCTACTGGTGAGAAAAGAAAAATTGCACGTAAGGTTTTATGGTATTTTCCAATAAAGCCTAGATTACAACGTTTGTTCATGTCATCCAAAACAGCATCCCATATGAGATGGCATTCTGAATCCCGTACAAAGGATGGTTACATGCGGCATCTGGCTGACTCTCCATCTTGGCAAACATTTGACCATAAGCATCCAGAATTTACAAAGGATCCTAGGAACATAAGGCTTGGTTTAGCATCAGATGGATTTAATCCATTCAAAAATATGAGTGTGACATATAGTACGTGGCCAGTTATTTTAATGCCATATAATCTTCCACCATGGATGTGTATGAAGCAACCATACTTTATGTTGTCACTATTGATACCTGGCTCATCCGCTCCAGGGAATAACATCGACATCTACTTGCAACCTCTTATTGCAGATTTGAAGGATTTATGGGAGATAGGAGTTCAAACATATGATGCATCAACTAAACAGAATTTTCAATTGCATGCTGCATTACTATGGACAATAAGTGATTTCCCCGGATATGCAAACTTATCCGGATGGAGTACTAAAGGAAAACTTGCATGCCCAGTGTGTCATCAATTTACACATTCACAATGGTTAAAACATGGTGGAAAATATTGTTATATGGGTCATCGGAGGTTTTTAAATAGTGATCATGTATTTCAAAAAAATGCTCAATTTTTTGATGGCACAGAAGAGCATGGAAGACCACCACCTATACTATCAGGAGACATGGTGATAAATGAGTTGAAAATTTTGAAATTTACTTTTGGAAAAAAAGTTAATGATAATTCAGCTTTGCCATTAAATTGGAAAAAAATGAGTATATTCTTTGATTTACCATATTGGAAAGATAATGTGATACGTCACAATCTTGACCTTATGCATATTGAAAAGAATGTATGTGAATCTATTTGTGGGACATTGCTGAATATAGAAGGAAAATCGAAAGATAATCTCAAATCACGACTTGATTTACAAGAAATGGGGATAAGATCATCACTTCATCCTATTGAGAAAGGATCAAATAAAGTTTATTTACCTCCCGCATCTTTTTCAATGGGGAAAAAAGAGAAGGATATATTTTGCAAGGTCCTAAAAAAAATCAAAGTTCCAGATGGCTATGCATCCAATATTTCACGATGTGTTCAAATGAAACCGGCAAAATTAAGTGGTCTAAAAAGTCATGACAATCACATCTTGATGCAGCAATTATTGCCAGTAGCACTACGCAAAAATTTATCTAAATCTTTTCGGATTCCTTTGATTAGATTAAGCAGATATTTTCAAGAGTTATATTGTAAAGCAATTTCTCCTACAGATTTGGTTCGTTTAAAGAGAGATATTGCTGTGATCCTATGTGAATTGGAAAAGATTTTTCCTCCATCATTTTTTGACATAATGGTTCATCTAACTATTCATTTGGCAACTGAAGTACAACTTGCTGGGCCAGTTCACTATCGTTGGATGTATCCAATTGAAAGGTATTATACAAATCTTATTGATATTTTTTTAATAAATAGTTTGTTAGATAAATAATACAAATTGTTGTGTTTTGACACAAGGTACTTGGGAACATTAAAGTTTTATGTTCGAAATAGAAGTAGACCAGAAGGATCTATTGCTGAAGGGTATTTAGCTGAGGAATGTTTGACATTCTGCTCTTTATATTTAGCAGATTACGTAGAGACAAGATTTAATCAAACATCAAGAAATGATGATATAAATATTGACTCTCCATTTGCATTAGATGTGTTCAACTACTCAGGTCATGCACTTGGAAAGGCCATTGCAACTAAGTTTGACATTGAGATATTAAAGAAGGCACATCAATATGTATTATTCAATTGTCATCACGTCTAATCTTATATAGAGTATGTTTTTTTTATATAAATCATGTGTTCAAATATATAACTATTTAAGTCAACTTTATTTATAAATTTATTATTCTTTTTTGTAGCAAACATCGAAGAATTCTGAATCAAAGTCATTCTCATATTCCACCACACCAAATTGAGCGTTTACATAGTGAAACATTTTCCTCATGGTTTGCCAGTCATGTAAGTTGTGTTGTAATAGTTATTAAAATTATATGTTATAATTATTTTCAAATATGATTGATTAATTACTTATTGTATGATAGATTGAAGATACGAACCTTCTAGCAGATGATCCAGTGTCAAGTGATTTGAGATTAATTGCCAGAGGCCCGGATGCTATTGGCATACGATATGGAAAATTTATTTCAAATGGATTTAGGTTTCATACAAAGGAAGTGGAACGTAAGAGAAAAACTCAAAATTATGGTGTAACTGTTAGGGCAACTACTTCAAGTTATTCAAGTATAAGAGATCATAATCCAGTATTAAGTGAACTTGATTATTATGGGATTTTACAAAATGTGATTGAGTTAAACTATGGAGGAGGTCGAAAAGTTGTGTTATTTGAGTGTGAGTGGGTCTCCAAAGGCAAACGGCTAAAATTGGATGAGGATGGCTTTGTGTTAGCAAATTTTAAAAATGTTAGGCGTCATAACGAGCCTTATATTTTAGCATCTCAGGCTATGCAAGTATTTTATGTGGAAGATCCAATTGATTGTGATTGGCATGTCATTATCACCACTGATGCACGAGCAAAGCATAAAATGCAGCGTATGGCAGATGTTGATACATATCTTCAAAGTAATATTCGTAATTCTGAAGACTACAATGAACATGAAGAAGTGGTTTGGATTCGAGATGATGTTGCAGGAGTGGAAATTGATACTGATTTGTGATGAAAATTTATCTGATTCATGCATTTATGTTTATTTAATTATCATTGTAATAACAGTACAATAGGGTTTTTTTATATGATGATTGAATGATATATGATGTTATGCACTTCTTTTTCATATTTAACTTTTGTGCATAGATAGTATTGATGTACTTCGTAATACTAATACGAAAAAAAGAGGTCCTTCATTTATAATTGATATTAGAAGGTTTATGATTCTGTATCATCTATAATTTGTAACTAACTATTATTTGTAGTAGGAATGACTCCTAAGCGTCGAACTAAAAGGAATTCTCGCTTTAAACTTCAAACTGAGATTGATATGGAACCATCAGCTATGCGTACAAATCACACAAATCGACATTCAATTGAACAAGGTATTATCTAAAATTATGCATATAAAATTCTTATTTGTATTTTTTTACTTGAATCAATACTTTTATATATGGTGAAAATATGCAAGGTACCTTGAATAACCAAAGAGATGCAGCTTCAAATCAATTCCATGTTGATGTACAAGATCCTATTCCACATGTTGAAAATAATTTTTTAGTTCTAGACCAAAACGATGATATGAATGAAAAATCTAATGAAGGTAACATATATGAAAATTATAATAATTCATTTTATTATTTATATGCTGTCTTAAATATCTTTTTTAACTTTTGTGCACAGATAGTGATGATGTACTTCGTAATACTAATACGAAAAAAAGAGGTCCTTCATTTATAATTGATATTAGAAGGTTTATGATTCTGTATCATCTATAATTTGTAACTAACTAATATTTGCAATAGGAATGGCTCCTAAGCGTCGAACTAAAAGGAAATCTCGCTTTAAACTTCAAACTGAGATTGATATGGAACCATCAGCTATGCGTACAAATCACATAGATCGACATTCAATTGAACAAGGTATTATCTAAAATTATGCATATAAATTTTTATTTGCATTTGTTTACTTGAATCAATACTTTTATTTATGGTGGAAATAATGCAAGGTACCTTGAATAACCAAAGAGATGCAGCTTCAAATCAATTCCATGTTGATGTACAAGATCCTATCCCACATGTTGAAAATAATTCTTTAGTTCCAGACCAAAATGATGATATGAACGAAAAATCTAATGAAGGTAACATATATGAAAATTATAATAATTTATTTTATTATTTATATGCTATCTTAAATATCTTTTTTAACTTTTGTGCACAGATAGTGATGATGTACTTCGTAATACTAATAGGAAAAAAAGAGGTCCTACGTTTATGAAAGAAATTTGGGGTCGACCTAGCACATTACCACGCATTGAGATTACATGTGATGATATGGGGCGTCCTATAGGAACAAAAAGAAATAAATTTACTGATTTCTTGGGGTCTTTGGCAAGAAATGGTAAGTATTGTCCAATTGATGTGGAAAATTGGCATAAAATGCCAACGGAAAAAAGAAAGACATGTTAAATGTTATAAAGGTAACTAAAATCCTTTTGCATTATTTTAGTGTTCAAGAATTTAAATTTATGCAATGATAATTTATCTAAATATTTTTGGTAGGAAAAGTATGATCTTCCTCCGGGGACAGAAAATTGGATACTATGCTCAATAGCAAAAAAATGGAGAAACTGGAAGTCAGAACTTAAAAAGAAGTACTATAATCCTGAATTATCAATTCAAGTCCTTTTAGAACAAAAAGATGAAAGAGCTCATGCCGAACAGTATATGGGACTAATTACTTTTTGGAACAAAGAAAAATCAAAGGTAGATAATATTTTTTATTTAGAATATAATTTGATTCTAATCACATATAGATTTTTATTTTGACTAACATGTGTGTATTTCAATATATTAGGAAATGTGCGAAAAAAATAAAGCTGCCAGAAAGCACAAGATAATGCATCAAACCACTGGAAGGACATCTTTTGCTCAAGTGCAACACAAATTGGTAATTCTTCTTATTCATATTATAATTCTATACGAGTTTTAGTATACCCAATAGAATGTTCAAGCGTAATAATTGTATTCATTCGTCACTTTTTACTAAAGAAAGATAGATAATTTAGTAAGCAAATCATGACCAACTAGCTCAAATAAGCATTTTAATTATTGTAGTTACCAAACTGAAATTACTATAAAAATTTGGCACATGTTTATATAGTATAGAATTAGAGCTATTGTGAGTCTATGCATGGATAACATGTTGTAACAACTTGCATTTAGATATAAAAGTTATCTAATTGTGAAAATATAATGATTTTACAAAGAAGTGAATATTGACTTATTTAAAAAGTTATCTAATTTGGCACATGTTTATTAGATTGAGATGAACTTGAATATTTGCAGGAAAAAGAAAAAGGATACCCTCCATCACAAGTTGAATTATTCCAGGCTTGCTTTACTCATGCCAATGGAAGTCCTTTAAGTAATATTGTAGCAGAAAGATTAGTAAGCTATTTTTATACTCTTCAACTATGTTGTAGCAAAAATGATTTATTTTAATTATCATTATATGTTTAATAAGTATCAACATGTTATGTTTTGATAAAGGCTGCAATGAATGAATTAACAAATCAACTTCCTGAAGATTCTAATGATCCAGTGAATCAGAATGATATATTTGCTCAAATCATGGGACCAGATAGACCTGGTCGAGTACGTATGCTTGGTGATGGTGTTAGTCCATCTGATTTATGGGGAGAAGTTCCTAGTCATGGTACATGCAATCGACTAGTGATGGAACAACAGACAAAATTAGAAAAAATGGATGAGCAAATTAAAAAGCAAGGCCAACATATTGCAATGTTAGAAGCTAAAATTTCTGAGCAATCAAACCAGAGTCATTTTTCAAATTACAATAGTAATCAACACACATCACCAAATAGTAATCCACAAATGTCTGTTCCTCATCATCCATCTTTACGAGTAAGGTTTATTTAATTTCATTTTTTATTATGCGTTTCACATATCTTCAAACTCTTTAAATTTGTAACTCTTTTACACTTTTATGTAGATTGGATGTTCTGTTTTGATCAAAAGTTTATTTGATTCAACAAAAATTGTGGCAAAAGGAGTGCTTCATAGCATGGATCCAAATACTATAGTAGGGAGACAAGCACTAGGACCAAATTGGTGTGAAGTAAGAATACAAGTTGTCCTGGAACCAGAAGAGAGTTTAATTAGACCTTATGATCTTTTACAGAAGTTTGAGGATGCACTTGGAGGAATGATATCTTGGCCTTATCATCTGGTATATTTTCTACTTTTCATTAAAATATTATTAATTTTTTATATTTATCATGTAATTATAATTTTAAATAAATATGAAATGCATTTGCAGTTAACAGTAAACGAAGATTACTATTAGGTGAATATGAACTGATATTTTACATTTTCTCGTTTGGTATGATATTTAATCTTTATCATTATTTCTATTACCTTTTTGTCTTCATTGTTTTATTTCACTAATACAAATTTATTCATTGTATTTGTAGGCGATAGGTACTTGGATTTTTGTGAAACAATACGATGGTTGAAGATGGTCTGCCTAGTTAGTTTTTATTTTATAAGACTCTGTTCTAAAACTTAATATTTTGAGTGTAGTGTGTTGTTAGTTTTGGATGTAAAGAACTTGTTGTTAGTTTGCATTTGTAACTTTGACTCAAATATTTGTTGGATGAATTTAGATTATCTATTTGCACTTTAAATTATATTTTATGATTTTTTTATTCTAAATGATGGATTGTAACACCCGAAAAATTCTCAAAACTATTTTAGAAATATTCTATGATTTTTCTGGAATTTTAGGATATTTTTATGGAATTTTTAGAATAGCGGAAGTAGCAAAAATAAATAGAACCGTAAAATAGCCTACGCGGGTATTGATCCCGAGACCTAGCGAACCCTATGACTTATAGATAGATTTAGTAAACCAAGTGAACCCAGCAGGGTCGTGCTGAAAGGGAAGGGAAACAATTATATTTATGTTTGAGTTGGGCGAATTTAACCACTTAGTATAAATAGGAAATTAAAAGAGGAATTATTAGATTTTATTTGTGACTTCCTCACCCTCACCCTAACCTCACGCCGCCCACCTCCCTCTCCTCTTCCTCTCTCGGCGCACCAAGCCTAGGGCACTAGGAGTACCTTCCGGCGATGGCTCCGACACGAGGACGCTTCTCTCTGCGAGAAGAACACGTGGACGCGAGAAGATCGTTGAAAGGATCGTTTGCTCCGGAAATCTAGCGATTAGAATCGTAAGAAACTACGAACAGGAGGTAAGAAACCCCTCACATGCAGTATAAGTAGCTTTCGTGTGAATTCCATGTCTTAGTTTAGTAATATGTAGACTATCGACACAAAGGATGAGAATTAGCGCATACCAAGTGTTGGATTAAATTGTTTAGCATAGAAAAATGCAACGTAGGCATTTTGGTAGCTTAGATAAATGCAATAGAAGCATTTTTACAGCTTATTTAGTCTTGCTTCAGCTTTTACAGGACTAGATGTCCAATGGGTGGGCTCCTACAGTCGGCTCTAGGTTTAGATAACCTAGTTCTGGGTTTAGACAACCTAGTAAAAGCAAGACAAGAATTTATTAGCTTATGTTCAGTATTTTACTTTCTCAGTGGCACTGTACTGGATTAGATATCCATTGGGTTGGGCTCCCACAGTCGTCTCTAGGTTCAGATAACCTAGTAAACCCTACTAAATTCGGGACTTGCAAACCCGGGTTTAGTTAGGGATGCGCGCATAGCACGTACAGTTGCCGGGCCCAAACAGCAGCATGTTTATGTATTTTCACCTATTATATGTATATAGTTTTCAGACTCTCACCAAATAGCTAGGTGAATTCAGTACAGCTTTAGTATTAGCTAGAATTAGCTCAGTTCAGCTTTTGTAACAGTGTAGTTTCTGTTATACAACTTGATAGTTTATGGTTAGCTCTTATTGTCATGATCAGTTTCTGAATTCTATGTGTTGTATTCCATGCCATGCTTAGCATATTTAGTAAGTATTTCAAGTAGCATGTTTTAAAAGCATATTATATCGAATGCATGTTTTTGTGAGGTAGATGGTTTCTTACTAAGCGAAAGCTTACAGATACTTTTTCCTTATACTGCAGATAAAGGTAAAGGAAAGACGGACTAGCGGAGGCTGGAGGGCAATGCGATGAAGATGTGTGTGGATGGAACTTGGAATAGAGATCTTAGGGAATTTCAGCAAGCTTGTTTAAGCACTAGAACTTTTGAGCATTTTGTTATTTTGCACCTTAGCATGTTAAATGTTATGAATTAGTTAATCAAGTATCCTATCATGTTTAGAATACTATTTTTGTGATGTTAGAATGTTTGGCATTTAGTTTAGAAATGTTATAAGTAGTTTTGGCACGAACAAGTGCTGAAATCAGACAATTGGCATGAAATCAGAAACTCGAATCGATCAGCTGATCGAATCGAGGGTTTCCAATCGATTGAAGGATCGACTGGGCAATTCGTCTCGCAAACAGTAGGCCTCTGGATCGATCAGCCGATCGATCCGGACGCTCTCTGTTGCGAACAGAAGGCCCTGGGATCGATCACTGGATCGATTGACCAGTCTGGATCGATCAGCCGATCGATCCAGAATATCGGCCAAGCACAGTAGCCTGCTGAATTGATCACTGGATCGATTCGACCATTCCAATCGATCCGTGGATCGATTGGGAGGCCTGATATTAGCTAGAAACCCTTAGTTAAGTTCCTTGACCATTGGGGGATGTAATAGATGTCATGAATAGCTTAGATTACACCCCTTAGCACATGTAGAATAAAGAAATGATAATAGTGTAGCAAAATTTTGATTAGTACAACTTCCGCATCTAGATTTAATGATGGTCATGGATTAGTTAGCACAGCATAATGTGATGATCGGCCTTACAGCTTAGTTAGTAGAAGGCGGGTCGTTACAGAGTGGTATCAGAGTTGTTTCCATACTTCCTACACACACATCAGCATTGAACCTACAGCTTCCAAGTAAGAAACGTCTCTCACTTTATTATGTTCTTTCTTTCATGTTTATAGATACTGTAGCATGTTGATTGATGATAGTACCTAATATGATAGTGATAGTAGTTATATAAACATGATTACCTTAGTTATGTATATCCTCTATGTCTTTAGAAATGGCACGAGGACGCCCAGCTAGAAGGGCACCAGCCACTGAGCCCCAGCACGAGGCAGGCAGTTCAGTGCCTCCCCCAGACCTTACAGCATTAGTGGCTCAGTTACAGCAGCAGCTAGCTGAACAGCAATAGGAGATAGCCACCTTAAAGGCTAGTCAGCAAAACACTCCCACAGTCACCCCGGAACCAAACTTAGCAACGCTAGTAGTCTTAGAGGTTCCACCAGTCCAGCCTACAGCACCAGTGGCTCCAGCAACAGGAATACAGAGGGAAGCCTATCTGATCTAGTGGCAGAGAGTCAAGCCCGAGAACTTCTCAGGCACCAGCGAACCATGGGATGCTCAAGCCTGGTTCAAAACACTGGAAAGTACGATGGAGCTTCTGGACTGGCCAGAGCATGAGAAGGTAAAGTGCGCCTCCTTCTGCTTGACAGGAGATGCACGCATGTGGTGGGAGAGAATCATAGCGAAGCGCCCAGTAAATCAGATGACATGGGCTGATTTCGAGAAGGAATTCTTTGAGGAGTTCTTTCACATGCGGGTCACAAACCGCCACTACGACGAGTTCACCGAGTTTCGTCAGGGCAACCTTTCAGTGGAGGAAGCCGTGAAGAAATTCAACAGATTGGCTCGTCTATGCCCTGAACTAGTCAGCACAGAGAAAGAACGAGTCCGGTTGATGCTCAAGATGCTGAGGCCGGAAATAGCAATGAACGTGGCTGGTGGCGTTCATAGGCCGCAAACCACCGAAGAACTAGTCAGCAGTGCTTTGACCACCGAGCACTACCAGAACAGTATAAAGCAGCAGAAGCAAGTCCTCTCAGAATCTAAAGGTCAAGGAGGCTCAAGTACTCAGAAACAGCAGGGTCACAGCTCCCACAGCTCTAACTGGAAAGGGAACTCTAGCAACAAGCGCAAGCCAGGGAGTTACCCAAAGGGAGGACCAGCTAGCAAGCAGCCCAGCTATCCAAAGTGTGCTACTTGTGGGAAATTCCATCCTGGAGTTTGTCGTAAGGGCACACGAGGATGCTTTGAATGCGGACAAGAAGGGCATATGGCCAAGCAGTGTCCGAACAAGGCCAGCTTTCCTCCACCACAGCCGATCCAGTATGAAGCCAAGCCAGCACAGTTGCATCAGATGCAGGCCGCTTTAGATGGTCCACACATTAGCCAGGGCAGATTAGAAGCCCCTCCAGCTACGACCAATGCAAGGATCTACTCACTCACTAGAGAGGACGTAGCAAATGCCTCGACAGTTGTTACAGGTCAGATTAGTATTTTACAGCAAAGTACAACTGTCTTATTCGATACTGGGGCAACCCATTCTTATATATCCAGGGCATTTGCCGAAAAGTTAGCAATACCTCCAGAGGTACTCAGTAGTCAGTTTCTGACGACACTGCCTTCAGGAGAAATTATGGCATCCACGCACTGGCTCAGATCAGTGCCAGTCGTTATAGTAGACAGAGAACTCTTTTGTGATCTGATAGTGCTAAATATGACTGACTACGATGTCATATTTGGAATGGACTTCTTGATCAGATACGGTGCCTCCATTGAGTGCCGTAAGCAGAAAGTCGTATTCCAACCTGAAGCAGAAGCACAGTTCGAGTTCATTGGAGAACCCAAGAGAAAGGCCAAGAAGTTTCTCTTAGCTATGAAGGCACAGAGATTAATGGATTCAGGATGTACGGGATTTTTAGCGCACGTAGTCAATACCAGATAGGACAAGGACCAATAGCTAGCAGAGGTCCGAGTCGTATGTGACTACCCAACAGTCTTCCCTGAAGAGTTACCAGGCTTAGCACCAGACAGGGAGATTGAATTCGAGATAGAGCTCATTCCCGGTACCAATCCTATTTCCAAAGCACCATACCGCATGGCTCCAGCAGAACTGAAGGAACTTCATGAGCAACTACAGGAGCTGCATGACAAAGGCTTCATACGCCCTAGTCACTCACCATGGGGAGCACCTGTATTGTTTGTGAAGAAGAAGGACGGGAGCATGCGCCTGTGTATAGATTACCGAGCGCTCAACCAAGTCACAATCAAGAACAGGTATCCTCTTCCCAGAATAGATGACCTGTTCGATCAGCTAAAGGGAGCAGCAGTGTTCTCTAAAATAGACCTCAGATCAGGTTATCATCAGGTGAAAGTTAAAGAAGGGGATATACCCAAGACAGCATTCAGGACCAGATACAGACATTACGAGTTCGTAGTCATGCCCTTTGGCGTGACAAATGCTCCAGCTACTTTTATGGACCTCATGAACAGGGTATTCAGGGAATACTTAGATAAGTTCGTTATCGTATTCATCGATGACATCCTTATCTACTCCAGGACTCAGGAAGAACACGCAGAGCACCTGAAAATAGTATTGCAGATCCTTCAGCAGAACCAGCTGTACGCCAAGTTCACGAAATGTGAATTTTGGTTAGATCAGGTGTCCTTCCTGGGTCACATCATCTCAAAGCATGGTATCATGGTAGACCCCAGTAAGATAGAAGCTGTGAGCAACTGGAAAAGACCCAAGAACGCTAGTGAGATCAGAAGCTTTCTGGGATTAGCAGGTTACTACAGGAAATTCGTAGAGGACTTCTCCAGGATAGCCTCCCCACTGACAGCTCTCACCAGGAAGAACAGAAAATTTCAGTGGACAGAGGACTGTGAGAACAGTTTTAGCGAGCTAAAGAGAAGATTGACCAGCGCACCTATTCTGACTCTACCAGAAAATACAGACAGCTTCGATATATATAGTGATGCCTCGAAGTTGGGACTAGGAGCAGTGCTGATGCAAAATGGCAAGGTGATCGCCTATGCCTCCAGACAACTCAAGGATTATGAGAGGAATTACCCCACTCATGACCTTGAGCTTGCAGCAGTGGTGTTCGCTCTCAAGATTTGGAGACATTACTTGTATGGAGCTCAGTGCAGAGTATATACAGATCATCAGAGTCTGAAGTACTTCTTCACTCAGAAGGATCTAAATATGCGACAGCGCAGATGGCTAGAGCTGGTCAAAGACTACGATATAGACATCCTCTACCACCCAGGGAAAGCCAATAGGGTAGCCGATGCACTTAGCCGGATGTCCAGTGCTACCTTATTATCTCTAGCAGCCATGTCACCGCCCCTACAGAAAGAGATCGCAGATTTCGGTCTCGAACTCATAGTTGGACAGCTCTCTACTATGACTCTAGAGCCGACCTTGCTTGGTGACATCCAGACAGCTCAGGAACAGGATCCTGAAATTCAGAAAATCAAGCAAGGATTAGCAGAAACAGAAAGTGGAGAGTTCAGAATGTCCGCTAGCGGGGTGTTGTACTTTGACGACAGATTATGTGTTCCAGATCAGGAGAAATTACAAAGAAAGATCTTAGATGAGACTCACAAGACTCCCTATGCGATGCATCCAGGTTCCACCAAAATGTACCAGGACTTGAAGAAGCGTTTTTGGTGGCCTGGGATGAAGAGAGACATCGCTCGATATGTCAACACCTGCCTAACCTGTCAGAGGGTTAAGGCAGAACATCAGAGACCAGGAGGAGTTTTGCAACCCATTCAGATTCCAGAATGGAAGTAGGAAGACATTTCTATGGATTTCATAGTGGGATTGCCCAGAACCACGAATGGTTTTGATACCATCTGGGTAATAGTCGACAGGTTGAAAAAATCAGCCCACCTCTTAGCTATCAGGATATCGTACTCCATGGAACAGCTAGCACAGTTGTATCTCAAGGAGATCGTTAGATTACATGGAGTCCCACGAACCATTATATCAGACAGAGACAGTAGGTTCACATCACACTTTTGGGAGTGTGTACAGTCAGCTTTGGGCACGAAGTTAAAGTTCAGCACAGCTTTCCATCCTCAGACAGATGGACAGATGGAGCGAGTAAATCAGGTACTCGAAGATATGCTCTGAGCATGTGCCCTAGATTTCAAAGGAAGTTGGTGCAAATATCTGAGCTTAGCAGAATTTGCATACAACAACAGCTATCAGGCCACCATCGGCATGGCACCTTACGAGGCCCTCTATGGGCGGAGGTGTAGATCTCCAATCTACTGGTATGAGAGTGGTGAACAGAAAGAACTAGAACTTCAGACAGATCTAGTAGTAGATACCACAGCAGCTATACAGCAGATCCGTCAAAGGATAGATATAGGACCGTTGGGCCGGCTAGAAGGGTTGGTAAATAACCTGTCAATTAAAAACAGACAACCCTTCCTCGAACGATTAAGCTAACAGTTGTAAAATGAATTAAGCAGATAAATAAAAGCATAAAAGAAAAGATGAGGCACCAGATGTTTACTTAGTTACAACCGATGTGGTTGTTAATCCAAGGAAGATTAAGCTCAAAAACTCCTTCAGGCGGAGAAGCCTCTTACAGCGTTTAGGCACAGAAAATAGAAGCTTAACTACAACTAAAGCATACAAGTGTTTGGAAATAGAATGATCGTGATTGTTGAAAAGCTTCTGGACCAAGGCTATATTTATAGCCTTGGTGAAGCGCCTGGAAGGGTTCCGGTGCCCAGGGGATAAAATTTATCCCCAGCAGGGAGTCAAAGCTCGATCCCGTGAAAGTCACTTCGGCACCCGAATAGTTCCGGCGCCGGACAGCTCCGGCGCTCGGACGCGGCGCTGAGCCAAAAGTCAACCCATTGACTTTTGGTGCTGCTCTCTTCTCCGGTTCACCGCCTCGGTCCGGGTCTTTCGCGGCTCCGCTTGCTTGGGTGATCTCGACATCCGGAATAGGGCTCACCCAACCCATCTTCCGGTCTTCTCGAGCGTGCTTCCTCCTTCTCATCCTCGAAATTGCGCGTGTCCCTTCTCGTCCCACCAACAGACTCATCCGCAGACTTGTCCCTCCGCACCCGTCCGACCTTCGCTAGCTGCGTTTCTTGCTCCCCGAGCAATCTTCCGCTCCGGCTTTCGTACCTCGGAACCACCGCGCGCACTTCCTTCTTGTCCGCCGGTGTACTCTTCCACAGCACCTCGTCCCTCAGACGCACTGCGTGCCATCCTTCTCGCTAGCTGCGTCTTCCGCTCGAGTACCTGTGCTCCTAAGCTCCTACACACTTAGACACAAGGTTAAAACAACGCAGGACCTAACTTGACTTGTTGATCACACCAAAACAACCTTGGGGTTCCAATAATCTCCCCCTTTTTGGTGTGATCAAGCCAAGTTAAGCTAGGGTCAAAAATAGATATGAAATTAAACAATTTATTGCAATAATGTGCAACAAGATAGAAAAAATTAAATTTCGAAAATTCTTAATATTCAATTTGTACCTCCCCCTAGACTTATACTTTCCTTCTCCCCCTTTGATCACAATAAAATGGGGTTTACAATTCTAGGGGTTTAAAGACTTAGAAAATTTTGAAAAGTTATTTGTTAAAATATTTCTAAGTCAACAATAGCTTTTTGAAAAGTTTCCAAGTTAAAAAAAATTTTCTAAGCCCAAAAAGACTTTTATGCAAGAAAATTTAAACATTTAAAAAAAATTCTATGCATTTATTTATTTATTTAGTTCTTAATTCTATTTATCAGAAAGTTTTAAATTTCCATTTTAACTTATCATAATTTCTTAAATCAATCTTTTTCAGATTTAAAACCGCAAGTATTAAACATGTAAAAATTTGTATCATGTTAATTTCTATTTTTTGAATTTCAATTTCATAGAAATATTCAGATGGCATAGATTTTAACTTGATAAAATTTTTCGACAATATAAAAAACTCTTTTGGAAATGTGCAAAATTCGTTTGAAAGAATATTTTGTAATTTGCAAGAATTTTTTAACAATAAGAGTTTGCAGGTATCTATTAATAATAGATTTCTTAATCTGAAAATTTTGTTTGATGAATCAATTTCTAGTTCACAAAACTTTTTCAGTAAAGTAATTTGTAATTCGAAATTTTTAGATCCAGAAAAAGTTTTCGATAATATTTCTAAGTTGCATAATTCTTTCGTAAAAATATTTTGTAATTTGCAACAATTATTCGACCGAAGATTTTCTAATCCAAAAAGTTCTTTCGATAATTCAAATTTTGGTTCGCAAAAATCTTCAGGTAATATGATTAATTGAACCAGTTGTTCAGAGGGTAGAGGCCATACCTTACTTACCTCGTCGGCCGTTGGTTCTCCCCCTGTTGAATTAATTTCTTCCGAAGATTCTCCCCCTTCATCGATCTCGGGATGTACTTCGGCTGTTGGGGCTGTCTTGGTTATTTCTTCCGTCCCGGATTCTTCTGATGACGACTTGATGTCTATTGAGGAGACGACTTCAACCGGTTCTTCATAGAGCATTAAGAACTTTTCCCAAAGTTCTTTCGCGCTTTTGTACTCTCCGACTCTGTCGAAATCTTTAGTTGGTATTGCGCTTAGAATGTGAAACTCTGCACGAGCATTCGCCATGGACTCTTCACGTTGCTTCTCGTTCCAGAGGCGTATGCCGATTTTCTCTCCGTTCGTGTCTTTCGATGCTTCATAACCTGTTTTCATTATTAGCGAGATACCAATATCAGAGTTAAGGAATACCTTCATTTGTTGCTTCTATGAAAAAAGCTCCCCCTCGAATGCTGGTGGGTAGTCGCTAGCTCCTGCCATTGTTGCTTCAGACGGCGGTTAGTCCTTCTGAGGCGTCTCGGCTCTGATACCACTTGTAGGACCGTTGGGCCGGCTAGAAGGGTTGGTAAATAACCTATCAATTAAAAACAGACAACCCTTCCTCGAACGATTAAGCTAACACTTGTAAAATGAATTAAGCAGATAAATAAAAGCATAAAAGAAAAGACGAGGCACCAGATGTTTACTTGGTTACAACCGATGTGGTTGTTAACCCAAGGAAGATTAAGCTCAAAAACTCCTTCAAGCGGAGAAGCCTCTTACAGCGTTTAGGCATAGAAAATAGAAGCTTAACTAAAACTAAAGCATACAAGTGTTTGGAAATAGAATGATCGTGATTGTTGAAAAGCTTCTGGACCAAGGCTATATTTACAGCCTTGGTCGGGGCGCCTGGAAGGGTTCCGGGGGTCCTGGGGGGATAAAATTTATCCCCCAACAGTTGGATCGATTCAAAGGTCGATCTTGTGAAAAAGTCACTTCCGGGCGCCCCGGACAGTTGCGGGCGCCCCGGACAGCCAAAAGTCAATCCAGTTGACTTTTGGTCCGTGCTCTCTTCTCCGGTTCAGCTCGCCTCTGGTCCGGGTCTTTCTGCTCCGGCTCCGCTTGCTTGGGTGATCTCTGACATCCGGAATAGGGCTCACCCGAACCCATCTCCCGATCTTCTCGAGCGTGCTTCCCTCCGGCTTCTCATCCCTCGGAATTACCGCGTGTCCCTTCTCGTCCACCAGCGTACTCATCCGCAGACTTCGTCCCTCGGTCGCACCCCGTGCCGACCTTCGCGCTAGCTGCGTCTCTTGCTCCCCGAGCAATCTTCCGCTCCGGCTTTCGTACCTCGGAACCACCGCGCGCACTTCCTTCTCGTCCGCCGGTGTACTCTTCCACATCACCTCGTCCCTCGGACGCACTGCGTGCCATCCTTCTCGCTAGCTGCGTCTTCCGCTCGAGTACCTGTGCTCCTAAGCTCCTGCACACTTAGACACAAGGTTAAAACAACGCAAGACCTAACTTGACTTGTTGATCACACCAAAACAACCTTGGGGTTCGAACAATAGAGACAGCTCAGAGCCGCCAGAAAAGCTATGCTGATATACGGCGCAGACCCTTAGAGTTTTCAGTTGGGGATTCAGTGTTCCTCAGAGTAGCTCCCATGAAGGGAGTAATGCGTTTTGGGAAAAAGGGCAAACTAAGTCCCAGATTTGTGGGACCATACCTTATCACTAGAAGGGTGGACAAAGTAGCATATGAGCTAGAGCTACCTCAGGAAATGTCAGCTGTCCACAATGTATTTCATGTCTCTATGCTGAAGAAGCATATCCCAGATGCCACCCAGGTGATTGAGCCCCAGCTGGTACAAGTCCGCGAAGACCTCAGCTATGACAGTCGGCCTACTTAGATAGTAGATCGAGCAGTTAAGAAATTGTGAAATAAGGAAGTACCATTAGTGAAGGTCATTTGGCAAAATCACACAGCAGAAGAGGCAACTTGGGAGACAGAAGCTGGTATGAGACAGAAGTACCCAGAGTTATTCTAAGTTCGAGGACGAACATTTTATAAGGTATGGGGGATTGTATGTAACGACCCGCCTTCTACTGACTAGGCTGTAAGGCCGATCGTTACGTAATGCTGTGCTAAATTACTATTGCGGAAATCTGGATTGATTAAAATTTTTACTAAACTGATTACTGTAAAATCTGAACTTAATATTCTGGGTGTACCTAGGAGTTTTACACATGCTAGGGAAGATAATCTATGCCTCCCGGATGTCCTGCTAGCTGTAATCAGGCATTTCAATCGATCCATTGATCGATTGGGTTGTCGGATCGATCCCGTGATCGATCCAGCTTGATACTGGCATGGAAAAAGGCTCTGGATCGGTCGGCTGACCGATCCATAAGCTATAAAGCTTCTGTATGCGGCTGGATCGGTCTACCTACCGATCCAGGAGCACACTGATCGGTCGGCTTCTGTGCCCTCTGTTCGCATCTGGATCGGTCGGCTGACCGATCCATAACAGACGCTAACTCTCTGTTCGCATCTGGATCGGTCGGCTGACCGATCCAGCGGCACAACTCTACTCTGATCGGTCTGTAGACCGATCTGGGTTCTGATTTCACTCTGAAACTCTGATTTCAGCACTCTGGTGTGCCAAAACCTCACACAACAATTCTAAAATCAATTGGAATATATTCTAGCAACTATTAACCAGCATTCCAACATAATTACTAACAAACTAAATAAATCTCCTATGGTTTAAACATTCTAAGGTCTAAAAACTACATGAAAGAAGAAATACTAAGAATTCAACTATTTAAGCTTGCTAAAACCCCTGAGGATCTTTTATTCCAGTTCCTGCCACACACACACCATCTTTGCATTGAACTCCAGCTTCCTCTGCTAGTCCATTTTCCCTTTACCTTTATCTGCAGTATAAGGAAAATAGAATCTGTAAGCTTAAAGCTTAGTAAGAAACCAACTACCTCACTAAAACATGCAACGATGCAAACATGCTATTAAAGAATGCTATTTGAAAACATGTACTGGCATGGCATACTATGGTTGCAAGCATAAACTGGAATAACTGAACATGTAAGCTGAAACATGGCATAGCAAACTAATCACATAGAACAATAATAGAGAACTAAGCTAATTGAAGCTAACCTGAAGCTGAGATCAAACTCAACTAACATAACTGATTTTATGAGTTTTGAAAACTAATAGCATAGTAGATCAAAATAATAATCATGTGCTGTTGGGCCCGGCAACTGTACTTACTGTGCGCGCATCCCTAACTAAACCCGGGTTTGCAAGTCCCGAATTTAGTAGGGTTTACTAGGTTATCTGAACCTAGGGACGACTGTGGGAGTCCAACCCAATGGATATCTAATCCGGTACAGTGCCAACTGAAAAGTAAAATACTGAGTATAGCTAAACTGTTCTAAATTGCTGTTTCTAGGTTATCTGAACCTAGAGCTAGGTTGTCTGAACCCAGAGGCGACTGTGGGAGCCCACCCATTGGACCGTAGTCCCATATAAGCTAGAATAAACTGATTTACTGATTTAGATGCTTCTAATGCATTCAACTGAGCTGTTAAAATGCCTAATTTGCATTTTTACTTAACTAGCTATTTTATCGAACACTTAATGTGCCCCAACTCTCCTCTCTATTAGGGAGACCATTTCTAGGCACCCGACAACATCTAAAAACCCCCACTGAAGAGGGATTACGTGTCCGGCCCATCTAGAAGTGCTCACTAAATCCCTAAACCTGCGAGGAGGATCAATTTCACGCTATGCGTCGATAAAAGTCTGCATATAGCTAAACTAATGCGTAGAAAACCCAAACGGAGCTACTTATACTGCAGGTGAGGGGTTTCTTACCTCGTACGCTAATTTCCTTACAATTCTATTCATTAGAATTCCGGTGGAGACGACTTCTTGACGATCTTCTCGCGTCTAAGCGTTCCCCTCGCGAAGGAGAGCGTCCTCGTGCCGGAGTTATCACCGGAAGATGTCCTTGGGGCCCTAGGGAGAGAACCCTAGGGTGTTCTTGTGGTTGGCGCCGAGAGAAGGAGAGGAGAAGGGTGTTCGGCGTGAGGGTTTGGAGGGGAGGAGTTTGCCGAACCAAACTCTAAAATAAACCAAACTCAACCTAACTCTTCTATTTATATTAAGTGGATAGTTGAACCCAACTCTAATATAAATATAATTGATTCCTCTTTCTTTCAGCATGTTCACCGGTTACTAAGGCTAACTAAAAGTTATCGGATCCGAGGGGTTCCGGGTTCGATTCTTGCCTAAGCTATTTTGCGGTTCTAATTATTTTTGCTGCTTCCGCTACTCGGAAAATTCCGGAAAAATATCTAAAAATTCCAGAAAAATCATAGAATATTTACAATGCAGTTTCGAGAATTTTCGGGCGTTACATTGTAACACCCGAAAAATTCTCAAAACTATTTTAGAAATATTCTATGATTTTTCTGGAATTTTAGGATATTTTTATGGAATTTTTAGAATAGTGGAAGTAGCAAAAATAAATAGAACCGTAAAATAGCCTACGCGGATATTGAACCCGAGACCTAGCGAACCCTATGACTTATAGATAGCTTTAGTAAACCAAGTGAACCCAGCAGGGCCGTGCTGAAAGGGAAGGGAAACAATTATATTTATGTTTGAGTTGAGCGAATTTAACCACTTAATATAAATAGGAAATTAAAAGAGGAATTATTAGATTTTATTCGTGACTTCCTCACCCTCACCCTAACCTCATGCCGCCCACCTCCCTCTCCTCTTCCTCTCTCGGCGCACCAAGCCTAGGGCTCTAGGAGTACCTTCCGGCGACGGCTCCGACACGAGGACGCTTCTCTCTGCGAGAAGAACACGTGGACGCGAGAAGATCGTTGAAAGGATCGTCTCCTCCGGAAATCTAGCAATTAGAATCGTAAAAAACTACGAACAGGAGGTAAGAAACCCCTCACCTGCAGTATAAGTAGCTTTCGTGTGAATTCCATGTCTTAGTTTAGTAATATGTAGACTATCGACACAAAGGATACGAATTAGCGCATACCAAGTGTTCGATTAAATTGTTTAGCATAGAAAAATGCAACGTAGGCATTTTGGTAGCTTAGATAAATGCAATAGAAGCATTTTTACAGCTTATTTAGTCTTGCTTCAGCTTTTACAGGACTAGATGTCCAATGGGTGGGCTCCTACAGTCGGCTCTAGGTTTAGATAACCTAGTTCTGGGTTTAGACAACCTAGTAAAAGCAAGACAAGAATTTATTAGCTTATGTTCAGTATTTTACTTTCTCAGTGGCACTGTACTGGATTAGATATCCATTGGGTTGGGCTCCCACAGTCGTCCCTAGGTTCTGATAACCTAGTAAACCCTACTAAATTCGGGACTTGTAAACCCGGGTTTAGTTTGGGATGCGCGCATAGCACGTACAGTTGCCGGGCCCAAACAGCAGCATGATTATGTATTTTCACCTATTATATGTATATAGTTTTCAGACTCTCACCAAATAGCTAGGTGAATTTAGTACAGCTTTAGTATTAGCTAGAATTAGCTCAGTTCAGCTTTTGTAACAGTGTAGTTTCTGTTATACAACTTGATAGTTTATGGTTAGCTCTTATTGCCATGATCAGTTTCTGAATTATATGTGTTGTATGTCATGCCATGCTTAGCATATTTAGTAAGTATTTCAAGTAGCATGTTTTAAAAGCATATTGTATCGAATGCATGTTTTTGTGAGGTAGATGGTTTCTTACTAAGCGAAAGCTTACAGATACTTTTTCCTTATACTGCAGATAAAGGTAAAAGAAAGATGGACTAACGGAGGCTGGAGGGCAATGCGATGAAGATGTGTGTGGATGGAACTTGGAATAGAGATCTTAGGGAATTTCAGCAAGCTTGTTTAAGCACTAGAACTTTTTAGCATTTTGTTATTTTGCACCTTAGCATGTTAAATGTTATGAATTAGTTAATCAAGCATCCTATCATGTTTAGAATACTATTTTTGTGATGTTAGAATGTTTGGCATTTAGTTTAGAAATGTTATAAGTAGTTTTGGCACGAAAAAGTGCTGAAATCAGGCAATTGGCATGAAATCAGAAACTCGAATCGATCAGCTGATCGATTCGAGGGTTTCCAATCGATCGAAGGATCGACTGGGCAATTCGTCTCGCGAATAGTAGGCCTCTAGATCGATCAGCCGATCGATCCGGACGCTCTCTGTTGCGAACAGAAGGCCCTGGGATCGATCACTGGATCGATTGACCAGTCTGGATCGATCAGCCAATCGATCCAGAATATCAGCCGAGCACAGTAGCCTGCTGAATCGATCACTGGATCGATTCGACCATTCCAATCGATCCGTGGATCGATTGGGAGGCCTGATATTAGCTAGAAACCCTTAGTTAAGTTCCTTGACCATTGGGGGATGTAATAGATGTCATGAATAGGTTAGATTACACCCCTTAGCATATGTAGAATAAAGAAATGATAATAGTGTAGCAAAATTTTGATTAGTACAGCTTCCGCATCTAGATTTAATGATGGTCATGGATTAGTTAGCACAGCATAATGTGATGATCGGCCTTACAGCTTAGTTAGTAGAAGGCGGGTCGTTACATGGATGGATTGTGATGATGTACAAATATTGAATTCATGTTATATATTATATATAAATATTAATGATCATTTTAAATATATTTATAAATTATTATAATGACATTTGTTAATGTCATAATAGATTAGTTAAGGTGATATTTAAAATGATTTTATAAATTATCTTTACTAAGATTTTTTACTGTCCTTATAAAAAATATAAATATCATAATAAATGTGTTTTGGTGACATTTAGTTTTATCACTGTTATGATGATAACACGACATATGAAAATGTCCTTAGAAAAAGACTTTTCTTGACATTTTAGAGTGTCGTTATATCTTTAAATTAGGACACTATTACTATTAGCATTGATATTATATAACGACATTATAAAATGTCAGGAAATTGAGGAGGGTCTAAGACAACATCACTTTATAGGGCGTTTTTGGCAGATGTCACCAAAACGTTAATGTCACCATGAATATGCTATAAGGACATTTATGTGTGTCATGATAGACTAATTTTCTTGTAGTGATAAGAGGGGTTTATTAATTTTATTATCTTGCCAATCTAGTTTTATGACAAATCAATAGTTGGTTTCCCTTTGGTCACACAAGTGATAGTAGTGATTCCGTTGGGGAAGATACTATTAAATGTGTCTAAGTGTATATCATTACTTGATACTAAGTCCATTAAATAGAATTATGCCCCTTCAGTTGGAGAAGATCACACACATCCTAAATAACTTCCTATAACCATCCATTAAGGAAGTTTGATCTAGTGATCCGCAAACAAACTCATCCGTTGTGGAGGGAGGCACTCAGAGCCAACACACAAGCTTGTTACATCACTTACAAACCAGTAATGGAGACCGTGGGATTAATATACTAATCCCTCTCCCACTTAGTTATTTAAGGTGAGGAATTTTAACCTAATCTAGCATTCATCACATGCACACACACATCACAGTAAATAAAGCAATAAATATGGAAATTAATTTTCCAACTATTATGACTTCTTCCCTCACTGTCCTCCATGTGCTTCAACCCTAGCTGATGACATCTTTAGCCACCGCCATTAGGTCAAGTCGTCGCATCAATCTTGCTTCTTATTCCGCTGCGCCTCTGGTCCTCCGATAGCACCACGCCTCGTAAAGATACGGTCCGCGACAAATATAGAATTTTACATACATCGATCCTATATTCCATAAAGGAATGTACATATATTCTAGATCGAAAAAAAAAATATATAATCCTAATAACTAATACAGCTCCTGCTGCATTTAATTTTACAATCATGCACACACAATTAAATGCCCTTGACATGTCCAAGGGTCCAATCACACACAATAAAAATATACCATAATAGTTGGAGTTTGCAACCACAAAGTTAGCACATCCTACTATTATCCTGCCTAAATTATGTATGACATATGCATAACCTATTTGAAAACCAAACACACAGAGGCAAACCCTAGCTCTGATACCAATTGTTGGTTAGTCCTAGGAAAATCATACCGGTTCCACTGTACAAAAATTTTTGTACAAGTGTCGAACCTTTCCTTAAATAACCTATTGTCTTCTTTAGAAGTTAAATTAGGAATCGCAGATGAAACTTAACATCATTGATTCCAAATTTAACTTATCTGTTCTTAATGGTTTAGATTTGAATCGCAAGCAGAACTTAACACTATTGATTCAAATCTACCTAAGTTATTAATTTCATAAATATTAATTTCCAAAATTGGCTTCCAGGACTGCATGGCGAGGCACATGGCCTTCTTGGATATGAGAGCAACCACCACCGCCTAGGCAAAGCCTTTTAAGGAAAGCTAATATTTATTTCCTTAAATAACTCTAGGTTAACCAAAAAGAACAATCGAATCACAAATTCGAAAAAAAAGAAAACACAAACTCGAAAAAACTATTTTGAAAACTCTAGAATCATATGCCTCTTGTGTTTGGTATTTCCATAAATAACTATACAAAGAAAAACTAGTATGATGCGGAAAATAATTACTAGTTATACCTTTCTTTGTAAGCAAAATAACCTCTTGATCTTCTATCGTATTCCTCTTCTTATCTCAGACGTTTTGTGGGCAACAATCTTCCGAGACGAGAACCACCAAGCTCCTTCTTCTTCAAGCTAGATTCGGCCACCAAGAATTCTCCATGAGAAGTAGAGGTCAGACAACCACCACCAAGCTTCAAGGGATGCAAGAAACAAAAACCTCCTTTCTCTCCTTCTTCTCCTAGCTTGAACCGGCCACCATCAAGAGCTCCAAGAGGGGATAAAACTGACCACTAGAGAAGAAGAGAAGAGGAGAGGGAGAACCTCTAAGTCCCGACCACACCAAGGAGAAAAAGAGAGGAAGAAAAGAATAGAGTTGCTTTTTTTATGAAGGCACCTCTACCCCCTCTTTTATAATCCTTGGTCTTGGCAAATAAGGAAATTTTAATAAAAACTTCCTTAATTCTTTTTCCATGAAAAGGAAAATTTAATTAATTAAAAATCAATTTTCTTTTCTCAATTCATATGGCCGGCCACCACAAGCTATAAACAAGGAGAGTTTTAATTAATTAAAACTTCCTAATTTGTCTCCAAAAATTTATAAAAATTTTCCAATAATTTTAATCCCTTAATGGTTAGTTATAAAAAGGAAATTTTATAAATTAAAATCTTTCTTTTAAACATGTGGATAATTTTTCAAAAGGAAAGTTATCTCTAAAAATTAAAATCTTCTTTTAATTTACAAATAAGGAAAGACATCAAATCTTTTCTTAATCTTTTGTAAAAACTTATAAAAGAGATATTTAATTTTTTAAACTCTCTTTTAAATTATGATCATGGTTAAAAAGAAAAGTTTTCTCAAAATTAAAATCTCCTTTTAATCTACAAATAAGGAAATATTTCAAATCTTTTCTTAATCTTTTGTAGAAAACTATAAAAGGAAATATTTAAATTTTAAACTCTCTTTTAAAACAATGATATCCACATAAGAAATAATTTTAATAAAAATTCCTTTTAATTTTCTAGTTGCCGGCCACCTAAGCTTGGGACCCAAGCTTTGGCCGGCCACCAACTTGGCTCATCCACTTGGTCTTGGTCGGCCCTAGCTTGGATTCCAAGCTAGCTTGGCCGCCCCCATTAGGATGGGTAAGAAGGTGGGTATGTGATGGGTATAAATCTCTATATACAAAAGGCTACGATAGGGACCGAGAGGTGAAATTGGTTTTGGTCTCCCGATGAAATTAAGCATCCAGTGTTCGCCCCGAACACACAACTTAATTCCATCAATAATAATTCATTCCACTAAAGAACTATTATTGAACTACCGCACCAATCCCAAATTATATTTTTGCGCTCCTTCTTATTATGAGTGTGTTAGTCTCCCTGTGTTTAACATGTCGGATGTCCACTAATTAAGTGAGTTACTGACAACTCATTTAATTAATATCTTAGTCCAAGAGTAGTACCACTCAACCTTATCATCATGTCGGACTAAGTCCACCTGCAGGGTTTAACATGACAATCCTTATGAGCTCCTCTTGGGGACATTATCAACCTAGATCACTGTAACGACCCGCCTTCTACTAACTAAGCTGTAAGGCCGATCATCACATTATGCTGTGCTAACTAATCCATGACCATCATTAAATCTAGATGCGGAAGCTGTACTAATCAAAATTTTGCTAAACTATTGTCATTTCTTTATTCTACCTGTGTTAAAGGGTGTAATCTAAGCTATTCATGACATCTATTACATCCCCCAATGGTCAAGGAACTTAACTAAGGGTTTCTAGCTAATATCAGGCCTCCCAATCGATCCACGGATCGATTGGAATGGTCGAATCGATCCAGTGATCGATTCAGCAGGCTACTGTGCTCGGCCGATATTCTGGATCGATCCAGACTGGTCAATCGATCCAGTGATCGATCCCAGGGACTTCTGTTCGCGACAGAGAGCGTCTGGATCGATCGGCTGATCGATCCAGAGGCCTACTGTTCGTGAGACGAATTGCCCAGTCGATCCTTCGATCGATTGGAAACCCTCGAATCAATCAGCTGATCGATTCGAGTTTCTGATTTCGTGCCAATTGTCTGATTTCAGCACTTGTTCGTGCCAAAACTACTTATAACATTTCTAAACTAAATGCCAAACATTCTAACATCACAAAAATAGTATTCTAAACATGATAGGATGCTTGATTAACTAATTCATAACATTTAACATGCTAAGGTACAAAATAACAAAATGCTAAAAGGTTCTAGTGCTTAAACAAGCTTGCTGAAATTCCCTAAGATCTCTATTCAAAGTTCCATCCCCACACATCTTCATAGCATTGCCCTCCAGCCTCCGCTAGTCCATCTTTTCTTTACCTTTATCTGCAATATAAGGAAAAGAAAGTATCTGTAAGCTTTCGCTTAGTAAGAAACCATCTACCTCACTAAAACATGCAGTCGATGCAAATCATGTTTTGAAAACATGCTATTTAAAACATGTACTGATTGAACTAAAACATGGCATGCTATCATACAATACATACCAATCAAAAGCTAGTCATGGCATACTATCATCTAAAGCATGTGTAACATGAACTGAACATAGAGCTATCATACATAATCATAAGAGTGAGCTGAGCTGAAGCATGAACTGAGCTAAACTAAAATAAGCTAGTACTGAATTTAAACTGTATACACAACTGATTTGTGAGAGTTTAAAAACTATACATATAATAGATTAAAATATATAATCATGCTGCTAATGAGCCCGGCAACTGTACGTACTATGCGCGCATCCCTAACTAGACCCGGGTTTGCAAGTCCCGAATTTAGTAGGGCTACTAGGTTATCTGAACCTAGGGACGACTGTGGGAGCCCAACCCAATGGATATCTAATCCCGTACAGTGCCACTGAAAAGTAAAATAATGAACATAAGCTAATAAATTCTTGTCTTGCTTTTACTAGGTTGTCTAAACCTAGAACTAGGTTATCTAAACCTAGAGGCGACTGTGGGAGCCCACCCATTGGACATCTAGTCCTGTAAAAGCTGATGCAAGACTAAATAAGCTGTAAAAATGCTTCTATTGCATTTATCTAAGCTACTAAAATGCCTAAGTTGCATTTCACTGTGCTAAACAATTTAATCGAACACTTGGTATGCGCTAATTCGCATCCTTTGTGTCGAAAGTCTACATACTACTAAACTAAAACATGGAATTCACACGAAAGCTACTTATACTGCAGGTGAGGGGTTTCTTACCTCCTGTTCGGATTTTCTTACGATTCTAATCGCTAGATTTCCGGAGGAGACGATCCTTTCGACGATCTTCTCGCGTCTATGCGTTCCTCTCGCGGAGGGGAGCGTCCTCGTGTCGAAGTCATCGCCGGAAAGTGCCCTTGGGCGGAACCCTAGCCTTCCTTGTGGTTGGCGCCGAGAGAGGAAGAAAAGAGAGGTGGACGGCGGTGAGGTTTTGAGGAGAGGAAAAATCACGATCCAAATAACCCTTCACTTAATTATTTCTTATTTATATTAAGTGATCTAATTCGCCCCAACTCCAACTTAAATAAAATTGATTCCCTTTCCTTTCAGCACGGCCCTGCTGGGTTCACTTGGTTACTAGAGTCACCCTATAAGACATAGAGTTCGCTAGGTCCCGGGTTCAATTCCCGCGTAGGCTATTTTCGTTCTCTATTTATTTTTGCTACTTCCGTTATTCTAAAAATTCCATAAAAATATCCTAAAATTCCAGAAAAATCATAGAATATTTCTAAAATAGTTTTGAGAATTTTCGGGCGTTACAATCCCCCATACCTTATAAAAAGTTCGTCCTCGAATTTAGAATAACTCTAGGTACTTCTGTCTCATACTAGCTTCTGTCTCCCAAGTTGCCTCTTCTGCTGTGTGATTTTGCCAAATAACTTTTACTAATGGTACTACCTTGTTCCGCAATTTCTTAACTGCTCGATCTACTATCTGAGTAGGCCGACTATCATAGCTGAGGTCTTCGCGGACTTGTACCAGTTGGGGCTCAATCACCTGGGTGGCATATGGGATGTGCTTCTTCAGCATAGAGACATGAAATACCTTGTGGACAGCTAACATCTCCTGGGGTAGCTCTAGCTCATATGCTACCTTGCCAACTCTTTTGCTGATAAGGTATGGTCACACATATCTGGGACTTAGCTTGCCCTTCTTCCCAAAACGCATTACTCCCTTCATGGGAGCTACTCTGAGGAACACTGAATCCCCAACTGAAAACTCTAAAGGTCTGCGCCGTGTATCAGCATAGCTTTTCTGGTGGCTCTGAGCTGTCTCTATCCTCTGGCGGATCTGCTGTATAGCTGCTGTGGTATCTGCCACTAGATCTGTCTGAAGTTCTAGTTCTTTCTGTTCACCACTCTCATACCAGCAGATTGGAGATCTACACCTCCGCCCATAGAGAGCCTCATAAGGTGTCATGCCGATGGTGGCATGATAGCTGTTGTTGTATGTAAATTCTGCTAAGCTCAGATATTTGCACCAACTTCCTTTGAAATCTAGGGCACATGCTCGGAGCATATCTTCGAGTACCTGATTTACTCGCTCCGTCTGTCCATCTGTCTGAGGATGGAAAGCTGTGCTGAACTTTAACTTCGTGCTCAAAGCTGACTGTACACACTCCCAGAAGTGTGATGTGAACCTACTGTCTCTGTCTGATATAATGGTTCATGGGACTCCATGTAGTCTAACGATCTCCTTGAGATACAACTTTGCTAGCTGTTCCATGGAGTACGATATCCTGATAGCTAAGAAGTGGGTTGATTTTGTCAACCTGTCGACTATTACCCAGATGGTATCAAAACCATTCGTGGTTCTGGGCAATCCCACTATGAAATCCATAGAAATATCTTCCCACTTCCATTCTGGTATCTGAATGGGCTGCAAAACTCCTCCTGGTCTCTGATGTTCTGCCTTAACCCTCTGACAGGTTAAGCAGGTGCTGACATATCGAGCAATGTCTCTCTTCATCCCAGGCCACCAAAAATGCTTCTTCAAGTCCTGGTACATTTTGGTGGAGCCTGGATGCTTCTCATAGGCAGTCTTGTGAGCCTCATCTAAAATCTTTCTTCGTAGTTCCTCCTGATCTGGAACACATAATCTGTCGCCAAAGTACAACACCCCGCTAGCGGACACTCTGAACTCTCCACTTTCTGAATTTCAGGATCCTGTTCCTGAGCTGTCTGGATGTCACCAAGCAAGGTCGACTCTAAGGTCATAGTAGAGAGCTGTCCTACTATGAGTTCAAGACCGAAATCTGTGATCTCTTTCTGTAGGGGTGGTGACATGGCTACTAGAGATAACAAGGTAGAACTGGACTTTCTGCTAAGTGCATCTGCTACCCTATTTGCTTTTCCTGGGTGGTAGAGGATGTCTATGTCGTAGTCTTTGACCAGTTCTACCCATCTGCGCTGTCGCATATTCAGATCCTTCTGAGTGAAGAAGTACTTCAGGCTCTGATGATCTGTATACACTCTGCACTGAGCTCCATACAAGTAATGTCTCCAAATTTTGAGAGCGAACACCACTGCTGCAAGCTCAAGGTCATGAGTGGGGTAATTCCTTTCATAATCCTTGAGTTGTCTGGAGGCATAGGTGATCACCTTGCCATCTTGTATCAACACTGCTCCTAGTCCCAACTTCGAGGCATCACTATATATATCGAAGCTGTCTGTATTTTCTGGTAGAGTCAGAATAGGTGCGTTGGTCAATCTTCTCTTTAGCTTGCTAAAACTGTTCTCACAGTCCTCTGTCCACTGAAATTTTCTGTTCTTTCTGGTGAGAGCTGTCAGTGGGGAGGCTATCCTGGAGAAGTCCTCTACGAATTTCCGGAAATAACCTGCTAATCCAAGAAAACTTCTGATCTCGCTAGCGTTCTTGGGTCTTTTCCAGTTACTCACAACTTCTATCTTACTGGGGTCTACCATGATACCATCCCTTGAGATGATGTGACCCAGGAAGGACACCTGATTTAACCAAAATTCACATTTTGTGAACTTGGCGTGTCTGCAATACTGTTCTCAGGTGCTCTGCGTGTTCTTCCTGAGTTCCTGAATAGATAAGAATGTCATCGATGAACACGATAACGAACTTATCTAAGTATTCTCTGAATACCCTATTCATGAGGTCCATGAAAGTAGCTGGAGCATTTGTCACGCCGAAGGGCATGACTACGAACTCGTAATGTCCGTATCTAGTCCTGAATGTTGTCTTGGGTATATCCCCTTCCTTGACTTTCACTTGATGATAACCTGATCTGAGGTCTATTTTAGAGAACACTGCTGCTCCCTTTAGCTGGTCGAACAGGTCATCTATTCTGGGAAGAGGATACCTTTTCTTGATCGTGACTTGGTTCAGTGCCCGGTAGTCTATACACAGGCGCATGCTCCCGTCTTTCTTCTTCACGAACAATACAGGCGCTCCCCATGGTGAGTGACTAGGGCGTATGAAGCCTTTGTCAAGCAGCTCCTGTAGTTGCTCATGAAGTTCTTTTAGTTCTACTGGAGCCATGCGGTACGGTGCTTTGGAAATAGGATTTGTACCGGGAATGAGCTCTATCTCAAATTCAATCTCCCTGTCTGGTGCTAAGCCTGGTAACTCTTTAGGGAAGACTGCTAGGTAGTCACATACGACTCGGACCTCTGCTAGCTGTTGGTCCTTGTCCTGACTGACAATGACTACCTGCGCTAAAAATCCCATACATCCTGAATCCATTAATTTCTGTGCCTTCAGAGCTGAGAGAAATTTCTTGGCTTTTCTCTTGGGTTCTCCGATGAACTCGAACTGTGCTTCAGCTTCAGGTTGGAATACGACTTTCTGCTTACAGCACTCGATGGAGGCACTGTATCTGATCAAGAAGTTCATTCCAAATATGACATCGTAGTCAGTCATATTTAGCACTATCAGATCACAAAAAGAGTTCTCTGTCTGCTATAATAATTGGCACTGCTCTGAGCCAGTGCGTGGATGCCATAATTTCTCCTAAAGGTAATGTTGTCAGAAACTGACTACTGAGTACCTCTGGAGGTATCGCTAACTTCTCGGCAAATGTCCTGGATATATAAGAATGGGTTGCCCCAGTATCGAACAAGACAGTTGTACTTTGCTGTAATATACTAATCTGACCTGAAACAACTGTCGAGGCATTCGCTACGTCCTCTCTGGTGAGTGAGTAGATCCTCGCATTGGTCGTAGCTGGAGGGGCTTCTAGTCTGCCCTGGCTGATCTGTGGACCATCTAAAGCAGCCTGCATCTGGTGCAACTGTGCTGGCTTGGCTTCATACTGGATCGGCTGTGGTGGAGGAATGCTGACCTTGTTTGGACACTGCTTGGCCATGTGCCCTTCTTGTCCACACTCAAAGCATCCTCGTGTGCCCTTACGACAAACTCCAGGGTGGAATTTCCCACAAGTAGCGCATTTTGGATAGCTGGGCTGTTTACTAGCTGGTCCTCCTTTTGGGTAACTCCCTGGTTTGCGCTTGTTGCTGGAGTTCCCTTTCCAGTTAGAGCTGTGGTCCTGGTGTTTCTGAATACCTGAGCCTCCTTGCCCTTTGGACTCTAAGAGGGCTTGTTTCTGCTGCTTGATATTATTCTGGTAGTGCTCGGTGGTCAGAGCACTGCTGACTAGTTCTTCGGTGGTTTGCGGCCTATGAATGCCGCCCACCACGTTCATTGTTATTTCCGGCCTCAGCATCTTGAGCATCAACCGAACTCTTTCTTTTTCTATGCTGACTAGTTCGGGGCATAGACGAGCCAATCTATTGAATTTCTTCACGGCTTCCTCAACTAATAGGTTGCCCTGACGAAACTCAGTGAACTCGTCGTAGTGGCGGTTTGTAACCCGCATGTGAAAGAATTCCTTAAAGAACTCCTTCTCGAAGTCAGCCCATGTCATCTGGTTTACTGGGCGCTTCGCTCTAATCCTCTCCCACCACATGCGTGCATCTCCGCCGATGTAAGGAGGCGCACTTCACCTTCTCATGTTCGCCACCCGTAAGCTCCATCGATTTCCAAGTTTTGAACCGTGCTTGAGCATCCCATGGTTCACTGGTGCCCGAGAAGTTCTCGCTTGACTGCCATCGGATCGATAGGCTTTTGCCTCTGCCACCGGTGTCAGAGGTGGACTGGGGGAACCTCTAAGACTACTGGCATTGCTAGGTTTGGTTCCGGGGTGACTGTGGGAGTATTCTACTGATTAGCCTTTAAGGTGGCTATCTCCTGTTGCTGTTCAGCTAGCTGCTGCTGTAACTGAGCCACTAATGCTGTAAGGTCTGGGGGAGGCACTGAACTGCCTGCCTCGTGCTGGGGCTCAGTAGCTGGGGCCCTTCTAGCTGGGCGTCCTCGTGCCATTTCTAAAGACATAGAGGATATACATAACTAAGGCAATCATGTTTATATAACTACTATCACTATCATGTTAGGTACTATCATCAATCAACATGCTACAGTATCTATAAACATGAAAGAAAGAACATAATAAAGTGAGAGACGTTTCTTACTTGGAAGCTGCAGGTTCAATGCTGATGTGTGTGTAGGAAGTATGGAAACTGCTCTGATACCACTCTGTAACGACCCGCCTTCTATTAACTAAGTTGTAAGGCCGATCATCACATTATGCTGTGCTAACTAATCCATGACCATCATTAAATCTAGATGCAGAAGCTGTACTAATCAAAATTTTGCTAAACTATTGTCATTTCTTTACACCCTTTAGCACAGGTAGAATAAAGAAATGACAATAGTTTAGCAAAATTTTGATTAGTACAGCTTCCGCATCTAGATTTAATGATGGTCATGGATTAGTTAGCACAGCATAATGTGATGATCGGCTTAACAGCTTAGTTAGTAGAAGGCGGGTCGTTACAATCACTAGGACACAGTTTCCTTCTATAATCAACAACACACACTATAAGTGATATCATTTCCCAACTTATCGGGCTTATTGATTTATCGAACTAAATCTCACCCATTGATAAATTAAAGAAATAAATATCAAATATATGTGTTTGTTATTATATTAGGATTAAGAGCACACACTTCCATAATAACTGAGGTCTTTGTTCCTTTATAAAGTCAGTATAAAAGAAACGACCTCTAATGGTTCTACTCAATACACTCTAAGTGTACTAGTGTAATTATATAGTTAAGATAAACTAATACCTAATTACACTACGACCTTCCAATGATTTCTTCCTTTTCATCTTGGTCGTGAGCTACTGTTTATAATTTATAAGGTACTGATAATATGATCCTCTGTGTGTGACACCACACACCATATTATCTACAATATAAATTAATTGAACATCTACATTTGGTATATATAAATGTGGACACTTGACCAATGTGATTCTTATAAATGTATATACAAAAGCTAGACTTTTAGTATACACTCCAACACTTAGTGGGTAGAAGAAAATAACACATGAATAATATACTGAGAGGAGATCAAAAGATGTAGTCTCAAGTAAAATACTTACTAACCAACATAGGTGTCACAAAATAATCACTAGCTAATCAAAAGTATAATTAATAGCATAGCACATTACTAACCTGCTCAATCGAGTATAACCAACAAATCGGGAGTATAGACAATACATCCAAACTTGCACGAACAAATATATGACCTACATATAGCTAGTATATAACAAACACTAACTGCAGGAGAACACTCTACCACAGATGGTCCCGTAGGCAGTCAAGGCAAATGACTAGTCACTGTCTGCGGGGGAATGCTCTACCACGGATGGTCCCATGAGTAGACAGGGTCAATAACTAGTTACTGTCTATAAGAGAATGCTCTACCACAGATGGTCGCGTGGGCGGATAGGGAATATACCAATGGTCAATAACGACTCTATCTTAACCGCGCATGGGAGACAAGATATACTAATGATCGCTAACGACCCTCTCAACCACGAATAGGAGACAATGGTCAACAGGATATACTAACGATTGCTACCCTCTCAACCACAAAGGGGAGATAATGGTCGATAGGATAATTTAACAATCGCTGACGACTCTCTCAACCACAAAGGGGAGACAATGGTCGACAGGATAATATAACGGTCACTCACAACTCTCTCAACTATGAATGAGAGACAATGGTCGACAGGATATAGCAACCAAGGGCTAGTAGGATCATCGAAATACCATACCATGGTATAATTCTACTAATGTATAGGCATGAGCCTATATAACAAGTAAGGGTCTACTAGGATACTCAATATCTTACACTGTAGCATGAAATAATAAATAAATGTTTAGCAAGATGCTTGATATCTTATACTACAGTATGATCATTCTAACAATAAACACAGAGTCAAATCATCTACTAAGGGGTCTAGCAGAATATCCAATGTTCTACACTATGGTATGGTAATATCATACATATCTATAAACACAATCAGGAATATTAAACATAACTACATAGATATCAATAGTAGATCAATATATAAGGATAACCAATAAGGTATACAACTCAAGAGTGAAATAAGACAAACTTAAGAAAAGCGAGTATCTGCAACCTCATCAAAACATGATAGTATATAATCATGCACTGTAATCAAAGCTATCAAGAAGATAAGCAGAATCTACCCACATGATATATAGATCGTGCTAACTATCTTCGCATCTGAGAGTTACATCAAGCTCGAGTCCTACAAATATATGACACAGTCGATCTAAGTACTAGAATGATCATACCAATTAACCATTATCAATTTGGTTAGAGTTCAATTAACTACTAAGTTAATTATTCTTATCATTAAATTGATTACTACCCAATCATCTCTTAATTACATCAATTTGTTGATTCACTTAATTAAACTTAAACCATGAATAAATCTGGAGGCATAGATCATAGATAAGTCAATTGATAAATCCAAGCTCTAAGCATTTATTTAATTAATCTATTAACTAATCTGTTAATAACATCTAATTACATAATTAATTAATTACCTTAACTCACTCCTGCTCTTCTTCTCCATTGGCAACGATGACTCTTGGCTGTGCCCGGTGATCGGTGAGAGCAAGGTGGTGGCTGATGGTGCAACGGTGATTGTCTGAGCTAGAATTGCTAGCAACTGCTATTTCGTGACCAAGAATGGAAATAGGCGGTGGCGACCTTCAGGACGACAATGGTCACGATGCTATAGTGGTCAGGGGAAGAAGGCAATGACGATGGCACGGGCGGGCAGAACGGAGACTGTGGTCAGGATCAGTAGGAGATCTCGAGCACCATACTCGGACTTCTATCCCGTCCACTTAAACAGAACAGCGATTTGTGACATCAAGCGACGGCGGTCTGCGACGCCAAGCAACGGCGTCGAGGAGGAGAGACAGCGGTGGTGGCAGCAGCGCACAGCACCGGCGGAGAAGCGTTGTTGCACCTTCATGAAGTCGAGACAGCGGCGGCAGGACGGTAATGGCAACGCCGGGTGGACGTGTGGCACCACGTGAAATAGCACCAACGCGGTTGCGTTGCGCGGAGGAACCTAGAGAGAAGCGACGGGACGCGGCACCACCGTCGACCAGCCTTGCGCCCGGAGGTGGGGCACCAACTGTTAGCGCGATGCGGCGACGCTGTTACCATGCGCGGGACAGCGCCGTGGCACTCGACGAAGAGTGACGACGCAGTAAAACTTAGGTTTGGAAAATTACTTAGAGAAATTGATTTAATCGACTCCGGTATTCAAAACAGACTTTAGAAAAACCTAACCCATTTATCCCTATAAAATATCTCAATATTCATTTTAAAATTTCAAAAAAAATCCAATAAATTTCAGAAAATATCTATAATTTATATAAACTTATTTTCTCGTAAATTATGCACTAAAATATATTTATTTTTCCTAATAAAATTTAATTATGTCACATTTCATTATTTTCAACTTTATCTATATTTTTAGTATATTACATTTTAGAACAAGTACATCCATTGAGAATTTTTAAACTTAGGTGAAAATTAAGTAACTTTAAATAAGTCTTTGATCAATTGCTGATAAAAAGAAGGTACAACAACTAAGGGGAAGATTGCAATGTTCAATCCATGAATCTCATCAGTAACCAAATTGTCAATGTTCCATTACGTTTAAGGGTATCCCTTATTTTGTAAATCACTCTATAATAGACATAAAACTAGAATTCTCACTTTCAAGATCTATTCAGTAGCTTAGTTGACTGTCTCCAATGTCAATCTCATGTAATTGTAAGGATGAACAAAGGGTATAAAATTTCAAAATGGAGTTACTTGAATGAGTGAACATTTGGGATTGGCGCAGAGTGACATCATTCGTCCAAATACACCATTGTCCAGTAGATTTGGCTGGACAGAAGGGAATGTGAACCCAGATGACTCTTCAACGCTAATAGTAGATTGAGGGACTTGGTTAAGTAGAAAAAAAAAAGATCAAGACTAGAATTAGACACATTGTGTTCTTATTCAAAATTGTGTATAACAAGGTGGTCACCTGCTCAGTATGTATGATGATGGTGGCAAGATATGTTTGTTAGATCATTAATGTTTTGGTCGGTTGACAGCAGCAGCCAAAACACTGAAGTAATCAATAATCAAACAAAAATGAGTGAAAATAGTCCTAAGCTAGCACAAGGGTGTGGGACTTTCAACATTTCTAGTGTAAGTTCAAGAGCAAAAACTCCATTAGGTGACCAATAAAGACCCTTAACAAAAGAAAAATGGCATGTACAAGACATGGACACAGATCTTTAAGCCTATTTTAATTATAAACAAAATAGGAGACATGCATGAGTTTTTAAGGTCTGGATGATTGCTTGCAAAAAAAAAAAAAAAAAAATTGTGCTATATGAACTCGAGAAAAGTTACTTCAGTTCAATTTCCTCTAACAAGAAAACATATAGCCATTTCAAAAAAGTTTTACCAAACCATTATGTAAGATAGAAATCAAGAATGCCAGTAAGAGGTGAGAATTGATCAAATATGAAGATGAAAATGTGACAAAAGATAGAACTGGGGATAGATATTGTTAGGATTATATAACAAATAAGATTGTTTAAACTAGCAACTCAAGTGGGACAATCAAATTGGATTTCAAAGTTCCAAAACATATTGATTTTTATGACAAAAAAAATGGTAGGAACAAGATTTGAAATCATTCTCCATTCTCCATCTTTCAATTAAATAGAAATACTACCAGTTATTGAAAAAATAAGCATAAATCGAAAATAGAGTTACATCATTGGTTAGAATGGCTGCAGAACCGAATCTATTAGAGTTAGCGACCTCTAGCTTGAACTCCTATAAAGCATTTTCCTTCTTCCTATGGCCGAGAAAGTTCAAAGAGGATAACCTATCGAAGGTCCATTCCTCCAGTGGTGCTACATAGAGAAAGAACACTAATGGCATAGCACAGAGGAAAGGAAAGAAGGAATGGCGAGGGAAGAAACCTAGCATGCAGAGAGAAGAGGAAGTGAACGCCTCTCAATGCAAAAGCTTTGCATCGGGGAAAAATGAGAAGACTACCGTTGGGAGGAAAATGTGAAGGAGAAGGCTGTCGTCGGGGGAAAACGCGAAGGAGAAGGTTGTTATCGCATGTCAAGAAGAAAATGCCAAAGGAGAAGGTTGTCCTCCGGGAGGGGCAGCTGTTGAGTGGTCGTCACACGTTGGGGAGAAAATGTGAAGGAGAAAAATGTGATTATGAAGTGGTTTTGGCCTAATTATGTTTTAATTAGCAAAGGTCACAATAACTGATTCGAGCCATAACAAAAATGTTAACTCATTCAACTTATTACTTTAGCACTGAGACATATGAATTTTATTTTATAACTTACTGTTTCATCGAATATATATTATAAAGTAAAATGTAAGATAAAATTAAAAGTGAGGCTTGCATTTTTAAATCTATGAAGTCTAAAATTGTATTTACTACATTAAAATTATTACCGAAGTTGATTATCATATATATTACTCCGTAATTACTAATTGCCGAAGTAAATAGTGGCAAATTCTATTATCCATTTTCACATAGTGAATTGGGGATTCCACCACCGAGGTAGAATATTCTAAAAGGCTGCTTGAATTAAAGACTATCATCTATGATGTAGGATACCATGTTTCATTGGTAAGGATATAGAGATGTTTAATCATAAAGATGGATGCTCATACGATAAGTTTATCGAACAACCTTCACACAGACTTTCCAAATGATTATCATTTATCGAGTGGATAAGTCTTTGGTTGTGGTTGTACACTAGTAGTTCTTATGACCTAAGATAATACTGAAACTCTATATGCTAGGATGCACTCTGACTCATTTACCGACTCCACTAGTGTCATCAGTTGGTGAGATTGGGTATTGAGTGTTGGGTTTTTCGGGCCGCGAAAATCGCTTTTCGCGTCGCGGAAACCCCGAATCACCCAAAGCCGTAGATCCGTGCAAGGAAAAACCGAATGAAATACAAGTACGAGTTTCAAAACTTTAGATCTACTCCTAGATCTATGTGTTAAGAGCTTTTACCTTTGAAGCGTGCCCTCGCAAAATTCCCGCTCGTCCAAGGTACGTGTCGGATCTCGAAAGTATCAAGGTAGATACTTCTCTAGTGATATCCACACGAACAAGGAGTGCTCTCTAGCACTCAAGGATGGAGAAGAGAGCCCCAAGTGTGCTAGCACTTTCTAGAGCTCTCGGATAGAATTTGAAAAAGGGAGAAAAGAGAGAAAAACAAGAAGACTCTCACATACTCAACTAGTAGTATCCTCTTCTTGTGTCCTTCACACTCTCTTATCTTTTCTTGGATGAAACTCAACACCTTCTCACCTTCCAAAACCCCACGGCAACAGCAAGAAGGAGAGGAGGAAGAAGCAAGGAGGAAGAAGAATGAAGTGAATGCACCATAATACCACACAACCAAAACCTCCACCACTAATGTGTGGCCGGCCACATCTTGTAACCTCCCCATTAATGTGGCCGGCCACATTAAAGCCAAGGGGAGGGTGTAACCTCCATGAGGTGGCATGTCTCATGAGGTGGAGGTGATGTGGCAAGGATGAGCCATCCTTATGATGTGGCAATACATCAAGTCAAACATGATGTTTCAACTTCTATTTGGTCAAGTCAAAATTGACCAATTTCTTCTTTATTGAGTTAAATCCAACATTTGATTCAAGTCAATTTCAATTTAATTAATCTCAATTCATTAATATAAATTGACTCAATGAATCAAATTTAAATTAGACTCATTCAACAATTGAATCTAATTGAGTCTAACTCAATAAGTCTAATTTGAATCCAATCTTTGGTGCATCATATAAACCTAATCCAATTGGTTCATCATATGAACCTAATCTCCATCCACTTATTCTTTGTGTGTGACCCAATAGGTTCTTGTAACGTTGGCAATGTTTCTAAACTCCTTTAGAAACATAAGCAATGAGCGGCATCTAGCAATACATCATTGCTACCCAAGTTACAAGAATGTTGAGATCCAACATCACCTTGTGACTACTAATTGTGACTCCTCACAATATGTGACATTGTCCTTCTATCCTAGACATCTAGATTGATCAATATGAGGTATAGACCGTGTCATCCTCTAATCAATCTAAATCTTGAACTCCAAGTAGATTCACTCGATCAAATGAGCTCAACATCTAATGTTGACTCATTTGGGCATGGCCATGCACTTAGTGGTCTCACTCTATCAAGAATACCGATGTCGCTCCCGTCATATGGGAGGGATATATCCCATCTACATCACTCACATCCCTCTACATAATTCATTATATACCCAGTAATCGCCTTTATAGTCCACCCAGTTACGGGTGACGTTTGACGAAACCAAAGTACATAACTCCTTATGTAGGGATCCATGGTGACTTCAGGTCTAAGGACTAATAGTCATACTAATAGCCACATGAGAAAGTATATGACACTCATATAACGATCCATGATACTTTCTCATGGCGGGTCATTCAGTATATATTCTCCAATGCATACCCATGTGTCAACTTGATATCTCCATATCCATGACTTGTGAGATCAAGTCATCGAGTTGACCTACATGCTAGTCTTATTGCATTAACATTGTCCCTGAATGTTAATACTCGACTAGGAATGATTTAGAGTAGTGTTCCCTATATCATCTCACTATCGGTTCAACTAACCGATTGATATAGGTGAGAACTATCTACTTAAGGACATTATTATACTTAGTTTATTTGGCACCAATACAAGTATGTATAATAACCAAAATCCAAATGCCTTTATTTATATAGAATATGATACAATAAGTCCAAAATACAATCATCAAATGATTGGCTCTAGGGCTCTAGCTAACAATCTCCCACTAGCATTAGTGTCAATCAATGTAGGCTCTAAGCCCAAATGACCTAGTGTGACCATCATGCTTCTTCTGTGCCAAAGCCTTGGTCAAGGGATCTGCGATGTTAGCCTCTGTAGGTACTCTGCAAATCTTCACATCTCCTCTCTCGATGATCTCTCGAATGAGATGGAAGCGTTGTAGTATGTGTTTGGTCCGCTGGTGTGACCGAGGTTCCTTCGCCTGTGCTATAGCTCCATTGTTGTCACAATAGAGCTCAATGGGGTTAGCAATGCTAGGAACCACCCCAAGTTCAGTGATGAACTTGCGGATCCAAACTGCCTCCTTTGCTGCCTCTAATGCAAAGAATGTACTAGAATCGCCATCGATCCTCGCTCAACTCTTTCACCGACAAGACCACCATTAATGCAAAATGCGAACCCCGATGCGATCTATAGTCATCCTGGTCGGTCTGGAAGCTAGCATCACTGTAACCCTTTACAGCTAGCTCATCACTGCCTCCATATATCAAGAAATATTCTTTAATCCTTCTTAAGTACTTAAGAATATTCTTGACCGCTATCCAGTGACTTTCACCTAGATCTGACTGGTATCTGCTCGTCATGCTCAAAGCATACGAGACATCAGGTTAAGTACATAGCATGGCGTACATGATCGATCCTATGGCTGAGGCATAAGGGATCTGATCCATGCGGTCTCTCTCCTCTCTAGAAGAGGGACCTTGAGTCTTCGAAAGACTCACGCCATGTGACATCGGCAGAAATCACTTCTTGGAGTTCGGCATGGCAAACCGTAGGAATACCTTGTCAATGTATGTACTCTGACTTAGGCCAAGCAATCTCTTAGATCTATCTCTATAGATCTGTATCCCTAGAATGCGGGATGCCTCACCTAAGTCCTTCATTGAGAAGCAACTCCCTAGCCAGGTCTTGACAGACTGAAGCATAGGGATGTCCTTCCCAATGAGTAGTATGTCATCCACATACAATATGAAGAAGACAACTATATCCCCTACAATCTTCTTGTAGACACAAGGTTCATCTTCATTCTTGATGAAACCAAACTGTTTGATTACATCATCGAATCGAAGATTACAGCTCCGAGAAGCTTGCTTTAGTCCATAAATGGACCTATGCAGCTTGCATACTCTACTAGTATGCTGTGGATCTCCAAAACCCTCAGGTTGTGTCATGTACACATCCTCGAGTAGGTTTCCATTCAGAAACGCGGTTTTGACATCCATCTGCCATATCTCATAGTCATGGTAGGATGCAATAGCAAGCATGATCTGAATGGACTTAAACATCGCTACTGGAGAAAAGGTTTCATCATAGTCAATACCATGAATCTGCTTGAAACCTTTAGCTACCAAGCGACCCTTATAGATAAGTCCATCCATGTCAGTCTTTATCTTAAAGACCCACTTGCACCCAATGGGTTTTACCCCTTCAGGTGGATCAATCAAAGTCCATACTTGGTTGGTGTACATGGATTCCATTTCGGATCTCATGGCCTCTAGCCATTTCTCAGAATCTGGTCTCATCACAGCTTCCTGATAGGTGGTAGGCTCATCTTCTATGAGCACAACGTCATCATGGTCAGACAAGAGAAATGAGTATCTCTCAGGCTAACGACGTACCCTATCAGACCTACGAAGAGGTATGTCTACTTGAACTGGTTGTTGTTCCTCAACTCTTTGTGGAACAACATCATCCACAACACTTTGTGGTTCCAGTTCAATTTCCATCGAGGCATCAGTGCTATTGTTCGTATCTTAAACTTCTTCAAGATCGAACGCGCTCCCACTAGTCTTTCTAGAAACAAGGTCCCTTTCTAGAAAGACCCCAGTCTTTGCCACAACTACCTTGTGCTGACTGGAAATGTAGAAGTAATATCCCTTAGTTTCCTTGGGATATCCAATAAAGTAGCACTTGTCAGATTTGGGTCCTAATTTGTCTTAGACTTAACGTCGTACGTAAGCCTCACAGCCCCAAATCCTCATGAAAGACACCTGGGAATCTCTCCCAGTCCATATCCTATATGGTGTCTTTATCACGGCCTTGGATGGAACTCGGTTAAGAATGAAAGCTGCCGTGTCTAGAGCATAGCCCCAAAGGTATGTCGGAAGATCAGTGTGACTCATCATAGATCGTAACATATTTAATAGGGTACGATTCCTCCTTTCGGATACACCATTCCACTGTGGTGTTCCAGGAGGAGTGAGTTGGGATAGAATCCCACACTCAGCTAGGTAGTCACGAAACTCATGGCTAAGGTATTCTCCACCTCGATCTGATCGAAGTATCTTAATACTCTTGCCAAGCTGGTTCTGTACTTCATTCTTGAATTCTTTGAACTTTTCAAAGGATTCGGACTTATGTGTCATCAAGTACACATAACCGTATCTACTGAAGTCATCAGTAAATGTGATGAAGTACCTATAACCGCCTCTAGCAGCGACATTGAAAGGGCCACATACATCACTATGTATGAGTCCTGACAAATCAGTCGCTCTCTCGCTGTGCCCACTAAAGGGAGTCTTGGTCATCTTGCCTCGTAGGCATGACTCGCATATCTCATATGATTCAAAATCAAATGAGTCCAACAAACCATCCTTATGGAGCTGGGATAAGCGCTTGTCATTTATATGACCTAAGCGACAGTGCCAGAGATAGGTGTGGTTCATATCGTTCGATTTAATCCTCTTGGTACTAACGTTATAGATAGAGCTCTCAAGGTCTAGAATATAGAGTCCGTTCATCAGAGGTGCACTACAATAGAACATATCGTTTAAATAGACAAAACAACATTTGTTCTTTATTATAAACGAGAATCCTTTCTTGTCCAAACAAGAAACTGATATAATGTTCTTAGTTAATGCAAGCACATAACAACAATCATCTAACTCTAGTATAAGCCCAAAGGGCAGAGATAGAAAATAAGTCCCTACAGCAACAGCAGCAACCCGTGCTCCATTGCCTACTCGTAGGTCTATCTCGCCCTTTGTCAATGCTCTGCTATTTCTCAGTGCTTGTACATTAGTACAAATGTGCGAAGCACATCCGGTATCTAATACCTACGACGAAGAAATAGAGAGGTTGACTTCTATAACATTTATACCTGAAGTAGAAATCTTATTTCTCTTCTTGTTAAAATCTTCCAAGTATCTTGTGAAGTTCCTCTTCCAGTGCCCTGCTTGTCCTTGATATAGTTGACGAAGATGTTCAACCATATCATAAGCACACATCAACTCATGTTGCTTCTGAAGCTCAGAGTTCATGGTTGCGAGCATTAGACATGACACATCTAATGCGTCATCTTGATGCTTCTTGTAAGCATCCCGGTCAGCTCGCGTGGCAGTGGCAGGAGGAGCCTCCGGAATGGGCTGCTCCAGAACGTACAGTTTACGTTCCTGAGTGAGAACTATTCTCAGGTTCCTGTACCAGTCCAGGAAATTTGCTCCGTTGAGCTTGTCCTTCTTAAGGACAGAACGCAGGGAGAAAGAGTTCATATTCGACGTCATGGTTATCTACAACAGAAAATTTGCAGAAATAAATATCATATTCTTTTAAATCATTTAATTAGGCCTTTAATTAAATGATGCTCCCACTGAATTCTATAATTCTTGTGAGACAAGATCCACATCATACTAACCCTTGAGTTGGCTTTGGCTAATACGCCCAAGGCTTAGTATGATCGGTAGGTAACGATTACCAATTACATCTCTATGCAACTCTTGTTTATAAAATCAATATCTGCATTTATATTAAAACTCGAGTTAGCTTTGGCTAATACGCCCGAGAGTTAATATAGATGTGATTTTGACCTATCTTTTCCAACCGTTGGAAGAATGCCTATAGTTGACTCGATCTAACCGAGCAACTAGGAATACTCAATCTAATTGAGTTTGTATTCACCCATGCATTGATAGGCGGGACCAAGATTGTCCCTCCGTACCCTACCAAGATAATATGTATTGCTCTGCTTTGGCAGATTCAACAATACATGTTATCGAGGTAGTGATAGGTATCACGGCACGGTTAGGCATTTAGAGTTGGTTCGATCGAGATCTAATCTAATCGAAAAAGGATGCATCTTGTGCACGACTTAGATCTAATCTAATCGCAAGGGTTGCATCATGTGCACGACTTAGATCTAATCTAATCGTAAGGCACTAATTAATTAATTACTTATTAAACATGCATCATATACATAAGCAATTAACTAATTAATCTATTTGTGATTTAGTCATGGCCCCACTATGATCTTCTCAAGCCAATGAGAAGATCGAATAGTCAACCTAGGGTCAACAGCTTCTCCAAGCTCCTCCCTTTTGACCACCTTGTGTTGCTCGTGCCCGCCTCGGAACTCCGTCTCGTGTGGACCCTCCACCGCTCCAATTTGTACATTACAATTTGAAACTCGAGTTACATTCGAGTCTAAATCTAATTTACAACCAGAATATATGAGAAAGGCACGACGCGCAGGTCGCGGAAAAAATAAAAACATACAACACGCGTAAACACATAACGGCACGCAGGCCGTATTATGAATTACAACACAATCCAATCATATTGGGTTTTTGGGCCATGACTATCACAAAATTAATATATAATTCAAAATTATATATTTTAATAATTTTCTATAATTTTAAAATTAATTTTTACTATTTTACGAGTAAAATTTCCTCCGTCCTCGCTTTTAGCTGAAGCGCAATCGCTGGAATCGGACATGGCAAGGGCGCGTAGGCCTTCCCACGATCTAACCATCGCGAGGGTTCCTTTCGATCCAACAGCTTAAACTCACCGTCCCAAAACGATTTGGGTCGAGACATTGCTAAAAATCTTCGCCAGTTCTTAGCGATTTCGGTGTAATGAGCAACTCATATGGTTAGGGCAATACCTACCCACGATCTAACCATCGTGAGTTGCCTTTACGATCTAATGGCACCCAAGCCCGCTATCGCAAACGGATTTGGGGCAAAACGAAGTCGTTTTGAAAAAACTTCCCGGTAGCCGAAGCCAAATACTTGTGCTTCGCTTCTACGGAAAAATTACCCATAAAACATAAAAACTAAATTTTACAGAAAATCACAGAAGGTTTAGTTTTCATAAAACCAAAAATTAAACTCAGACAAGCCTTGCACGTGGCTCGATACCATTGTTGTTTTTCGTGAAAAATCGCTGTCAAGAAACCCCGAATCACCCAAAGCCGTAGATCCGTGCAAGGAAAACCGAATGAAATACGAGTACGAGTTTCAAAACTTTAGATCTACTCCTAGATCTATGTGTTGAGAACTTTTACCTTTGAAGCGTGCCCTCGCAAAATTCCCGCTCGTCCAAGGTACGTGTCGGATCTCCAAAGTATCAAGGTAGATACTTCTCTAGTGATATCCACACGAACAAGGTGTGCTCTCTAGTACTCAAGGATGGAGAAGAGAGCCCCAAGTGTGCTATCACTTTCTAGAGCTTTTGGATGGGATTGAAAAAGGGAGAAAATAGAGAAAACAAGAAGACTCTCACATACTCAACTAGTAGTATCCTCTTCTTGTGTCCTTCACACTCTCTTATCTTTTCTTGGATGAAACTCAACACCTTCTCACCTTCCAAAACCCCACGGAAACAGCAAGAAGGAGAGGAGGAAGAAGCAAGGAGGAAGAAGAATGAAGTGAATGCACCATAATACCACACAACCAAAACCTCCACCACTAATGTGTGGCCGGCCACATCTTGTAACCTCCCCATTAATGTGGCCAGCCACATTAAAGCCAAGGGGAGGGTGTAACCCCCATGAGGTGGCATGTCTCATGAGATGGAGGTGATGTGGCAAGGATGAGTCATCCTTATGATGTGGCAATACATCAAGTCAAACTTGATGTTTCAACTTCTATTTGGTCAAGTCAAAATTGACCAATTTCTTCCCTGTTGAGTTAAATCCAACATTTGATTCAAGTCAATTTCAATTTAATTAATCTCAATTCATTAATATAAATTGACTCAATGAATCAAATTTAAATTAGACTCATTCAACAATTGAATCTAATTGAGTCTAACTCAATAAGTCTAATTTGAATCCAATCTTTGGTGCATCATATGAACCTAATCCAATTAGTTCATCATATGAACCTAATCTCCATCCACTTATTCTTTGTGTGTGACCCAATAGGTTCTTGTAATGTTGGCAATATTTCTAAACTCCTTTAGAAACATAAGCAATGAGCGGCATCTAGCAATACATCATTGCTACCCAAGTTACAAGAATGTTGAGATCCAACATCACCTTGTGACTACTAATTGTGACTCCTCACAATATGTGACATTGTCCTTCTATCCTAAACATCTAGATTGATCAATATGAGGCATAGACCGTGGCATCCTCTAATCAATCTAAATCTTGAACTCCAAGTAGACTCACTCGATCAAATGAGCTCAACATCTAATGTTGACTCATTTGGGCATGGCCATGCACTTAGTGGTCTCACTCTATCAAGAATACCGATGTCGCTCCCGTCATATGGGAGGGATAGATCCCATCTACATCACTCACATCCCTCTACATAATTCATTATATACCCAGTAATCGCCTTTATAGTCCACCCAGTTACGGGTGACGTTTGACGAAACCAAAGTACATAACTCCTTATGTAGGGATCCATGGTGACTTCAGGTCTAAGGACTAATAGTCATACTAATAGCCACATGAGAAAGTATATGACACTCATATAACGATCCATGATACTTTCTCATGGCGGGTCATTCAGTATACATTCTCCAATGCAAACTCATGTGTCAACTTGATATCTCCATATCCATGACTTGTGAGATCAAGTCATCGAGTTGACCTACATGCTAGTCTTATTGCATTAACATTGTCCCTGAATGTTAATACTCGACTAGGAATGATTTAGAGTAGTGTTCCCTATATCATCTCACTATCGGTTCAACTAACCGATTGATATAGGTGAGAACTATCTACTCAAGGACATTATTATACTTAGTTTATTTGGCACCAATACAAGTAAGTATAATAACCAAAATCCAAATGTCTTTATTTATATAGAATATGATACAATAAGTCCAAAATATAATCATCAAATGATTGGCTCTAGGGCTCTAGCTAACATTGAGCCTATCCGAGAGTCAAGGCGATGGATGTTGGGGGGTGTGGTGCTCCTGTTGACCATTGGTGGACTCCGAGCTAGAGGATCCTGCAATCACAAGAGCGACAGTGCTAAGCCAGGGAGGAGTTCCTTGGTGATGGCCCTCCGACGCTCAAGTCAGTCACTGGTGTGGAGGCAATGAAGCGGAGAAGTAGAGTAACAGTGTGTCTACAGTAAAGATTCGCATACCTCCGTCGAAGCTTGGGGCCCTTTATATAGGGCTCTGATGGCGTGCATGCACGCTCCTCAAGGTGTACATGCTTCTCAAAGCTTTCCCTAAAAAGACGTATCAAGAAAGCGACTCTGACACCATATCTCAATGACCCGAGCATATCTCTAACACGACAGTGGAAGCTTCCGCCATACGATCCTCTACCTGGTCATGCCTCCAACCATGCCATATGTCGGTGGCACATGTTCCCATAAGGATATCAACTGATCCTCCTTTTGTCTGTTAGTGGGTCGAGCGGGATGGCCGCTCGGCCAGCTCTCAGCCACCATCCGGGTGGTTTGGTCCTTGGGCCGAGTGGAGTGGCCACTTGGCCAACATTACACTGTCCGAGCTTCGTTGTTGTGCCAAGCCATATCTGAGTGTGACTACTCAGCTGCGATCCCATTTCACTGGTTCCAAGGTTCAATATAAGTCCGAGCGAGTTGGTTGCTCGGCGTATGCCTCGCCGGCACAGTTTCTGAGCGTCGGAAGCTCAGTATGCGATCGAGCTATGGTAACATCAGGTTGATATTGGCTTAGCTATCTTTCACATCGGTCGGGCAAGTGGGTTGTCCGACCGGCTAGTGATACAGGGGCGTTCACTGCCTAGACTTTGACTTCCACCATGGCAATGCCCTTCTGAGGGCTGAGCCCTTATCACCGGATCACATGTCTCCCCCTCAAGTCTAGTCGAAGGAGGCTGCAAGTCTGACTGACTGGACAACAAGAAGCATGGAGATCGGTTGACCGATCGACCATCATATTAGTAGGACTCCGATCAATTCGCCAAAGAGTGTCAGTCAGCCTCGATACCGATCCTTGTAGCCGATCGACGCTCCAAGTATTTGCACTTGGGCTTTCTCCCTCAGTGTCCTCGGACGTGTGAAGCAATGCTGACATCACCATAATCTCTTCGAAATTCATGCAAATCACCCCCGTTAAGCCGAGCACGCACCCACGCCTGATAATGGTGCCCATTAAATGTGAACCAGTGAGGGAATGCCATGTGTCGCTACCGCAAGCACCCCATGTCCGAAGCAACAGGCCCTGACGCGACGTCTGGCGGTTTGAATTCCACAACTGGATCTCCATCTAGGGTTTTACGCCCTAGAGGCCCCTTCCCCCTTACCTTTGAGTTCTGCTCTACTTGGTCGAGTCGCAGGTTTATAACCTCGCAGAGCCCTTCCCCCTTACCTTTAAGTTCTGCTCAAGTGCCCGACGATTCCTGTGCAATCATTGTTCCGGTGACTTCCCGTCTTCTTCTGCGGCAACCTTTTCTGCTCTTTCTGTAAGCTCTCCTCGATCTTTTGCAATTCTTTTGGATCCTTGCCTCTTTCCCGTGTTCGTTGTGCTTTCTGTCCATCTTTATCTCTATTAACGTCATGTTCTCTTATTTTTTGGCAATGGCCAGCTCTCCTCAGCCGCCTGACCCCGCTCTTGGTCTCTAGTACAGTACCATGGAGACCAGATTTTATGCGGGCGACGCTGAGAGCCTTAGGAATGTCTACGATATCCCCTCTGATCATGATATAATCTTGGCCTCCCCGCCCGATCGACCAAATGACCCGCCAACCAGCACTATTTATCTTTTCTGAGACCAATTTGTGGTCGATCTTTTATTCCCGATCCACCCCTTCATCATCGAAGTTTGTAACTATTTTTGTGTTCCCCTCTGCAACTCGTACCAAACTCTTTCCATTTGTTGTGTGACGTCGTAGTTTTATTTCCGTTGCACGGCATTCCCCTGATCTCGCGTGTCTTCCATTATTTTTGCCATCCCAAGCAGTCTGAGCTGAGGACTTTCCTCTTTTAGTTGCAGGTCGGGCTAGTCTTTTTTGATAAGATGCCTACTTCCAACAAGCATTGGAAGGAGTAATTTTTTTATTTTTGCGTCTTCCCGAGCAGCCATGCTACAGAACGCACTAGCAAGTCGGCTTGCCCCCTCAACCCGATCTGAAGAAGTACAAGAGCCGGCCAGACTATCTTCACGTAGAGACCATGCTGGTCGATCAGAAATATGACATCCATAAACTGCTGCTGGAAGGAGTCATGCACCTCTTCGGCCTGAGTCCGATCCGATCCCGACTCCCGCGCGACATAGGTAAGAAACTTCTTGGGTTCTTTCCTTTGAGTCTAACTGATTTCCTTTTTTCCTTTTGCAACCTAGATCATGATGCGAGCACGGGTGGACAGCTATAGCAAGCTGAAAGATGTCGAGGTCGAGGTGGTCACTACAAAGGAGTTGGTGAGTCACGGCTTAGCATCGGTTGACTCCCACGAGGGCACGCCTACTGGGAGCGAGGAGACGCCCGCTATGGGCGAAGGCACCGCCGGCCAGACGGCAAGCATTGAAGTGGCTGGTGACCCACTCCCAACACCCAAAGCATAGCCTACCGCTCGGACCGGAGGCTCCAACTCTTCTGGTGAGGGAGTGCCCCTTGCTAGGCACAAGAGGCACCACACGAACAATCCATCCCACTCCACCACCTCGGTTGTGGGGGTCATCGAGCGGGTCAGCACCTCTTCTCCCGTGACCCTCCCTACAATGGCGGAGGTTACTTCATCCGACCGGACCCCGTCGCTGGTCGAGATGTCACCAAAGACCCTTGCTACCTAGCCAGTCGCATTTCTGCCGCCTACCCAACGAAGACCATTGTGGTCTAGGATCGGTCCTGTGTCCACTGCCGCACCTTCCGGTCCGGTGGCCTCCTCCCAGCTGGACCCGAGCGGCCGGTGATCCGTGATGGCAGTCCTCAACCTCCCAACAAAGGACTACCTCGAGCAGTGCATCGTCCGCATATCCCCGAGCACAAGATTTTGATTCGCGGGCCACTTGCCGGCGTTTGGGAGGAAGCAAGGGCCCGAGCGGCGACGATGTCACCAGGGGCGCTTGGTAACAGCCACCTGCAGATGTCCACCGAGGTACTTATTTCATCAATAATTCATAATTTACCTCTGATCGGCCCTCAACATTTTCTTGTTTATCTATAGTACTGGGTGGATAGCGTGACCATGTGCCAGCGGCTCGCTTTTGTAGAGGACAAACTGAAGAAGCTCAAGATCTCGGGTGGCACCTCTTCCTCCGAGGGGCCATCGGTCACTGAGTTAAAGACGATCTAGAGAAGACCCAGAAGCTCCTTGAGGCCAAGCAGAAGAAGTCTGCCGATCAAGAAGTCCGGTTGGGGTAGCTCAAGGCACAGGTGAAAACTTATGATAAAAAGATCGAGCTGGTCATGACAAGGAAGAAACAAACCATTGTCGATCTAGAGCTGAAGAACCAGGAGGCTCGGCAGCTTGCTCAGAAGCTCAAAGAAGTCGAGGACTTCCTGATTACTGAGCGGGGCTGCCGCTCGGCTGGAGAAGCCTCTCTGAAGGGGAAGCTCAAGGATGCTGAGGGCACCCTGGAGGCCTCCCGCTCGGCTCTAGTGACCTACCGGGAAGCTGAGCTGGCTAGGTTCGAAGTGCTGAAGCAAGCTTACCTCCGCTCAGACCAGTTCACCGACAAGGTTGTCCAGCGGATCATCCATGTCTTCGAGCTAGCCATCGACGGGACGCTTCAGCAGCTCAAGACGGGCGGCCACCTCCCCTCCGAGACGACGGATAGCATCATTAATCGCAACAAATTAAACGACTTGATGCCTGATGATGTTTTTGATTATATAGAGTAAGGTTGAGCCTCCATCTTGTAAAACATTTTGAAGCCTCATTGTATGCCCACCGATCGACGGTTCTTCCTTTTGATCAATGAATTATCTGCCCGCTTGGCAGGCTTTCTCTTTAAAATGTTCCTCATTTGCTTGCATGTTTGGCCCTAATCCTTCCATATGGCTATAATCATCATCTATCTTTACGATTTGTGCCCTCTTAGGTTTAAGGTCCCCGCTCGACCGTCGATAGAGACATGGGTTCAACGTCACCGCTCGACGATTTTTCGAAGACTTGGGTTTAAGGTCACCGCTTGACCATCGATGAAGATATGGGTTTAACGTCATTGCTCGACGATTTGTCGAAGACTTGGGTTTAATGTTGCTACTCGACAATTTGCCGAAGACTTCGGTTTAAGGTCGCCGCTCGACCATCGATGGAGACATGGGTTTAATGTCACAGCTCGACGATTTGATGAAGAGTTGGGTTTAACGTTGCCACTCGACGATTTACCGAAGACTTGGGTTTAAGGTCGCCACTCGACCGTCGATGGAGACATGGGTTTAACGTCACTGCTCGACGATTTGACAAAGACTTGGGTTTAACGTCGTCGGTCGATGATTTGCTGAAGACTTGGGTTTAAGGTCGCTGCTCGACCATCGATGGAGACATGGGTTTAATGTCGTTGCTCGACTATTTGTTGTGTCGTTCAGCACAGAGTTCAGAATTTGAATCCTTTATTTCTTCCCTGCATACAAGGAGCACAGGGATATAAATATGCATTGATTATTACATCGGCGTACCTCTGACCCGGCTTGGTAAGGCTGGAGATGGTTCGTGTTCCACGGCCACTCCAGTCGTCGTCCATCCTCATCCTCCAAGTAATAGGCACCCGAATGGAGCTTCTCCACGACTTTGAAGGGTCCAGCCCAGGGGCTTCTAGCTTGGTGACGTCGCCGACCGACTTTACTTTCTTCTATACCAGATCGTCAACCTGGAACGACCTCAGGATCACCCTCCGATTATAGTTCTGCTTCATCCTCTAGCAGTAGGCCATCAACCGGACGGCATATTTTGCACGCGCTTCGTCCACCAAGTCTAGCTCTAGAAGCCTCCGCTCGGCATTATCCTCATTATAGTGTTGTACCCGGTCGGATTCGACTCTGACTTCGACGAGGACGACCGCTTCGCCGTCATACACTAGGTGGAAAGGAGTTGCCCCGGTCTCTTCCTTAAGAGTCATGCGGAGCGCCCACAGCATGCTGGGGAGCTCGTCGACCCAGTTACCTCCCATATGATCGAGTTGAGCGCACAAGACACAGAGGATTTCCCGATTGGTGACCTCTGCTTGCCCATTGCTCTATGGATAAGCTACGAAAGTGAAGGTCTGCTGAATGTCATACTGTCTGCACCACTCTTTTAGTTTCTGACCTGTGAATTACCTTCCATTATCTGAGATGAGCCGACGGGGGATGCCGGATTGGTAGATGATGTGCTGCCAAATGAACTTCATGACCATCTGCTCAGTTATTCTTGCCAGTGGCTCGGCTTCGACCCATTTGGAGAAATAATCCACTACGACGAGCAAGAACTTTCGCTGACCTGTTGCCATGGGGAATGACCCAACAATGTCCATGCCCCACTGATCGAACGGGTAAGAGACTGTGGACGCCTTCATCTCCTTGGTCGGTCGGTGTGAGAGGCTATGATATTTCTGGCAAGACAGACAGGTAGCCACCATTCAGGCGGCATCCTCTTGGAGGGTCGCCCAGAAGTATCCGCCCAACAGGATCTTCCGCGCTAGTGAGCGGCTGCCCAGGTTTCCTTCACAAGATCCTTGATGTACCTCCCGTAGTATGTAGTCGACGTCTTCCGACAAGACGCATTTAAGTAGAGGCCTAGAGAAGGCCTTCTTGTAGAGTTGATCCCCGATCAGGGTGAATCAACCAGCCCTTTTCCTCAACAAGCGAGTCTCCTCCTAATCGAACGGTGTAGCTCCCGACCGCAAAACTCTGTCAATGCCTACCTCCAATCGTTTGGGAAGGTAAGCCCCTCCATCCGGTCCATATGAGCCACTAGGGATACCTGCTCGATCGGCTATTCTATGACGATTGGTGATAACGAGCTGTCTAATTTGGTCAGCTCGTCGGTCGCCTAGTTCTCTAACCGGGGGATCTTTTGTATGATGACTTCCCGAAAGTTGGTCTTTAATTTTTTGAAGGCTTCGGTGTAGAGCTTGAGTCGCGTGTTACTTATCTCGAATTTCTCGGTCAGCTATTGAGCGACCAATTGAGAGTCCGAGTGGATGAGGACCTTGATGGCTCTGATGTGCTAGGCGGCTTGCAGGCTGGCTATGAGCTCCTCGTATTCGTCTTCATTGTTTGTTGCCCTGTAGTCCAGCCAAACGGGCAACTGCATCCGATCCTCTTGGGGAGAGATGAGCAATATGCCGACTCCGCTCCTACCAAGTAGACAAACCATCCACATATATCCTCCAAACGGCTTCTGGCTTGGGATTTTGTACCTTAGTAACAAAATATGCTAAAGACTATGCTTCGATGGTCGTTTAGGGATGATATTAGATGTCGAACTCGCTGAGCTTCGTCGTCCATTTGATTAGCCACCCGGACGCTTCTAGATTGAGGAGGACCCGTCCCAGGGGGATATTGGTCATTACAATGATGGAGTGAGCGAGGAAGTATAGGCGAAGCCTCTGAGTGGTGAGCACTAGCGCGTAAGCCAACTTCTCGAGACCAATATAGCGAGATTCAACATCTTTTAATATATGACTTAAGAAATACACCGGTTGTTCCTCATCGTTCTGCCTAACTAGAGTCGATCCGACTGCGTGTTCGGTCGAAGATTGATAAATTCGGAGGGGCTCACCGACAACTAGCTTATCTAGTACAGGTAATGAGTTAAGGTACTCCTTAAGTTCTTCGAACGCCCAGTCGCACTCCTAGTACCATTGAAACTTGGTGGCTCGGCGCAATATCTTGAAGAATGGTAAGCTCCGGTCGGCTGATTTGGAGATAAATCGAGACAATGCTGTTATCCGACCTGTGAGACGTTGGGCTTCCTTCAAATTCCTTGGCAGCAGCATATCTTACAGTGTTTTTACTTTGCTAGGATTTGCCTCGATGCCCCACTCGGTGATGATGTAACCTTGGAATCGCCCGCTCTTTGCGCCGAATAGACACTTGCTTGCATTCAACTTGATTTCGTATGTCCTGAGTGTCCAGCAGGTCTCCTCGATATCTATACATAGGTCAGCTACTCGGAGGGATTTGATTAATATGTCGTCGACATAAACCTACATGTTACGACCGATCTGCCATTGGAATACTTTATTCATCATCTTATAATAGGTAGCTCTGATGTTCTTTAGTCCAAATGGCATAACATTGTAACAATACGTCCCGTTGGTCATAATGAAGCTGACCTTTTCTTGATCTTCCCGGACGAGCGACACTTTGTGATACCCTTGATAGGTGTCCAACATGCATATCAGCTCACACCCAGTAGTGGAGTCTACCATCTGATCAATCCGAGGCAGCGGGTAAAAGTCCTTTGGGCATGCCTTGTTGAGGTCCTGGAAGTTTATGCAGACTCGCCACTTGTTGCCTAGCTTTGAGACCAGCACTACATTTGTGAGCCAGCTTGGGAATTGAACTTCTCGTATGTGGTCGGCCTCCAGCAGGTTCTCTATTTCTGCCCAGATAATCAAATTTTGTTCGGTGTTGAAGTCTCTCTTCCTTTGTTTAACTGGTCGAGCGCTCGGTCGTACATGAAGTTCATGTTGTGCGACGCTCGGGGAAATCCCGGGGAGCTCATGCATCGACCACGCGAACACATCATGGTTTTGCTGGAGACAGGTGATCAACTCCACCTTTTGTTCAGCTTCCAGATCGGACACTATGAAAGTTGTTGCTTTCGCTCGGCAAGGATGGATTTGGACTTCCTATTTTTCTTTATATACTAAGGTAGGAGGCTGTTCAGTAATAGCACTAACCTCTAGCCATGGGGTCTTCCGAGTGGACCTAGCCTCGGTTTTGATCATTTCAACATAGCATTACCGAGCAGCCAATTGGTCAGCTTTTACTTCCTTGACTTGGTCATCTACCAGGAATTTGATCTTTTGGCAGTATGTTGAGACTGCTGCTCAGAACTTGTTGAGGGTCGATCAGCCTAGGATGACGTTGTAGGCCGAGGGGGTATCTACTACGATAAAGTTGGTGGTTCTGGTCCTCCTGAGTGGCTCCTCTCTAAGCGATATGGCCAACTTGGTTTGGTCGATCGGCAAAACCTTGTTGCCCGTGAATCCATACAGCAAGGTCATCATTGGTAGCAACTCACCTCAATCGATCTGGAGCTAATCGAAAGCCTTTTTGAAGATTATGTTCACCGAGCTCCTAGTGTCAACAAAAATTTAGTGAATGGTGTAATTTGTGATTACCGCTCAGATGATGAGAGCGCCATCGTGGGGGACTTCTATGCCTTCTAGGTCCCGGGGTCCGAAGCTGATTTCGGGCTCGCTCATCTTCTCTTGGCTACATCCTACGACATGAATCTCCAACCGCCGAGCGTATGACTTCCTGGCTCGATTAGAGTCACCGCTGGTCGGTCCGCCGGCGATGATGATTATTTCTCCTCGAGCGGTATTACTTCTGTTTTCTTCCTCCCGAGTGGATGACCTATTCTGCTCGCGAGAGTTAGGGGATGATCAACACTTTCCCTCTACTGATGAAGGTGCTATCGCCCAGGTGATTTTCTTGCATCCTCCTGTCGTCTGGCAGATTGATGCCCATGTTGTCAGTTGGGAGAGGTAGATCGGTGACGATAGCCCCTTGGGGTCAGTCTGGTGATTAGTGTTAGACCGCAGCAATCACGTGTGTTGTGCGACGTCGACTGGTGGAAGGACCAGAACATAGGTGTCCATATCTTACCCGTTGATGCCTTTGGTCGATCAGAAGCCACATGGTGTACGGCATGCGCCATTATTTCCTGGTGGGGCCGGCCTTCGGCTCTTGGCTCTTTCGGCGGTTGGTGCCTGCTCGACTGTCGTCGTTCGGTCGACACCGAGGGCTCGGCTGGTGCCTCCTTCCTTCTCGCCGCCTAGGTCTCTTCCACATTTATATACTCATTAGCCTTCTTGAGCATGTGGTAGTAGTCGCGGGGTGACTTTCTGATAAGCGATCGAAAGAAATCCCCTTCGACGATCCCCTGTGTAAATACATTCATCATGGTCTCGGATGAGACCGAGAGGATATCCATTGCTACCTGGTTGAAGCGTTGGATGTACGCTAGGAGGGTTTCTCTCGGCCCTTACTTCAGGGAAAATAAACTGACGCTTGTCTTTTGGTAGCGCCTGTTGCTCGTGAAATGGTGTAGGAAGGTCGTTCAAAAATCCTTGAATCTTTGTATCGATCCGTCCGACAATCTTTTGAATCATCATTGTGCTGATTCGGAGAGTGTCGTAAGGAAGACCCGGCACTTCAACCCATCCGTGTACTGGTGAAGTGTAGCCGCATTGTCGAACTTTCCCAAATGATCATCCGAGTCTATCGATCCATTGTATTCTCCGATAGCCAAAGGAGCATAGTGCCTTGGAAGTGGGTCGCGTAATATTGCTTCAGAGAATTGGCGGTTGATCCGTTCATGAGACGCGCTGCCTTGAGGAGCCTTGCCTTTTTGAGCGTCCTGAATAGGGGCTTTATCTGAAGAGGACCCTCGCTCTTGATTCACCTGCACGATTTCTAAGAGTGTTTGGAACAAAGCCCGGTGGAATGGTATTAGGGCGGGCGGTGCCTCCCTATGGGTGTCGATCGACCTTTTGTTTTGTCCCGAAATGGAGAGCTATTCTGGCCGATCCTCGTGCGCCGCTCGGCCCCTCGATGCCGATGTTGCCTGCTGTGCCAGTCGATTGGCTAGTGCCTTTTGCTATTGTTGCTCGACTATCTTCTGAGCTCTAACCTGTACGAGCATGTCGAGCTCCTCTTAGGTGAGCGTCACGGTGTGAAATCGTCTAGCATCTTCCATTTTCTCGGCTCGGATGCAAGTTGCATTTCCATAGACGACCCCAAATTTGATCCTGTCTGAGAGTCGAGACAATGGATGCTAGGGGACGTGGTGCTCCTGTTGATCATTGGTGTGTTGGAGTGTATACTAAAAGCCTAGCTTTTGTAAACATTTATTTTTGAAATAAAAGAAACACATTGGTCAATATCTGCATTTATTTGTTAAATGTAATTGTTCAATTAAATTATATAGTAGATAACATGGAGTGTGGTGTTACACTCAGAAGATCATGTTGTCGGTTCTCTATAAATTATAAACAGTTGCTCACGACTAAGATGGAAAGAAACAAACCATCAGAATAGTCGTAGTGTAATTAAGTATTAGTTTATCTTGACTAATAATTTACACTGATACACTTTAAGTGTATTGAGTAAGATCATTTAGGTAAGTTCTTTTTTTACTGACCTAGTAAAAGAACTAGACCTTAGTTATTATGGAAGTGTGTGCTCTTAATCCTAATATAATAACAAGCACATATATTTAATATTTATTTCTTTGACTTATCAAAGGGTGAGGTTTAGCTCGATAAATCAATATGATCGATAAGTTGGGAAATGATATTACTTATAATGTGTGTCGTTGATTATAGAAGGAATCTGTGTCCTAGTTATCTAGGTTGAGAATGTCCCCAAGAGGAGCTCATAAGGATTGCCATGTTAAACCCTGCAGGTGGACTTAGTCCGACATGACAATGAAGTTGAGTGGTATTACTCTTGGAGCTAGATATTAATTGAGTGAGTTGTCAGTAACTTACTTAATTAGTGGACATTCGTAATCTTAAACACAGGGAGACTAACACACTCATGATAAGAAGGAGCCCATAATGTAATTTGAGATTGGTGCGGTAGTGCGGTAATAACTCTCTTGGAATGAGTTATTATCGATGAACTTGAGTTGTGTATTCAAGGCGAGCACGGGATACTCAAGCTCATCAGAAGGCCAAAACCAATTTCTCCTCTAGGTCCCTATCGTAGCCTCATTATAGCCTCAAGTCCATCCAAATGTAAGGCTCTTCTTAGTGTCCAAGAAGTGGGATGGTCCAATGCTTGGTGACCAAGCAAGGGTCGGCCACATCCTCTTTATAGGGGCCGGCCCTATTGCTTGGTGACCAAGCATGTAGGGGTCAGAAAAGATTAATTCAAATAGGAGGGGTGTTTTGAATTTTTAAAATCTTCTCTTTGTAGAAACTATAGGTTTTAAAGGAGAGTTTTTAATTTTTAAAACTTTCCTTATTTGAATTAGACCATATGTTTTAATAGAGAGTTTTAAAAGTTTTAAAACTTTCCTTTTTTAACCATCCTCATGGTTTAAGAAAAAAAAGGAAGATAAGTTTTAAAATTAAAGTTTTCTATCATCATGTTAAAAAAGAAAATTTTGTAAGAGAAGTTTTAAATTTTAAAACATGGTTTTAATTTTTAGAACTTTCCTTTTTTAACTTCTACTTTAGGAAAGAGAGCTTGTAAAATTTTATAAGAGTTTTTCTTGTAAAATTTTATAAAAATATATTTCCTTTTTCCCCTTGATGAGGTGGTCGGCCACCTTGCTTGGTGCCCAAGCAAGTGGCCGGCCATATTAAATTAATTAAAATCATCACAAAATTAAAAGTGGTGATTGATTCAATCAAGAGGAAAGAAAAGGAAAAATAAAAAGGAAAAAGGAAAAACTCTTGGATGATTTTATTTTTTGTAAAATGTTTTTCCTTATTTGCCTTGGGCAAGTAATATAAAAGAAGGGGTGAGGGGGCTTCATGAGACACAACTCTTATTCTTTGGCTTGGAGACTCTCTTGGTGGCCGGCCCCTCTCTCCCTCTCTTCTCCCTTTGCTCTCTTTTCTATTGTGGTGGTGGTGGCTGAATATTACAAGGAGGAGAAGTTCTTTTGGGTGGTGTTCATCTTGGAGGATCGTCGCCCACACGACGTCCAAGGCGAGGCGAGGAATACGGCAGAAGATCTCGAGATCATTAGCTTACAAAGAGAAGGTATAACTAGTAGTTTTCTTCCGCATCATACTAGTTATTTTCTTTGTAAGAATTCTAAATACAAGAGGCAATTAGATCTAGATTTCGAATTTATTTTTCGAGTTTGTGTTTTCTTCTTTTTCGAATTTGTGATTCGATTGTTCTTTTTGGTTAACCTAGAGTTATTTAAGGAAATTAAATATTAGCTTTCCTTAAAAGACTTTGACTAGGCGGTGGTGGTTGCTCCCATATCCAAGAAGGCCATGTGCCTCGCCATGCAGTCTTGGAAGCCAATTTTGAAAATTAATATTTAATGGAATTAATAACATAGGTGGATTTGAATCAATAGTGTTAAGTTCCGCTTGCGATTCAAATCTAAACCATTAAGAACAGATAAGTTAAATTTGTAATCAATGATGTTAAGTTCCGTCTGCGATTCCTAATTTAACTTCTAAAGAACACAATAGGTTATTTAAGGAAAGGTTTGACACTTGTACAAAAAATTTTATACAGTGGAACCGGTACGTTTTCCTAGGACTAACCAACAATTGGTATCAGAGCTAGGGTTTGCCTCTGTGTGTTTAAAATTCAAATAGGTTATGCACATGTCATACATAATTTAGACAGGATAATAGTAGGATATGCTAACTCTATGGTTGTAGGCTCCAACTATTATGGCATTTAGATATTGTGTGTGATTGGACCCTTGGACATGTCAAGGGCATTATTTTGTGTGCATGATATTGTATGTATCAAATACAACAGGAGCTGTATTATTTTTAGAATTTTATTTTTTTTTCGATCTAGAATACATGTACATTCCCTCGTGGAATATAGAATCGATATATGTAAAATTCTATTTTTGTCGCGGATTGGATTCTTGCGAGGCATGGTACTTTTGGAGCACCAGAGGCGCAGCGATGACTCGACCCAATGGCGGTGGCTATAGATGGCAGCAGCTAGGGTTGAAGCATTCTGAAGACAGTGAAGGAAAAGGCCATAATAGTTGGAAAATTAATTTCCAAATTTATTACTTTTATTTACTGTGATGTATACTAGCATAGGTTAAAATCCTCATTTTTAAATAACTAAGTGGGAGAGGGATTTTAATAAATCCCATGGTCTCCATTACTGGTTTGTAAGTGATGCAACAAGCTTGCGTGTTGGCTCTGAGTGCCTCCCTCCACAACGGATGGGTTTATTGCGGATCACTAGATCAAATTTCCTTAATGGATGGTTATAGGAAACTATTTAGGAGCGTGTGATCTTCTCCAACTGAAGGAGCACAATCCTATTTAATGGACTTAGTATCAAGTAATGGTATACACTTAGACGCATTCAATAGTATCCTCCCCAACGGAGTCACTGCTATTGTATTGTGTGACCAAAGTTGTAACGCCCGAAAATTCTCGAAACTGCATTATGAACATTCTATGATTTTTCTGGGATTTTTAGATATTTTTCCGAAATTTTCCGAGTAGCGGAAGCAGCAAAAATAAATAGAACCGCAAAATAGCTTAGGCGGGAATCGAACCCGAGACCTATGGTTTAGGGATAATGTTAGTAACCGGTTGAACCCAGCAGGGCCGTGCTGAAAGGAAAGGGAATCAATTATAATTATAATTGGTTTGGCCGAATTAATTATTTAGTATAAATAGGAAAACATAAGTTGGTTTGGTTTATTTTGTGTTGGTTCGGCAACTCATCCTCACCCTAGCCCTCACGCTGACTCCTCCTCCTCCTCTTCCTCACGCACGGCACACCAAGCCCCAAGGGCCAAGGGAACTTCTTCCGGCGACGACTCCAATACGAAAAAGGTTCTTCTCCGCGAGAGGAACATGAAGACGCTAGTGGATCGTCGAGAGGATCGTTTCCATCGGAAAACCAGCGATTTGAATCGTAAGAAATTACGAATAGGAGGTAAGAAACCCCTCACCTGCAGTATAATAGCTTCCGTTTGAGTTTTTATGCTTTAGTTAGGATGTATGCAGATTTTTTTATCGATACCTAGGGTGTTTTTAACTCTCTTCGTAGATTAGGGATTCAGTTGAGCACCTCTAGACGGGCCAAACATGTTTTCCCTCTTCAGATAGGAGGTTAGACGTTGTCGGGTGCCTAGAGGTGGTCTCCCTAATAGGAGAAGAGTTAGAGCATCCTAGGTGCTCGATTAAAGGTCTAACTCAGTAATAGACAGTTTAATTAACTGATTAAATGCACTAGAAGCATTTAAAACAGCAAATTAGTTTTATTTCAGCTTATGTAGGACTACAGTCCCATGGGTGGGCTCCCACAGTAGCCTCTAGGTTCAGACAACCTAGTTCTAGGTTCAGATAACCTAGATTCAGCAAAATAAGTATATAGCAGTGGCACTGTACCGGATTATATATCCACTGGGCTGGACTCCCATAGTCGTCCCTAGGTTTAGCTAACCTAGTAAACCCTACTAGATTCGGAACTTGCAATCCCGGGTTTAGATAGGGATGCGCGCACAGCAAGTACAGTTGCCGGGCCCCTCAGCAGCATGTTTAGTATTTTCACTTATTATATGTATAGCTTTTCAAATTCACAATCAGTTATGTGAGTTCAGCTTGGTTTCAGTACCAGCTCAGTTAGTTTAGTACGGATCATGATCAGCTTAGTTCAGTTCCCTGGTTTGTTTTCAGTTTCAGTTTTCATGCTCAGCTCTATTTTCGCAAGTATGATAACTTATGTTCAGTTCTTGATTGCTATGCTTGTATGATCACATGCCATGCCATGTTTAGCCTAGTCAGTATATTTCAAATAGCATGCTTTGAAAATCATATCTGCATCGTATGCATGTTTTTGTGAGGTAGATGGTTTCTTACTAAGCTTTTTAGCTTATAGATACTACTTTTCTTATATCTCTGTAACGACCCACCTTCTGGGTACTGGCTGTAAGGCCGGTCGCTACAATTATGCTAAACTATACTGTGCGGAAAGCTGGGCTAATTAAAATTTTGCTAAACTATTATCTTTAAAATCTGATCTTAGTATTCTAGGTGTACCTAGGAGTTGTACACATGCTAGGGGAGGTGTTTACAACTGATAATAAACTTCGGATCGATCCACAGACCGATCTACTGATACTGGTACGGTAGGAACCTCCGGATCGTTCAACCGATCGATCCATAACTAGGCTGCGATTCTGTACGCTGCTGGATCGGTCTGCCGACCGGTCAGTGAGACCGATCAGTGGCTTACTGATCGGTCTGCTGACCGATCAGTGAGCCGCGATCCAGCTCCTGATCGATCCACGGATCGATCAGGGAACGAACAGAAAGTTTCTGTTCGCAGAAACCAGATCCCTGATCGGTCTACCGACCGATCAGAGACTCCCTGATCGGTCTACTGACCGATCATGGGTTTCTGATTTCGAGCTGAAACTCTGATTTCAGCAGATTTCGTGCCAAAATCAGTGAAACAGCTCTACAAATGCTAATAACTATTCTATCATGCATTGGGCAACATACCTCTACTTAATTTATGCTCTTTGTTTTGTTATTACAGTTCATGTTTATATGCCTACTGCTTGTTAGTATGTGATAGCTTTTAAACATGACATCAGTAGTTATATAACTGTGATTACATTAGTTATGTTATGTTCTCTATGTCTTTAGAAATGGCACGGGGACGCCCAGCTAGAAGTGCACTAGCTACTGAGCCCCAGCAAGAGGCAGGCAGTTCAGTGCCTCCTCCAGATCTTACAGCATTAGTGGCTCAGTTACAGCAGCAGCTAGCTGAACAGCAACAGGAAATAGCCACCTTAAAGGCTAATTAGCAGAATACCCCCACAGTCACCCCGGAACCGAATTTGACGACTCCGGTAGTCTTAGAGGTTCCACCAGCTCAGCCTACAGCGCTAGCGCCAGCACCGGTACCAAGACCAACAGTCCCAGTAGCTGAGCCAAGAAAGGAAGCCTATCCGATCCAGTGGCAGCGGGTCAAGCCAGAGAACTTTTCAGGCACTAGTGAACCATGGAAGCACGATGGAGCTTCAGCCAGAACACGAGAAGGTGAAGTGTGCCTCCTTAGCCTGACAGAGACGCACGCATGTGGTGGGAAAGAATCGAGCGAAGCGCCCAGTGAACCGGATGTCATGGGCTGACGAGAAAGAATTCTTCGAGGAGTTCTTTCACATACGGGTTACAAACCGCCACTACGACGAGTTCACCGAGTTTCGTCAGGGCAACCTTTCGGTTGAGGAAGCCGTGAAGAAATTCAACAGTTGGCTCGCCTATGCCCGGAGTTAGTCGGCAGAGAAGGAACGATCGGTTGATGCTCAAGATCTGAGGCCGAGATAGCGATGAACGGGTGGTGGCATACATAGGCCACAAACCACGGAGGAGTTAGTGGGCGGTGCCTTGACCACAGAGCATTACCAGAACAGCATGAAAGTCTCCTCGAGTCCAAAGGCCAAGGAAACTCTCACACTCAAAAAGCAAAGAGGCCACAACTAATCGGAAAGGAACTCCAGCAAAGAAGCGCAAATCGGGAGTGACCCAAAGGACCATCTATGGCGACCCATTATCCAAAATGTGCTACTTGGGAAATTCCACCCGGGGTTTTGTCGAGGGCACACGAGGATCTTCGAATGTGGACAAGAAGGGCACATGGCCAAGCAGTGCTCGAACAAGACCGGTCTTCCTCAGCCACAGCAGATTGAGGTCAGCCAGCACAGCTATATCAGATGCAGGCAGCTCTAGAAGGTCCACTTATCAGCCAGGGCAAATTAGAAGCCCCTCCAACTATGGCGAATCGGATCTACTCACTCACCGAGAGGACGAGCTTATGCCTCGGTGTCACAGGTCGATTAGCATTTTTCAAGATAATGCTATCGTTTCGATCTGGGCAACCCATTCATATATAGCCCGGATGTTCTCCAAAAATTAGAAATACCCTCGGAGGTACTCAGTGGTCGGTTTTTGCAGGAGAGATCATGGCATCCACGCACTGGCTCAGAGCAGTGCTGGTCATTATAGCAGACAGAGAGCTCTTTTGTGATCTAATAGTGCTAGAAATGACCGACTATGACGTTATCTTTGGAATGGACTTTCTGATCAAGTACGGTGCTACCATAGAGTGTCGTAAACAGAAAGTCATCTTCCAACCTGAAGCGGCAATGCAATTTGAATACAGCGGGGAACCAAAGAGAAAGGCCAAGAAGCTACTCTCAGCTATGAAAGCACAGAAGCTACTGGATTCAGGATGTACAGGATTCCTAGCACATGTAGTCAACGTCAGCCAGGACAAGAACCAACAGCTAGCAGAGGTTCGAGTCGTATGTGACTACCCAGCAGTCTTCCCTGAAGAGTTACCAAGCTTAGCACCAGACAGGGAGATTGACTTTAAGATAGAGCTCATTCCCGGTACAAATCCTATCTCCAAAGCGCCTTACCGTATGGCTCCAGCAGAACTGAAGGAACTTCAGGAGCAATTACAGGAGCTGCTCGACAAGGGTTTCATATGCCCGAGTCACTCGCCATGGGGAGCGCCTGTATTGTTCGTGAAGAAGAAGGATGGAAGCATGCGACTGTGCATAGACTACAGATCACTGAACCAGGTCACAATCAAGAACAGGTATCCCCTTCCCCGAATCGATGACCTGTTCGACCAGCTGAAGGGAGCAGCAGTGTTCTCTAAGATTGACCTCAGATCAGGATATCACCAAGTCAGAGTCAAGGAGGGTGACATACCGAAGACAGCATTCAGGACCAGATACGGACATTACGAGTTCGTAGTCATGCCTTTTGGCGTGACAAATGCTCCAGCTACATTCATGGATCTCATGAATAGAGTATTCAAAGAGTACTTAGATAAGTTTGTTATCGTGTTCATCGATAACATCCTTATCTACTCAGGAACTCAGGAAGAACATTCAGAGCACCTGAAACTAGTATTGCAGACCCTTCAGCAGAACCAGCTATACGCCAAGTTCACGAAATGTGAATTTTGGTTAGATCAGGTGTCCTTCCTGGGTCACATCATCTCAAAGGATGGTATTATGGTAGATCCCAGCAAGATAGAAGTCGTAACTAACTGGAAGAGACCTAAGAACGCCAGCGAAATCAGGAGCTTTCTGGGATTAGCAGGATATTACAGAAAGTTTGTAGAGGACTTCTCCAGGATAGCCTCCCCACTGACAGCTCTTACCAGAAAGAACAGGAAATTTCAGTGGACAGAGGACTGAGCGAGCTAAAAAGGAGATTGACCAGTGCTCCCATTTTGGCTCTACCAGACAACACCAGCAGCTTTGACATCTATAGTGATGCCTCTAAGTTGGGACTAGGAGCAGTACTGATGCAAAACGACAAGGTGATCGCCTATGCCTCCAGACAACTCAAGGATTATGAGAAGAATTACCCTACTCATGACCTTGAGCTCGCAGCAGTAGTGTTCGCTCTCAAAATTTGGAGACATTACTTGTATGGAGCCCAGTGTAGAGTATATACAGATCATCAGAGTCTGAAGTACTTCTTCACTCAGAAGGATCTGAATATGCGACAGCGCAGATGGCTAGAACTGGTCAAAGACTATGATATTGATATCCTCTACCATCCCGGAAAAGCCAATAAGGTAGCAGACGCACTCAGCAGAAAGTCCAGTGCTACCTTATTATCTCTTACAGCCATGTCACCACCCCTACAGAAGGAGATCGTAGATTTCGGTCTCGAACTCATCGTTGGACAGCTCTCTACTATGACCTTAGAGCCTACCTTGCTTGGTGATATTCAGTCAGCTCAGGATCAGGACCCTGAAATTCAGAAAATCAAGCAAGGACTAACAGAATCAGAAAGTAGAGAATTCAGAGTGTCCGATAGCGGGGTGTTGTATTTTGGTGACAGACTCTGTGTTCCAGATCAGGAGGAGCTACGGAGACAGATTTTAGATGAGGCTCACAGGACTCCCTACGCAATGCATCCAGGTTCCACCAAAATGTATCAAGACCTGAAGAAACGCTTTTGGTGGCCCGGGATGAAGCGAGACATCGCCAGATATGTTAGCATCTGCCTCACCTGTCAGAGGGTCAAGGCAGAACATCAGCGACCAGGAGGAGTTCTGCAGCCTATTCCAGAATGGAAGTGGGAGGATATCTCTATGGATTTCATAGTGGGCCTGCCCAGAACCACGAATGGTTTTGACGCCATCCGGGTAATAGTCGACAGGTTGACTAAATCAGCCCACTTTTTAGCTATCAAGATATCCTACTCCATGGAGAAGCTAGCTCGCTTGTATCTCCGGAGATCGTCGGACTTCATGGAGTCCCATGTACCATTATTTGAGAGAGAGGCAGATTTACATCACACTTCCGGGGTGTACAAGTCGACATTGGGCACGGGTTAAAGTTCAGACAAGATTCCATCCGCAGAGACAAATGGTCGAGAGCGTAAATCGGTACTAAGATATGCTCGTGTGCCCTAGACTTCAGGAAGTTGGTGCAAATATCTGAGCTTAGCGAGTTTGCATACAACAACAGCTATCGTGCCACTATCGGCATGACACCTTATGAGGCTCTCTATGGGCGGAGGTGTAGATCTCAAATCTGTTGGTATGAGAGTGGTGAGCAGAAGGAACTAGAGCTTCAGATCTAGTAGAAGATACCACAGCCTATCTGAGGATCCGCAGGAGGATAGAGATGGAGCCGCCCTTGAAAAGCTATCTTGATACAGTATGAGACCCTTAGAGTTTCATTGGGATTGGTTCCTCGAGTAGCTCCCATGAAGGAAATGCGTTTTGGGAAGAAGGCAAACTTAGTCCCGATATGTGGGACCATACCTTATCGGCAGAGAGTGGGCAAGGTAGCATATGAGCTAGAGCTACCGGAAATGTCATTGTCCACAACGTATTTCATGTCTCCATCTTTGAAGAAGCATACCCCGATGCCACCGGTGATTGAGCCCGGTCAGTGCAGGATCCCAAGACCTCGGCTATGATAGTCGGCCTATTCGGATAATAGACCAGCGGTTAAGAAATTGAACAAGGAAGTACCATTAGTCAAAGTTATTTGCACGATCCACACAAATTAAGAGAGACAACTTGGGAGGTGAAGACATGAGATGTACCGAATTATTCTAAGTTCGAGGACGAACTTTTTATAAGGTATGGGGAGTTGTAACACCCGAAAATTCTCGAAACTGCATTATGAATATTCTATGATTTTTCTGGGATTTTTAGATATTTTTCCGGAATTTTCCGAGTAGCGGAAGCAGCAAAAATAAATAGAACCGCAAAATAGCTTAGGCGGGAATCGAACCCGAGACCTATGGTTTAGGGATAATGTTAGTAACCGGTTGAACCCAGCAGGGCCGTGCTGAAAGGAAAGGGAATCAATTATATTTATAATTGGTTTGGCCGAATTAATTTTTTAGTATAAATAGGAAAACATAAGTTGGTTTGGTTTATTTTGTGTTGGTTCGGCAACTCATCCTCACCCTAGCCCTCACGCCGACTCCTCCTCCTCCTCTTCCTCACGCACGGCACACCAAGCCCCAAGGGCCAAGGGAACTTCTTCCGGCGACGATTCCAACACGAAAAAGGTTCTTCTCCGCGAGAGGAACGCGAAGACGTGAGCGGATCGTCGAGAAGGTCATCTCCACCGGAATTCTAGCGAATAGAATCGTAAGAAGTTACGAACAGGAGGTATGAAACCCCTCACCTGCAGTATAATAGCTTCCGTTTGAGTTTTTATGCTTTAGTTAGGATGTATGCAGATTTTTTATCGAAATCTAGGGTGTTTTAACTCTCTTCGCAGATTAGGGATTTTGTTGAGCACCTCTAGACGGGCCGGACACGTTTTCCCTCTTCAGATAGGAGGTTAGACGTTGTCGGGTGCCTAGAGGTGGTCTCCCTACTAGGAGAAGAGTTAGAGCATCCTAGGTGCTCGATTAAAGGTCTAACTCAGTAATAGACAGTTTAATTAACTGATTAAATGCACTAGAAGCATTTAAAACAGCAAATTAGTTTTATTTCAGCTTATGTAGGACTACAGTCCCATGGGTGGGCTCCCACAGTAGCCTCTAGGTTCAGACAACCTAGTTCTAGGTTCAGATAACCTAGATTCAGCAAAATAAGTATATAGCATTCAGTATTTTACTTTCAGCAGTGGCACTGTACTAGATTAGATATCCACTGGCCTGGACTCCCATAGTCGTCCCTAGGTTTAGCTAACCCAGTAAACCCTACTAGATTCGAAACTTGCAATCCCGGGTTTAGATAGGGATGCGCGCATAACAAGTACAGTTGCCAGGGCCCATCAGCAGCATGTTTAGTATTTTCACTTATTATATGTATAGCTTTTCAAATTCACAATCAGTTATGTGAGTTCAGCTTAGTTTCAGTACCAGCTCAGTTAGTTTAGTTCAGTTCCATGATTTGTTTCAGTTTCAGTTTTCATGCTCAGCTCTATTTTCGCAAGTATGATAACTTATGTTCAGTTCTTGATTGCTATGCTTGTATGATCACATGCCATGCCATGTTTAGCCTAGTCAGTATATTTCAAATAGCATGCTTTGAAAATCATATATGCATCGTATGCATGTTTTTGTGAGGTAGATGATTTCTTACTAAGCTTTTTAGCTTACAGATGCTACTTTTCTTATACTGCAGATACAGGTAAAAGAAAAGTGGACTAGTGGTGGCTGGAGGGCAATGCAGACCAAGATGTGTGTGGGAGGAACCTGGAATAAAGATCTGAGGGATCTAGTTTTATTTTACTACGCATTAGAACTTGAAACAAGTCTAGTTATTAAAGTCTTGTTCTCTTTTCCCTTATGCTTCGCATTCTAGTATGGTTAATGGTATGAACTAGTGAACATGCATTATATTATGTCTTGAATGTTGCCCAATGCATGATAGAATAGTTATTAGCATTTGTAGAGCTGTTTCACTGATTTTGGCACGAAATTTGCTGAAATCAGAGTTTCAACTCGAAATCAGAAACCCCTAATCGGTCAGCAGACCGATCAGGGAGTCTTTGATCGGTCGGTAGACCGATCGTGAATCTGATTCGTCAGACGAAACTTTACTGGTTCCTCCCCGATCGATCCGTGGATCGATCGAGCTCATGACTCAGCGATCGGCGGCGAGATCGATCAGGCCAACGATCTCACCGACCGATCGGACCAGCTGGATCGGTCCCGATCGTATGTGAATCGCTGACCTAGTTATGGATCGGTCGGTGAACGATCGAGGTTCTAGTACCAGATGTCGATGGATCGGTCTGTGGATCGATCCGAAGTTTATTATCAGTTATAAACACCTTCCCTAGCATGTGTACAACTCCTAGGTACACCTAGAATACTAAGATCAGATTTTAAAGATAATAGTTTAGCAAAATTTTAATTAGCCCAGCTTTCCGCATAGTATAGTTTAGCATAATTGTAGCGACCGGCCTTACAGCCAGTACCCAAAAGGTGGGTCGTTACAAAAGTGAAACCGACTATTAATTTTATTTGCCATAAAGTTAGGATGACAAGATAATAAAATTAATGGGTTACACCCTCCTCTTACAAATGTTGAATTTGTATATGTCCACACTAACGTGACATGCAATATTCACAGTGATTTGAGGTGTTGGTTAATTTAAAATAGTATTGTTTGAGGAATCAATATTATTCTAAATTTAGAGTCTTGACCAAAGTTTATTTTTGTGATTCTTAGGATGACTTTTAACCCACTGGTCATTATACTGAAAGAGAACAAACTTACTGGTCCCAACTATATCGATTGGAAAAGAAACCTGGACATTGTTCTTACTGTTGAAAGCTATAAGTTTGTACTGACTGAGGCTTGCCCTGATGCACCTGACGGTGACTCTAACCCAGAGGAGATTGAGTATCATAAGAAATGGGTAAAAGCTGATGAGATGGCGTGGTGTTACATTTTGGCATCAATGTCAAATGTATTGCAACATCAGCATCAAGATTTACCAACAGCTTATGATATAATGAACAATCTCAAAGAACTCTTTGGGCACCAGAGTCGGACTGCTAGGTAAGAGGCAATGAGAAAGCTAATGGCAGCCACCATGTCTGAGGGGACACCCGTAAGGGATCATATCCTCAAAATGATGGCTTATCTAAACGAAATACAAGTTCTTGGAGGAAAAATCGATGGGGAAACCCAGGTCGATATAATTCTCCAAACGCTACTCAGAAGTTTTGAGCAGTTTCGCCTGAACTATAACATGAACAAAAGAGAGTATACGTTGGCGGAACTTCTGACAGAACTATAGGCAGCAGAAGGTATTTTTCGTCAAAGTTCTCAAATTCACTATGCTGAAAATGGTTCTACTTCTAAGTTGAAAGGCAAGAAGAAGAAGAAACAGGTCTTTTCAACAAAGAAGGTGAATAAACCTCCGGATACAGGACAGAAAGTTGGAATGAAGAAGCTAAAGGGCAAGTGCTTCATCTGCAAGCAGTCTGGACATTGGAAAGCGGACTGTCCTCGTAGGAACCAGAACAATAAAGTTATATCTCATACTTTAGTAGTTGAAACATGTTTAGCGGTGTTATCTACCAGCACCTGGTGTATAGATACAAGAGCCACTGATCATGTCTGCAATTCTTTGCAGGGATTCTAGGAAACCCGACGACTATTTGATGGAGAGATAACTATCTACATGGGCAATGCTACTAAGGTGGCGGCTGTTGTAGTGGGAGACGTCTACTTATCATTTGATAGGAATAGAAATTTGATTTTGAGAAATTGTCTTTATGTACCCAATTTTAGAAAGAATTTAATTTCAATTTCTAAACTGTATTTGGATGGATATTCAATTTCCTTTAGTAACAATGTCGTTATAAAGAGAAATAAGGTGATTATCTATTCTGGTGCATTAGTTGGCAATTTATACACTTTAAATCCAATTTCTCCCACAAAGCAAAATATGGAAATTAATAACACATCTTCTAACTCTAATAAGAGAAAAGAATCTTCAGAAATGAACCAAACGTATCTTTGGCATCTAAGGCTTGGACATATTAACTTAAGTAGGATTCAAAGGCTTGTAGCCGATGGGCTCTTGGGTTCATTAGAGTTGAAAAACTTTCCAACATGTGAATCTTGCTTGGAAGGTAAAATGACCAAGAGACCTTTTAAGGCCAAGGGGTATAGAGCCAAAGCTGCGTTAGAACTGGTTCATTCTGATTTGTGTGGTCCTATGCCTATCCAAGCAAGAGGTGGTTATGAATACTTCGTCTCCTTTATAGACGATTATTCAAGATACAGATACATTTACCTTATGCGCCGCAAGTCTGAATACTTTGACAAGTTCAAAGAATATAGGGTTGATGTGGAGAAATGTCTTGGTAAAAGTATCAAGACACTACGGTCTGACCGTGGTGGCGAATACCTCTTTGGAGAGTTTAGGAATTACTTATCAAAGGTCGGGATTCAATCCCAATTGTCTACACCTGGTACACCCCAACAGAATGGTGTGGCAGAATGAAGGAATAGGACTCTTATGGAAATGGTTAGATCAATGATGAGTTATTTAGAATTACCAAATTCGTTTTGGGGATATGCTTTAGAAACAGCAGTGTACATTCTGAATATGGTACCTTCTAAAGCAGTTCCTTCTACTCCCATGGAATTATGGAATGGGCATAAGCCTAGTCTGAATCATATCCAAATATGGGGTAGTCCAGCACATGTGCTAAAGGGAGATACTAACAAGTTGGAATCACGTACAGAAGTTTGTCTGTTTGTGGGATATCCTAAGGGAACGAAAGGTGGTTTGTTTTATAATCCGAAAAATCAAAAGATCATTGTTAGCACCAATGCTCGATTTTTAGAAGAAGATTATGTAATGAACCATAAACCCATGAGTGAAATAGTTCTAGAAGAAATTAGAGAGGACACGTCTACTTTAGTACCAACAGTACAAGATGAAGTATCACAAGAAACTGCAACACGAGTCACACATGATACACAGCCAGAGATAGTGCCTCGTCGTAGTGGGAGGGTTGTGAGGCAACCTGAGAGATTCATGTTTTTGGGAGAGTCTTCGAACTTGATCCCAGGTAAACATGAACCTGATCCCCGAACATATGATGAAGCACTCCAAGATATAGATGAAGTATCTTGGCAAAAGGCAATGAATTCTGAAATAGAATCTATGTATTCTAATAAGGTCTGGGAGCTTGTAGAGCCACCTGATGGTGTAAAAGCCATTGGATGCAAGTGGATCTACAAAAGGAAAAGAGGGATAGATGGGAAGGTAGAAACCTTCAAAGCAAGGCTTGTTGCGAAAGGGTATACTCAGAAAGAGGGAATCGATTATGAGGAGACTTTTTTCACTGGTAGCCATGCTTAAGTCTATCCGGATACTCTTATCTATTGCCGCTCATATGGATTATGAGATTTGGCAAATGGATGTCAAGATAGCTTTCCTTAATGGAAGTCTTGAAGAAAACATCCATATGAAGCAACCAGAGGGATTCATTGAAAAAGGCAAAGAGCATCTAGTGTGCAAGCTCAATCGGTCCATTTATGGACTGAAGCAAGCTTCAAGATCTTGGAACATCCGGTTTAATGAAGTAATCCAGTCATATGGATTTATTCAGTGTTCGGATGAGTCTTGTGTATACAAGAAGTGTAACGGAAACGTGGTGGTATTTCTTGTACTATACGTAGATGATATTTTGTTAATTGGCAACAATGTCAAGGTATTATCGGACGTAAGGATATGGTTGTCCAAACAATTTGAAATGAAGGACTTAGGAGAATGTGCACACATTCTTGGGATCAAAGTTATAAGGGATCGCAAGAAAAGAATGTTGTGTCTATCCTAAGCTTTATATATAGATACAATCCTTGCTCGTTTTAGCATGCAAAACTCCAAGAAAGGTTTCTTACCTTTTAGGCATGGAGTAGCTTTATCTAAAGAGATGTTTCTGAAGACATCAAAGGAGATAGAGGACATGAAGGCAGTTCCTTATGCCTCGGCTATAGGAAGCCTTATGTATGCAATGCTGTGTACGAGACCTGATATCTATTTTACCGTGGACATGGTTAGCAGATATCAGAGTAACCCTGGACAAGGACATTGGACTGTGGTAAAGCATATATTAAAGTACTTGAGAAGGACTAAAGACTATATGCTAGTTTACCAAGTAGACGATTTGCTCCCTGTGGGTTACATGGATTCAGATTTCCAATCAGATAGGGACAATAGTAAGTCTACGTCAGGCTATGTGTTTACTCTAGGAGGTGGAGCCATTGCATGGAGGAGTGTTAAGCAGAAATGCGTCTCAGACTCAACCATGGAAGCTGAGTATGTGGCAGCCTCTGAGGCAGCCAAAGAAGCTGTATGGCTCAGGAACTTTCTAATGGACTTAGATGTGATTCCTGGTTTGCCCAAGATCATCACAATTTATAGTGATAATAGCAGTGCAGTTGCAAACTCGAAGGAACCACGAGCCCATAAAGCAAGTAAACATATAGAGCGCAAGTACCACCTGATACGAGACATCGTCAAGCGAGGAGAAGTTGTCATTGCTAAGATTGCATCAGCAGATAACCTGGCAGATCCTTTCATTAAGGCCCTTCCAGCGAAAGCTTTTGATCGGCATGTGGAGGGGGTGAGAATCAGATGTATGGAAACAGATATGGTAGCTTAGTCTTTTAGTATAAGTGGGAGATTGTTGGAGTGTATACTAAAAGCCTAGCTTTTGTAAACATTTATTTTTGAAATAAAAGAAACACATTGGTCAATATCTGCATTTATTTGTTAAATGTAATTGTTCAATTAAATTATATAGTAGATAACATGGAGTGTGGTGTCACACTCAGAAGATCATGTTGTCGATTCTCTATAAATTATAAACAGTTGCTCACGACTAAGATGGAAAGGAACGAACCATCAGAATAGTCGTAGTGTAATTAAGTATTAGTTTATCTTAACTAATAAATTACACTGATACACTTTAAGTGTATTGAGTAGGACCATTTAGATAAGTTTTTTTGTACTGACCTAGTAAAAGAACTAGACCTTAGTTATTATAGAAGTGTATGCTCTTAATCCTAATATAATAACAAGCACATATATTTAATATTTATTTCTTTGACTTATCAAAGGGTGAGGTTTAGCTTGATAAATCAATATGCCCGACAAGTTGAGAAATGATATTACTTATAGTGTGTGTTGTTGATTATAGAAGGAATCTGTACCCTAAATATTACTTATAGTGTGTGTTGTTAATTATAGAAGGAATCTGTGCCCTAGTTATCTAGGTTGAGAATGTCCCCAAGAGGAGCTCAAAAGGATTGACATGTTAAACCCTGAAGGTGGACTTAGTCCGACATGACAATGAAGTTGAGTGGTACTACTCTTGGAGCTAGATATTAATTAAGTGAGTTGTTAGTAATTTACTTAATTAGTGGGCATTCGTAATCTTAAACGCAGGGAGACTAACACACTCATGATAAGAAGGAGCCCATAATGTAATTTGGGATTGGTGCGGTAGTGCGGTAATAACTCTCTAGTGGAATGAGTTATTATCGATGAACTTGAGTTGTGTGTTCAGGGCGAGCACGGGATACTCAAGCTCATCAGAAAGCCAAAACCAATTTCTCCTCTAGGTCCCTGTCGTAGCCTCATTATAGCCTTAAGTCCATCCAAATGCAAGGCTCTTCTTAGTGTCCAAGAGGAGGGTCGGTCCAATGCTTGGTGACCAAGCACGGGCCGGCCACATCCTCTTTATAGGGGCCGACCCTATTGCTTGGTGACCAAGCATGTAGGGGCCGACCAAGATTAATTTAAATAGGAGGGGTGTTTTGAATTTTTAAAATATTTTCTTTGTAGAAAACTATAAGTTTTAAAGGAGAGTTTTTAATTTTTAAAACTTTCCTTATTTGAATTAGACCACATGTTTTAATAAAGAGTTTTAAAAGTTTTAAAACTTTCCCTTTTTAACCATCCTCATGGTTTAAGAAAAAAAAGGAAGATAAGTTTTAAAATTAAAATTTTCTATCATCATGTTAAAAAAGAAAATTTTGTAAGAGAAGTTTTAAATTTTAAAACATGGTTTTATTTTTTAGAACTTTCCTTTTTTAACTCCTACTTTAGGAAAGAGAGCTTGTAAAATTTTATAAGAGTTTTTCTTGTAAAATTTTATAAAAATATATTTCCTTTTTCCCCTTGATGAGGTGGCCGGCCACCTTGCTTGGTGCCCAAGCAAGTGGTCGTCCATATTAAATTAATTAAAATCATCACAAAATTAAAATTGATGATTGATTCAATCAAGAGGAAAGAAAAGGAAAAATAAAAAGGGAAAAGGAAAAACTCTTGGATGATTTTATTTTTTGTAAAAAGTTTTTCGTTATTTGCCTTGGGCAAGTAATATAAAAGAAGGGGTAAGGGGGCTTCATGAGACACAACTCTTATTCTTTGGCATGGAGACTCTCTTGGTGGCCGGCCCCTCTCTCCCTCTCTTCTCCCTTTGCTCTCTTTTCTATTGTGATGGTGGTGGCCGAATATTACAAGGAGGAGAAGTTCTTTTGGATGGTGTTCATCTTGGAGGATCGTCGCCCACACGACGTCCAAGGCGAGGCGAGGAATACGGCAGAAGATCTCGAGGTCATTAGCTTACAAAGAGAAGGTATAACTTGTAGTTTTCTTCCACATTATACTAGTTATTTTCTTTGTAAGAATTCTAAATACAAGAGGCAATTAGATCTAGTTTTCGAATTTATTTTTTGAGTTTGTGTTTTCTTCTTTTTCGAATTTGTGATTCTATTGTTCTTTTTGGTTAACCTAGAGTTATTTAAGGAAATTAAATATTAGCTTTCCTTAAAAGGCTTTGACTAGGAGGTGGTGGTTGCTTCCATATCCTAGAAGGCCATGTGCCTCGCCATGCAGTCCTGGAAGCCATTTTTGAAAATTAATATTTAATGGAATTAATAACATAGGTGGATTTGAATCAATAGTGTTAAGTTTCGCTTGCGATTCAAATCTAAACCATTAAGAACAGATAAGTTAAATTTGGAATCAATGATGTTAAGTTCCGTCTGCGATTTCTAATTTAACTTCTAAAGAACACAATAGGTTATTTAAGGAAAGGTTCGACACTTGTACAAAAATTTTTGTGCAGTGGAATCGGTACATTTTCCTAGGACTAACCAATATGGTGGACTCCTAGCTAGAGGATCCTACAATCATAGTAGCGCCAGCGCCGAGCTAGGGAGGGGTTCCCAAGTGATGGCCCTCTGACGCTCAAGTCAGTCACCAGTGTGGAGGCAATGAAGCGGAGAAACAGAGTAATAGTGTGGCTACAGTAAAGATTCTCATACCTCCGTCGAAGCTTGGGGCCCTTTATATAGGGCTCCAAGGGTGCGTGTGCATGCTCCTCGAGGTGCACACATTTCTCAAAGCTTTTCCTGAAAAGACATGTTAGGAAAGCGTCTCTAACACCATACCTCAATGACCCGAGCATATCTCTTACACGATAGTGGAAGCTTCCATCGTACGATCCTCTATCTGGCCATGCCTCCAACCATGTCGTCTGTCAGTGGTGCGAGTTACCACAAGGATATCGGTTGATCCTCCTTTTGTTTGTTAGTGGGCCAAGCGGGGTGGCCGCTCAGCCAGCCCTTAACCGTCCGGGTGGTCTGGTCCTTGGGTTGAGTGGAGTGACCGCTTGGCCAACATTCCACTGTCCGAGCTCCGTTGTTGTGTCGAGCCATATCTGAGTGTGACTGCTCGGCTGCGATCCCGTTTCTCTAGTTCCAAGGTTTGATATAAGTCCGAGCAAGCTAGCTGCTCGGCGTATGCCTCGCCGACATGGTTTTCTAAGCGTCGAAAGATTGGTATGCAACCGTGTTGTGGTAACATTAGGTTGATATCGGCTTAGTTATCCTTCACACCGGTCAGGCAAGTGGGTTGTCCGACCGACTAGCGATACAGGGTCGTTGACCACCTAGACTTTGACTTCAACCGTAGTAATAACCCTCTGAGGGGTGAGCCCTTATCACCGGATCAGGTATAGTAATAAAACATATAGGAGTCAGTGTATTGAAATTAGAGATTCACCACACACCAACGAGTGGATATCCTATATAATATATTTTTCTATAGTGTATGAAGTTTCTGATCAAAGCAATAAGATGTACTTTAAGAAAGGATTTTCCTAGTTGCACATATAAAGTCATTATAAGATGCATTATATGATTATCGAATCAATATATAACCCTGGATGTACCAGTGTGTTGGTGCAGTGGGGTCGGCAAGAGGGAGGTGAATTGTCTATACAAAACAAAACTAATTGATCCGGCGGTAAGAACAGGGGACCCCCTTTGAGGGAAGTTAACGCCACGTGGAAGTCAAAAGGTCAAACGGCCGACCGACGAAGGGGAGACCGATCGGCCGAACGGGATCTAAGCATAATCAAAAACAACCCAACGGGGAGTTGGATTTCCGACGCTCATGGTGAACAGTGTATCCGGGCCGATCGGGTAGCCCGCTCGACCAAGGCCGAAAACAACAATACTGTGAACAGTCAGCAGAGCACACGACCGGGAATCTCCCGAGCAGACCAACACATATGACCGGGTGGACGTGAGGGGACTACCGACCGGTCGGACGCTCGGCATGGGGTAAGATGAGACAAAAGGACAAGAAAACATCTTCTGACAGCAGGTATGTTCAATGACCAGGCCATACATAGTATCTTACGAAAGAGGGTTCCGCTGTCCCATCAGAGATGTGCTCGGACTGTAGCAGTATGGTGTCAGGTAAGCTCTTCTGACAAGCCCATATTGAGGTATGGTTAGAGGACACGTATTAGCCTCGGTATGTGTGCTGAGCCTCTTCACATCTCTATATAAGGGGCCTCACACTTCGCCGGAGGTACGCATTCATGCGATCACGCATTCTCTCGTATTCAAAGCCACTTCTACATTTCCTCTTGCCTGACTTGAGCGTCGGAGGGTCGTCGCCGGGAACCCCTTCCCGACCCGACTTCTTTGCAGGTTCACCGAAGACTCGTGCGACCGGTCGGAGATCCACATCAGCAGTTCGGAGAGCGCCACGTGCCCAGCGTCCATTGAGTCAGCGTTCGGACAGGATCAATTTGGCGCCGTCTGTGGGAACGCGCCTGCATCCGAGCGGAAGCAATGGACGAAGCTGGACGACCGCACTCGGTGATGCTCTCCATAGAGGAGCTCGATGCTCTGATCGAGGCAAGAGCAGCTAAGCTTGTGGAACAAAAGAAGAAGTCACAATACACAGATGGAGTAAAGTGCCGGGTGTTCCTTACCACCCTCTCGGGATCAGCGCAACGTTGGTTCCGAAGGCTGCCGGACGGATCCATTACCAGTTTCAAGGAGTTCCGCACGACCTTCCTCCAACATTTCGCAAGCAGTCGGTGTTATCAGAAGACAAGTGTCAGCTTGTTCGCCATCAAGCAAGAGCCCAGAGAGCCGCTCAGAGCTTATATCCAGCGATTCAACCAGGTGGCCATGGATATTCCAACGGCCACCTCAGAAACGATGATGAATGCGTTAACGCAAGGACTCATGGACGGGGCCTTCTTCCGCTCGCTTATTCGACAGCCGCCTCGAGACTACGACCATATGTTACACTGGGCCAATGAGTACATCAATGTGGAGGAAGCCCAGGCGGCTCGAAGAAAAGAAGTTCCAACTGAGCGGCTAGCCCCTGCCGAGCGGAAGCCTGTCACTCGCCAGGAGTCGCCCAAAGTACTACGGGCCAAAGCAGTCCGCTCTCACCACACGAGGTCCCATGTCCAAGAGGTAGCTGCCGAGCGGCCCAAACCAAAGAAGAAGGTATGGACCCCCATGTTCTGCTCTTTCCACCGAACCGACACGCATAACACAAGAGATTGCCGAAGCCTTCCCTTGATCGCCCACCCCGCTCCTCGGAGTAACCGTCGTCGATAACCATCATCTGACAAGCGACAATGACATCATGAGGCCGATCGGTGGATACCCGACAGGCGACAGCAACAGACTCCCGAGCGGCATCATACTCCAAGACGTGAGGACAATCCCCGGATTTCTAGGGAGTGGCCTAGGCCATCCGCTCGGGAAGAAGAAAATAGAATCAACATGTCCCGCGGCGAAATCAACATCATCGCTGGCGGGCCGACCGGAGGTGACTCCAATAGAGCAAGGAAGGCGAGCGTCAGGCAGCTCCAGATCCATGCGGTCGGCTGCAGCCAAGAAAGGGCGAGCGGACCTGAAATCAGCTTCGAGCCCAGGGACTTGGAGGGAGTCGAAGTGTCACATGACGACGCTCTCCTCATCAAAGCGGTAATAGCTAACTGCACTATTCACCACATTTTCATCGATACAGGAAGCTCGATCAACATTATATTCAAGAAGGCCTTCGACCAACTGCAAATTGATCGAGCCGAGCTGCTGCCCATGACAACCCCCCTCTACGGGTTTACGGGCAATGAAGTTCTGCCGGTCGGACAAGTTCGACTGGCTATTTTGCTGGGAGAAGAGCCGCTCAGAAGGACGCAGACTGCCAACTTCGTCATGGTCGACTTTGAAGGGGCCCGCCCAATTGGCTGTTGGATGACGACCGGTGATATTGAACTTGCGAGTTTGGCCAACTCATCTGCCGCCTGGTTATCCGCTCGGGGTATCTTCTGGATAATGACTACTCTGAAGTTGGCCTTGAGCTTTTCGAAGGCTTCAGCGTAGAGTTTTAGCCGAGCGTTGTTAATCTCAAAAGTGCCAGAGAGCTGTTGGATGACCGGTGATATTGAACTTGCGAGTTTGGCCAACTCATCTGCCGCCTGGTTATCCGCTCGGGGTATCTTCTGGATAATGACTACTCTGAAGTTGGCCTTGAGCTTTTCGAAGGCTTCAGCGTAGAGTTTTAGCCGAGCGTTGTTAATCTCAAAAGTGCCAGAGAGCTGTTGGGCGGCCAACTGATAATCTGAATGGAGTGTCACCCGACCGGCTCCAACAAGCCGAGCGGCCTGCAAGCCAGCTATAAGGGCCTCATACTCCACTTCGTTATTTGTGGCTCTGTAATCCAGCCGGACGGATAAGTGCATCCTTTCTTCTTGGGGAGAGAGTAATAGCACGCCGATCCCGCTCCCGAGCCGAGTGGACGATCCGTCTACAAATATTTTCCACATAGCTTCGGGCTCTGGCCTTTGCACTTCTGTGATAAAATCTGCCAAGGACTGTGCCTTTATCGCCGAGCGGGGTTGATACTGAATGTCAAATTCGCTCAACTCAGTTGTCCATTTGATGAGCCGTCTGGACGCTTCTGGGTTCAACAGCACTCTTCCCAATGGGCTATTTGTCCGAACGATGATTGTATGTGCCAGGAAATAAGGACGAAGTCTCCGAGCGGCGAGGACTAAAGCAAAAGCCAGTTTCTCGAGCCCAGTGTAGCGAGATTCAGCGTCTTTTAAAATATGGCTCAAGAAGTACACAGGTTGTTCTTCTCCGCTCGTCCTCACTAATGCCAAGCCTACTGCCTGCTCGGTTGAGGATAAGTAAATACAAAACGGCTCACCCACAGCTGGCATGGCGAGCACGGGCATAGAGTTCAGATATGTCTTCAATTCTTCAAACGCCCGATCGTATTCTTCATCCCAATGAAACTTAGTAGCTTTGCGCAAGATTTTGAAAAATGGGAGGCTCCGATCGACCGTCTTCGAGATGAATCTTGACAATGCTGTTATCCGACCGGTCAAGCGCTGTACTTCCCTCAGATTTCTTGGGGGTGGCTTATCTTGTAATGCTTTCACCTTGCTGGGATTTGCCTCGATGCCCCGCTCGGTCACTATATAGCCCAAGAAACGCCCGCCTTTTGCTCCGAACAGACACTTCTGAGGGTTCAGCTTAACTCCATACCTCCTCAGCGTTCGGAAGGTCTCCTCCATGTCTTTAAAAAGATCGGCCGACCGGACGGACTTGATGAGAATATCGTTCACGTACACTTCCAAATTACGTCTGTTCTGCTCCTTGAACACTTTGTTCATCAAGCGCTGGTAGGTTGCCCCCGCATTCTTCAGTCTGAACGGCATCACATTATAGCAGTATGTGCCGTCAACTGTAACGAAGCTAACCTTCTCTTGATCTTCTCAGGCGAGCGGCACTTGATGGTAGCCCAGATAGGCGTCGAGCATGCATATCAACTCGCAGCCGGCTGTGGAGTCCACCAGTTGATCGATCCGAGGTAAAGGGTAGAAATCCTTCGGGCAAGCTTTGTTGAGATCCCAAAAATCAATGCAAACCCTCCATTTGTTGCCCGGCTTGGAGACTAGCACTACATTTGCTAGCCAGCTCGGGAACTGGACCTCCCTTATATGGCCGACCTCCAGGAGCTTCTCAACCTCCGATCGGATGATGGCATTTTGTTTGGTGTTGAAGTCCCTCTTTCTTTGCTTCACTGGCCGAGCCGTCACGTGCCCAGCGTCCATTGAGTCAGCGTTCGGACAGGATCAATTTGGCGCCGTCTGTGGGAAGGCACCTGCATCCGAGCGGAAGCAAGGGACGAAGCTAGACGACCGCACTCGGTGATGCTCTCCATGGAGGAGCTCGATGCTTTGATCGAGGCAAGAGCAGCTAAGCTTGTGGAACAAAAGCAGAAGTCGCAAGCTGAGCGGATTGAGCAACAAGCGACATCAGCATCAGGGGGCCAAGCGGAAGCATCGCATGCCACGGTTCCATTTCATCGGGCCCTATTCCGCACGCCTCCTGAAGCCGCTGTAGTTAATCGTGATCGAGGATCTTCATCAGACGAGGCACTCGTGCGAGACAACAGAAAAGGCAAGGCCCCCCGAGCGGACGCCTCCCCCGAGCGGATCAATCGTCAGTTTTCGGAAGCCATCCTGCGGGACCCTCTGCCAAAGCACTATGTGCCTCTAGCGATCGGTGAATACAACGGAACCACCGACCCGGATGATCACCTGGGTAAGTTCGACAACACAGCCACCCTTCATCAATACATAGATGGAGTAAAGTGCCGGGTGTTCCTTAACACCCTCTCGGGATCAACGCAACGTTGGTTCCGGAGGCTGCCAGACGGATCCATTACCAATTTCAAGGAGTTTCGCACGGCCTTCCTTCACCATTTCGCAAGCAGTCGGCATTATCAGAAGACAAGTGTCAGCCTGTTCACCATCAAGCAAGAGCCCAGAGAGCCGCTCAGAGCATATATCCAGCGATTCAACCAGGTGGCCATGGATATTCCAACGGCCACCTCAGAAACGATGATGAATGTGTTCACGCAAGGACTCGTGGACGGGGACTTCTTCTGTTGGTTGCTACTCGGAAAACCTAATGGTTCCACTATACAAAAATTTTGTACAAAGGTCTGAACCTTTTCCTAGCTACCATGTGTTCTTTTAAATTAAACTTGGATGTCTGCGGAACTTAACACGTTTGATCCAAAGTTTAATCTATTTGTTCTTTTAGGTTTAGACTCGGATCTCCTGCGGAACTTAACACGTTCAATCCAAATCACCTAAGTTATTAATTTTATTAAATATTAATTTCCAAAATTGGCTCCCAGTACTGACGTGGCGAGGTGCATGGCCTTCTTGGATATGGGAACAACCACCACCGACTAGACAAAGCCTTTTAAGGAAAGTTAATATTTAATTTCCTTAAATAACTTTAGGTCAACCGAAAAGAACAATCAAATCACACGGAAAAGAAATAACAAAAGAACACAACATCGAAAACAAATTCGAAATACTAGAATTGTATGCCTCTTGTATTTGGTATTATTTCCAAAAATAACTAGTATGATGCGGAAAGGAAAAATACTAGTTATACCTTTTAGAAAAACCTCTTGATCTTCTACCGTATTCCTCTTCTAACCTCGGACGTTGTGTGGGCAACGATCTTCCGAGATGAGAAACCACCAAAGCACCTTCTTCTCCTTTCTTCAAGTTTCGGCCAATCACAAAGCTTCCAAAAGATGAAGATCTTTTTCCACCAACCAAGCTCCAAGGGATGCAAGAAACAAGACTCCTTTCTCTCCTTTTCTCCAAGCTAGATCTGGCCACTTCTATGCCTCCAAGAGATGATGAAGTCTCGGCCACAAGAAGGAGAAGAGAGAAGGAGAAGGGGAACCTCTAGGGGCCGGCCACACCAAGAAAGAAAAGAGAGGAAGAAAAAGAATAGAGTTATTCACAATGAAGCCTCCTCTACCCCCTCTTTTATAATTCTTAGTCTTGGAAAATAAGGAAATTTAAATAAAAACTTCCTTAATTCTTTTGCCATGAAAAGGAAAATTTATTTAAATAAAAATAATTTTCTCTTCTCCAATTTATTTGGCCGGCCACCTCTTTTCCCAAAACAAGGAGAGTTTTAATTAAAACAAAAATTAAAACTTCCTAATTTGTTTCTAGAAATTTATAAAAATTTCTCCAATAATTTTAATTCCTTCATGATTGGTTAATAAAAAGAAATTTTATAAATTAAAATCTTTCTTTTAAACATGTGGATAATTTCCAAAAAGGAAAGTTATCTCTAAAAATTAAAATCTCCTTTCAATCTACAAATAAGGAAAGATATTAAATCTTTTCTTAATCTTTTGTAGAAACTAATAAAAGAGAATTTTTAATTTTTAAACTTTCTTTTAAATCATGGACATAATTAAAAGGAAAGTTTTTACCAAAATTAAAATCAACCTTTTAATCTACAAATAAGGAAAGAGATTTTAACTCTTCTCTTAATCTTTTGTAGAATCTTATAAAAGGAAAGATTTAAATTTTTAAACTCTCTTTTAAATCATGTTATCCAAATAAGAAAAATTTTAAAAATAAAAATCCTTTTATTTTAATTTGGGCCGGCCACACCAAGCTTGAACCCAAGCTAGGGCCGGCCACCTTGAAGCACCCATGAACCAAACTTTGGCTCGCCCTAGCTTGGTCTCCAAGCTAGCTTGGCCGGCCCCTATGGGATGGGTAAGAAGGTGGGTATAGGTGGGTATAGTACTCTATAATTAAGAGGCTATGATAGGGACCGAGAGGAGGAATTGGTTTTGGTCTCCCGATAAAATTAAGCATCCCATGTTCGCCCGAATACACAACTTAATTTTATCAATAATAATTCATTCCACTAGAGAACTATTATTGAACTACTGCACCAATTCCAAATTACATTTTGGGCTCCTTCTTATTATGAGTGTGTTAGTCTCCCTGTGTTTAAGATGTCGAATGTCCACTAATTAAGTGAGTTACTGATAACTCATTTAATTAATATCTTAGTCCAAGAATAGTACCACTCAACTTCATCGTCATGTCGGACTAAGTCCACCTGCAGGGTTTAACATAACAATCCTTATGAGCTCCTCTTGGAGACATTCTCAACCTAGATCACTAGGACACAGTTTCCTTCTATAATCAACAACACACACTATAAGTGATATCATTTCCCAACTTATCGGGCTTATTGATTTATCGAAATAAATCTCACCCATTGATAAATTAAAGAAATAAATATCAAATATATGTGCTTGTTATTATATTAGGATTAAGAGCACACGCTTCCATAATAACTGAGGTCTTTGTTCCTTTATAAAGTTAGTATAAAAGAAACGACCTCTAATGGTCCTACTCAATACACTCTAAGTGTACTAGTGTAATTATATAGTTAAGATAAACTAATACCTAATTACACTACGACCTTCCAATGGTTTGTTCCTTTCCATCATGGTCGTGAGCTACTGTTTATAATTTATAAGGTGCTGATAACATGATCCTCTGTGTGTGACACCACACACCATGTTATCTACAATATAAATTAATTGAACAACTACATTTATCATAAATGTAGACATTTGACCAATGTGATTCTTATTTCTAGATAAATGTTTATACTAAAAGCTAGGCTTTTAGTATACATCCTAACAATCTCCCACTTATACTAAAAGACTAAGTTGTTATATCTGCTACCATACATCTGATTCTCAACCCTTCAACATGCCCATCAAAAGCTCTTGCCTTAAGGACCTTAGTGAAAGGATCTATAGGTCATCACCTGATGCAATCTAGGCGGCAACAACTTCTCCTCGTTTATACGATTTCTCGTATTAGGTGGTACTTGCGCTCTATTATGTTTACTTGCCTTATAGACTTATGGTTTCTTCGAGTTTGCTACTGCACCAATATTATTACAATAAATTGTAATAATCTTTGGATAAAGCAGAAATCATATCTAAGTCTATCTTGAGGTTATTGAGTCATTCATCTTTTATGGCTACCTCAGAGGCTTGCCATATACTAAGCTTCTATGGTGGAGTCCAGAAAAATACCTATGCTTATCACTCTTCCATAGTTATGACTTTACCTCCTAAAGTAAACACAAAACCCCGAGGTTGACTTACTATTGTCCCTTTCCGATTGGATGTTAAAATCCATGCAACCCACAGGGAACAAATTATCTGCCTTATAAGCTAGCAGATAATCTCTAGTGCCTCTAAGGTACTTCAATATATGCTTTACCGCAGATCAATGTCCTTGTCCAGAGTTGCTTTAATATCTACTAACTATGCCCACGGTAAAATAGATATCTAGTCTCGTACACAGCATTCTTTAGGCTTCCGATAGCCGAAGCATAAAGAACTGCCTTCATTTCCTCTATCTCCTTTGATGTCTACGGAGACATTTCTTTAGATAAAGTTACTCCATGCTAAAAAGGTAAGAAACCTTTCTTGGAGTTTTGCATGCTTAAAACGAGCAAGGATTTTTTTCGATATATGAAGCTTGGGATAAGTACAATATTCTTTTCTTGCGATCCCTTATTACTTTGATCCCAAGAATATATTCCTTCTCCTAAGTCCTTTATATCGAATTGTTTGGACAATCATACCCTTACTTCTAACAATATTTTGATATTGTTTCCAACTACCAAAAATGTTATCTACGTATAGTACAAGAAATACCACCACGTTTCCATCACACCTTTTGTATAGACAAGACTTATCCGGTTACTAAATAAATCCATAGGTCTGGATTACTTTGATAAACCGGATGTTTCAAGACCTTGAAGCTTTGCCTCAGTCCATAGACTGATTGAGTTTGCACACAAGATGCTCTTAGCCCTTTGTAATGAACCCTTCTGGTTGCTCTATATAGATGCTTTCTTCAAGACTTCCATTAAGGAATGTTGTCTTGACATCCACTTGCCAAATAGATAAAAGAATCCAGATAAACTTAAGCATGGCTACCAGTGAAAAAGTTTCCTTTTTCATCAAGCCTTACTTTGAAAGTTTCTACCTTCCTGTCTATCCCTCTTTTCCTATTATAGACCTTTTTACACCCAAAGGCTTTTACACCATTTGGTGGTTCTACAAGCTTCCAGATTTTATTAGAATACATATATTCTAATTCTATTATTCATTACTCTTTGCCAAGATGCTGCATCTTTATCTTGGAGTGCTTCGTCATATGTCCGGAGATCAGAGAGATCGAGTCCAAAAACTCTCCCAAAACATGAATCTTTTTAGGTTGCCTAACAACCCTCCCACTACGACGAGGCACTTTCTGCAATTGTGTATCATTTGCGATACGTGTTGCAGTTTCCTTGTGGTATCTCATCTTGTACAGTTGGTACTAGATTAGACATGTCTTTTATTATTTCCATAAGAACAAATTTACTTATGGGCACGTGGTTTATTACATAGTCCTTTTCTTAAAATCGATCATTGATGCTAACAATGACCTTCTGATTTTTAGGACTATAAACCTACTTTCATTTCTCTAGGATAACCCACAAACAAGTGAATTCCTATCCAAATTTTCATTGTCTCTCTTCAGCATATGTGTTGGACTACCCGAATCCGAATATGCTTCAAAATAGGCTTACACCTATTCAGCAATTCTATATGAGTAGAGAGTTCTGATTTTGGAAGGTACTATCTTCACTTCCATTTCCAGAGTATATCCTTAAAATGAATTTGGTAATAACTCATCATCAATCTTCTTATTTCCATAAGAGTCCTATACCTTCCTTTTTCTACTACACCATTCTGTTGGGGTGTACTAGGTGCAGTTAGTTGGGATTGAGTCCCGACATCTGATAAGTGACTCCTAAATTGTCCCAAGAGATACTTGCCACTACGATCTTACCATAGTGACTTGATACTTTTACTTTAACATTTCTCTGCATCAGCCTTGTACTCTTTGAACTAATCAAAGCACTTAGTCTTGCGGCACATCAAGTAAATGTATTTGTATCTTGAATAGTTGTCTATAAAATAGATGAAATATTCGATACTACCTCTTGTCTGGATAGTCATAGGATCACACAAATCAGAATGAACCAATTCCAATATATCTTTGGCTCCATACCCCTTAGACTTAAAAGCTTCTTGGTTATTTTTCCTTCCAAGTAAGACTCGCAGGTTGGAAAATTTTCCTCTACTAATGAACCCAAAAGTTCATCAGCTACCAATAAATCCTACTCAAGTTAATATAACCTAGCCTTAACTGCCAAAGATATAAATGGTTCATTTTCGAAGGTTGCTTTCTCTTAAAATTAGAAGATATGTTACTAATTTCTATTTGTTGCATCGTGGGAGTTATTGGATTTATAAATTGCCAACCAACGTACCAAAATAGATATTTTTCCTATTTTCTCGATAACAACTTTATTATCAAAATAGACACAATATTTATTCTTTAGAAACTGAAATAAATTTCTTTCTAAACTTGGTACTTAAAAGCGATTTCTTAAAATCCATGTTTTATTCCTATCAAAGGATAAACATCTCCCACTGCAACAGCTGCTACTTTTACAGCAATGCCCATGTGAACGGTGATTTATTTTCATTTAGTTGTCAGGTTCGTGGAACCCTGTGTTAGCTAGAGCCCTAGAGCCAATCATTTGAAGATTGTATTTTGGACTTATTGTATCATATTCTATATAAATAAAGGCATTTGGATTTTGGTTATTATACTTACTTGTATTTGTGCCAAATAAACTAAGTATAATAATGTCCTTGAGTAGATGGTTCTCACCTATATCAATCGGTTAGTTGAACCGATAGTGAGATGATATAGGGAACACTACTCTTAATCATTCCTAGTCGAGTATTAACATTCAGAGACAATGTTAATGCAATAAGACTAGCATGTAGGTCAACTTGATGACTTGATCTCACAAGTCATGGATATAGAGATATCAAGTTGACACATGGGTATACATTAGAGAATGTAAACTGAATGACCCGCCATGAGAAAGTATCATGGATCATTATATGAGTGTCATATACTTTCTCATGTGGCTATTAGTATGACTACTAGTCCTTAGACCTGAAGTCACCATAGATCCCTACATAAGGAGTTATGTACTTTAGTTTCGTCAAACGTCACCCGTAACTGGGTGGACTATAAAGGCGATTACTGGGTATGTAACAAATTATGCGGAGGGATGTGAGTGATGTAGATGGGATCTATCCCTCCTATATGACGGGAGTGACATCAGTATTCTTGATAGAGTGAGACCACGAAGTGCATGGCCATGCCCAAATGAGTCAATATAGGATATTGAGCTCATTTGATTTAGTGTGTCTACTTGGAGTTCAAGATTTAGATTGATTAGAGGATGACACGGTCTATGCCTCATATTGATCAATCTAGATGTCTAGGATAGAAGGACACTTGTCATATATTGTGAGGAGTCACAAGGTGATGTCGGATCTCGACATTCTTGTAACTTGGGTAGTAATGATGTGTTGCTAGATACCGCTCATTACTTATGCTCCTAAATGGGTTTAGGGCATTGCCAACGTTACAAGAACCTATAGGGTCACACACTAAGGACAATTAGATGGAGATTAGGTTCATATGATGAACCAAGAGGATTAGATTCATTTGATTAATCAAATTGGATTAAGAGTAATCCTAATTGGGCTAACTTGAGTTCGACTCAAGTTGATTCATGTGTTCAATGAGTCTAATTTAGATTTTGACTCATTGAATCAATTTAATTAAATGAATTAGATTCATTATATTAAGTTGGCTTGAATCAAATGGTTGGATTCGATCAACCATGGAAGAGATTTGGTTAAGTTTGACTTGACTTGAGAGGAAGATTAAAAGTCAAGTTAGACTTGACTTTATGCCACCTCATTGGTGAGTTGGCATTGATGTGGACCAATGATGTTACTCCACATCATCATGGGTACCACCTCATGGAAGTTACAAAGCCATTCTCTTTAATGGCTTCATATTAATTGCAATTAATGCAATTAATTTGGGAGTTTCACAATGTAGAGTGGCCGGCCACTTTTGGTTTGAATGAGAATTCATTTTTTCATTCAAGTGTGTATCTTCTTCCTTCTTCCTCTCAAGCTCTCCCTCTCCTCTTCTTGCCGTGGCTGATCAAGGGTGCTAGCACACCTTTGTTTAGTTTCTCTCCACCTAATTAGTTTGTGTGGATACTTCTAGAGGAGTGTCTATTTTGACACTCTCGAGATCCGGCACCGTTTGGACGAGCGGGAACGCGAAGGGCTTCACTACAAGGGTAAATTTCTAAACATGTAGATCTAAGTGTAGATCTAGATAGTAAACTCATACTCGTAAGTTTTTCGTAAATTTTCTTCACACGGATCCATGGCTAGGGGCTTTCGGGGTTTCCGCGACGCGAAAAAGCGGTTTTCGCGGCCCGAAAAACCCAACAGTGGTATCAGAGCCACGTGCGAAGCTTGTACGAGTATAATTTGATTTTTATGAAAAATTAAACCTTCTGTGATTTTCTGTAAATATAAGTTTTTATAGTTTTTATGGGTAATTTTCTCGTAGAAGCGAAGCACAAGTGTTTCGGCACTTGTAGGCTTCCGCTACCGGGAAGATTTTTCCAAAACGGCTTCGTTTCGACCCAAAACGTTTTGGGACAGCGGGCTTAGGCGCTATTGGATCGCTTAGGAGCAACTCGCGATGGTTAGATCGCGGGTAGGGGTACTGCCCCTAACCCCGCAAGGGGATTTGCTCCGTGATTGCGCCCGAAATCGCTAATCGGGACCGCCGGGAAAAATTTACTCATAAAATCTGTAAAATTATGAAAAATTACAGAAAAATTACAGAAATATATAATTTTGAATTATATATTAATTTTGTGATAGTCATGGCCCAAATGACCCAAATTAGATTTGGATATTGTGTTGTAATTCATAATACGGCCTGCGTGCCGTTATGTGTTGTGCGTGCTTTTAATTTTATTTTTATTTTATTTTTCGCGACCTGCGCGTCGTGCCTTCCTTTTATTCTGGTTGTAATTAGATTTAGACTCGAATGTAACTCGAGTTTCAAAAATTGTAATGTACAAAATTGGAGCTGTGGAAGGTCCACTCGAGACGGAGTTACGAGGAAGGCGCGAGTAACACAAGGTGGTCAAAAGGAAGGCGCTTGAGAAGTTGACCTTAGGTTGACCATCCGATCTTCTCATTAGCTTGAGAAGATCGTAGTAGGGCCATGACTAATCACAAAACTTAGTTAATTACTTGTGTATATGATGCATGTTTAATTAAGTAATTAATTAGTGCCTAGCGATTAAGATTAGATCTAAATCGTGCACAAGATGCACCCTTACGATTAGATTAGATCTACATCGTGTACAAGATGCACTCTATTGATTAGATTAGATCTATTTCGAGTATATGATACAACATCATTTAGATTAGATCTAAATCACGACAACTCAAAATGCCTACCATGCCGTGATACCCATCACTACCTCGATCGCATGATGTTGTTGAATCTGCCAAAGCAGAGCAACGCATACTATCTTGGTAGGGTGCGGAGGGACAATCTTGGTCCCGCCTATCAACGCATGGGCGAGTATAAACTCAATAAGATTGAGTATCCCTAGTTAACTCGGTTGGATCGAGTATAACTATAGGCATTCTTCCAATGGTTGGAAAGGTAGGACAAAATCATGTTTATATTAACTCTCGGACATATTAGCCAAAGCTAACTTGAGTTTTAATATAAATGCGAATTTTATCCTATAAACAAGAGTTGCATAGAGATGTAATTGGTAATCGTTACCTACCGATCATACAAAATCTTGGGCGTATTAGCCAAAGCTAACTCAAGGGTTAGTATGATGTGGATCTTGTCCCACATGAATTATAGAATTCAATGGGAGCATCATTTAGTTAAAGGCCTAATTAAATGATTAAGAATATGATATTTATTTCTGCTTTATCATGTAGATAACCATGACGTCCAAATCAGACACCTTCTCCTGATCCGTCCTTGAGAAGGATAAGCTCAACGGAGCAAACTTCACGGGTACAGGAACCCGAGAATAGTTCTCACTCGGGACGTAAATGACGTCGAGCAGCCCATTCCGAGGCTCCTCCCGCCAATGCCCCGCGAGCAGACAAGATGCTTACAAGAAGCATCAAGATGACGCATTAGATGTGTCCTCGTCTAATGCTCATGACCATGAACTCTGAGCTTCAGAAGCAACACGAGTTAATGGGCGCTTACGATATGGTTGAACATCTTCGTCAACTATATCAAGGACAAGCGAGGCATGAGAGATTTGAGATCTCAAGGGCACTATTTCAGTGCAAGATGTCAGACGGGGCTCCAGTAGGCCCATATGTACTCAAAATGATTGGGTACATAGAGAACCTACAAAGGTTGGGGTTCCCTCTTGGTCAAGAGCTGGCCACTGACCTGATCTTGCAATCCTTGTCAGATAGCTACAGTCAATTCGTTCTAAACTACAATATGAACGAGATTGACAAGTCACTGCCCGAGCTACTTAGCATGTTAAGAACTGCTGAGCTAAACCTTAAGAAGGCTAAGCCCAACACTGTTCTGATGGTTCAGAAACATAAAGGCAAGGGCAAGCCCAAAGGCAAGGGAAAGTCCCAAGCCAAGGGCAAAGGCAAGGCACTGAAGCCTAAGGAGGGGGTCGCCAAGGATGCTACCTGCTTCCACTGCGGTCAGACCAGGCACTGGAAGAGGAACTGCAAGGTATACTTGGAGGATCTTAAGAAGAAGCGAAGTGAGACTTCCACTTCAGGTATATATGTTATAGAAGTCAATCTATCTATTTCTACATCATGGGTATTAAATACTGGATGTGCTTCTCACATTTGTACTGATGTGCAGGCGCTGAGAAATAGCAGGGAATTGACAAAGGGCGAGGTGGACCTACGAGTAGGCAATAGAGCACGGGTTGCTGCTGTTGCTGTAGGGACTTACTTTCTATCTCTGCCCTCTGGGCTTGTACTAGAGTTAGTCGATTGTTGTTATGTGCCTGCATTAACTAAGAACATTATATCAGTTTCTTGTTTGGACAAGAAAGGTTTCTCGTTTACTATAAAGAACAAATGTTGTTCCGTCTATTTAAACGATATGTTCTATTGTAGTGCACCTCTGATAAACGGACTCTATATTCTAGACCTTAAGAGCCCTATCTATAACGTAAATACCAAGAGGTTCAAGTCTAATGACATGAACCAAACCTACCTCTGGCACTGTCGCTTAGGTCATATAAATGACAAGCGCTTATCCCAGCTCTATAAGGATGGTATGCTGGACTCATTTGATTTTGAATCATATGAGGTATGCGAGTCATGCCTACGAAGCAAGATGACCAAGACTCCCTTTAGTGGGCACAGCAAGAGAGCGACTGATTTGTTAGGACTCATACATAGTGATGTATGTGGCCCTTTCAATGTTGCTTCTAGAGGAGGTTATAGGTACTTCATCACATTTACTGATGACTTCAGTAGATATGGTTATGTGTACTTGATGACACATAAGTCTGAATCCTTTGAAAAGTTCAAAGAATTCAAGAATGAAGTACAGAACCAGCTTGGCAAGAGTATTAAGATACTTCGATCCGATCGAGGTGGAGAATACCTTAGCCATGAGTTCCGTGACTATCTAGCTGAGTGTGGGATTCTATCCCAACTCACTCCTCCTGGAACACCACAGTGGAATGGTGTATCCGAACGGAGGAATCGTACCTTATTAGATATGGTACGATCTATGATGAGTCACACAGATCTTCCGACATATCTATGGGGATATGCTCTAGACACGGCAGCTTTCATTCTCAACCGAGTTCCATCCAAGGCCGTGATAAAGACACCATATAGGATATGGACTGGGAGAGATGCCCAGGTGTCTTTCATGAGGATTTGGGGTTGTGAGGCTTACGTTCGACGTCAAGTCTCAAACAAGTTAGGACCCAAATCCGATAAGTGCTATTTTATCGGATATCCCAAGGAAACTAAGGGATATTACTTCTACATTCCCAGTCAGCACAAGGTAGTTGTGGCAAAGACTGGGGTCTTTCTAGAAAGGGACTTTGTTTCTAGAAAAACTAGTGGGAGCGCGTACGATCTTGAAGAAGTTGAAGATGCGAACAATAGCACTGATGCCTCGATGGAAATTGAACTGGAACCACAAAGTGTTGTGGATGATGTTGTTCCACAAGGAGTTGAGGAACAACAACCGGTTCAAGTAGACATACCTCTTCGCAGGTCTGATAGGGTACATCGTCAGCCTGAGAGATACTCATTTCTCTTGTCTTACCATGATGACGTTGTGCTCAAAGAGGATGAGTCTACCACCTATCAGGAAGCTGTGATGAGACCAGATTCCGAGAAATGGCTAGAGGCCATGAGATCCGAGATGGAATCCATGTACACCAACCAAGTATGGACTTTGGTTGATCCACCTGAAGGGGTAAAACCCATTGGGTGTAAGTGGGTCTTTAAGAGAAAGACTGACATGGGGTCGCTTGGTAGCTAAAGGTTTCAAGCAGATTCATGGTATTGACTATGATGAAACCTTTTCTCCAGTAGCGATGTTTAAGTCCATTCGGATCATGCTTGCTATTGCAGCCTACCATGACTATGAGATATGGCAGATGGATGTCAAAACCGCGTTTCTGAATGGAAACCTACTCGAGGATGTGTACATGACACAACCTGAGGGTTTTGTAGATCCACAGCATACTAGCAGAGTATGCAAGGTGCATAGGTCCATTTATGAACTAAAGCAAGCTTCTCGGAGCTGGAATCTTCGATTCGATGATGCGATCAAACAGTTTGGTTTCATCAAGAATGAAGATGAGCCTTGTGTCTACAAGAAGGTTGTAGAAAACACAGTTGTCTTCCTCATATTATATGTGGATGACATACTACTCATTGGGAAGGACATCCCTATGCTTCAGTCTGTCAAGACTTGGCTAGGGAGTTGCTTCTCAATGAAGGACTTAGGTGAGGCATCCCGCATACTAGGGATACAGATCTATAGAGATAGATCTAAGAAATTGCTTGGCCTAAGTCAGAGTACATACATTGACTAGGTACTCCTTCGGTTTGCCATGCAGAACTCCAAGAAGGGATTTCTGCCTATGTCACATGGCGTGAGTCTTTCGAAGACTCAAGGTCCCTCTTCTATAGAGGAGAGAGACCGCATGGATCAGATCTCTTATGCCTCAGCCATAGGATCGATCATGTACGCCATGCTATGTACTCGACCTGATGTCTCGTATGCTTTGAGCATGACGAGCAGATACCAGTCAGATCCAGGTGAAAGTCACTGGATAGCGGTCAAGAATATTCTTAAGTACTTAAGAAGGACTAAAGAATATTTCTTGATATATGGAGGCAATGATGAGCTAGCTGTAAAGGGTTACAGTGACGCTAGCTTCCAGACCGACCAGGATGACTATAGATCGCAGTCGGGATTCATATTTTGCATTAATGGTGGTGCTGTCAGCTGGAAGAGTTCGAAGCAGGATACAGTAGCTGATTCTACAACAGAAGCCGAGTACATTGCTACATCAGAGGCAGCAAAGGAGGCAATTTGGATCCGCAAGTTCATCACTGAACTTGGGGTGGTTCCTAGCATTGCTGACCCCATTGAGCTCTATTGTGACAACAATGGAGCTATAGCACAGGCAAAGGAACCTCGCTCACACCAGCGGACCAAACACATACTACGGCGCTTCCATCTCATTCGAGAGATCATCGAGAGAGGAGATGTGAAGATTTGCAGAGTACCTACAGAGGCTAACATCGCAGATCCCTTGACCAAGGCTTTGGCACAGAAGAAGCATGATGGTCACAATAGGTCATTTGGGCTTAGAGCCTACACTGATTGGCACTAGTGCTAGTGGGAGATTGTTAGCTAGAGCCCTAGAGCCAATTATTTGATGATTGTATTTTGGACTTATTGTATCATATTCTATATAAATAAAGGCATTTGGATTTTGGTTATTATACTTACTTGTATTTGTGCTAAATAAACTAAGTATAATAATGTCCTTGAGTAGATGGTTCTCACCTATATCAATCGGTTAGTTGAACCGATAGTGAGATGATATAGGGAACACTACTCTTAATCATTCCTAATCGAGTATTAACATTCAAGGACAATGTTAATGCAATAAGACTAGCATGTAGGTCAACTTGATGACTTGATCTCACAAGTCATGGATATAGAGATATCAAGTTGACACATGGGTATACATTAGAGAATGTAAACTGAATGACCCGCCATGAGAAAGTATCATGGATCGTTATATGAGTGTCATATACTTTCTCATGTGGCTATTAGTATGACTACTAGTCCTTAGACCTGAAGTCACCATAGATCCTTACATAAGGAGTAATGTACTTTAGTTTCGTCAAACGTCACCCGTAACTGGGTGGACTATAAAGGCGATTACTGGGTATGTAACAAATTATGCGGAGGGATGTGAGTGATGTAGATGGGATCTATCCCAACTATATGACGGGAGTGACATCGGTATTCTTGATAGAGTGAGACCACGAAGTGCATGGCCATGCCCAAATGAGTCAATATAGGATATTGAGCTCATTTGATTTAGTGTGTCTACTTGGAGTTCAAGATTTAGATTGATTAGAGGATGACACGGTCTATGCCTCATATTGATCAATCTAGATGTCTAGGATAGAAGGACACTTGTCATATATTGTGAGGAGTCACAAGGTGATGTCGGATCTCGACATTCTTGTAACTTGGGTAGTAATGATGTGTTTCTAGATACCGCTCATTACTTATGCTCCTAAATGGGTTTAGGGCATTGCCAACGTTACAAGAACCTATAGGGTCACACACTAAGGACAATTAGATGGAGATTAGGTTCATATGATGAACCAAGAGGATTAGATTCATTTGATTAATCAAATTGGATTAATAGTAATCCTAATTGGGCTAACTTGAGTTCGACTCAAGTTGATTCATGTGTTCAATGAGTCTAATTTAGATTTTGACTCATTGAATCAATTTAATTAAATGAATTAGATTAATTATATTAAGTTGGCTTGAATCAAATGGTTGGATTCGATCAACCATGGAAGAGATTTGGTCAAGTTTGACTTGACTTGAGAGGAAGATTAAAAGTCAAGTTAGACTTGACTTTATGCCACCTCATTGGTGAGTTGGCATTGATGTGGACAAATGATGTTACTCCACATCATCATGGGTGCCACCTCATGGAAGTTACAAAGCCATTCTCTTTAATGGCTTCATATTAATTGCAATTAATGCAATTAATTTGGGAGTTTCACAATGTAGAGTGGCCGGCCACTTTTGGTTTGAATGAGAATTCATTTTTTCATTCAAGTGTCTATCTTCTTCCTTCTTCCTCTCAAGCTCTCCCTCACCTCTTCTTGCCGTGCCTGATCAAGGGTGCTAGCACACCTTTGTTTAGTTTCTCTCCACCTAATTAGTTCGTGTGGATACTTCTAGAGGAGTGTCTATTTTGACACTCTCGAGATCCTGCACCGTTTGGACGAGCGGGAACGCGAAGGGCTTCGCTACAAGGGTAAATTTCTAAACATGTAGATCTAAGTGTAGATCTAGATAGTAAACTCGTACTCGTAAGTTTTTCGTAAATTTTCTTCGCACGGATCCATGGCTAGGGGCTTTCGGGGTTTCCGCGACGCGAAAAAGCGGTTTTTGCGGCCCGAAAAACCCAACACCCTGCAATGAATTGCGGACATGATTAATGACATCTGTATCTACACTCCAGGTTCTGGTAGATAACACCACTAAATATGTTTCAACTAATGAATTAAATACACCTATATTGTTCTTAGTTCTAAGAAGACAGACTACCTTAATACCCAAGTCCTATTTCCAATCATTACAATTTGGACTACTAAGTCTTTTCTATAGTTTAACAACTAGGGGATTGACAAACATTCTAAATCCTAAGAATCACAAAAATATTTGGTCAAGATCAATTCCTTAAATCCCCATGAATTTTGTATGCCACGATAGTGTGGACGTATACAAAAACAAAGAGGAGATTTTATCCATTAATTTTATTATCTCGTCAACTTTACTTTATGACGAATAAAATTAATAGTTGACCTGTCTTTGATCAAATATTTAGTCAAAACTTTTGAATTTAAAATAACATTGATTCCTCAAACAATATTATTTAAATTCACCAACACCTCAAACGCCGTGAATTTTGCATGCCACGATAATGTGGACGTATACAAAATTTAAACATTTGTAAGAGGAGGATTTTACCCATTAATTATCTTGTCAATAAGTCTTTATGACAAAATAAAATTACCTCAAACACCGTGAATTTTGTATGCCACGATAGTGTGGACGTATACAAAATCAAACATTTGTAAGAGGAGTTTTTATTATCTTGTCAACATATTTATTTGACAAATTAATAGTTGGTTTTCTTCGGTCACACAAATAATAGCAGTGACTCCGATGGGGAGGATACTATTAGACGTGCCTAAGTGTATACCATTACTTGACACTAAGTCCATTAATAAGATTGTGCCCCTTCCGATAGGGAAGATCACACGCTCTTAATTAACTTCCTATAGTCATCCAAAATGGAAGTTTAAGCTAGTGATCCGCAAACAAGCTCATCCGATATGGAGGAAGGCACTCAGAGCCAACGCGCAAGCTTGTTGCATCACTTATAAACCAGTAATGGAGACCGTGGAATTTATTTAAAAATAAATCTCTCTCCCACTTAGTTATTTAAAGTGAGGAATTTTGACTATGCTAGCCTACTTAGCATGCGTACTAACAAGCACACACAACACAGCATAAAAAGCTATAAATAGAAAAACTAATTTTCAACTATTATGGCTTTTATCTATTGTTGTCCTCCGTGTGTTGCCAACCCTAGCTACTGCCATCTTTGGCCACCGCCACCGGGTCTAGTTGTCGCATCCATCTTGCTCCTTGTTCCGCTGCGCCTCTGGTCCTCAAAAGGTTCAACGCCTTGCAAGATTCGATCCACGACATAAATAGAATTTTATATTTTTTGATCCTATATTCCTCGAAGGAATGTACATGTAAACTAGATCGAACATAAAATAAAATTTGCATCCATTGATCCTATATTCCATAAAAGGAATGTACATGTAACTAGATCAAAAAATAAAATCCTAATAAAACTAAATATAGCTCCTGCTGTATTTTATAATACAATCATGCACACACAATAAAATGTCCTTGACATGTCCAAGGGTCCAATCACACACATAATAAATATAAGCCATAATAGTTGGATCCTGCATCCACAAAGTTAGCACATCCTACTATTAACCTACCTAAATTATGTATGACATGTGCATAATTAAACTAATACCAAATACACAGAGGCAAAACCTGGCTCTGATACCAATTATTGGTTGCTACTCGGAAAACCTAATGGTTCCACTGTACAAAAATTTTGTACAAAGGTCTGAACCTTTTCCTAGCTACCATGTGTTCTTTTAAATTAAATTTGGATCGCCTGCGGAACTTAACACGTTTTGTCCAAAGTTTAATCTATTTGTTCTTTTAGGTATAGACTCGGATCTCCTGCGGAACTTAACACGTTCGATCCAAATCACCTAGGTTATTAATTTTATTAAATATTAATTTCCAAAATTGGCTCCCAGTACTGACATGGAGAGGAACATGGCCTTCTTGGATATGGGAACAACCACCACCGACTAGACAAAGCCTTTTAAGGAAAGTTAATATTTAATTTCCTTAAATAACTTTAGGTTAACCGAAAAGAACAATCAAATCACAAGGAAAAGAAAAAACAAAAGAACACAACATCGAAAATAAATTCGAAATACTAGAATCGTATGCCTCTTGTATTTGGTATTATTTCCAAAAATAACTAGTATTATGCGGAAAGGAAAAATACTAGTTGTACCTTTTAGAAAAACCTCTTGATCTTCTACCGTATTCCTCTTCTAACCTCGGACGTTGTGTGGGCAACGATCTTCCGAGATGAGAAACCACCAAAGCACCTTCTTCTCCATTCTTCAAGTTTTGGCCAAGCACAAAGCTTCCAAAAGATGAAGATATTTTTCCATCAACCAAGCTCCAAGGGATGCAAGAAACAAGACTCCTTTCTCTCCTTTTCTCCAAGCTAGATCCGGCCACTTCTATGCCTCCAAGAGATGATGAAGTCTCGGCCACAAGAAGGAGAAGAGAGAAGGAGAAGGGGAACCTCTAGGGGTCGGCCACACCAAGAAAGAAAAGAGAAGAAGAAAAAGAATAGAGTTATTCACAATGAAGCCTCCACTACCCCCCTCTTTTATAATTCTTGGTCTTGGCAAATAAGGAAATTTAAATAAAAACTTCCTTAATTCTTTTGCCATGAAAAGGAAAATTTATTTAATTAAAAATAATTTTCTCTTCTCCAATTTATTTGGCCGGCCACCTCTTTCCCCAAAACAAGGAGAGTTTTAATTAAAACAAAAATTAAAACTTCCTAATTTGTTTCTAGAAATTTATAAAAATTTCTCCAATAATTTTAATCCCTTCATGATTGGTTAATAAAAAGAAATTTTATAAATTAAAATCTTTCTTTTAAACATGTGGATAATTTCCAAAAAGGAAAGTTATCTCTAAAAATTAAAATCTCCTTTCAATCTACAAATAAGGAAAGATATTAAATCTTTTCTTAATCTTTTGTAGAAACTAATAAAAGAGAATTTTTAATTTTTAAACTTTCTTTTAAATCATGAACATAATTAAAAGGAAAGTTTTTACCAAAATTAAAATCAACCTTTTAATCTACAAATAAGGAAAGAGATTTTAACTCTTCTCTTAATCTTTTGTAGAATTTTATAAAAGGAAAGATTTAAATTTTTAAAGTCTCTTTTAAATCATGTTATCTACATAAGAAAAATTTTAAAAATAAAAATCCTTTTATTTTAATTTGGGCCGGCCACACCAAGCTTGAACCCAAGCTAGGGCCAGCCACCTTGAAGCACCCATGAACCAAACTTTGGCCGGCCCTAGCTTGGTCTCCAAGCTAGCTTGGCCGGCCCCTATGGGATGGGTAAGAAGGTGGGTATAGTACTCTATAATTAAGAGGCTACGATAGGGATCGAGAGGAGGAATTGGTTTTGGTCTCCCGATAAAATTAAGCATCCCGTGTTCGCCCCGAAAACACAACTTAATTTTATCAATAATAATTCATTCCACTAGAGAACTATTATTGAACTACCGCACCAATCCCAAATTACATTTTGGGCTCCTTCTTATTATGAGTGTGTTAGTCTCCCTATGTTTAAGATATCGAATGTCCACTAATTAAGTGAGTTACTGACAACTCATTTAATTAATATCTTAGTCCAAGAGTAGTACCACTCAACTTCATCGTCATGTCGGACTAAGTCCACCTGCAGGGTTTAACATAACAATCCTTATGAGCTCCTCTTGGGGACATTCTCAACCTAGATCACTAGGACACAGTTTCCTTCTATAATCAACAACACACACTATAAGTGATATCATTTCCCAACTTATCGGGCTTATTGATTTATCGAACTAAATCTCACCCATTGATAAATTAAAGAAATAAATATCAAATATATGTACTTGTTATTATATTAGGATTAAGAGCACACGCTTCCATAATAACTGAGGTCTTTGTTCCTTTATAAAGTCAGTATAAAAGAAACGACCTCTAATGGTCCTACTCAATACACTCTAAGTGTACTAGTGTAATTATAAAATTAAGATAAACTAATACCTAATTACACTACAACCTTCCACTGGTTTGTTCCTTTCCATCATGGTCGTGAGCTACTATTTATAATTTATAAGGTACTGATAACATGATCCTCTGTGTGTGACACCACACACCATGTTATCTACAATATAAATTAATTGAACAACTACATTTATCATAAATGTAGACATTTGACCAATGTGATTCTTATTTCTAGATAAATGTTTATACCAAAAGCTAGGCTTTTAGTATACATCCTAACATCTTTCGCTCGCTTATTCGAAAGCACCCCGAGACTACGACCATAGGTTACACCGGGCCAATGAGTACATCAATGTGGAGGAAGCCCAGGCGGCTCGAAGAAAATAAATTCCAACTGAGCGGCTAGCCCCTGCCGAGCGGAAGCCTGTCACTCGCCAGGAGCCGCCCAGAGGACCGCGGGCCGAAGCAGTCCGCTCTCACCACGCGAGGTCCCATGTCCAAGAGGTAGCTGTCGAGTGGCCCAAACCAAAGAAGAAGGTATGGACCCCCATGTTCTGCTCTTTCCACCGGACCGACACGCATAACACAAGAGATTGCCGAAGCCTTCCCTTGATCGCCCACCCCGCTCCTCGGAGTAACCGTCGTCGATCACCATTATCCGACAAGCGACAGCGACATCATGAGGTCGATCGGCGGATACCCGACAGGCGACAACAACAGACTCCCGAGCGGCATCATACTCCAAGACGTGAGGACAATCCCTGGATTTCTAGGGAGCAGCCTTGGCCATCCGCTCGGGAAGAAGAAAATAGAAGCAACAAGTCCCGCGGCGAAATCAACATCATCGCTGGCGGGCCGACCAGAGGTGACTCCAATAGAGCAAGGAAGGCGAGCGTCAGGCAGCTCCAGATCCATGCGGTAGGCTGCAGCCAGGAAAGGGCGAGCGGACCTGAAATCAGCTTCGGGCCCAGGGACATGGAGGGAGTCGAAGTGCCACATGACGACGCTCTCCTCATCAAAGCGGTAATAGCTAACTACACTATTCATCGCGTTTTCATCGATACAGGAAGCTCGGTCAACATTATATTCAAGAAGACCTTCGACCAACTGCAAATTGATCGAGCCGAGCTGCTGCCCATGACAACCCCCCTCTACGGGTTTACTGGCAATGAAGTTCTGTCGGTCGGACAAGTCAGCATACAACGTCATTTTGGGGCGACCGGCGCTCAGCGAGTTCCGAGCGGCCGTCTCCACCTTCCACCAGAAAATCAAGTTCCCGGTGGAAGATAAGGTGGGAGAAGTACGAGGAGACCAGCTGGCGGCTCGGCGATGCTACGTCAAAATGGTCCGAGCCGAAGCTAACTCCGCTCGGAAGACGCCACGGATCGAGATGAACGCCATAACTGAAAAACCACCCTCTCTTGTTTATGAAGAAAAAGAGGAAGTGCATATTCACCCGACCCGATCGGAAGCCACCACATTCATTGCGGCCGATCTGGAGGCAAGCCAGAGAAATTATGATGTCTTCGTTTGGTCGACGCATGAGCTGCACGGAATTTCGCCCAATATAGCGCAGCACGTGCTCCACGTCCGACCGGACGCTCAGCCAGTGAAGCAAAGAAAGAGGGACTTCAGCGCCAAACAAAATGCCATCATCCGATCGGAGGTTGAGAAGCTCCTGGAGGCCGACCATATAAGGGAGGTCCAGTTCCTGAGCTGGCTAGCAAATGTAGTGCTAGTTTCCAAGCCGGGCAATAAATGGAGGGTTTGCATTGATTTTCGGGATCTCAACAAAACTTGCCCGAAGGATTTCTACCCTTTACCTCAGATCAATCAACTGGTGGACTCCACAGCCGGCTGCGAGTTGATATGCATGCTCGACGCCTATCAGGGCTACCATCAAGTGCCACTCGCCCGAGAAGATCAAGAGAAGGTTAGCTTCGTTACAGCCGACGGCACATACTGCTACAATGTGATGCCGTTCGGACTGAAGAACGCGGGGGCAACCTACCAGCGCTTGATGAACAAAGTGTTCAAGGAGCAGATCGGACGCAATTTGGAAGTGTACGTGGACGATATTCTCATCAAGTCCGTCCGGTCGGCCGATCTTTTTAAAGACATGGAGAAGACCTTCCGAACGTTGAGGAGGTATAGAGTTAAGCTGAACCCTCAGAAGTATCTATTCGGAGCAAAAGGCGGGCGTTTCTTGGGCTATATAGTGACCGAGCGGGGCATCGAGGCAAATCCCAGCAAGGTGAAAGCATTACAAGATATGCCGCCCCCAAGAAATCTGAGGGAAGTACAGCGCTTGACAAGATTCATCTCGAAGACGGCCAATCAGAGCCTCCCATTTTTCAAAATCTTGCGCAAAGCTACTAAGTTTCATTGGGATGAAGAATGCGATCGGGCGTTTGAAGAATTGAAGACATATCTGAACTCTCTGCCCGTGCTCACCAAGCCAACTGTGGGTGAGCCGCTTTGTATTTACTTATCCTCAACCGAGCAGGCAGTAGGCTCGACATTAGTGAGGACGAGCGGAGAAGAATAACATGTGTACTTCTTGAGCCATATTTTAAAAGACGCTGAATCTTGCTACACTGGGCTCGAGAAACTAGCTTTTGCTTTAGTCCTTGCCGCTCGGAGACTTCGTCCTTATTTCCTTGCACATACAATCATCGTCCGGACAAATAGCTCATTGGGAAGAGTGCTGTTGAACCCAGAAGCGTCCGGACGGCTCATCAAATGGACAACTGAGTTGAGCGAATTTGACATTCAGTATCAACCCCGCTCGGCGATAAAGGCGCAGTCCTTGGCAGATTTTATCACAGAAGTGCAAAGGCCAGAGCCCGAAGCTATGTGGAAAATATTTGTAGACAGATCGTTCACTCAGCTCGGGAGCGGGATCGGCGTGCTATTACTCTCTCCCCAAGAAGGAAGGATGCACTTATCCGTCCGGCTGGATTACAGAGCCACAAATAACGAAGCGGAGTATGAGGCCCTTATAGCCGGGTTGCAGGCCGCCCGACATGTTGGAGCCGGTCGGGTGACACTCCATTCAGATTCTCAGTTGGCTGCCCAGCAGACTCTACGCTGAAGCCTTCGAAAAGCTCAAGGCCAACTTCAGAGAAGTCATTATCCAGAAGATACCCCGAGCGGATAACCAGGCGGCAGATGAGTTGGCCAAACTCGCAAGTTCAATATCACCGGTCGTCATCCAGCAGCCAATTGAGCAAGTATCTTTGGTGGCGCACGTCGACCAGATGGAGGGCCTCGCGTTTCCGAGCGATTGGAGGACAGCCATCATAGAGTTTCTGCACTCAGGTGCGACAACGTTTGATCGGGAGGCTGCCCAGCTACTAAGATGGAGAGCCGGTCGGTTCACACTCATTGGAGACCAACTCTACAAGAAGGCTTTCTCCCGCCCGCTTTTGAAATGTGTGAGCTCGGAAGACGCGGCGTACATCCTCCAAGAAGTGCATCAAGGATCGTGTGGAGGGCATCCGAGTGGACGATCGCTGGCTAAGAAGATCCTGTTGGCCAGATACTTCTGGCCAACCCTGCAAGCAGATGCCACTCGGACCGTCGCGACGTGCCTTTCCTGCTAGAAGTATCACAACGTCTCCCACCGACCGGCTGAGGAAATGAAGGCATCTACAATATCATGTCTGTTCGATCAGTGGGGAATGGATATAGTGGGTCCATTCCCTATGGCGACCGGTCAGCGAAAGTTTCTACTGGTGGTGGTCGACTATTTTTCCAAATGGGTGGAGGCCGAGCCACTAGCCAAGATCACCGAGCATATGGTCAAGAAATTTATCTGGCAGCATATAATCTGTCATTTCGGCATCCCTCGCCGGCTCGTATCTGATAACGGACGACAGTTCGCCGGGAAGCAGCTCGAAGACTGGTGCAAAAGTTATGGCATTGAACAACACTTTACTTCCGTGGCGTATCCCCAAAGCAACGGCCAAGCGGAAGTAACCAACAGAGAAATCCTTAGAATTCTTCAGGTTCGGCTTGACCACATAGGAGGAAGCTGGGTGGACGAGCTACCGGGCGTTTTATGGGCTATCCGCACGACCCCAAAGGAAGGAACAGGCGTCACGCCATTCCATTTGGTGTACGGCGGCGAAGCGGTTATCCCGGTCGAAGTTGGCGTCGAGTCCGTCTGGATCCAGCACTATGATGATGACATTGCCGAGCGGAGGAACATGGAACTGGACTTGGTCGACGAAGAGCAAGCCAAGGCGTCCGTCCGGCTGATGGCGTATCGGCAAAGAATGACGCAGAACTATAACCGGCGCGTGATCCTTAGAGCATTCCAAGTTGGGGACCTTGTCTGGAAAAAAGTAAAGTCGGTCGGCGATGTCGGCAAGCTGGAGGCTCCTTGGGCGGGCCCCTTCAAAAGTCATCGAAAAGCTTCGCTCGAGTGCTTATTATTTGGAGGATGAAGACGGACGGCGGCTGTATCGACCATGGAGCACGAATCATCTCCAGCCGTACCGAGCGGGGTGAGAGGTGCGCTGATGTAATTTTATATGTGTTTTGGTCGCATATGTCCTTGTAATGCAGGAAGCAAAATGGTAAAAGATGGCAAATATCTTCGCCGAACGGCAGTGTTGAAATTAGCCTTAAAGGCCGTCGAGCTCCGACGTTAAATATCGAGAGTCGAGCGGGCGACTATAAACCCTCCGAGCGGAAGACTGTTGAGCTCCGACATTAAATATCGAGAGTCAAGCCAGCGACTATAAACCCTCCGAGTGGAAGACCGTCGAGCTCCGACGTTAAATATCGAGAGTCGAGCCGGCGACTATAAACCCTCCGAGCGGAAGACCGTCGAGCTCCGACGTTAAAAATCGAGAGTCAAGCCGGTGACTATAAACCCTCCGAGAGAAAGACCGTCGAGCTCCGACGTTAAAAATCGAGAGTCGAGCCGGCGACTATAAACCCTCCGAGCGGAAGACCGTCGAGCTCCGACGTTAAATATCGAGAGTCGAGCCGGCGACTATAAACCCTCCGAGCGGAAGACCGTCGAGCTCCGACGTTAAAAATCGAGAGTCGAGCCGGCGACTATAAACCCTCCGAGCGGAATACCGTCGAGCTCCGACGTTAAAAATTGAGAATCAAGCCGGCGACTATAAACCCTCCGAGCGAAAGACCGTCGAACTTAGACGTTAAATATCGAGAGACGAGCCGGCGACTATAAACCCTCCGAGCAGAAGGTCGTCGAGCTCCGACGTTAAAAATCGAGAGTCGAGCTGGCGACTATAAACCCTCGGGAAGACCGCCGAGCCCGACGTTAAATATCGAGAGTCGGCCGACTATAAACCCTCAGCGGAAGACCGCGAGCTCCGACGTTAAATATCCGAGTCCGTGGCGACTATAAACCCTCCGAGCGGAATACCTTGAGCTCCGGCGTTAAATATCGAGAGTCGAGCGGTGACTATAAACCCTCCGAGCGGAAGACCGCCGAGCTTCGATGTTAAAATCGAGAGTCGAGCTAGCGACTATAAACCCTCCGAGCGGAAGACCGTCGAGCTCCGAGTTAAAATCGACGAGCCGGCGACTATAAACCCTCCGGCGGAAGACCGCCGAGCTCCGGCGTTAAATATCGAGAGTCGAGCGGCGACTATAAACCTCCGAGCGAAAGACGCCGAGCTCCGACGTTAAATATCGAGAGTCGAGCCGGCAACTATAAACTCTCCGAGCGGAAGACCGCCGAGCTCCGGCGTTAAATATCGAGAGTCGGCGACTATAAACCCTCCGGCGGAAGACCGCCGAGCTCCGACGTTAAATATCGAGAGTCGAGCGGGCGACTATAACCCCTCGAGCGGAAGACCGTCGAGCTCTAACGTTAAATATCGAGAGACCGGCGACTATAAACCTCCGAGCGGAAGACCATCGAGCTCCGACGTTAAATATCGAGAGTTGAGCGACTATAAACCCTCCGAGTGGAAGACCGCGAGCTCCGGCGTTAAATATCGAGAGTCGAGCCGCGACTATAAACCCTCAGAGCGGAAGACCGCCGAGCTCCGACGTTAAAAATCGAGAGTTGAGCGGTGACTATAAACCCTCAGGGCGAACTCCGACATTAAAATCGAGAGTCGAGCGGCGACTATAAACCCTCCGGACGGAAGTCCAGCTCCGACGTTAAATATCGAGAGTCAAGCGGCGACTATAAACCCTCCGAGCGAAGACCGCCGAGCCCGACGCGTTAAATATCGAGTCGAGCCGGCGACTATAAACCCTCCGAGCGGAAGACCGTTGAGCTCCGACGTTAAAAATCGAGAGTCGAGCCGGCGACTATAAACCCTCCGAGCGGAAGACCGTCGAGCTCCGACGTTAAAAATCGAGAGTCGAGCCGGCGACTATAAACCCTCCGAGCGGAAGACCGTCGAGCTCCGACGTTAAATATCGAGAGTCGAGCCGGCGACTATAAACCCTCCGAGCGGAAGATCGTCGAGCTTCGACGTTAAATATCGAGAGTCAAGCCGGCAACTATAAACCCTCCGAGCGGAAGACCGTCGAGCTCCGACGTTAAATATCGAGAGTCGATCCGGCGACTATAAACCCTCCGAGCGGAAGACCGTCGAGCTCCGACGTTAAAAATCGAGAGTCGAGCCGGCGACTATAAACCCTCCGAGCGGAAGACCGTCGAGCTCCGGCGTTAAAAATCGAGAGTTGAGCCGGTGACTATAAACCCTCCAAGCGGAAGACCGTCGAGCTCCGACATTAAAAATCGAGAGTCGAGCCGGCGACTATAAACCTGCCGGCCGGACGAATGCAATAAAGAGGTTTAACTGGTGAGTCGTTTCGTCGATCGGCCAAGTGCCCAAGAGTACATCTGGCGAACAACCTCCTTTGTCGAAACATGATATATTAAGCCGAGCGGACAAGCTACCCAAAATACTTCATAAAAAACCCCCTTTCAAACACAAGGAAGGTGGGATGAGAAGCGAATAACGAGGAGAAACAGGGGCATGAACGGTAGTTGGCTAGCCGAGCGGACAACACTCATATTGATTAAAAAAGGAAAAAAGCAAGTACAAGGATAGCATTAAAGAAATTAAGGCCGAGCGGCCTAATTACAAAATTGGGTAAGTTTTTGGCCGAGCGGCCGAGTTACATAAAAACTTTCTACTCAAGAAAATCATAAACCTCCTGGGGGATGTTGCCGAGAAGCGCCGCCTGGTCTTGGGTCGGGATGAGGACGGAGTCGGCCAGATGACCCTTGGATTTGAAGTAGGTGGTGGTGGCATTCATGGCAAGCTCGAAGGCGGTGTACATCCGTTCGCAGACTTTCTCTGAGAATACTTCCGAACGGATGTAATTCAGCCTCAGGGCTACGACTCGGCAAGGCTCAGCGTCTTAATATTCTTTGAAGGCCGCTTGGGAGGCTGCAAGGGACTCCTGCAGAGTTCTCAGCTCCTCTTTATGCTTATTTGCCTCCGCCGAGCGGGCCACCTTCTCGCCGTCCAGATGATCCATCAGCTCCTTAACTTTTTTCTCCAAGCCCCAAGCCTCGACATTCTTTTTCTCCAGGTCGGAGATAGCCATCTTCTTCCGCTCGGTGGCCAGGTTTATCTTGCGATCCAGTGATTTGTTCAGGCGATCAAGTTCGGCCAGAGTGTGAGCCTGGTCGGCCGTCTTCTTCCGTTCGACCTCCAGCAAATCTTGGGTCTTTTTGAGCTCCTTCTGCAGCTCGACATATGTTGGACCCTGAGAAGGTGTGTCGCCCGCACTCTTTAATCTTTTTAATTCTGCGTCCACCATCACCAGACGATTGCAAACGGCGATCTCCTCCACCCATCTCTGTCACGAGCAAAGTTGTTAGTAGCCAGTCGGAGAGAATGCGTAAAGGACTTGAGAAAACAAACTTACCCCCGTGGCCTGTTGCATGTGGCTGTTGGCCAGATTACTGAGGGGAATCATTGCGATGCGTGCCCGAGCGTCGGCCCACATTTCAGCTAAGGGCCCTTTCATTGTGATCAGGTGTTCGGGCGTTGTTGGTCGATCGGCTTCAGGCATTAATTCCTCAGTGGGGAGATGCAGGGAGACACGGACGGTGCGACGTCGACCGGGCGTCGTCTGGGCGGAAGCCGGGGCAGGATCGGAGGCCGGCGCCGAAAACTGGGACAAGATTGTTGAGCGATGGACTTGACGGGGAGCGGGCGGAAGGGAGCTGATCGGAACAGCCTCGAGGGGATCTGCAGACGCGTCTAGTTGAGAGGGCATCCGATCGGACGAGATCGCCTCCACCGGCGCTGTAAAATACCAGAAATAGACGAATATGAATAAGGGAATTTTCCGGAATTTTTCGGGAATTTTTCGGAGCTCGTACGGACGAGTTGACGGGGATAAAAATGGGATCCGGAAAAGCCTGTTTAGGCGACCCGTTTAAGCGAGGAAATGTTTATATTTACATTTCCTTTTCTTTTATTTCTTTTTATTTTCTTTATTTCCTCTTCTTACCCGCGTGCCGAGCGGTTCCCCTTCTTCTCCTTCTCGTTTCTTCTTCTTCTCTGTCGCCACTCCGTCGCGGAGCTGAGCGATCCTCCGGCAGCCACATCTTCTTCCTTCTTCTTCCCCCGTCGCCGACTCCTAGCCCTAACCGGCGCCGACAATTTCTTCTCCACTGCCCGCACCGGCGTCCTCTCCTATCTCCTCACGGTGCCACCTTTCCTCTGTGCCCTAGCCAGCCCCGGCCGACCAGCGACTTCTCCTCCCTTTCTCGCCCTTTTTCCCTGTGCCCTAGCGCCGGCTCGCCGCCAAGCCTAGCATCTCCACCGACGTCGAGCAGTGCCGGCGACTCACCCCGTGCCCTAGCCGAGCCCTTGCTGTGGAGTTCACAGCCGCCAGCCACCGAGCACCTTCGATTACTGCCATCGTGCCCTAGCTAGCCACCGGCGTCGCACGGAGCAGCGTCGCCTCTCGCTGTGCCGCCTCTCCGCTGTTCTTGATCATTCCTTCTTTGTGGTGAAGTTAGGTCACAGTTGGGGTAAGTTGGATTCTTGGTAAGGAATTTTGTGTTATGTAATTGGGTATCTTGATTTGGTGATGTTCACATCTTATTAATCTGACAGTGGGGAAAAGATTTTCCGTAGGGTTTGCTTTACTGTGGATTTATTCTAATTCCAGCAGCAACTATCTCTTGGCGTTGGATCAGTGATTACAGCTGTGGAATTTAAGGTAAGGTTTAGGGTTTTGATCTTCGTTGTAGGTGATTGCTAGTTGTGTTAGCAATACTTGTTAACCTAAGTTTAGAAATAAATCTACAGGTGTAATTAGGGTTAATGAGTTAACCCTAGTTGGTCGATGGATTAGAATTTAGTTTGGCTAATAGTTGTATGATAAATTAGCTAAACTAGACATTACGTTTGATGCCACAGGACTTTGACGCGAGACGAGTATCTCGGAATCAGATTGGACCTTTCTATTTTTGGAGGCGGGTACTTTTGACTTTTTGTCTTTGATATGCTTAGTAATGAAATTAACATGTTGCATTAGTTGTGTTTCTTATCTATTTCGGTTAATCACTACCCAAATCTTGGTACATGCTTGATTGATTGATTGGTTTGCATCCCATGTATACTTTACCTGTTTATACATGCTTATAGGGGTAGTGATATACCATGCTTTACCATGTTCAGGACCTAGGTTTATACCTTCTATATACCTTTGGATTGTTTTGATTCGTGGACCTATGATGCATTTTTATATACATGTGGATTAGGTCAGGATATTTTTGTGGTTAGTGTCATGCACCATTTGCATGATTGCATGTTGTGCGATAGTCCGCTCCATTATTGTTGAGCACATCGCCAGTTACATGGATCTGCACACACCACCACTCATGGGTTAGTTGTCGATTCAGGCTGAGTGTGTTGCAGCAGGGACTTTGTTAGGCACCGTTGGTCCGCTCATGGGTAGTGTGACACAACGTGTTATCCGGCAGGGATTCCTCCCCGTCTTTGAGTACCGGGAGATGAGAGCATTGCGCTCCCCCATTTATGATTTGGGGTAGGAGGATAGGTGTACTCCGACAGCATCCCGTCCACTCGGCCACTCATTAGGAGTAGTGACGACAGAGTGCACGGTTGTCACAGCCCTACCCACTCGGCCTCACTTTTGTGTGAGATGATCGACTGGCGTCAGGGGTGACTAGGACGCATCATTGGCATCATATGCATGATGCATTTATTGCTTGTATTTGTGCTTGCTGCATTTATATGCTGCATATTGTTTGGATACCTATGTTTGACATGCATACAGGATTCCTATACCACTCGGACTGTTTGTCCTTATACTCAGGTCCTGCTTAGTACAGTTCCTCTCCTGTTTACTTCAGATGCATATATTTATCTTTCTTATATCAGGAGACTGTACGCATGATTAGTGTTAGGTGTTATTTCTTTACTTTGCATATCAATTGTACCTGCTGAGTGTTGGACTCACCCCGCCTCCATTGTTGTTATTTTCAGGTTGATGCTGTCCGGAGGGAGTTCCAGTCGCTAGTCCTCACTGCACGTAGTGCTAGATCCCTGCAGACCTCGAGGATTTATTTACCATTTGGTTTGGTTTTTATTTGCTTATGTGTGTACTTGGTTATTTGGATACTTGGACATCGTATGTTTTTCTTTTGATATTGATGGATGTTCTATTCGATATGTTTTTACTACATGCCTGCCTGGACGGCAGAAGAGGTGAGTTTCGTCGGATTTGAGCTTTACGAGTGTAGTTGAGTAGGGTGGATTTCGAGTCAGAGTACTATAGTTTTGTGATTACTATTATTAACTGCGTGGTTGTGACAGCCAGAGGCTGAATATCTATATAAACTGCGTGGTGATTGTTTTTATTTATTGTTATTATTCCAGCCGCCTGTGGCTGAGGTATATGAGGATGTAGAAAAGTTTCAGATTGTCCACCGTACAGGGGAGATGTTGCCGAAATTTTCTCGGACAGGGACTCCTCTGGGGCGTGACAGGCGCTTTACCGCGAGTTTCGGCGGTGGCCCGCTCGGATAGATGGACTGCAGATGTAGCCGAGTGGAGGGGTGTCTCCGTGCGGCGCCTCTTTTTTTCTTAGGGGGCGCTCCTCCTCCTGAGCCGAGCCTTCCTCCTGGGCGGAAGGCTCTCGACTAGCAGTTGCGCCAGCCGCTGGCTCTGGGAGAGAAGCCTGAGCGGCCGACTCCCCAGCATTTGTCTCGCTCTCTCCTTCGTTAGAGCTGACCGGCTGGATGTCGAGCGTCTCCATCTCTTTGGCAGTCGCGGCCTCGAGCGCCGCCGCCTTCCTCTTCAAAATTCCAGCCATCACCGACTCCATGACAATGTTCGCTGCAAAGGAAAACAGAGAAAATCAGTTAGCAATTAAAAAGAATGCACAAAGTAAAATTCTTACCGAAGCCGCTCGGAAGGGGGGTCCTGATCGGACTCAGACCGAATATATACATCACCCCTTCAGGCAGGAACTTGTTGATGTCAAACCTCAGACTGGCCAGCATGTTGGCGGCATGAAGATAGTCCGGTCGGGTTTTGAACCTTTTGAGCTCTGGTGAGGTTGGTGGTCCGATCTGCCACTGCGTCCGGAAGGGGGCCCGCTCGGGCATATGAAGGTAGAAGTAGAATTCTTTCCAATGCTTATTGGAAGAAGGCAGTTTATTGAAGAAAACTAAACCAGGCCGAGCCTGGAACATATACGTGCCCAACTCGGACTGTTTAGGGTAATAAAAAAAGTAGAAAACCTTCGGTCGAAGGGGGATATTGTGGATTTTAAACAAGACGACGACGCCGCATAAAAGACGGAAAGTGTTGGGGACTAGGCTTCCGAGCGGAATGCCAAAAAAGTTGTAAACTTCAACGATGAAGGGATGAATGGGAAATTGCAGACCAGCTGTGAACTAGTCGCGGAAAACACAAAAAGCTCCGCGCGGCGGTTTGTTTGGCCGAGCGGAGGGGGAGGTCAAAATCAGAGGGAATTTCGAAAGAGTCCATCAGAATATCGGCGTCGCGCCGATCGAAGCGTGACTCCATGGTAGTATACCATGGACCGAGGGTTTGGTCTTGAGGCTGAGAGGAACTAGCCATTGTCCGAGCGGACGAAATTACAAAAGGCGAAGAAAAGTATATGGTAGAAGGAAGAAGATGGTGGACGAAACAGTGCACAAATGACAAAAACATGACAAGAAACACAAGGCTAACAAAGAAAGAAAGAAGAAGAACCTTACGGAGAAGAATGAGGATCGGAGAAGAACACTGAATCACCGAAAAAGGAGAATCGAAGCCGCCGGAGCACTGAAACGCCGAAGCTTCTCGGCACGCGAGAGCAGAAATGCGGCGAAGGAAGAAAGCGATGCCTTTATAGGGTGGAGCCCGAGCGGCCTCCACCGTTGGATTCAGGTCACGAGAATCGGAGCACGCATCGCGCCGTCCATTTCAAACCGCCTCGATCTCATCACCCGAGGCGCCGCCGCCGTACGATGACGACAGCAATGCCACGTGGCATTCCACCACAGGAGAGCCTTTAATGAGTGCCTTAACGAGGCGCAGAGAGCATGCTCGCCCTTAATGATGGAGATTGGCGAAAACTTCGAAAAGACACCGAGGAATGTTGGCGTTGACTGGCGTTTTGGCTGCCCCCTTGTGGCCGAGCGGATTGTGGTTGCATATGGACGCCGCTAGGCGCAACTGATGGTCCAGTCAGTCGGACTAATCGCCTCCTTCGACTAGACTTAAAGGGGAGGCAAGTGATCCGGCGGTAAGAACAGGGGACCCCCTTTGAGGGAAGTCAATGCCACGTGGAAGTCAAAAGGTCAAACGGCCGACCGGCGAAGGGGAGACCGGTCGGCCGAACGGGATCTAAGCGGAATCAAAAACAACCCAACGGGGAGTTGGGTTTCTGACGCTCATGGTGAATAGTGTATCCGGGCCGATCGGGTAGCCCACTCGGCCGAGGCCGAAAACAACAATACTGTGAACAGTCAGCAGAGCACACGACCGGGAATCTCCCGAGCGGACCAGCACATATGACCGGCCGGGCGTGAGGGGACTACCGACCGGCCGGACGCTCGGCATGGGGTAAGATGAGACAAAAGGACAAGGGAACATCTTCTGACAGCGGGTATGTTCAATGACCAGGCCATACGTAGTATCTTACGACAGAGGGTTTCGTTGTCCCATCAGAGATGTGCTCGGACTGTAGCAGTATGGTGTCAGGTAAGCTCTTCTGACAATCCCATATTGAGGTATGGTTAGAGGACACGTATTCGCCTCGGTATGTGTGCGTGAGCCTCTTCATAGCTCTATATAAGGGGCCTCACACTTCGCCGGAGGTATGCATTCACGCTATCACGCATTCTCTCGTATTCAAAGCCACTTCTGCATTTCCTCTTGCCTGACTTGAGCGTCGGAGGGTCGTCGCCGGGAACCCCTTCCCGGCCCGACTTCTTTGCAAGTTCGCCGAAGACTCATACGACCGGTCGGAGATCCACGTCAGCAGTTCGGAGAGCGCCACGTGCCCAACGTCCATTGAGTCAGCGTTCGGACAGGATCACTAATCGTTCTCGATCTTTCAATTCGTATTAGTAGCACACTGATAAAAAGGAAATTGAACAATTAATCAAATAATAGAGAATAAAAAATTACTTGGTTACAACCTAAGTGATTATTAATCCAAGGTAAAAGAATGCACTAAAAAGATCTCCTTCGTATAGGCAGAAAAGCATATTACACTCATTGAATGCTTAGAAATGTGCTAGGAAATGAATATAAGAGTTGTTGAATATTTTGTAGGTCCAGGGGTCTTTTTATAGCCCCTGAAAAATATTATCCGCAACTTGAAGAGGCTTTCAAAGAGGTCAAAGGCGCCTTCTATCGGATAAGTTTTATCTCTCGATGATAAAACTTTATCTTTGAGTAACGGCTATGGAAGGCACCTTCCATGGACTGGAAGGCACCTTTTGCACTATTCATTGAATGCACCTTTCAAGCCATGGAAGGCGCCTTCCATAAGGAAAAAGGTAGATCAGCTCCCATACGTTGATCTCTTCTTGGGTGATGTTCCAACTACCCGAAGTTGAGTTCACCAGAATCCAACTCTAACATTCTCCTCAAGCAGGTTTTCTCCCTGGCTTCTCGTCTCTCAAATGCCACGAACATCTTTCACATCCACCAGTGTACTCATCCGCAGCATCTCGTCCCTCAGATACATCGAGCCTGTCGGGTCCTTTTTCCACGTCATCCTTCTCACTAGCTACGTCTTTTGCTCAACTTTTATGTTTCAAAGCTCCTGCACACTTAGACACAAGAATCAAATACACAGGACCTAACTTGGTTGACTACATTAAAATTATCATAGGGTACTTACGATGTTCCCATTTTTAATGTGCATCAACGCAATTTAAAGTTAGGATTAAAAAAAGTAATAATTATGTAAAGAAGTAAAGTAGTTGCAATCAGAATAAAATATTACATTGCAATGAATTATGCAAGTTAATAAAATTATAAAATTCATAAAAAAGAAAAAATATTCTTACTCCCCTTAAGTTGTACCTATTTCTCCTCTTTGATCACATAAAAAAATAAAAGAAAAATAAAATAAACTGCTAGAAAAAATTTGAAATATTTTTTGAGGGGTACATAACAACAATTATAATTATGTTAATATTTTTCAAAAATAATTTTTAAAAATATTTTATTTTTACTAATTAATCTCCTATTTAAACAAAAATAATTTTGAAATTAGTTATCTATTTTGAAAAGTCTTTAAAGTTTTTTGTCAAAATTAAACAAAATATTCTTTATTAGTATAAAAATTTTGAAAGAGAAAAAATAGTTCATTGAATAGAATTAATTTATTTTATCAAAACGACCAATTTTACGAAGATAAATTTTAAAAATATCTTTTAATTCTGAAAATTCTTCTAAAATTTTCTATATATGAAAAATAGATTATTGAATAATAGAAAAATTAAATTTCTTGGATATTTATTTTTCTAAGTTTTTAATATTAAAAATTAACTTTTTAGAAAATAATTCATAATAATTTAGATAAAATTCAAAAAATATTAAAAAATTTTATCAAGATAGAAAACATTAAGTTTTAATACAAAAAGATATAATTTTACAAAAATAAGTCTATAGTCTATTTTTAGTTTTCAAAAGACATAATTTTTGTAAAAAAATATTATAGAAAATATTTTAATGAAAAATAAAATTAAAAAAAATTGTAGATTAAATTATCATATAACATAGAAAAAAATTTCAACTCAAAATATGAATAATAGGCATTTGAATAATTTATTTAAACAATATGGAAGATAAAATATATTAAAATTTAAAGCATGCATAAAATTAACTTTATATTATACTATGCATGATTTGAAAATCCAATATAAATTATTTGCTATTGGATTAATCATAAATTTGGTAAAACATAATTTTTAGAGATTTTTATAATTTGACCCATATAGTTCTTGATATACCAATTTAGCCATTTGTAATTTTTAAAATTTAAATTTTATACATTTTTCGAAGTTGAACATGCATAGTCATTTTTCATGGAATTTATTTGTTCTTTTAATTTATTATTCTCATTTTTGAGTTTATCAAACAATTCTAATGGGCAAATAGCTAATTTTCTTTTTAAATCCATATTTTATTTTTTAAAATTATTATCTTTAAATTCTAGTAGGCAATCATTAGATAATTTAGTCATTAATGTTATTCATGAATAAAGTTAATCAAGGGCAAAAGGCGTAACTCACTTACCATATCATGTTCAAAGTTGGATATTCCCCCTTCCCTATTGCTTTCCTGAGATGTAGCTTCTCCTTCATCAATGTTCTCCTCTTGGTGACTCATCATGAGTGCTAGTTTGGCATACTCTTCAAGTTCAGACTTCGATGATGACTCATCCCACATTGCCTTCAGATTTTTGTGCTTCTGTTTGCTTGGTCCTTTGTTCTTCTCCTTCTTCTTCAGTTTCGGTCAGTTATCCTTGATGTGCCCTTCTTCTTGACAATTATAATACCTCACTTTCCATTTTTCTGGAACAAACTTCTTGGCCTATGACTTTTTAAATTTATTATATTTAAAAAAATTAGAGAATTTTCTTACCATGAAGGTTGCTTCGTCTTTGTCAATCGATGAGTCTGAATCTGGTCCGCTCTTCTAGGCTTGCAGTGCTAGGTTCTAACTAGGTCTCTTTCTTTGTCCTGCACATTGAGACTCATGTAATTCGAAAGAAGAAAAATGGTTTTCTAGTGTACTTACTTCGAGATCTTTGAAGATATAGTAGAAATCTATTATTGATGTCCATTCTGGTGTTCTTGGGAACACATTTAAAGTGTACCTTTGCGCATCCTGATTAGTTACCATTTCTCCAAGGTTTATTAATCTGGTGATTAGCTCCTTGATTCTTCCTTGTAGATGAGCAACTAATTCACCTTCTTCCATCTAGAGGTTGTTGATTTGGTTTTAGATCAGGTCTCGTCTCGTGAACTTTGCTTCAGACGTTCGTTCGTGTAGCTGTAGGAACTTCTCCCAAAGATATTTTGCTGATTCATAGGTTCTTATTCGACTAACTTCTTGGGGTGGAAGTATGCTTAACAGGTGGAACTCAGCTTGACCGTTCACTACGAAGTCAGCTTATTCTTTCTTAGTCCACTAGTATTCCTCCTTTTCATCTCCTTGATGGTCTTTAGGAGTTACAAAATCATATTTGATTATTAACAATAATTCAAAATTAGTTTTAAAGAATACCTCTATGCGTTTCTTCCATATCGCGAACTCCCCCTCAAACTTAGGCGGGTAGATATTAGGTCCGGCCATCATCTTTGTACTTCAGTCGGTAGTTAGTCCTTCTGAAGTGGTTGGGCTTTGATCCACTTGTTAGTGTAGCGAGGCCGGCAAGTAGGGGTGAATTGCCTATACAAAATAAAACTAATCTTTCTCAATCTTTCAACTCAGATTAGTAGCACACTTATAAAAAGAAAATTGAACAATTAATCAAATAAAAGAGACTAAGAAATTATTTGGTTACAACGTACGTGATTGTTAATCCAAGGCAAAAGAAAGCACTAAAAAGATCATCTTTGTGTAGGCGAAGAAGCATGTTACACTCGTTGAACATTCAAAAATATGGTAGGAAATAAATACAAGAGTTGCTAAATATTTCCTAAGTCCAGGGGTCTTTTATAGCCCCTAAAAAATGTTATATGCAGCTTGAAGACGCCTTCAAAGAGGTACCCAAGGCGCCTTCTGTCGGATAAGTTTTATCTCCCGATGATAAAACTTTATTCTCAGGTAACGGCTATGGAAGGCACCTTTAATGGGCTAGAAGGTGTCTTCGCACTATTTATCAAAGGTGTCTTCTAAGCCATGGAAGATGTCTTCCATAAGGCAGAAGGCGCATCAGCTCCTATACATTGATCTCTTCTTAGGTGATGCTCTGGTCATCCAAAATTCAGCTCACTCAAATCCAACTCTGATCTTCTCTTCGAGCAGACTTCCTATCCAACTTCTCATTGCTCAAATGTTGTACACGTCTTTCTCATCTACCAGTGTATAATAGAAATACAAACCTATTGAAATTGACTTAATTAGATTTATTGAGTAAAATAATAACAAAAAAATGATAATTAATAGAGAAATAAGCTTGTATGAATTAATAGAAATTTATTGGAATTTTAAAATGAATATTTAGATAGTTTATGTGGATAAATAGGTTAGACTTTTTTAAAGTTGATTTAGAATATTCATTTAAGTTGGGAGTTAATAATATCAATTACGATATTAAAATCTAAGTTTGAAATCTACTCTCACGCGTCCCTCTCATGCACGCGGCGCCGTCGCTATAGCCGCAGCCACCACTCCCCCTAGACGCCGGTGCGGCCTCTGTCGGTGTCATTTCTCGACTGCGCAGCCACCACTCGTCCCTTCCCTGCTCTCGCACGCGACACGAGTCACCAATCTACCCGCTACCTCCATCTTCTACCGTCATGAGACGTCGCTGAAGAAAATGATGTGGAATCGTTCCTTATCCTCATTGTCATGCGCATGGATGCTGCCATGATTTCATGGTCATCGTCGAGCATCCTTGCTATTTTTGTTGGTTCTCGGACACTGTACTCCCTTCTCCTGGTCATGCGATGCCACCGCTATAAACTGTCGACTACCGAGAGAGCAAGCTGTCGAGAGTCTATCGCTGGAGAAAACTTTGATTTGGGTATCATGAGCGGCTGCCCAAGAGCCCCCATGTCAGCACCTCCCAACTAATCCAACCGTCTACCTTCCCCTTCCTCCCAGAGCCACACACGCACGTCACGAGTCTGACTTGAGTTGTCACCACTGAGCCACCTGCCACTTTTCTTCATCCCTTCTCCATGCACAAACCCTTCTCTAGTGACGTCGCTACCGTATTCCCTACAACCTCATCGGAATTCTACTCGAGGAGGAGTCCTGGACTTAGGAAGAACATAGTTAACAAAAGGTTATATTAATTAAAGCTTTGATTTGCCTGATTAATTAATTGTACTAGTTACATATTTAATAGATTGACTAACTAATTAACAAATGGGTTAACATTGATGAGTTAGTGATTAACTTATGAATTAATCACCTGGTTGATAAACCAATTTAACTTTATTATTAGGACTACTTTAGTACCTAGATTGGATATGTATTCTATACTTGTAAGACTAGAGCTCGGAGTAGACAATTGACTAGAAGACTGTTGGGTTTTTCGGGCCGCGAAAATCGCGTTTTCGCGTCGCGGAAACCCCGAAAGCCCCAAAGCCAACGGATCCGTGCAAAGAAAAATTTCTAGAACTACGAATACGAGTTTCACACTCCAGATCTACAGTAGATAAGTGTTATACCTTCGATGCGTGCCCTTTTCGTAATCCCGCAAGTCCAAGGTACGCCGGATCTCAAGATTGTCAACGTAGACAATCCTCTAGTAGTATCCACACGAACAAGGTGTGTTCTCTAACACACAAGGATGGAGAAGAGAGCACCCAAGTGTGCTAGCACTTTCTAGGGCTCTCGGGTAGGATTTAGAAGGGGAGAAAGGAGAGAAAAGAAAAGGAATCTCACATACTCCTCTAGGTACCCTCCTTTGTGACCTTCACTTCACCCTTTCTCTTGGAACTCAACACATTCCTCTTCACCTTGCTTGAAACTCTCGGCCAAGAAAGAGGAGAGGGAGAAGAGAATGGCTAGAGGAAGGAGATGAAATGAAAGAGACTCATGAATGAAAATTCATTCCCCCTCATTCACTTGTGTGGCCGGCCACATTAATGGGAATGGAGGCTTGTAACCTCCATGATGTGGCATATCATGATGATGTGGAGCATCATCATTGGTCCACATCTTGCCATCTCACTAATGATGTGGCAATTAGTCAAGTCAAACATGACTCTTCCTCTTCCTCTCAAGTCAAGTCAAACTTGACCAAATCTCTTCCATGGTTGATCTAATCTAACCATTTGATTCAAGCCAACTTAATATAATGAATCTAATTCATTAAATTAAGTTGATTTAATGAGTCATAATCTAAATTAGACTCATTGAATACATGAATCAACTTGAGTCCAACTCAATTAGCCCAATTTGGATTACTCTTAATCCAATTTGATTCATCAAATGAATCTAATCATCTTGGTTCATCATATGAACCTAATCCAATTGGTTCATCATATGAACCCAATCTCCATCCACTTGTTCTTTGTGTGTGACCCAATAGGTTCTTGTAACGTTGGCAATGTTTCTAAACTCCTTTAGAAACATAAGCAATGAGCGGCATCTAGCAATACATCATTGCTACCCAAGTTACAAGAAATGTTGAGATCCAACATCACCTTGTGACTACTAATTGTGACTCCTCACAAAATATGACAAGTGTCCTTCTATCCTAGACATCTAGATTGATCAATATGAGGCATAGACCGTGTCATCCTCTAATCAATCTAAATCTTGAACTCCAAGTAGACACACTAAATCAAATGAGCTCAATATCCTATATTGACTCATTTGGGCATGGCCATGCACTTCGTGGTCTCACTCTATCAAGAATACCGATGTCTCTCCCGTCATATAGGAGGGATAGATCCCATCTACATCACTCACATCCCTCTGTATAATTTGTTATATACCCAATAATCGCCTTTATAGTCCACCCAGTTACAGGTGACGTTTGACGAAACCAAAGTACATAACTCCTTATGTAGGGATCTATGGTGACTTCAGGTCTAAGGACAAGTAGTCATACTAATAACCACATGAGAAAGTATATGACACTCATATAACGATCCATGATACTTTCTCATGGCGGGTCATTCAGTATACATTCCCTAATGTATACTCATGTGTCAACTTGATATCTCTATATCCATGACTTGTGAGATCAAGTCATCGAGTTGACCTACATGCTAGTCTTATTGCAATAACATTGTCCCTGAATGTTAATACTCGACTAGGAATGATTTAGAGTAGTGTTCCCTATATCATCTCACTATCGATTCAACCAATCGATTGATATAGGTAAGAACCTTCTACTCAAGGACGTTATTATACTTAGTTTATTTGGCACCAATACAAGTAAGTATAATAACCAAAAACCAAATGCCTTTATTTATATAGAATATGATACAATAAGTCCAAAATACAATCATCAAATGATTGATCCTAGGGCTCTAGCTAACAATCTCCCACTAGCACTTGTGCCAATCAGTATAGGCTCTAAGCCCAAATGACCTAGTGTGGCCATCATGCTTCCTCTATGCCAAAGCCTTGGTCAAGGGATCTGCGATGTTAGCCTCTGTAGGTACTCTACAAATCTTCACATCTCCTCTCTCGATGATCTCTCGAATGAGATGGAAGCGCCGTAGTATGTGTTTGGTCCGCTGATGTGAGCGAGGTTCCTTCGCCTGTGCTATAGCTCCATTGTTGTCACAATAGAGCTCAACAGGGTCAACAATGCTAGGAACCACCCCAAGTTCAGTAATGAACTTGCGGATCCAAACTGCCTCCTTTGCTGCCTCTGATGCAGCAATTTACTCGGCTTCTGTTGTAGAATCAGCTACTGTATCCTGCTTCGAACTCTTCCAGCTGACAGCACCACCATTAATGCAAAATACGAACCCCGACTGCGATCTATAGTCATCCTGGTCGGTCTGGAAGCTAGCATCACTGTAACCCTTTACAGCTAGCTCATCATTGCCTCCATATATCAAGAAATATTCTTTAGTCATTCTTAAGTACTTAAGAATATTCTCGACCGCTATCCAGTGACTTTCACCTGGATCTGACTGGTATCTGCTCGTCATGCTCAAAGCATACGAGACATCAGGTCGAGTACATAGCATGGCGTACATGATCGATCCTATGGCTAAGGCATAAGGGATCTGATCCATGCGGTCTCTCTCCTCTCTAGAAGAGGGACCTTGAGTCTTCGAAAGACTCACGCCATGTGACATCGGCAGAAATCCCTTCTTGGAGTTCTGCATGGCAAACCGAAGGAGTACCTTGTCAATGTATGTACTCTGACTTAGGCCAAGCAATCTCTTAGATCTATCTCTATAGATCTGTATCCCTAGAATACGGGATGTCTCACCTAAGTCCTTCATTGAGAAGCAACTCCCTAGCCAGGTCTTGACAGACTGAAGCATAGGGATGTCCTTCCCAATGAGCAGTATGTCATCTACATATAATATGAGGAAGACAACTATGTCCCCTACAACCTTCTTGTAGACACAAGGTTCATCTTCGTTCTTGATGAAACCAAACTATTTGATTGCATCATCGAATCGAAGATTCCAGCTCCGAGAAGCTTGCTTTAGTCCATAAATGGACCTATGCAGCTTGCATACTCTGCTAGTATGTTGTGGATCTACAAAACCCTCAGGTTGTGTCATGAACACATCCTCGAGTAGGTTTCCATTCAGAAACGCGGTTTTGACATCCATCTGTCAGATCTCGTAATCGTGGTAAGCTGCAATAGCAAGCATGATCCGAATGGACTTAAACATCGCTACTGGAGAAAAGGTTTCATCATAGTCAATACCATGAATCTGCTTGAAACCTTTAGCTGCCAAGCGACCCTTATAGATAAGTCCATCCATGTCAGTCTTTCTCTTAAAGACCCACTTGCACCCAATGGGTTTTACCCCTTCAGGTGCATCAACCAAAGTCCATACTTGGTTGGTGTACATGGATTCCATTTCGGATCTCATGGCCTCTAGCCATTTCTCAGAATCTGGTCTCATCACAGCTTCCTGATAGGTGGTAGGCTCATCCTCTATGAGCACAATGTCATTATGGTCAGACAAGAGAAATGAGTATCTCTCAGGCTGACGACGTACCCTATCAGACCTGCGAAGAGGTATGTCTACTTGAACTGGTTGTTGTTCCTCAACTCTTTGTGGAACAACATCATCCACAACACTTTGTGGTTCCAGTTCAATTTCCATCGAGGCATCAGTGCTATTGTTCGCATCTTGAACTTCTTCAAGATCGAACGCGCTCCCACTAGTCTTTCTAGAAACAAAGTCCCTTTCTAGAAAGACCCCAGTCTTTGCCACAACTACCTTGTGCTGACTGGGAATGTAGAAGTAATATCCCTTAGTTTCCTTGGGATATCTAATAAAGTAGCACTTGTCGGATTTGGGTCCTAACTTGTCTGAGACTTGACGTCGAACGTAAGCCTCACAACCCCAAATCCTCATGAAAGACACCTGGGCATCTCTCCCAGTCCATATCCTATATGGTGTCTTTATCACGGCCTTGGATGGAACTCGGTTGAGAATGAAAACTACCGTGTCTAGAGCATATCCCCATAGATATGTCAGAAGATCTGTGTGACTCATCATAGATCGTACCATATCTAATAAGGTACGATTCCTCCGTTCGAATACACCATTCCACTGTGGTGTTCCAGGAGGAGTGAGTTGGGATAGAATCCCACACTCAGCTAGATAGTCACGGAACTCATGGCTAAGGTATTCTCCACCTCGATCGGATCGAAGTATCTTAATACTCTTGCCAAGCTGGTTCTGTACTTCATTCTTGAATTCTTTGAACTTTTCAAAGGATTCAGACTTATGTGTCATCAAGTACACATAACCATATCTACTGAAGTCATCAGTAAATGTGATGAAGTATCTATAACCGCCTCTAGCAGCAACATTGAAAGGGCCACATACATCACTATGTATGAGTCCTAACAAATCAGTTGCTCTCTCGCTATGCCCACTAAAGGGAGTCTTGGTCATCTTGCCTCGTAGGCATGACTTGCATATCTCATATGATTCAAAATCAAATGAGTCCAGCAAACCATCCTTATGGAGCTGGGATAAGCGCTTGTCATTTATATGACCTAAGCGACAGTGCCAGAGATAGGTTTGGTTTAGGTCATTTGACTTGAACCTCTTGGTATTTATGTTATAGATAGGGCTCTCAAGGTCTAGAATATAGAGTCCGTTCATTAGAGGTGCACTATAATAGAACAAATCGTTTAAATAGATAGAACAACATTTGTTCTTTATTGTAAACGAAAATCCTTTCTTGTCCAAACAAGAAACTGAAATTATGTTCTTAGTCAAGGCAGGCACATAACAATAATCATCTAATTCTAGTACTAGCCCAGAGGGCAGAGATAGATAGTAAGTTCCTACAGCAATAGCAGCAACCCGTGCTCCATTGCCTACTCGTAGGTCTACCTCACCCTTCGTCAATGCCCTGCTATTTCTCAGCGCTTGTACATTGGTACAAATGTGCGAAGCACATCCGGTATCTAATACCCACGATGAAGAAACAGAGAGGTTGACTTCTATAACATGTATACCTGAAGTAGAAATCTTATTTCTCTTCTTCTTAAGATCTTCCAGGTATTCTTTGGAGTTCCTCTTCCAGTGCCTTGCTTGTCCTTGATATAGGTGACAAAGATGTTCAACCATATCATAAGCACTCATCAACTCATGTTGCTTCTGAAGCTCAGAGTTCATGGTCGCGAGCATAAGACAGGACACATCTAATGCGTCATCTTGATGCTTCTTGTAAGCATCTCGGTCTGCTCGCGTGGCAGTGGCAGGAGGAGCCTCCGGAATGGGCTACTCCAGAACATACAGTTTACGTTCTTGGGTGAGAACTATTCTCAGGTTCCTGTACCAGTCTAGGAAATTTGCTCCGTTGAGCTTGTCCTTCTTAAGGACAGATCGCAGAGAGAAGGTGTTCGTATTCGACGTCATGGAAATTCTACAACAGAAATAAATGCAGAAATAAGTATCATATTCTTAATCATTTAATTAGGCCTTTAACTAAATGATGCTCCCACTGAATTCTATAATTCACGTGGGACAAGATCCACATCATACTAACTCTTGAGTTAGCTTTGGCTAATACGCCCAAGACTTAGTATGATCGGTAGGTAACGATTACCAATTACATCTCTATCAACTCTTGTTTATAGGATCAAGATCCACATTGATATTAAAACTCGAGTTAGCTTTGGCTAATACGCCCGAGAGTTAATATAAATGTGATTTTGACTTATCTTTCCAACCGTTGGAAGAATGCCTATAGTTATACTCGATCCAACCGAGTTAACTAGGAATACTCAATCTAATTGAGTTGTACTCACCCATGCGTTGATAGGCGGAACCAAGATTGTCCCTCCGTACCCTACCAAGATAGTATGTGTTGCTCTGCTTTGGCAGATTCAACAACTACATGCGATCGAGGTAGTGGTAGGTATCACGGCATGGTAGGCATTACGAGTTGGCGTGATTTAGATCTAATCTAAACGATGATGCGTATCATATACTCGATAGATCTAATCTAATCAAAGGGTGCATCATGTGCACGACTTAGATCTAATCTAATCGTAAGGCACTAATTAATTACTTAATTAACTAGCATGCATCACATACACACAAAACAATTAATTAAATAATTAATCAAATAATTTTGTGATTATGTCATGGCCCCTACTACGATCTTCTCAAGCCAATGAGAAGATCGGATGGTCAACCTAAGGTCAACAGCTTCTCAAGCTCCTTCCTTTGACCACCTCGTGTTGCTCGCGCCCTCCTCGTAACTCCGTCTCGAGTGGACCTTCCACCGCTTCAAAATTTACATTACATTTTGAAACTCGAGTTACATTCGAGTCTAAATTTAATTTACAACAAGAATAAAAGAGAAAGGCACGACGCGCAGGTCGCGAAAAAATAAAAACATACAACACGCACATCACATCACGGCACGCAGGCCGTATTATGAATTACAACACGAATTATCGAATCAAATTGGGTCTTTGGGCCATGACTATCACAAAAATAATATATAATTCAAAATTATATATTTCTATAATTTTCTATAATTTGTTTCCAATAATTTTTACAATTTTTACGAGTACAATTTCCCGGCGGTTCCGTTTAGCGATTTTCGGGCGCAATCGCGGAACGAATCCCCTTGCGGGGCCAGGGGCAGCGCCCCTACCCGCGATCTAACCATCGCGAGGGTTCCATTGCGATCTAACAGCACCTTAGCCCGCTATCCCAAAAGTTTTGGGGCGAAACTTGGTCGTTTTGGAAAAATCTTCCCGATAGCGGAAGCCTACAAGTGCCGAAACACTTGTGCTTCGCTTCTACGAGAAAATTACCCATAAAAACTATAAAAAAACCTAAATTTACAGAATATTACAGAACTGAAAAGTTTTCATAAAACACAAAAGAAACTCGTATTCGCCTTTGCACGTGGCTCTGATACCACTGTTGGGTTTTTCGGGCCACGAAAACCGCGTTTTCGCGTCGCGGAAACCCTGAAAGCCCCAAATCCAACGGATCCGTGCAAAGAAAAATTTCTAGAACTACGAATACGAGTTTCACACTCCAGATCTACAGTAGATAAGTGTTATACCTTCGATGCGTGCCCTTTTCGTAATCCCGCAAGTCCAAGGTACGCCGGATCTCAAGATTGTCAACGTAGACAATCCTCTAGTAGTATCCACACGAACAAGGTGTGTTCTCTAACATACAAGGATGGAGAAGAGAGCACCCAAGTGTGCTAGCACTTTCTAGGGCTCTCGGGTAGGATTTAGAAGGGGAGAAAGGAGAGAAAAGAAAAGGAATCTCACATACTCCTCTAGGTACCCCTCCTTTGTGACCTTCACTTCACCCTTTCTCTTGGAACTCAACACATTCCTCTTCACCTTGCTTGAAACTCTCGGCCAGGAAAGAGGAGAGGGAGAAGAGAATGGCTAGAGGAAGGAGATGAAATGAATGAGACTCATGAAGGAAAATTCATTCCCCCTCATTCACTTGTGTGGCCGGCCACATGAGTAACTCCCACTCATTTAATGTGGCCGGCCACATTAATGGGAATGGAGGCTTGTAACCTCCATGATGTGGCATATCATGATGATGTGGAGCATCATCATTGGTCCACATCTTGCCATCTCACTAATGATGTGGCAATTAGTCAAGTCAAACTTGACTCTTCATCTTCCTCTCAAGTCAAGTCAAACTTGACCAAATCTCTTCCATGGTTGATCTAATCTAACCATTTGATTCAAGCCAACTTAATATAATGAATCTAATTCATTAAATTAAGTTGATTTAATGAGTCATAATCTAAATTAGACTCATTGAATACATGAATCAACTTGAGTCCAACTCAATTAGCCCAATTTGGATTACTCTTAATCCAATTTGATTCATCAAATGAATCTAATCATCTTGGTTCATCATATGAACCTAATCCAATTGGTTCATCATATGAACCCAATCTCCATCCACTTGTTCTTTGTGTGTGACCTAATAGGTTCTTGTAACGTTGGCAATGTTTCTAAACTCCTTTAGAAACATAAGCAATGAGCGGCATCTAGCAATACATCATTGCTACCCAAGTTACAAGAAATGTTGAGATCCAACATCACCTTGTGACTACTAATTGTGACTCCTCACAAAATATGACAAGTGTCCTTCTATCCTAGACATCTAGATTGATCAATATGAGGCATAGACCGTGTCATCCTCTAATCAATCTAAATCTTGAACTCCAAGTAGACACACTAAATCAAATGAGCTCAATATCCTATATTGACTCATTTGGGCATGGCCATGCACTTCGTGGTCTCACTCTATCAAGAATACCGATGTCTCTCCCGTCATATAGGAGGGATAGATCCCATCTACATCACTCACATCCCTCTGTATAATTTGTTATATACCCAGTAATCGCCTTTATAGTCCACCCAGTTACGGGTGACGTTTGACGAAACCAAAGTACATAACTCCTTATGTAGGGATCTATGGTGACTTCAGGTCTAAGGACTAGTAGTCATACTAATAGCCACATGAGAAAGTATATGACACTCATATAACGATCCATGATACTTTCTCATGGCGGGTCATTCAGTATACATTCCCTAATGTATACCCATGTGTCAACTTGATATCTCTATATCCATGACTTGTGAGATCAAGTCATCGAGTTGACCTACATGCTAGTCTTATTGCATTAACATTATCCCTGAATGTTAATACTCGACTAGGAATGATTTAGAGTAGTGTTCCCTATTTCATCTCACTATCGATTCAACCAATCGAATGATATAGGTAAGAACCTTCTACTCAAGGACGTTATTATACTTAGTTTATTTGGCACCAATACAAGTAAGTATAATAACCAAAAATCAAATGCCTTTATTTATATAGAATATGATACAATAAGTCCAAAATACAATCATCAAATGATTGGCTCTAGGGCTCTAGCTAACAAAGACAATTAGGATGATCTACAATGAGGTGGGTAGATCCTTCTTATCTTCTTGATAGCTGTGATTATAGTGCATGATTGTTTACTACCATGTTTTGATGAGGTTTGCAGTTACTCTCTTACCTTAAGTCTGTCCTATATCACTCCTGAGTTTGATACCTTATTATTTATCCTTATATGTTGATCTATTATTGATATCTATACAGTTATGTTTAATATTTATGATGGTGTTTATGGATATGCATGATATTACCATACCATAGTATAGGACATTAGATATTCTGCTAGACTCCTTAGTAGATGATTTGACTTTGTGTTTATTATTAGGATGATCATATCATAGTATAGGATATCGAGTATCTTGCTAAACCTTTGTTTATTATTTCATACTGTTGTGTAGGATATTGAGTATCCTAATAGACTCTTGTTGTTATTTAGGCCTATAGCTTATGTTTGTGAATTTGTATTATAGTATGACTATATACTTAGGCTCGTGCCTGCAGGGCACTGATATTATAGGTAGTATAGTTGTACACTGGTGTGAGGGCATATGTGTTAGTGAGATTATACTAACCTATACTTGATGGAAATCACTCCCTTCTAGTAGAGTAGTGTATTCCACTAGGTTATCCCCTGTGAATCGACCCCTAGGATTACTTGATTTTGTTATTTATTATATTTGAGATGATTCCATGGAATTAGTCGAGATATTACTGCTAGGTGACTAGTAACTTAGGGGTGTGATTGCCTATGTTCTACCTCTATATTAGTAGGATTATATCGTAATATACGGTACCGAGTATCCTAGTAGACCCTTACTTGTTATATAGGCTCAAGTCTATACATTAGTAGAATTATATCATAGTGTAGGATTTTGAGGATCCTACTAGATCCTTGGTTGCTATACCTTGTCGACCATTATCTCCCATTGGTGCTTGAAAGAGTCGTCAGCAACCGTTGGTATATTCTGTCGACCATTGTCTCTCATTCATGGTTGACCGTTAGTATATCCTGTCTCCCATACGTGGGTAAGAGAGTCGTTAGTGACCATTGATATATACCTTGTTTGCCTATAGGACCATTCATGGTAGAGCGTTCTCCTGCAGATAGTGACTAGTTATTTACCCTATCTGCCCATGGGACTATCTGTGGTAGAGCGTTCTCTTGCAGATAGTGACTAGTCATTTATCCTGACTGCCCACAGGACCATCCATGGTAGAGCGTTCTCCTGCAGTCAATATTTGTTATATACTTGCTATATGTCAGCCATGTATTTGTTCATGTAGGTTTGGATGTACTATATGTACTCTTGATTTATTGGTTATACTTGGTTGAGCAGGTTAATGAAGTGCTATGTTATTGAATATACTTTTAGTTAGTTGGTGATTATGTTGGGACACCTATATTGGTTAGTAAGTATTTTTACCTGAGACTGCATCCTTTGATCTCCTATTAGTATACTATTCATACACTATCTTCTTCTACCCACTGAGTGGTTGTACTCACTATCCTTTGCTTTTCCCTTGACTTTCAGGTTAGCAGATAGAGGAGGTGTTGTATACTTAGAGGTCCCGACTGCCAATCATGCTCAAGTTAGATTTATGTGGAGTTGCTTTGTTTTATTATTCCCGTTGCTTATAGTTACAATTCTCTCTGTTCTGGATTTTTGAGTGTTTCACATATACATGCATATATACACGCATTATCATTTGTGACTTGGTGTTGTTATACTACATTGGTATTTTTATGTTATTTTCCTTGATCTAAGTTCAATGTCGATTGTTTACTATATTTTCACTAGGGGGTACCATCCACTTTAAAGGACAAGTATACCCTCGGGGCATAACATCCCTTCCCTCGGATACACCGAGCCCATCAGCTTCTTTTTCCGTGTCATCCTTCTCTCTAGCTACATCTTTTGTTTGACGTTTTGTGTTCCTAAGCTCTTGCACACTTAGATACAATGATCAAATACATAGGACCTAGCTTGACTTGATTAACCACATCAAAACTACTATGGGGTACTTACACTAATGGTTGTAGATTCAACTGAAATATATGAGATGAAGGGACCGGACTATATGTTAACTTTAATTGACTGGTTCTTACAAATATTATTCAGTAATACCTAGGGAGTCATAGGACGGTGATGTTAGATACTCTTACCATGATTTGATGGGTTCTAATTAGAATTAGTTCTGACATCCTATAATCAAGCAATTGATCATAGGATGAGACTATTAAGGGTATGTCCAAATAAAAGATGAGCATTATCCAGAATCACAAAGAGTTGTGAACATACGCTAATTATATCCTTGAACTATTGAGGGTCACACAAATATTGGTTTTCATATTTCCCATTGAGAAAGTCAAATTCAAGTAATTGAATTTAACGAATAAAGTTTGATATGATCAAACAGTGTATTGACAAATAAAATTTGATATAATCATATGTTATGAGTGGCTTCCAATCAATGGAAATAAGGAGAGCTGAAGAGTTCCACACAGAATCTACAAATTGGATTTGTATTGTCATAATAGTAAGCAAGTGTACTTGCCACATCGAAAATTTTTGGACCATTGATATGATTATGATGGACTCACATCATTGGATTTTAGAAAAATTCTAACATTCATTGGATCAAGATGGAAGAAGGAAAATAGCTAGCTTCAATGTATTAAGAAAAGAAAAAATTAAAATTAAAAATTTTGTTTTTCTTTTTCCCCCTTATCCACTACTTTCCCCACTACGATTTTGAGTTCATCCATTAACTCCACTCCTCCATGAGAATTTCAGTAGCCACCTCTTCTCTTTTTTTGAGAATTCGGATAGCCACTCTCTCTTTTTCCTTAGAGAATTTTGACAGCAACCATTACCAAGTTGCAACACCTCTCAAAGGATGAATATAGAAGATCCCTACTTCCATTGAGAAGGATTAATCTCCTTCTCAATTGTCATCGCTTCTCTTATTCGAGAAGAAGAGAATACTAGGGGATAATGTTGTCATCGCTCCTCTTAATCTACTTCCATTGGTGTAAAAGATGCCAACATGAAGGGGCAAATACTAGGGGATAATGATGAAAATTGAAGCAACAAACAAGTAAATAAATTACTTGTCTTACACTAACAATAACAACACTACAATACCCTTTTTGTGGATCACTCACAATTCTAAGACAAAGAAGAGAAAAAAAAAACTTTGACTCACAAATTGATACTTGATTGATGAATGAAACTAAATACAAGGTAGAGTATTTATAGTACTCTTCATACAATCTGGACCGTTCAATTAAATTAAATCCTAGCCATTGAAATTCTAATTCTTATCCATGAAATGAGAAAACACTCTTGACCACACATTTAATTTTATCTTTTATCAAGTCGTCATCTTTATCTATCAGAAAAATAAATAATTAAATAGCAAATCTTATCTATAACTCTTATCTTTTATTGGATAAATTTTATCCTTTATTTGGGTTGGAGTTGATATTTAACACTCCCCCTCAACACCAACCCTTTGTACTATGCCGAGTTGATCACGAAATCTTTTGAATTTGCTGGCGCTCAAGTCTTTTGTGAACAAATCTGCAACTTGATCATCTGTACTGATTTGTCTCATCTCAATTTCTTCTTGGAGAACTTTTTCTCTGATAAAATGATAGTGCACTTCAACATGTTTAATTCTTGCATGAAAGATCAGATTTTCGGCCAAACGAATTGCCGATTGATTGTCACAATATATTGGAACTGCATAACCAACTGGTTGATGTAGGTTATTTAATAGTTGAATCAACCATGTGGTTTCTTGAGCTGCCATTGCTGCTGCTCGATACTCAGCTTCAGTGCTTGATAATGATATAGTTGGTTGTCTCTTGCTGCACCAAGAAATTGCTCCAGAACCAAGCTTAAATAAGTAACCAGTTGTTGACCTTCTGGTGTCATGATCTCCTGCATAGTCAGCATCACAGTAACCAACTAACTTACAGTCTCCAATTCTTTTATACACAAGACCATAATCAATTGTGCTCTTCACATATCTTAGTATTCGTCGAACTGCTTCCAAATGAGGCTTCATTGGATTTTGCATGTACCGACTTATTACACTAACTGCATAAGAAATATCAGGTCGAGTTAAGGTTAAGTAGATGAGACTGCCTACCAATTTTTGATACATAGTTGTATCTTCTAAGCTTTTTCCTTCATGTGCACACATTCTGAAATTTGATTCCATAGGTGTTGAGATTGGTTTGCAGTCGAGCATTCCGAACCTTTTCAACAAGTCTTTGGAGTACTTTTGTTGACAAAGGAATATTCCTTTTTGTGTGCGGTCAATCTCTAAACCGAGAAAATGCTTGAGTTGTCTAAGTTCTTTCATTTGAAATCGGACTGATAAATTCTCCTTTGTCTGAAGAATTTCTGATCCATCATCACCGGTGATGACTAAGTCATCAACATATACAAGCACGATACCTAGTTTCCCTTCATTTGATTTGACAAATAGACTAGAATCTGCAGATGTTACTAAATAACCACTCTGAGTTAGAAATTCAACAATCTTACCATACCATGCCCTAGGTGCTTGTTTCAATCCATAGAGCGCTTTCCACAGTTTACACACATATTCAGGATGATGTTGGTTCTGAAAGCCTATTGGTTGGATCATATGAATTTCTCGATCCAATTCTCCATGAAGAAAAGTATTTTTCACATCCATTTGCCACATATTCCAATCTTTGTTGGTTGCAAGTGCAAGTAGAACTCGTACAGTTGTAAGTTTCGCCACCGGACTAAACGTTTCATCATAGTCTAGTCCGTACTGTTGAGAGAAGCCACGAGCTACCAATCGTGCCTTATACCTTTCAATTGACCCATCTGGACGACGCTTTATTTTGTAAACCCATTTGCACGAAATGGGTTTCACATCTCTTGGTTTTGGTATGAGATCCCAAGTCTGATTTTGTTGTAGTGCATCAATCTCTTGTTTCATGGCTGTCATCCACTCAGAACTTTGTGATGCTTTTTCAAATGTCTCAGGCTCTATTGCTTCTTCAACTATGGCTGCATTTACATATTTTGGATTTGGCCTTCGTGTTCTTGTTGACCTTCGGAGTTGAGATTGTGGAGTTAATTCTTCCACTTCATTAGGCCTTTCTTCTTCATTTGGATGTTGATATATGCCGGTTTGCCAAGGACTCTGAGCCACTCTTTGCTCTGCATCATTTTCATTTGGACCTCCTGATTCATCTGAACCTGATTGAAGTTGAACTATATGCTCCCTCATCTTTTGTTGTACTTTATCTTCAAGGTCTTTAGATTCTGGCAAGACCTCCTTCTCTGTGGTCCACCAAGAAGATGCTTCATCAAACACTACATTTCGTGAAGTGTAACATCTTTCGCTTGTTGGATCGCAGCATTTCCACCCCTTTCTCTGGCTATCGTATCCCACAAAGATGCATCTAATAGCTTTCTTGTCAAACTTGCTTCGTAAGTGATCAGGAACAAATACATAATATACACATCCAAATACTCGAAAGTAACTAACTGTAGGTTTTTTGTTCCATAACTTCTCAAAGGGTGAAATAAATTCTAACCTTGGTTGAGGAAGTTTATTGATGATAAAAGCTGCATTCCTCATTGCTTCAGCCCAAAAACGTCCAGGTACATTCTTCTCATGCAGCATACTCCGACAAATTTCTGCAAGATGTCGGTTCTTTCTTTCTGCTACACCATTCTGCTGTGGTGTGTTGGCACAAGTGTATTGATGATATACTCGACTTTCTCTCAAGTATTGAGAGAACTCTCTTGAGCTATATTCTCCTCCATTGTCTGTGCGCAAGCAACATATCTTTTTTCCCAATTCTCCTTCGACTGACTGCTTGAACTCTTTGAACATTGAGAAGGTATCAGATTTTTCTTTCATAAAAAAAATCCACACATACCTTGAGAAATCATCAATGAATGTCACCATATACCGCATACCACCAATTGACGACTGTTTAACAGGCCCGAATACATCAGAGTGAACTAACTCCAATGGTTCCTTTGCTTTGAAGTTTGACTCCTGATATGGTAATTGGTGTGCTTTACCATACTGACATCCTGCACATATTGTGTCTGTTCGTATGTCTAGTTGAGGAAGTCCCTTGAGCATTGACTTCTGCATCATCATGTTTAATTTGGAATAGTTAACATGACCTAGCCGCATGTGCCATATAACTGCTGTCTCACTTTTTCTTGTCTTGTTTATATATGCAAACTCTGCTGACATCACGTAGAGTGACTCTAATCGTTGACCCTCCATTGTTGGTGTTTCTGAAATTTTGAGGTTTCGATATACCTTTACATTTTCAGGACCAAATAGAACATAATGACCTGAAGATGTTAATTGGGCCACAGACAGTAAATTCTTCTTCATTCCTGGGACATGATAGACATCTTGAAGAGGCACTTGGTTAGAATTATATCGAGGTGTAATTACCGTCTTACCAACATGTGCTATTGGTAACCTTGAGTTGTCGGCTGTAACCACCATACGAGCTCCTTTGTATTGAGATAAGTTTTGCAATTTTTCTTTATCACCCGTCATATGATTTGAGCAGCCTGAATCCACGATCCAATCATTTTTGTAGTCAATCTGTTCTGGCGTTGTTGTGAGAGCCAAGTTTTTTTCCTCCGTAGCCATCAAAGCTTCAGCATCCCAATCATCTTCTCTATTCTCTTTAGAATTGGAAGTAGCCGTGTTGCTTTGAACGAACTTTTTCTTGGACCAACAATCTTTTGTCATGTGGCCCATCTTCCCACAATTGTAGCACTCGCCAGAAAATTTTTTACGATCACCATAATTCTTCGAGGCTCCCCCTGGACGAGAGCCTCCATTCCCATGATAGATTTTTCCTTTGTCGCCATCCTTTTTAGATCCACCAGTGTGCCGTTTGAAGTTGCCTTTATTTTTGTTGGTGTAGAGCGCTTCTTCTTCATCTTTTAGTGAGAGTCCTCCCATTTGCTTAGCCATAGCTTCTTGACCTGCAAGTAAATTTTCAAATTCAAGAAGCGATGGCTGTGTTGGCCATCCTTGTATAGCAGCAATAAATCATCGATATTCTGGCCTCAAACCATGAATAATTATTCTTTTTATCCTTGTTTCCCCAATAGGAGCTAATGGATCTAGCTCTGAAATTTCGCGACATATCAACTTCACCTTGTGGAAGTATTGGGCAATCGTCTTGTCACATTGCGTTATTGACAATAGTTCGTTCTCCAGAAGTTGCAATCTTGTATCATTCTTCTTTGAAAAAAGTGTAGCAAAGATATCCCACACTTCCTTTGGTGTTTTGGCATCTCGGATGTGCTCCAACATTTCTTCTTCAATTGTGATCTTTAAGGCAAACATTGCTTTACCTGCCTTAATCTTCCATTTTCGCAAAATGTCATTGGCGTCTTCTGCCGGCTGCGTAGCTTCACTACCACCAACAACCTCCCAAAGATCTTGACCTTGTAGGTAAGACTCCATGCATGTTGCCCACGTGTTGTAGTTTTTGTTGTTGAACTTCTTGATACCTCCTACCACTTGAAGGTCCCCCATCACGTCGAAAAGCTTTGATTATACCAAACAAGTTTGATTAAAAAAAAAACTTGTAAAGCATAAAACTCCTCACAATCTAAGATAGCTCCACCAAGAATAATCCCTGATTAACCTGGCTCTGATACCAATTGATGAAAATTGGAGCAACAAACAAGTAAATAAATTACTTGTCTTACACTAACAATAACAACACTACAACACCCTTTTTGTGGATCACTCACAATTCTAAGACAAAGAAGAGAAAAAAAAACTTTGACTCAAATTGATACTTGATTGATGAATGAAACTAAATACAAGGTAGAGTATTTATAGTACTCTTCATACAATCTGGACCGTTCAATTAAATTAAATCCTAGCCATTGAAATTCTAATTCTTATCCATGAAATGAGAAAAACACTCTTGACCACACATTTAATTTTATCTTTTACCAAGTCATCATCTTTATCTATTAGAAAAATAAATAATTAAATAGCAAATCTTATCTATAACTCTTATCTTTTATTGGATAAGTTTTATCCTTTATTTGGGTTGGAGTTGATATTTAACAGATAATGTTGGACAAAAGAAAGAGAAGAGGAAAGGAGAATCGGAAGGATTAGCCAAGTGACGGAATAGGAATATATTTTCGAGACCACAATCTTTTTAAATGGAGAGAGCCAGATGTGTGGCATGAGTAAGTAAGATTGGTTTAGTGCCTTGGGCAAGCAATCAGTGTACACTATAAAATTATCTAGAACAGTGACGGATATTCCGATGAAACATGATTTCCACTGATAAAACTTCAATCCGCTGACAAAGGCCTATGTCTATCGACGAAATTTGAATTCTATTGTTAATTTTATCATCGACGGAATATATTTCGTTGGTATGATATCACTTTCCCAACGAAACTTAAATTCCATTCGGAAGATTGAGTTACTAACAGAAATTATATTCTGTCGGTAACCCTTAGTCAATATTAGAGCACAACCCTGATTTTTCCTTACGTGCAATGCTACTTTCTTCCTAGATCTACTCAGGTGATTCTTCGGTAAGCCCCGCTGTCTCTCCCTCTTCCCTTCTCTGGCTACCAGTCACATTCTAGCAGCTTTTCCAGCAGCTAGCCGTGTGTTGGCGGCTTCAGGTGCCACTAGCCATGTGATGGCGTCTTTGGGCATCGCCAACCGCATGTTGGCAACTTTGCCGGCCACCAGCACTCGACTGGTAGCTTTTTCGGCCACCAGCACTTGGTCATCACCTTTCCTAGTCGCTAACACTCGGCTGGTAGCATTGCTGCAACTGGCAGCGTGGTCGCGGCTGGCTGCATGACTGTGGCTACGGCTGGCTGCATTGCCACAATTGAGGGCTTGGCCGACAGCTAGCTCGCTTTCGGTAGCTTGGGCGACCACAACGTGCCCGGCCGCTAGCTTAGTCCTATCATGAATTTGTACTATCTTGTTATTATTTGTTATTAATTTTAGCTTCGATTTTTTAGGTATGCTGCATTTGCTGCTCTTCTTCAACTACACTACTTATTTTTAGGTATAATTTGTTAGTGCAGGGAGCACCAGATGATTAAACCTAAGTTTTGATTATGGCAAAGGGTTTAAAATTAAGTTGTCTTGTGATCTAACAAGTGTTGAACTAAATGTGCAGGAAAGTCCTAAGTGTACATAGGAAAAAGTCCTAGTGGATTCTAGGCAGGTGGAAAACCCTAAGGGGAGGTAACCCTAGATCCTAGGGTGAGATAACCCTAGGTCATAGGGGGTGGTAACCCTAGGTTCTGGAAAGTCTTGGCGGGTCATGTAGTTTAGGTGAAATCCTAGAGTTGAGGACTCTAGGTGAAAATCCTGGTGGTTGTGGACCAGGTGAAAGACTGGATGGGTCGGGGATCAGATGTCCAGCGGGAAAGTCCTTAAGTCTTGGGCGCTGAGCAAAAGTCCAGTTAGTCTGGAGGATCATTCTGGCAATAGTTAACTTCTCCTGAGAGGAGTAAGTGAGAGCGCATTCCCCGTTGAGGTAACAGTAGGCGTCAGTTCAACCTAGGGTTTTCGAGAAATCGGAAAGTTAGAACCGGACAGTCCAAAGGCTATCAAAAGTAATTTTCATATATTGCTTGTTATTTGTCTAAACTCTGTTTTGTAGGAAAACTAACATTTTATAGATAGAAGTTTCAGCCTTCATCGATCGACTGAACCTCCAAGCAAACAAATGGATTTCCAACAAGCTGATCGGGTTTGACCAAGGATCGGTCGATCAAACCTAGGGTTTAGTCGACCGAACAATGGATAGGCATCGACGTGGTCGAGCCGAGTTGATTGGGCTAGATGAGTTGGGGATCGGTCGATAGAACAGCTGGATCAATTGACCAAACGAAGACTCTTATCCGAGCAAAAGCATGTGGATCAAAAGCTAGGCAGGTTCAGAGAGTTCGATCGACCGAACACTAGGATCAGTCGACTAGTCAGCCTTGAGTCAAAGACTGATCCCGAGATTAGTGGATTTGGATCAGGTCTGGCTCGGCTATTAAAGGAGGGTCGACCAATAGCTTCGAAATAAGATATTCTAAATGATATTCTCACGTGTGTACTGCTTCGGAACAACTCAACAACGCCTAACTGTTGCTCTGACAATCAACGAACAACTGCTAATCATTTGCTATTGGTATACTTTGTCTTTTCAATACTTGTACTTGCATATTTTTAAAGAATTTTTGTATCTATAGTGATTGCCCAACAAAACCGATCGACGATCGCGGACTTTAGAGTACGATTCATCACAGGCTCCGAACCAAGTAAAAGAAGCCTTGTTAGCATTGCTCCTCATCTCTTTCTATCTTCCGCTGTGTTATTCTGTGTTTTCCGAAATGAGTGAAAAAGCCACGAGTGCTATTCACCCTCCCCCCTCTAGCACGCATAGATCCTACAATTAGTATCAGAGCTAAGCTGCTCTGAATTGGTGAAACCACCAATCGAGCGGGAGGTCATTTTTGAAAAAGAAAATTATATATCATTTTTGTTTAAAAAATATTCTTACACCTTTCATTTTCCCTCTAAATTTATTTTTTAAAAAAATACACTTTCATTTTTTATCATTAGTCAGAATTTGTGAAATATTGCATTTAACAAAATTTTATCATAATATGTTTATTATTATTTTAATATTTTTTTCAAAACTCGTGTAATACTACTTGAGTAATTTCTTTATCTCCCGCACTACTAATCTAAAACCAAGTCTTGGGACATTTGTCTTTTTCTTATTGTGTGCAAGATTTTTTTAAAAAATGTCCTACCAAGAAGACTACGGCACCACACGCCCACCACTACTCTCCGACAAGAATTTTGGATACTAGAAAGACCAGATGGAGTACCGACTAAAGACCCAGGCAGAGATATGGACTATAATCTAGATCGGATTCATACTACCCACCGAAGAAGGTGTTGCTGGTTGCTACTCGGAATACTGTTCTAGTTCCCCTGTACAAAAATTTGTACAACCATAGAACTATCCTAGCTACCCATGTGCTCTACTGAAGTTAAATTTGGATTGCAAACGATGTTTAACATTATTAATCCAAGTTGTCCTTCAGAAGTCAAACTTGGATTGGAAACTGTTGGACCCCGTGGTTGTTTTGATATGATCAACCAAGTTAGTTAGGTCCTATTTGTTTTTTATCCCTGTGTTTAAGTGTGCAGGAGCTTAGGAGCGCAGGAAGTCGAGCGGAAGACACGGCTAGCGAGAAGGACGGCACGGGAAGTGAGCCAACGGGCTCGGTGCGTCCGAAGGATGAGAAAGCTGCGGAAGAGTACACCGGTGGGCAAGAATAACGTGTGCGACGTTCGAGGGACATAAAGCTGGGATGGAAGACTACTCGAGGAAAAGGCTGGAAATTGGGTTCGGGTGAGGCCTATTTCGGTTGGTCGCAATCACCCAATCAATCGGAACTTCGGAAGGAGAAAGGAAGCCAAAAGGAGCTGAAGAAGCTAGCTAGAGGTGCCTTAGACTAATGCTGAAGGCACCTCAGCTGCCTCCACTATCTGAGGCACGTCAGACAGCTTGGAGGGACCTCAGACCTAGTCCGAGGCGCCTCCAAGGCCATTTGAGGCGCCTCAAACCCAGTAAAACTTGTCATTTGCAATCGGATAAAGTTTTATCCGATTGACTTGGTTAGAGGCGCCTTAGACCTTGTTGGAGGCGTCTTAGACCTTCGAGATAGGATTTTCAAGAGCTATTTAAAGGCCCTTGGAGCTAGGAAATATTCATTCATTCAAGCAATCAACTTTGTAATCAATTCCTAGCAACTAGTGATCGTTCTAAGTGTAAAAAGGCTCCTCCGCCTACAGTGAAGGAGACTCTGCTAGTGGAGTTGTTCAACCGCCTTGGATTAACAACTGTCTTGGTTGTAACCAAGTTAAAATCCCTGTCTCTATTTCTTTTCTGTTATTTCATTATTTTTATAGTTGCTATTATTTTAAGTTGAAAGCCTTGAGAAGGGTATAATCTTATTTTGTAGGCAATTCAACCCCCTCTTGCCGGCCTCGCTGCACTAACAAGTGGTATCAGAGCCCGACAGCCTCAGAAGGACTAACCGCCAACTGAAGCACAAAGATCAGGACGATGGCCGGCACAAACATTCATCCCCCGAAGTTCGACAGAGACTTCGCTACTTGGAAGCGAAAAATGGAGGTATTTTTTAAAACTAAATTTGATATACTTTTAATAATGAAATATGGATATGCAGCGCCAAAAGACAAAGAAGAATTCAACTGGACGAAGAAGGAGCAGGCCGATTTCGTGGCCAATGGAAAGGCAGAATTTCACCTACTCAGCGTTCTGTCGCCCTAGGAGGTAAGTCAGATTGGAAGCTACGACTCCGCCAAAGACCTCTGGGATAAATTCCTAGAGCTCCACGAGGGCACCTCAGAAGCGAAGCTAGTAAGGCGCGACGTCCTCCGGACACAACTAACAAATCTTCGGATGAACAACGGCGAAGTTACGCAACTCCAAGCGAGGATCAAGGAGCTGATAACGCAACTAATAAATCTCGACGAAACAGTAACAAATCGAGATTCCATCTGGTATGCACTAAACGCCTTCCCAAGGACTCCAGAGTGGGTGTCCTTAGTAGATGCTTACTACATCTCTAAGGACTTTGAGGTAAATAGTCTAGAAAGTTTATTTTCTACCTTCGAACTTCACGAGTCTCGACTTGCAGAGCCTAAACAAGTAGTAAAGTCAAACCTCAACATTGCTCTATAATCTGAAAAGGACGATCCCGACTCCAAAGCGTCAATCGATGAAACCGAAGCGGCGCTAATGGTAAGACGTTTCAATAAATTTCTTAAAAATAATAAATTTAAATCACAGTTGAGGAATTATCAGCGCAACAAAAGGGCAGTCCTATGCTACAGCAACAACGAGGAAGGGCACATCAAGGATGACTGCCCCAAGTTGAAGAAAAGACACAAGGAGAAGCCTCAAAGACCGATGCCCTCTACACGCAAGAGTCTGAAGGCCACTTGGGATGATTCTTCATCCTCCGAATTAGAAGTTGAAGCCTTCTCAGGATTAGCACTGATGGCCAACCATCTCTTCAAAGATGACTCAAGCTCAGAGATGAGCATAGATGAAGGGGGAGGAACCTCAGAAGAAGAAGAAAGCTGGGACGAAGGGGGAGCATCACCGAGTAAGGTAAGTAAGGTACGTGATCTCACTCCTAATTAGTCCTTTTAATTTATCAAATTGCTTATGAAAGATCTAGTAAAATTAGAAAAAGAAAATGCTGAATTAAAATTGAACTTAGAAAAAGCATGCTCACAAGAAATGTATGATAATTTAAATTTAAAAAATAAAAAATTGAAAATTGAAATTGAAAAATTGAAAAATAATGCATGCTTAAATAAATTCCAAAATTGAAATTAAGGATTTATGGAAAATTAAATTGGTACATTAGAAAACATCAGGGACAACTTAGGAAAATTCCTAGAAACTATATACCCTCTAGGTTTTTAAATAACCCTGTAGGAAGGAACCTCTATTGGGTTCCAAAATCCGTTCTAGACTAATTTTTTTTTTTAAATTAAGGCTTTTAGAAAAAAAATTAAATAGATAATTTCTTTTGAGACTTTGTCTAAGGAAGTGGTTGTTGCTCCAATAACCAAGAAGGCCTAGTGCCTCGCCATGACCTGGAAGTCAAAATATTGAAAGGAAATGTTTAATTAACTTCTTATTAAAGCATTAAAATTAAAATTAGATAATGCTTTAAAATTTCTTTTACCATACTTAGGAAAATATTCTTCCTTAGAATTTTTACTTGGAAAATCTTTAGAACTATTTTTGCCTAAGTTAAAAAGCCTTCTAAAGTTTTTTTTTTTTTGTTTAACTTAAAATTTTTTTGCAAAAACTTAAGGAAAATCTTAGAAAGTTTTTCTAAAGACTTAGAATTTTTTTCAACAGACTTAGAACTTTTTAGAAAAATCTTTTTCAAATCTCTTCATAATTAACTTAGAATTTATTTTGAAATATCTTGTACCCCACTTTTGCTGTGATCAAAGGGGGAGAAATAGGTACAAATTAAGTTTAGGGGGAATTAAAACTAACCTTGGTTAAATTTTTTTTTTGCTTTTCAACATTTAGTATTAGAACTAAATTTTATGCTTGTTGCAATTTAGTTTAATTGTAAATTTAGACTTTAAATATTAGTTTTGTAATTTCTTTAAATTACTACTAGTCTGTTTTTACCCTAACTTAAACTTGGATTGATGCACATCAAAAAGGGGGATATTGTTGGACCCCGTGGTTGTTTTGATGTGATTAACCAAGTTAGTTAGGTCCTGTTTGTTTTTGATCCCTGTATCTAAGTGTGCAGGAGCTTAGGAGCGCAGGAAGTCGAGCGGAAGACACAGCTAGCGAGAAGGATGACACGGGAAGGGATCGGTGTGTCCGAAGGACGAAAAAGCTACGGAAGAGTACACCGGTGGGAGAGAAGAACGTGCGCGACGTTCGAGGGGCGTAAAGCCAGGATGGAAGACTGCTCGAGGAAAAGGCCGAAAATTGGGTTCGGGTGAGCCCTATTTCGGTTGGCCGCAATCACCCAATCAATTGGAGCTTCAAAAGGAGAAAGGAAGCCAAAAGGAGCTGAAGAAGCTAGCCAGAGGCACCTCAAACTAATGCTGAAGGCGCCTCAGCTGCCTCCACTATCTGAGGCGCCTCAGATAGCTTGGAGGTGCCTCAGACCCAGTCCGAGGCGCCTCCAAGGCCATTTGAGGTGCCTCAGACCCAGTAAAACTTGTCATTTGTAATCGGATAAAGTTTTATCCAATTGACTTGGTTAGAGGCGTCTTGGACCTTGTTGGAGACGCCTTAGACCTTCGAGATAGGATTTCCAGGAGTTATTTAAAAGCCCCTAGAGTTAGAAAATATTCATTCATTCAAGCAATCAACTTTGTAATCAATTCCTAGCAACTAGTGAGCGTTCTAAGTGTAAAAAGGCTTCTCCGCCTATAGTGAAGAGACTCTGCTAGTGGAGCTATTCAACCGTCTTGGATTAACAACCGTCTTGGTTGTAACCAAGTTAAAATTTCTGTCTCTATTTTTTTCTGTTATTTCATTATTTTTATAGTTGCTATTATTTTAAGTTGAAAGCCATGAGGAGGGTATAATATTATTTTGTAGGCAATTCACCCCCCTCTTGCAGGCCCCGCTGCACCAACAGAAACGATACTTAACATTTTTACTCGAAGTTTAACCGATGTGTTCTTCATAAGTTAAATTATATTATAGAAGTTAATTAAATATCTATTTCAATGATCAGCTTCCAGGTTAAACATAGTGAGGCACTAGGCCTTCTTAGGTATGGGATCATCCACCACTTCCTAGATAAAGCCTTTCAAAAAAATCGGATATTTAACTTCTTACAGTAAACTAGGTTTAACTATAGAGACCTTAATAGAAACACAAGATCGAAACGTAAAATTGAAACGCTAAATCGATAGGACGAAATCAAAACATAAAATTGCTAGCCTCTTGTGTTGGTATTTCAGAATCCATGCAAAGAAAACAAACTAATTAATTCGAAGCGGAAACCATTAATTAGTTATACCTTTCTTTGTAGCTAAAGACCTCTTGATCTTCTGTTGTATTCCTCTCCTCCTCTTGGACATTATGTGGGCAACGATCTACCAAGATGGAATCCACCCGAACTACTTCTTCTCCTCCAAGACTCTCAAGCCACCAAGGGATGCCAAAATAGGAGACTTCTTCTCTTTTTCTTCCTCTCCAAGTAATCGGCCACCAAGATAGAGTCTTCTCCTTTTCTTTCAAGTTTCGGCCACCAAGGGATATGGAGACCGGCCTTAGAAAGAAGAAAGGGAGAGAAAAAAAGATGGTGTGCCGCCGACCTAAAGGAAGAAATCAAAAGGAGAAGAGAAAAGAGAGGGGTCGGCCACCACAAGGATTAAGAGAGAGGACTTAGAGAGATCTTAGAATTCTATTCTCATGAGGCACCCTCTACCTCTCTTTTATAATCCTTGCTCATGACAAAAAAGGAAAGTTTTAAACATAATTAAAAATTCCTTATTTGTAACCTCCCTTTAAAAAAGAAAATTTTAACAACAATTAAAATCTCTCTCTTTTATATTTCCTATTGTACATGGCAACAAAAGGAAAGTTTTAAAATTAATCTCTCTCTTTTAAAACATATAGACAACTATAAAAAAAAAAAGGAAAGATTAGTTAAAACTTCTTATTTTAAATCATGGTTACAAAAAGAAAAGTTTTATCAAAAATTAAAATCTCTCTTTTAAATATTATAGATAACTACAAATAAGGAAACATTTTAACAAAATTAAAATCTCTCTTTAATCTTTTGTAGATAGTCATAAAAGGAAAGATTTTAAAACTATCTTTTTAAAACCATGAGGATCACTATAAAAGGAAATTTTTAAAATTAAAATTTATCTTTTAAATCCCTTCATGAATGACTACAAAAGGAAAGATTTTAACAAAATAAAATCTCCCGTTAATTTTACTTTGGTCGGCCCCATTCTTGGCCACCAAGCATGGCTTGGTCGGCCCCTACTTGGGCTCCATGAAGGACTTGGCTGGCCCTTGCTTGGGCTCCAAGCTTGGATTGGCCGGCCACATCAAGATAGGTAAGAAGCTTAGCTTTAGGTGGATATAAGGCTTTATAAATAAGAGGCTACAACAGGCACCGAGAGGAGGAATTGGTTTTGATCTCCGATGAGCTTGAGCTTCCTGTGTTCACCCCGAACACCCAACTCAAGTTCATCAATAATAACTCATACCACTAAAGAGTTATTATTGAACTACCACACCAATCTCATATTACATTATGGGCTCCTTCTTATTATGAGTGTGTTAATCTCCCTATGTTTAAGATATAGAATATCCATTAATCAAATGAGTTACTGGCACTCACTTAATTAACATCTAGCTCCAAGAGTAGTACCACTCAATTTCATTGTCATGCCGGACTAAGTCCACCTGCAGGGTTTACATGACAATCCTTATGAGCTCCTCAAGGGGATATCATCAACCTAGATTACTATGACACAATTTCCTTCTATAATCAACAACACACTATATAAATAATATTATTTCCCAACTTATCGGGCCTCTTGATTCAACGAGTTAAATCCCACCCATTGATAAATTAAAGAAATAAATACTAAGTATATGTGCTTGTTATTATATCGGAATTAAGAGCACACACTTCCATAATAACAGAGGTCCTATTCTTTTATGCAGTCAGTATAAAAGAACAACCTCAAATGGTCCTGCTCAATACATTCATAGTGTACTAGTGTAATTTTATAGTCAAGATAAACTAATACCAAATTACACTACAACCATTGCAATGGTTTATCCCAATTCATCTTGGTTGTGAGCTACTATTTATAATTTATAAGGAACTGATAACATAATCTTCTGTGTGACACCACACACCATGTTATCTACAATATAAATTAAATGGACAACTACATTTGACATAAATGCAAACATTTGACCAATGTGATTCTTATTTAAAATAAATATTCATACAAAAATCTAGGCTTTTAGTATACATCCTAGCAATCTCCCACTTATACTAAAAGACTATGTTGCCATATTTGCTGCCATACATATGATTCGCATCCCCTTAACATGCCCATCAAAAGCTCTCGCCGGAAGGGTCTTAGTGAAAGGATCTAGGTTATCTGCTGATGTAATCTTGGTGACAACAACTTCTCCTCATTTTACGATGTCTCATATTGGGTGGTACTTGCACTCAATGTGTTTACTTGCCTTATGGGCTCATGGTTCCTTCAAGTTTGCTACTGCACCACTATTATCACGATGATAATTTTGGGCAAACCAGGAATCACATCTAAGTCCATCAATAAGTTTCTGAGCCATACAGCTTCTTTGGCTGCCTTAGTGGCTACCACTTAGCTTCCATGGTGGAGTCTGAAACGTATTTCTGCTTAACACTCCTCCATGTTATGGCTCCACCTCCCAAAGTAAACACAAAACCTCGAGGTCGACTTACTATTGTCCTTATCAATCCGAATCCGTGTAACCCACAGGGAGAAAATCATCTACCTTGCAAACTAGCATATAGTTTCTAGTCCTTCTCAGGTGCTTTAATATATGCTTTACGGCAGTCCAGTGTCCCGGTCCTGGGTGACTTTGATATCTGCTAACCATGGCCACGATAAAATAGATATCCGGTCTTGTTCATAGCATCGCATACATTAGGCTCCCTATAGTCGAAGCATAAGGAACTACCTTCATGTCCTCTATCTCCTTTGATGTCTTAGGAGATATCTCTTTTAGATAAAGATACTCCATGCCGAAAAAGTAGAAAACATTTCTTAGAGTTTTGCATGCTAAAACGAGCTAGGATAGTATTGATGTATGAAGCTTGGGATAAGGACAATATCCTTTTCTTGCGATCCCTTATTACTTTGATCCCAAGAATATGTCCACATTCTCCCAAGTCCTTCATATCAAAACACTTGGACAACCATACCCTTACTTCTGAAAACACTTTGATATTGTTGCCAAATAACAAAATGTCATCTACGTATAGTACAAGAAATACCACCACGCTTCCGTCACACTTCTTGTATACACAAGACTCATCCGGACACTGAATGAATCCAGAAGACTGGGTAACTTCATTAAACTGGATGTTCCAAGATCTTGAAGTTTGCTTTAGTCCATAGACCAATTGAGCTTACAAACAAGATGCTCTTTGCCCTTCGCAATGAATCCCTCTTGTTGCTTCATATGGATATTTTCTTCAAGACTTCCAATAAGGAAAGTTGTCTTGACATCCATTTGCCAAATCTCATAATCCATATGAGCAGTAATAGATAAAAGAATCCGGATAGACTTAAGCATGACTACCGGCGAAAAGGTTTCCTTATAATCGATTCTCTCTTTCTGAGTATACCCTTTTGCAACAAGCCTTGCTTTGAAAGTTTCCACCTTCCCATCTTTCCCTCTTTTTTCCCATTTGCACCTAATGACTTTTACACCATTTGGTGGTTCTACAAGCTCCCAGACCTGATTAGAATACATAGATTCTATCTCAGAGTTCATTGCACTTTGCCAAGATGCTGCATCTTTTTCTTGGAGTGCTTCATCATATGTGCAGGGATCAGGTTCATGTTCACCAGGGATCAAGTCCGAACACTCCTAAAAATATGAATCTATCAGGTTGCTTAACAACCCTTCCACTACGACGTGGCACTGCTTGTAATTGTGCATCATTTGTGACATGTGTTACAACTTCTTGTGGTATCTCATCTTGTACTGTTGGTACTAGATTAGACGTGTCCTCTCTTACTTCTTCAAGAACATTTTTACTCATGGGCTTGTGGTTCATTACATAGTGTTCTTCTAAAAATCAGGCATTGGTGCTAACAATGACCTTCTGATCTTTAGGACTACAAACCAACTTTCATTCCTTTAGGATATCCCACAAACAAGCGGACTTCTATATATGATTCTAACTTATCAGCGTCTCCCTTCAGCACATGTGTTGGACTTCCCCAAATCTGAACATGTCTTAGACTAGGATTACGCCCATTCCATAGTTCTGTGGGAGTAGAGGATACTGATTTAGAAGGTACTAAGTTCAGAATGTACGCTGTCATTTCTAGAGCATATCCCCAAAACAAATTTGGTAATTCTAAATAACTCATCATTGATCTAACCATTTCCATAAGAGTCATATTCCTTCGTTCGGCCACACCATTCTATTGGGGTGTATCAGGTGCAGATAGTTGGGATTGAATCCCGACCTCTGATAAGTAAGTCCTAAACTCTCCTAAGAGGTACTCGCCACCACGATCAGACCGTAGTGTCTTGATACCTTTACGATGACGTTTCTCCACATCTGCCTTGTATTCTTTGAACTTATCAAAGCACTCAGACTTTCGACGCATCAAGTAAATGTACCCGTATCTCGAATAGTCATCTATAAAAGCGATAAAATATTCAAACCCACCTCTTTCCTTGATAGTCATAGGTCCACACAAATCAGAATGAACCAATTCCAACACATCTTTAGCTCTAAACCCCTTGGCCTTAAAAGGTCTCTTGGTCATTTTTCCTTCCAACCAAGATTCGCTGGTTGGAAAATTTTCCACCACTAATGAACCCAAAGGTCCATCGGCTATTAGCATTTGAATCCTACTCAAGTTAATATGACCAAGCCTTAGATGCCAAAGATATGTTTGGTTCATTTTCGAATGCTACTTTCTCTTATTTGAATTAGAAGATGTGTTATTAATTTCCATTTGTTGCATCATGGGAGTTATTGGATTTAGAGTATATAAATTGTCAACTAATGTACCAGAATAGATAACCACTTTATCATCAAAAGAGATAGAATATCCATCCTCAAATAGTTTAGAAACTGAAATCAAATTCTTTTTAAAACTTAGTACATAAAGGCAATTTCTCAAAATCAATGTTTTATTCCTATCAAAGGCTAAATAAACATCTCTCACTGTAACAGCCGCCACTTTCGTAGCATTGTCCATGTAAACGGTGATTTCTCCTTCATGTAGTCGTCGAATTTCCTGGAACCCCTGCAATGAATTGTAGACATGATCAATGGCTCCTACATATTAGGTACAAGTACATAACACCACTAAACATGTTTCAACAACTAATGAATAAGATACACTCTTATTGTTCTCGATTTTGCGAGGACATTCTACTTTTTGTTTCCAATCAATATAATTGGGACTTTGTAAGTATATTCTCTAATATAACAGCTAGGGGATTGAAAAATATTTGAAATCCTAAGAATCACAAAATATTTGGTTAACACCTTAAAATAATATTGATTCCTCAATATCATTTACCAACACCTCAAAACACCATGAATTTTGTATGCTACGTTAGTGTGGACGTATACAAATTCAAACATTTGTAAGAGGAGATTTTCCACATTAATTTTATTATCTTGTCATCCTAACTTTATGACAAATAAAATTAATAGTTGGTCTGTCTTCAATCAAATATTTGGTCAAAACCTTAGAATTTAAAATAATATTTATTCCTCAAACAATATCATTTAAATTCACCAACACCTCAAACATCATGAATTTTGTATGCCACGATAGTGTGGACGTATACAAAATCAAACATTTGTAAGAGGAGGATTTTACCCATTAATTATCTTGTCAACCTAACTTTATGACAAATAAAATTACCTCAAAGACCGTGAATTTTGTATGCCACGTTATTATGGACGTATACAAATTCAAACATTTGTTAGAAGGGTTTTTACCCATTAATTTTATTATCTTGTCAATCTAACTTTATGACAAATAAAATTACCTCAAACACCGTGAATTTTGTATGTCACGTTAGTGTGGACGTATACAAAATCAAACATATGTTAGAGGGGGTTTATCCATTAATTTTATTATCTTGTCAACCTAACTTTATGACAAATTAATAGTTGATTTTTCTTTGGTCACACAAATAATAGTAGTGACTCTGATGGGGAGGATGCTATTAAATGTGCCTAAGTGTATACCATTACTTGATACTTAGTCCATTAAATAGGATTGTGCCCCTTCAGTTGGAGAATATCACACGCTCCTAAATAATTTCTTATAATCATCCAGTAAGGATGTTTGATCTAGTGATCCACAAACAAACTCATCCGATGTGGAGGAAGGCACTCAGAGCCAACGCACAAGTTTGAATGAATCACTTACAAACCAGTAATAGAGACCGTGAAATTTAATTAATTCCTCTCCCACTTAGTTATTTAGAAACGAGGAATTTTAACATGCACACAAGCACACAAACACAGCACCTCACAACATAAAAGGCAATAAATGTGAAAACTATTTTTCCAACTATTATGGCCTCATCCATAGCTGTCCTCCGTGTGCCACCAACCCTAGCCACCGCCAACGGGTCATGTCGTTGCGTCTATCCTGCTTCCTTTTCCACTGTGCCTCTGGTCCTCAAATAGACCCACGCCTCGCAAGGATACGATCCGTGACAAAAATAAAATTTTACATATATCGATCCTATATTCCACAAAGGAATGTACATAAAGTCTAAATCGAACAAAATGTAAAATCCTAAAACTAATACAGCTCCTGTTGTATTTAATAGATACAATCATGCATACACATAAAATGCCCTCAACTTGCCTGAGGGTCCAATCACACATAATCATAATAAGTCATAATAGTTGGAGCCTACAACGACAGAGTTAATCTATTTGCACATCCTACTATTATCCTGCCTAAACTTATGTATGAAAAGTGCATAATTAACTGAAAACCAAACACACCGAGGTAAAAATCTAGCTCTGATACCAATTGTTGGTTGCTACTCGAAATACCGTTCTAGTTCCCTTGTACAAAAATTTGTACAAACATACAACTATCCTAGCTACCCATGTGCTCTACTGAAGTTAAATTTGGATTACAAATGATACTTAACATTATTGATCCAAATTATCCTTCAGAAGTTAAACTTGGATTAGAAACGATACTTAACAATTTTACTCCAAGTTTAACTGATGTGGTATTCATAAGTTAAACCATATTATAGAAGTTAATTAAATATCTATTTCAAAGATCGACTTCCAGGTTAAATATGGCGAGGCACTAGGCCTTCTTGGGTATGGGATCATTCACCACTTCCTAGACAAAGCCTTTCAAAGAAATCAGATATTTAACTTCTTACAGTAAACTAGGTTTAACTACAGTCACCTCAATAAAAACACAAGATCAAAACGTAAAATCGAAACACTAAATCGATAGCATGAAATCAAAACATAAAATCGCTAGCCTCTTGTGTTGGTATTTCAGAATCCATGCAAAGAAAACAAACTAATTAATTTGAAGTGGAAATCATTAATTAGTTATACCTTTCTTTGTAGCTAAAGACCTCTTGATCTTTTGTTGTATTCCTCTCCTCCTTTTGGATATTGTGTAGGCGACGATCTACCAAGATAGAATCCACCCGAACCACTACTTCTCCTCCAAGACCCTCGAGCCACCAAGGGATGCCAAACTAGGAAACTTCTTCTCTTCTTCTACCTCTCCAAGTAACCGGCCACCAAGATAGAGTATTCTCCTTTTCTTTCAAGTTTCGGTCACCAAGGGATATGGAGACCGGCCTTAGAAAGAAGAAAGGGAGAGAAGAAAAGATGGTGTGCCGCCGGCCTAAAGGAAGAAATCAAAAGGAGAAGAGAAAAGAGAGGGGTCGGCCACCACAAGGATTAACAAAGAGGACTTAGAGAGATCAAAAAATTCTATTCTCATGAGGCACCCTCTACCGCTCTTTTATAATCCTTGGTCATGACAAAAAAGGAAAGTTTTAAACATAATTGAAACTTCCTTATTTATGACCTCCCTTTAAAAAATAAAATTTTAACAACAATTAAAATCTCTCTCTTTTATATTTCCTATTGTACATGGCAACAAAAGGAAAGTTTTAAAATTAATCTCTCTCTTTTAAAACATGTAGACAACTACAAAAAAAGGACAGATTAATTAAACTTCTCTTTTTAAATCATGGTTACAAAAAAGAAAGTTTTATCAAAAATTAAAATCTCTCTTTTAAACATTGTAGATAACTACAAATAAGGAAAGATTTTAACAAAATTAAAATCTCTCTTTAATCTTTTGTAGATAGCCATAAAAGGAAATATTTTAAAACTTTAAAACTTTTTTTTTAAACCATGAGGATGACTATAAAAGGAAATTTTTAAAATTAAAATTTCTCTTTTAAATCCCTTCATGAATGACTACAAAAGGAAATATTTTAACAAAATAAAATCTCCCGTTAATTTTACTTTGGTCGGCCCCATGCTTGGTCACCAAGCATGGCTTGGTCGGCCCCTAATTGGGCTCCATGAAGGACTTGGCTGACCCTAGCTTGGGCTCCAAGCTTGGATTGGCCAGCCACATCAAGATAGGTAAGAAGCTGAGCTTTAGATGGATATAAGGTTTTATAAATAAGAGGCTACAACAGGGACCGAGAGGAGGAATTGGTTTTGGTCTCCGATGAGCTTGAGCTTCTTGTGTTCACCCCGAACACCCAACTCCAGTTCATCAATAATAACTCATACCACTAAAAAGTTATTATTAAACTACCACATTAATCTCATATTACATTATAGGTTCCTTCTTATTATGAGTGCGTTAATCTCCCTATGTTTAAGATATAGAATGTTCATTAATCAAATGAGTTATTGGCACTCACTTAATTAACATCTAGCTCCAAGAGTAGTACCACTCAACTTCATTGTCATGCCGGACTAAGTCCACCTGCAGGGTTTACATGACAATCCTTATGAGCTCCTCAAGGGAATATCATCAACCTAGATTACTATAACACAATTTTCTTCTATAATCAACAACACACCATATAAATAATATTATTTCCCAACTTATCGGGTCTCTTGATTCAACGATCTAAATCACACTCATTGATAAATTAAAGAAATAAATACTAAGTATATGTGCTTGTTATTATATCGAAATTAAGAGCACACACTTCCATAATAACAGAGGTCCTGTTCTTTTATGCAGTCGGTATAAAAGAACAACCTCAAATGGTCCTGCTCAATACACTCATAGTGTACTAGTGTAATTTTATAGTCAAGATAAACTAATACCAAATTACACTACAACCATTCCAATGGTTTATCCCAATCCATCTTGGTTTTGAGCTACTATTTATAATTTTTAAGGAACTGATAACATAATCTTCTGTGTGACATCACACACCATGTTATCTACAATATAAATTAAATGGACAACTATATTAGACATAAATGCAAACATTTGACCAATGTGATTCTTATTTAAAATAAATATTCATACAAAAATCTAGGCTTTTAGTATACATCCTAACAATCTCCCACTTATACTAAAAGACTATGTTGTCATATATGTTGTCATATATGTTGTCATACATCTGATTCTCATCCCCTCAACATGCACATCAAAAGCTCTCGCCAGAAGGGCCTTAGTGAAAGGATCTAGGTTATCTGCTGATGCAATCTTGGCGACAACAACTTCTCCTCGTTTTACGATGTCTCATATCGGGTGATACTTGCACTCAATGTGTTTACTTACCTTATGGGCTCGTGGTTCCTTCGAGTTTGCTACTGCACCACTATTATCACGATGATAATTTTGGGCAATCCAAGAATCACATCTAAGTCCATCAATAAGTTTCTGAGCCATACAGCTTCTTTGGCTGCCTTAGAGGCTGCCACTTAGCTTCCATGGTGGAGTCCGAAACGCATTTCTGCTTAACACTCCTCCATGTTATGGCTAAATTTTTTAATTCATTAATCAAGGGAGAGTGAAAGGAGTTAAGTTAAATTAAATATTTTTCTAAAAGTTAAATATCTTCTTAAAATTTAAAGTATTCTTTTTCAAAATTTTAAAGTATAGTTCTTTAAAAAGTTGAAAGTATTTAAAAAGTTAAATAAAGTTAAGTGTTTTTTTTGTTTAACTATTATGGAAAAGAAAGTTTAACTATTTTTAAAAACTAACTTTAAATACTTTATTTATTTGAAAAAGGAAGTTTAAATATTTCTATTTAGAAAAATAAGTTTTTGAAAAAGTATTCTTAACTAAGTTTTTATGCACTTAACTAAGTTTTAATAAAATTAAGTATTTAGCTAAACTTTTTAAGAAAATTTTTTCAAAACTAATTATTTAACTAAAATCTTTTATCAAAATCTTTCTAAAACTAATTAAGTACTTAAAGTGTTTATAAAGTTTTTATCAAAATCCTTTTTTAGCTAAATACTTAACTAAGCATTTTAAATCCCTTTCAAAGCTAAATTTGTTTAAAGTGATGAATTCAAAGAGAGCTTAAAGTAAAATTTTGAAAGAAATTAAAAGTTAAATTTTTTTTTTCTCTAACTTAGTAGCTTTTTGATATATATCAAAGGGAAGAAAAAGGTTAAAGTTAAATTAAACATATAACTTTTTATTAAGGAGGAGTATAAGGGAGATTTTTTAAATATGTCAAATTGTTGCTTATGCTCTAAATCCTTATGTTACATTAATTTTTGTTATGCTTTACATAACTTTGAACCAAGTTACCATAATCAAAATGGGGGTGATTGTTGGTGCAGGGAGCAACAAACGATCGAATCTAAGTTTTGATTGTGGCAAAGGGTTCAAAGTTAAGTTATCTTGTGATCTAACCAATGTTGAACCAAGTATGCAGGAAAGTCCTAAGTATACTTAATTAGACAAAAGTCCTAGTGGATTCTAGGCAAGTGGAAAACTCTAAGGGGAGATAACCCTAGTGTAAGGGAATAGGTTGCTAAACACGCAAATGTGCAGCGGAAAAAACCTATTTCCTCCAGAAGATCCATGCGAAGGGAAACATAATCTTATACTAAGTTAGATCTAAAGACATGATAGAGTTATACCTTTGAAGCGTGCTCACGATCTCCCGACAGCTTGGATCACAGCACGATTAATTGTTTGCGCCTCTACGGTATCCACACGAACAAGCCTTACCTTCGTTTGTCTCACAAACTCAACAAGATGGAGAAGAAAAACACACAAGGTTGTGCTAGTAACCCTTGATGTGTTTCAGCCAAGAAGAGAAGGAGGAAGAAGAAGAAGCAAAGGAAACTTTTCACCTTCTCATCTGATGAAAAACTCTTCCAAAAATGATATTTATATCCATATCATGGAATACCAAGAGTTTTAACCTTTCATCTTCTAATCCAATGGCTCAAAATCAACCATTCAATCCAATGGTTGAATTTTGACCATTCAACTTCCTTTGTGAACTCAAGTTCACCCAATGAGTCTAACCCATGGATTCCCATGCAATTCGACTCAATCCAATGATTGGATCCACTTGAGTCTAACTCAACAAGCGTAATTCGGATTACACTTAATCCATTGATTCATCACATGAACCTATCCCCGTATCAACTTGTTCTTTGTATGTGACCCTGTAGGCTCTCGTAACGTTGGCAATGTATCCAAATCAACATTTGCGATACATAAACAATAAGTGGCATCTAGTAAGGCATCATTACTACCCAAGTGACGAGAAAGTCGTGATCCAACCTAACCTTTCCGTGGCTATCATGTTGTATGAATTGGTCCCTTTATCTTTGATATCTAGATTGATCAATGAGGCATAGACTGTGTCATCCTCTTATCAATCTTTGTGTTTCTTGATCTCCAAGTAGACACACTCAATCAAATAAGCTCAATATTTCATATTGACTCATTTGCGCATGTCCATGCTTTCTTGTGTCCTACTAATCAAGGGGCCCACAGATATCTCTTCCGTCATATGGAAGGGATAGATCTCATCTACATCACTCACATCCCTCCGCATAATTTATTGCATACCCAGTGATCGACTTTATAGTCCACCCTATTACGGGTGATGTTTGACGATACCAAAGTATACAACTCCTTATGTAGGGAATCGTAGTTACTTCAGGTCTAAAGACTATTTATACCAATAGTCACATGAGAATGTTTATGACACTCATACGACGATCCATGAAACATTTTCATGGTGGATCATTCAGTATATATTCTCTAATATATACCCATGTGTCAACCTGATATCTCATATCCATGACTTGTAAGATCAACTCATCCGTTGACCTACATGCTAGTCTCAATGCATTAATATTGTCCTTGTATATTAATATTCGACTAGGAATACTTAAGAGTAGTATTCTCTACAATATCTCATTATCAATTCAACTAATTGATTATTGTAGATAAGAACCTACTACTCAAAGACATTATTATATTTATTCAATCGGCACTAAACTGCAATAAATATAATAGCCATAACCTTTGCCTTTTATCAATAGTGATATATGATACAAAATGAACCCTTTACAATCATCTCATAATTGGTACTAGGCCTAATAGTAACACCTAGGTTTTAGGGGGTGGTAACCCTAGGTTTTGGAAAGTCTTGGTGGTTCATGTACTTTGGGTGAAATCCAAGAGTCGGAGACTCTAGGTGAAAATCCTGGTGGTGGAAGACCAAGTGAAAGACTGGACGGGTCAGGGATCGGGCATCCAGCGGGAAAGTCCTGAAGTCTCAGGTGCTGAGCAAAAGTCCAATTGGTCTAAAGGACTGGTCTGGCAACAGGTAACTTCTCCTAAGAGGAGTAGGTGAAGACACATTCCCTGTTGAGGGAACAGTAGGCGTCGGTTCGACATAGGGTTTTTTGAGAAATCCAAAAGTTAGAACCGAACAGTCCAAAGGCTGGGGTTGAAGTTTCGACCTTGATCGGTCGACCGAACCTCCAACTAAATAGATTGAATTTCTAGCGAGCTAATCGGGTTCGACCAAGAGATCGATCGATCGAACCTGGGGTTCAGTCGATCGAATAGTGGATAGGCATCTACGTGGTCGAGCTGAGTTGATCGGACCAGATGAGCTAGGGATCGGTCGGCCGAACAGCAGGATCAGTTGACCAAATGAAGACTCTTATCCAAGCAGAAGCATGTGGATGAGAAGTTGGACAGGTTCAAAGGGTTCGGTCGACCAAACACCAGGATCAGTCGATCAATCAGCATTGAGTCAAAGATTGATCTTGAGATTAGTGGATCTAGATTAGGTCTGGCTCGGCTATAAAAGGAGGGTCGACCAGAAACTTCAAAATAAGACATTCAGAATGATCTTCTTATGTGTATGCTACTCCGGAACAACTCAACAACGCCTAACTACTGCTCCTGCAATCAACAAATAACTGCTAATCATTTGTTGTCAGTATACTTTGTCTTTTCAATACTTGTACTTGCATATTTGTAAAGAAATTTTGGATCTATAGTGATTTTCCAATGAAAGCAATTGATGATCATGGGCCTTGGAGTAGGAGACGTCACAGGCTCCAAACCAAGTAAAAGAAACGTTGTTAGCATTGCTCCTCGTCTCTTTCTATCTTTCGCTGTGTTATCCTGCGTTTTCTAAAACGAGTGAAAAGTCCCCCCGCGCGTCCCCCCTCCCCTCTAGCACGCATCGATCCTACATAATTTATTTACATCTAAGATAATTTTAGACCTTGTTTCTTTGTTATTTTATGATTTAGGTTGATACATACTATAAGTTCAAAGTGTGATTTCACAAATTATATTTTTAATTCTCAATTAAATAGTTTTAATAACCCATATACTTTGTAAGAAATTTATGAAATTGTATTCTCATTAGGTGACAATGTCTATGAACAAAGTTTCAATGTATAATCGATTAGAAAATAGATTTATTAGAGATTATTTATTGTTAAATTTGAATTATTTGTGAACTTTTCTAAGAGTCATCTAGAATATATGAATGATACCGAGTTACGGTGTCTATTTAATCATTCGAAATGTAGAAATAGAGCCTTCTATGATGAGGATATCGTGAAAATATATATATATAAAAATAGTTTTGTGTCAAATTACTATAATTGGTACTGTCACGAAGAGCCTTATTTGTATAAACCAATTAGGCATTCTGGTCGTTCATCATCTGGCACAACTTTTACTACTCCTAAATCATCAACTAATGATTTGCAATGCAATCAATGGTTCATGATGTGATGAATGTTATAGTTGATTATTCTAATATAGATCAAATACCAACACCTGAATATCATCAAATATATGAAATGTTGACAGTTCTAAACATGAAAAACAGTAAACATGAAAATTGTAAACACTTACAACGATCTCCCGCAGATCTACAATTGGCGCCAGTAAGACTTGCTGATGGAAGAACGATCACAGAATCGGAAAGCTCTTCATGGTTCACAGACCAAATCCCTCTTTCGACATTGGATAAACCAATCTTGAATGTTCTTCTATCCTCTTACAATCTTGTGCACATGGACGAACCTTGCACAGTGACCTTTCCGATATGGGATGAACTGTCACGTCCCAGGGGAGTCCCAGCCAGAGGAAAAATCCGGCAGCATCTCCCTTATACATGCGACAATCTAAAACATTTATATATACAAAAATATACATCAGCCACACACGGCTAGAATATATACACAACCACGCAGTTATATATCTATATTAAACTACCCACTCGGTTGTACTAAAAACTAAAAACATAACAGAAAATGATAGAAAACCATTACAAACCAAAAACAAGACTGCTAGCTGGCTAGGCTTACATAACACAACAAACAACACAAAATACCACAACACAGATTAAATCGACAAGATACCTCCAATAATACAATTAGACACGTACACCTAACCACATAGGTATAATCCACAAGGAACTTACAAGAACCATAACTCGACATGTATACAAACACTACTTGTAAATGGGCAGTCTACCACAGGACTCCTACAACACATAGTAATCATGTGTTCACATAACATAGATATGCATAATCAGTATATTAACCCAATCAACCAGACAAACCCTATGCTACCTACTCTCATGGGTTAGTGGTATACCTCAAAAAAATATCAAGCATAGTATCAAGCAGGAAAATAGCAATCATAGACAATCTAAGATAAAGCGGCCTAATCATCCAGTAATACTCATGCTCTAAGTTCAAAAGAACTTATAGAGGCTAGGAAAGAAAATACCCGCCATGGTTCAATATTACACGTCTGTGTCGTACCACCACAGAGTCTATATCTAATAGGGAAAGTTTATTATCATATACCTTTAATGAAACAAACTAGTCATGTTCTCACATATTTAACTCCTAGTGACCCATTCTCATCATGGTGTACTATCGAGATATAGAAATATATTACCATCCTACCAAAAGTATATCACAACTAAAATCCAAGGTATCTCTTGATTTTCAAATCGATAATCAATAACACTCCAAATAGTAGAGATACAATCAATCCATGAGATATGAGTATAAAACCCTACTATTCCCAAGGTACATCAAGGATATCTAATCATCTTCGATCAGTCCATGAGTCAGGATCCCCCATGGAACAACCTTAGGCGAGTCGACTAGTTATCATCCCATAAACCATCATGCTACCAAAAGAGGTAGAGGATTACTCTCTCTCCAAACACCTCAAAGTAATCACTAAGTGATGCCTGAATCTCTAGTATCATCATCTACTTCCTTCACGTGGTACCTGATCACGTAAAGGTGAAGCAACTATCTTCAACTTTCTCACTCCAGTACAAATCATGTAACTGAATGTACTCTCCAAGTTATACACTCTAGTAACATTTGTATCTCATAAGTGTTTCGCAGGTAGCTCTACACCTTTCCACATAAGTGGGGTCACCTAGCTGGTTGTACCTTTTAAGTCATCTAACCAGGGATAGACAATCCATGGTCAAAGTCCCCATGAAATAGGATACATCGATCCTCTATAGACTGACCAAGCCGACAATGGCATATGGCTAATTCAGTCTTTTCCACGTCGATACAAGTCATGTACTCAAATGTGCTTACAATATCTAACCAAGTACGAGTAACTCAAAAATTAAAATCTCCATAAAATAGAGTAAGTTGATCCCCTACTGATCAGACCAACCAAAAAAAATAGATCGGTTATCTACTAACTAATCCAACAAAAGTACATTAATCAGCCACAAGGCAACTATGGTAAATCGATTCATGACTACCCAAGTCAACCAGTGTAAATTAGTCTTCTCTTGACCGACCTAACAAGAGTAAATCAATCATCTACTAGCGAAACTAACTAAGATAAATCGGTACTCTACTGGATGAGTCAACAAGAATATGTAGTTACTATCCACTACCCAGCTAATAATAGCAGAGACTAGTATGTGTCTCCTAACTCCTAACCAACTAGTAGTAACAGAAGCTAAAACTAATGGTGATATGATATGAAAAATCTCCTGAGACCATAATCCTTGATCTCTATTAGGGTCGACCATGATTAGTGGCTGACCCAATACATGTAATATATGTTATAGAAACTAGACAAGTACTAACAAAGAGTATTAACACATGTCATAACTATCATAAACAACAATGCATATACTAACAAAAATGTAAGATAACAATATACTAACATACCTCCTATAATTTGGAGATGTCCTACTGCTGCTTGGTCTCAAACCCCAAAAAAGTCACATCAAGAAAATCAAAACATGAAATCCAAAACACATGAAATAAGACTCATAAACCTGTGGCTCTGATACCAAATAAATTGTCACGCCCCGAGGGAGTCCCAGCCAGAGGAAAAATCCAGCAGCATCTCCCTTGTACACGCGATAATCTGAAACATTTATACATATAAAAATATACATCAGCCACACACTGCTGGAATATATACATAACCACGCAGTTATATATATATTAAATAGCCCACTTGGTTGTACTAAAAACCAAAAACACAACGAAAAATGATAGAAAATCATTACAAACCAAAAATAAGACTACTAGCCGGCTAGGCTTACACAACACAACAAACAACACAAAATACCACATAACAACACTCCAAAAACAAAATCGGAATATGCAATGCTAAATACATCGAATACATAAACCAAACAAAATACTAAAAAACTAAAAATAGGTCTTCTGATGTGGCATGGGAACCAGCAGACAGGATACTCCAAGCGACTCCAAAATCTACCTGTTACTTGAAATAGAAATAGCTCAACGGTGTGAGTTCAAAGAACTCAGCAGATATCAAGCTGACATGCCTAGTAAGATATAACTATCAGTAATAATCATGGAGTACAGTCTTCTGATCAATAATAAGAAATGTAAACTGAAAAGATAACAGAAGAAGAACTGTACTCACCAGGACCTCCTATCCAGATGTAAGGGTTGTCAAACCAGATATATAATGTCTCCTGTATGCATGTCAATCATATGCAATCACCAAAATGTGAAGCAATCACAAACAATAAATGTAATCAATGCATATGATGCAAAATGACATGTGTCACCACTGACGCCAGTCAGCCATCTCACACACGATGGTGAGACCGAGTGGGTAGGGCTATGACAACTGTGCACTCTGCCATCACTGCTCCTGAGTGACCGAGTGGACAGGATGATGTCGGAGTACACTTATCCTCCTACCCCAAACAGAGTGGGGGAGCGCAATGCTCTCATCTCCCTGAGATAGTCCAGAGGAGGAATCCCTGTCGGCTACCACGCTGCATCACGACTACTCATTAGTGGACCAGCGAAGCCTAATAGAGCAAAACTGCCACACACCTTGCTTGATATACCACTAACCCATGAGTGGTTGTATGTGCAGATCATGTAACTGGTGATGTGCTAAATAATAATGGAGTCGATAATTGCACAGTATGCAATCATGTAAGATGGTGCATGACACTAAGCATGTAAATCCTAACCATAATCACCTCCACATAATATGTACCAAATAGGAAAATAAATCATACTATGACCTAAGTATCATAGATCTAAGTACACATGGTAAAATCCAGAAAACTAGTCCTATACTCAGTGAAGCCTAGTATGTCACTTCCTCTAGGAACTAAGGTACACATGGTAATAATCAAGAGACATAAACATGGATACATAACAGGCAACAAACAGAACATACTATAGGTATTAAATAGTGACATACTAAGGTCAAATCTAAGCATGATCATTGCTACTAGCTATAAATTACTATGCATATCAAAGTGATAATATCATAAAAGATAAGTCAAGAGATAGCCGTCTCAAAAAGGAAGATCGTATCAGATAATCCATGTCACGACGCTCGTCTCGAATCTAAGTCCTGCATCAACATGTTTACAGTTTCAACTAATTCAAAATTTAAAATACAATAATTAGCTAAATTCAATCCCCAACCTAATGAGAGAAAACTCTAATCAATGGAGCATTAATTATCCTAATTAATGTTTAGCTTCAATTAATCCAAAACTATCACCGTATCACAAACTTATCCCAATTTAGTATCAAGGTGGCACTAGAGGTGGCTTACAGCCAACAGCAGCAACCTTCAACTATCCTCCACCTCCTTCTCTTATAAACCTAATAACTCAATCTATGAATCCATTAATTAGCCTTCTAATCCCAAATCAAGCCTGAATTCAGCAACCTTACCTCTAATTCCAAATGCCCCCAAATGATGATACGCTGCTAGAGAAAGTTGCTACCGGAAAGGATAACCTGGTGGAGCTTCAAGGGTTGATCCAGCAACTTGATTCTGCCGGAGGCTCACCACTGATGCTTCATGTTGGATCTAAGAAAGAGGTCTAAGTAGAACTCCACAGATAAGGAATGGCCAGAGCAGAAGGTCAGGTGGTTGTGGCTAATGGTGTTAGGTCAAGATGGTGGTAGCTAGGGCATGAGACAGACCAGCAGTGACCGATTATAGAGGTGGCAATCGGCCGACGGAAAAAGAATGATGGACCTTTACCCACGTTCGAAGAGGGCCAACAGCAGCTCCCACCACCACCGATAGCATGCATCAACAACAACCTCGATGGTGTCGGCCAATAGGTGTTGCACGACAAGGCTGACGACAATCGGCCGATGTCGTGCGATCGAGAGAGGGTCAGATTCGGGAGAGGGACAGAGGATCCAAGCTAGGCACAGCTCGGATTGCTCGATCTTCCGGCGAGCTCCTGGTGTCCGCAACTAGGAGAGGGGAGGTCGAGTGGCGCTCGGCGGTTGGTGAGAGGAGTTCGGGAGAAAGGAGGGCTGCGGAGAGGGCGTCAGCAGTCGAAGTCCGATGTCAAGCCCTGGTGGTCGGCGACGCGAGAGGGGATCGGGTGAAGGGGGGTCGGCATGAGGTGGAGAAGGAAAGGGAGGAGAAGAGAAATCGACGCAAGAGGCTTAGGGAAGAGGAATCGGGAGGAGAAATAGGAACCTAGGTTTTGTGATTATACTTAGTTTATTTAAGCGTTAATAAAATTAATCAACTCTCACTTAAGGGATATTCCAAACAGACTTTTCCCCCAACTAAAAATTCATCCCCTCAAAATACACTATATGAGCTCCGAAAAATTTTCAAAAATTTTCTAAAAAATCCGTTAAGGCCATTTGCCTATTAAACTTTATTATTATTTAATTATTATTTTATACGGTATTTTACACGAACCCTTTCTCAACCTTGCACACAGCAAGTCCCCTCTTCTTCTTTTTTCTTTTGCTTAGACGCATATATATATTGAGGAAGATGACTCTTCCTCCATTAATGGAGGAAATGAATGGGCTAGAAGATGAAGGGGAAGGGGTGCCCTTTCATCTTCCAACATCTCCCACTCATCCAAGTCAATCCATAAAGATCATCTTGTCACAAAGACCATGTAAGTGAGTCACTTAGACTATATTGTAATCAAGTCACAAAGACTAGAGGAAAACATTAATTAGTCACAAAGACCAAATAAATACTAGTTACTCACAAAGACCAAATAAGAACATTCAATTCATACTTTAGGAAAAATGGTTCATGCGACAGCAAGTACACTGAACATTTATTACTAAGAAGATTGTTACACCTTACATAGCTGCTCTCTGAGTGATCACTGCTAACAAAGTTGTTACATTTTACTTAACCGCTCTTCCAAATAAAATTAGAGACACTCTCATAATGGCATATAGCCTCTCTCTTGGCGGAACATATCTGTTATCCAGAAAACATCCAATCTCCCAATGGCACACAGTCGTTATCTTGGAGATTTCCATGTCTTGCTTTTTACCTAGATTAAATAATCTTCATTTACATCAATATAAACATCTCTAATCCCTTACAATGACCATTATGTCAAGAGCATGTTCCATATTCAATATTCACATTCATTTCTATACATAACAGAAATGAGTCAACCAATGAATAACATCAAAAGATGTAAATCTATTTAATCATCCTTTTTAGCTAGAATCTATTCATTTCAATCAGTCGTTTTCCTAGTTCTATTCCATAGACTGAATCATCTATAGTTATAGGATACATGCTAAAGTAGCAAACACTGATTAAAACTTCAAGTAAATAGCTAAATAGTCACTAAGGGCAAAAACTGAGATTAATTTATAATCTCAAAGGTCTCACATTGTAGAGAAATAGGGATCCATTCTCATACTACCCTTCTTGTCGCCATAGCACATGTGGTATAAATCACACGCTACGATGTTATTCTCTTTACTAAAAAGAGCGCATGTTCTTATCAAATTTTAACATCGTACAGATTTTAATCTAGACATACTAATATCTGATCCTAAATTCAACATATGAATTCCAATCTGGCTTTCAACAAGTTTAGTAAATGGTGGGTTCATTTACTTCGATCATTACATAAAATATCTCATCTTGACACAATTATCAAGGCAACCTTAACTTATAGGTATGTCTCTATTCACAACTATATAAGCTGTCCCATAAGTAACGGTCTTATCTCTATTTATACTCAACAAATAAAGATGATTGTCCATGTGAGTTGACCAATCTCAACCTGCCAACATGCTCATCCACTACAAGAAAAACTCTCATAGACATCGGTTTTCCACTTTTGTCTATTACAAAATCGACCAATGTCTATGAAGGCGATGTAAAAGGTCTGTCATTTTAGACATCGGGTTATAACCGGTGTAGTATCACTTAACGACACCGATTTTCGAATCGGTTATGAACCGGTGTAGTATCACTTAACAATACTGTTTCAGTAACGGTGTAAAATCAATGTAATATATATTAATAACACCAGTTTTGGCAGTGGTTTACGACCGATGTAATATTAACAATACCAATTCCATCAACGATGTAAAACTGATGTAATATCAGTTAATGACACTGATTTTGGCAATGGTGAAAAACCGATGTAATATCAATATTGTTTAACGACACCGATTCAATTTCCGAAATAGTGAAAAATCGATATTATACAACATTTTAATAGTACAAAATTTAGTTAATATTATTATACATCGGTGTATCTAAACACACCAAGTCAATATCCATGCAACCAACACATAAATATTATTCTTACAAGATAAAAAGATAATAGATATAGTACACATCAAGTTTGTATCCACAAATTACACAAATATTCTTCTTACATCATCAAAAGATAATTGATATTGTACACATCCTAACCATTTGGGCACCTGCTTCCACTGCAGAAGGAAATGCCCAAGGGTCCACATAGGAAACACAAATCTGCAAGAACAAGATCATCATAAGAAAGAAGAGTTGTGGTATCTACACTCATTTGTTTGACAAACTGATGCACCAAAAATGCTATAATGAAAAGATAATTACGCGCGTTGAATTCAGTAGAGACGTCAAATCCAGAGCAAGCTCTACCAATTCCCGGTCACAAGCTATATCGACATGTGTTGCACCTCCCTGTCATTTACGCAACACAATGAAGCATCTCAATAGCCATTAAAAGGCAAATAGTCATGAAAGAGGGCAAACCTTCTCTGCAGCTATGAAATAAGCATCTAAAGCAGTATTTCACCGTAGTGCAGATTGCAGAAAAATACACAAGTGGTAGTTTGACCTCCATCGTCCAGAAACTTACAACCACTATTAATTCTCAGCAATCAAAGCAAACACAATGGCGTCAATATAACCAAGTAATGCAAACACACACAAGGTCTTTTAGAAGGTGAAAGCGACAAATGTTCTGGCTTCAAACAACAAAGCTTTTCTCCTGCACCCTGTAAAATCTCCTACACCCTGTAAAAGGCTTCTGTGCAGTTGCTCACAAGCGAATGAGCTACAATGCCTGTACAAAGGGCATAAAAGGGAAAACAATTATGTCATTTTTGACAAATATCTACCCTACTGCTACAATGCCTTACTCCTTAACAATAGTTTACTTGATCCTAAGTGGCCTCCAGTACTCTGTAGTCCCTTAATCTTACAGCATTACTACTGATGCTACTTTAATAAATTAATATTGGTATATTTTCAGATCTGTTACTGTAAGCGAGATAGATATCCAATATTTACACCTAATACACAGAAGCAAACTTGCACGAAATAGACAGCAACAACCAAAATATTAATCTCGCAATAATACTAATTTGCTTAACAGAAAACTTAGTCATACAACACATACTGCAGTTGCCTACATTAAACACAAATAGATGATAAACAACTCTAGCTTGTAACTAGAGACAGCAAAATAAGTTTCTTGAAGTACAGCTGCAGAAAACCCAGGTGGATACACGGAACTTGACAAGAAGCTTTAGGGGCGTTTGGTTTAGGGTAATAGGAGTGGGGAATGAGAATTAGAATCATTGATTCCCATTGTTAATGTTTGGATTATAGGAATAGGAATACAAATAAGGGAATGAATCCTTGAAATTGGGTAATAACTCATTCTCATGTACCTCCCCTTCAATGAGTCATTACCCTATTTTCATCAATCAAAATATTCCCTTATTCCAAAAATACCCTTAACTTAAAACTATAATTTTCTCCATTAATATCAAATATCAAAATATATTTATTTATTTTTTCTTTCATATCACTTATCTCTCCTTATTCTCTCTCATTATATTTTCTCTCTCATCATAGTTTCTCTCTCATCATTTTATCACACACTTTCTCTCTCCTTAATCTTTCCTATCACACTCTCTTTCCTCTTTTTTTTCTCATTACACTCTCTCTCATCATACTTTCTCTCTCCTCAATCTCTTCCATCGCACTCTCTTCTTTTTTTCCTCATCACACTTTCTCTCTCCTCAATCTCTCCCATCACACTCTCTTTTTTCTCATTACACTTTCTCTCTCATCATACTTTCTATCTCCTCAATCTCTCTTATCACACTTTCTCCTTTTTTTCTCAACACACTTTCTTTCTCATCATACTTTTTCTCTCCTCAATCTATCTCATCATATTCACTGTTCTCTTTTTCTCTCACCATACTTTTTCTCTCCTCAATCTCTCTGATCCTGTCCGAACGCTGACTCAACGGACGCTGGGCACGTGGCGCTCTCCGGTTGCTGACGTGGGTCTTCGACTGGTCGTACGAAGCTCCGGCGACCTGCACAGAAGTCGGGCCGAAAAGGGGTTCCCGGCGGCGACCCTCCGACGCTCAAGTCAGGCAAGCAAGTGGTGAAAAAAGTGACTCCAAAGGTGTTGAACTCGTACCTCCGGCGAAGTATGTGGCTCTTTATATAGAGCGGTGAAAGAGCTCCTGCACGTCCACCGAGGCGCCTTCGTGTCCGCAGCCCATACCTCGGTATGTGTCTGTCAGAAAGCTTACCTGACGTCATACTGCTACAGTCCAATCACGCCTTCGATGGGACAACAGAACACCTCGTTGTTAGACTTGGAGTAGGGCCTAACCATAGGACTTGACGGCTGTCAGAAGATGTTCCTGTCCTTCTTTACCCACCACCGGCCGGGACGTCCTTCCGGCCGGCTGGACGAAGAGCGTCGTCCGGACGGCCCTCCTCCCCTGCGACGGCCGGGCGGCACGCCCATCACGTCCCACCTGTCGTTTGCATTGATATGCTGGGGAGACTTCCGGGCGGGTGCTACGTAAGGACTGTTAGCAGTATGTCACCTTCTCTTAGGCCTTCCGCTCGGCTCCTAGCTATTGTTTCAACTGAGCGTCGGAACCCCGACCCCTGTCAGGGCACCTTTTACTGTTGGATGCTCATCGGTCGGCCGATCGGTCTATCCTTTTCTCCCAAGTCCGGTCGGCTCACCCTTCTCCGGTGGACCCCCCGGCCCTTTGATCTCCACATGGCGTTGACCCCTCGCAATGGGGTCCTCTGCCTTGACCACCGGATCACTTGCCTTCCCCTGAAGTCTAGTCGAAGGAGGCGAAGTCCGACTGACTGGACTGCCGATCTGATCGAGGGCTACGCAGAAAACCATCCATCCGGCGGCCCTATAGGCTTCGGTCGCCTGTCGAATTTTAACTTCAGAACTGGACTATTGTCCGATTGGTGGGTTTATAAACGCCGAGTCGTCTCTCGACGGTCTTCTGCTCGGATGTTTATAGACGCCGGCTCGTCTCTCGATATTTAACGTCGGAGCTCAACGGTCTTCCGCTCGGACGTTTATAGACGCCGGCTCGTCTCTCGATATTTAACGTCGGAGCTCGACGGTTTTCCGCTCGGAGGGTTTATAGACGCCGGCTCGTCTCTTGATATTTAACGTCGGAGCTCGACGGTCTTCCGCTCGGACGTTTATAGACGCCGACTCGTCTCTCGATATTTAACGTCGGAGCTCGACGGTCTTCCGCTCGGACGTTTATAGACGCCGGCTCGTCTCTCGATATTTAACGTCGGAGCTCGACAGTCTTCCGCTCGGGCTCGTCTCTCGATATTTAACGTCGGAGCTCGACGGTCTTCCGCTTGGACGTTTATAGACGCCGGCTCGTCTCTCGATATTTAACGTCGGAGCTCGACGGCCTTTTTAAGGCTAACTTTAGTACCGCTGCTCGGCAAACCCCTTGGCCATCCTTTGAATTAATTTTGCTTTCTGCATTACAAGGACATGGGCGACTAGAATATTCACAAAAGTGAGTTACATAAATGCACTTTTCACCCAGCTCGATAAGGCTGGAGGTGATTTGCGCTCCAAGGTCGGTCCAGCTGCCGTCCGTCTTCGTCCTCCAAATAGTAAGCGCCCGAGCGGAGCTTTTCGATAACCTTGAAGGGGTCCACCCAGGGAGCTTCCAGCTTGCCGACATCGCCGACCGGTTTGACTTTCTTCCAGACAAGGTCACCGACCTAGAATGACCGGGGGATTACGCGCCTGTTGTAGTTTTGCTTCATCCGTTGGCGATACGCCATCAGCCGGACGGACGCCTTGGCTCGCTCCTCGTCGACCAAATCCAGCTCCATGTTCCTCCGCTCAGCGTTGCCATCATCATAGCTCTGGATCCGGACAGACTCGACGCCGACTTCAACCGGAATGACCGCTTCGCCGCCATACACCAGGTGGAACGGCGTGACGCCCGTCCCTTCCTTTGGAGTCGTTCGGATGGCCCATAGGACACCCGGCACTTCATCCACCCAACTTCCTCCCAAATGGTCGAGCCGAGCGCGCAGAACGCGAAGAATTTCCCGGTTGGCTACTTCGGCTTGACCGTTGCTTTGGGGATAAGCCACGGACGTGAAGTGTTGCTCAATGCCATAGCTTTTGCACCAATCCTCGAGCATCTTCCCCGTGAATTGCCGCCCATTGTCAGAAATCAATCGGCGAGAGATGCCGAACCGACAGATGATGTGTTGCCAGATGAATTTTTTGACCATCTGTTCGGTGATCTTTGCTAGCGGCTCGGCCTCCACCCACTTGGAAAAATAATCGACCGCCACTAGCAGAAATTTCCGCTGTCCGGTCGCCATAGGAAATGGACCAACGATATTCATTCCCCACTGATCGAACGGACATGAGACTGTTGATGCCTTCATTTCCTCTGCCGGTCGGTGGTAGAAATTATGGTACTTCTGGCACGAAAGGCACGTTGACACGGTCCGAGCGGCGTCTACTAGTAAGGTTGGCCAGAAGTACCTGGCCAATAGGATCTTCTTAGCCAGCGATCGTCCGCCCGGATGTCCTCCGCACGATCCTTGATGTACTTCTTGGAGGATGTAAGCTGAGTCCTCCGAACTCACGCATTTCAACAGCGGGCGTGAGAAAGCCTTCTTGTAAAGCTGATCGCCGATGAGTGTGAACCGACCGGCTCTCCTCCTTAGCAGCTGGACTTCATTCTTATCGGATGGTGCGGCACCCGAGCGGAGGAACTCGGTGATGGGTGTCCGCCAGTCGCTTGGAAACGTGAGGCCTTCCATCCGGTCAACGTGCGCCACCAACAATACTTGTTCGATCGCCTGCTGAATGGCGATCGGCGTTATCGAGCTCGCGAGTTTGGCTAACTCATTGGCCGCTTGATTTTCTGCTCTGGGTATCTTCTGGACAATGACTTCTATAAAATTGGCTTTAGGTTTCTCAAAGGCTTCAACGTAGAGCTTGAGCCGAGCACTGTTGATTTCGAAGGTACCAGAGAGTTGATGCGCGGCCAACTGCGAATCCGAATAGAGCGTCACCCGACCGGCTATGAGGACTTCATACTCTGCTTCATTGTTTGTGGCTTTATAATCTAGCCGGACGGATAAATGCATCTTTTCTTCTTGAGGGGAGAGCAGCAATATTCCAATCCCGCTCCCGAGCCGAGTGGACGATCCGTCCACAAATATTCTCCACCTGGCTTCCGGCTCTGAATTCTGCACTTCAGTCACAAAATCGGCCAAGGACTGTGCTTTGATTGCCGAGCGAGGCTGGTATTGGATGTCAAATTCACTTAACTCCGTCGTCCATTTAATGAGCCGCCCGGACGCTTTTGGATTCAATAATACACGCCCGAGCGGGCTATTGGTTTTGACAATGATCGTATGCGCCAGGAAGTATGGACGTAGGCGCCGAGTGGCGAGGACCAGAGTGAAAGCCAGCTTCTCGAGCCCAGTGTAGCGAGATTCAGCATCTTTTAAAATGTGACTAAGGAAATACACCGGCTCTTCTCCGCTCGCCCTCACTAAAGCCGAGCCGATTGCATGCTCGGTTGAAGACAAGTACATATAAAGTGGCTCACCTGCAGTCGGCTTGGCCAATACCGGGAGAGAGTTCAGATATGCCTTCAAGTCTTCGAACGCCCGATCGCATTCTTCATCCCAGTGAAACTTAGTGGCCTTGCGCAAGATTTTGAAGAAAGGGAGGCTCCGGTCGGCAGTTTTGGAGATGAACCTGGACAGAGCAGTTATCCGACCGGTCAAACGTTGCACTTCCCTTGTATTTCTTGGAGGCGGCATGTCTTGTAGAGCTTTCACCTTGCTGGGATTTGCTTCGATCCCCCGTTCGGTCACTATGTACCCCAAAAAACGCCCTCCTTTTGCTCTGAACAGGCACTTCTGGGGATTTAGCTTGACTCCATATTTGCGCAGCATTCGGAAGGCTTCCTCCATGTCTTTGAAGAGATCGGCCGCTCGGACGGACTTGATGAGAATGTCGTCCACATAAACTTCCAGATTCCGTCCGATCTGCTCTTTGAACACTTTGTTCATCAAGCGTTGATATGTGGCTCCTGCGTTCTTCAATCCGAACGGCATCACATTATAGCAGTAGGTGTCGTCGGCCGTCACGAAGCTGACTTTTTCTTGATCTTCACGGGCGAGCGGCACTTGATGGTAGCCTTGGTAAGCGTCGAGCATACAAATTAATTCGCAGCCGGTCGTAGAGTCCACTAGCTGATCAATCCGGGGCAGAGGATAAAAGTCTTTCGGGCAGGCTTTGTTGAGATCCCGAAAATCTATGCATACTCTCCACTTATTGCCCGGCTTGGAGACTAATACTATGTTCGCCAGCCAGCTCGGGAACTACACCTCGCGTATATGGCCTGCCTCCAGCAGCTTCTCGACCTCCGCCCGGATGATGGCATTCTGCTCGACGCTGAAATCTCTTTTTCTCTGCTTCACAGGCCGAGCGTCCGGTCGGACATGTAGTTCGTGCTGCGCTATGCTTGGCGAAATCCCGGGCAATTCATACGTTGACCAGACGAAGACATCACAATTTCTCTGGACGCATTTGATAACTTCCTCCTTCTGATTGGCCTCCAGATCGGACGCAATGAATGTCGTAGCCTCCGATCGGGTTGGGTGTATCTGCACTTCCTCTTTTTCTTCATAAACTAAAGAGGGATGCTTTTCAGTTATAGCATTCACCTCGATCCGTGGCAATTTCCGAGCGGAACTTGCTTCTGCTCGGACCATTTCAATGTAGCATCGCCGAGCTGCCAATTGGTCTCCCCGTACCTCTCCCACTTTGTCTTCGACGGGGAATTTGATATTCTGGTGGAAGTTGGAGACGGCCACCCGGAACTCACTGAGCGCCGGTCGTCCCAAAATGACGTTGTATGATGAGGGAGAGTCGACCATCACGAAGTTTGCAGTCCGCGTCCTCCTGAGCGGCTCCTCTCCCAGCGAGATAGCTAGCCGAATTTACCCGACCGGCAGGACTTCAATGCCCGTAAACCCGTAGAGCGAGGTTGTCATGGGCAGCAGCTCGGCTCGGTCAATTTGTAGTTGATCGAACGCCTTCTTAAATATGATGTTGACCGAGCTTCATATGTCAATAAATACGCGGTGAATAGTGTAGTTGGCTATTACCGCTTTGATGAACAGAGCGTCATCGTGGGGCACTTCAACTCCTTCCAAGTCCCTGGGCCCGAAACTGATTTCGAGTCCCTCCGCTCGTTCTTGGCTGCAACCGACTGCATGGATTTGGAGCTGCCGGACGCTCGCCTTTATTGCTCGGTTGGAGTCTCCTCCGGTCGGCCCGCCAGCAATAATGTTGATCTCGCCTCGGGAAATATTACTTCTATTCTCTTCTTCCCGAGCGGACGGTCGGGACCGTTCTCTTGACGCTCGGCGATTCTCCAGCCTTGGAGAACGATGCCGATCGGGAGTCTGTTGCTGTCGCCTATCAGCTCGTGTCCGATCGGCTTCATTAGTTCTCTGTCGCCTGTCGACTGATGGAGACCGTCGGCCGCCATTCCGAGGCACGGGATGAGCCACGAAGGGAAGACTTCGACAATCCCTTGTGTTGTGCGTATCCATCCGGTGGAAGGAGCAGAACATCGGGGTCCATCTCTTCTTTGGCTTTGGTCGGGCGGCAGCTACCTCTTGCACGTGGGACCTGGCATGGGGGGAGCGGATTGCTTCGGCCCTCAGTCCTCTGGGCGGCTGATGAGCGGCGTGCTGTTTCCGCTCAGCAGGAGGAGCCCGCTCGGTTGGAGTTTCTTTTTTCCTGGCCGCTTGCGCTTCCTCCACGTTGATGTATTCGTTGGCCCGGTGTAGCATGTGGTCGTAGTCTCGGGGCGGCTTTCGGATGAGCGATCGGAAGAAATCCCCATCCACTAGGCCTTGTGTGAAGGCATTCATCATAGTCTCCGAGGTGGCCGTTGGAATATCCATGGCCACTTTGTTGAACCGCTGGATGTAAGCTCGGAGCGATTCACGGGCTTCCTGTTTGATGGCGAACAGGCTAACGCTGGTTTTTTGATAGCGCCGACTGCTTGCAAAATGATGGAGGAAGGCCGTTCGGAAGTCCTTGAAGCTGGTGATGGATCCGTCCGGCAACCTCCGAAACCAACGTTGAGCCGATCCAGATAGGGTGGTCAGGAAAACCCGACACTTCACCCCATCTATGTATTGATGCAGGGTAGCTGTGTTATCGAACTTACCCAGATGATCATCCGGGTCGGTTGTCCCATTGTACTCGCCGATCGACGGAGGCACATCGTGCTTGGGCAGGGGGTCTCTTAAAATGGCCTCTGAAAATTGACGATTAATCCGCTCGGGCGATGAGTCCGCTCGGGGGGCTTTTCCTTTTCTGTCATCTCGTCTAGGCATTTCATCCGAAGAAGATCCCCGATCTCTATGGGCTGCTGTGGCTTCGGGGGTGCGGAATAGATCTCGATAAAATGCAACGGTGGTCGGCGGTGCTTCCGCTCGCCCACCAGACGCTGACGTTGCTTGCTGCTCCGGCCGCTCGACTGTTGCTTTCTATTTTTGCTCCACAAGCTTGGCGGCCCTTATCTCGATCAGAGCGTCGAGTTCCTCCGTCGAAAGCGTCACAGTGTGTTGTCGTCCAGCCTCGTCCATTGTTTCCGTTCGGATGCAGGAGCGTTCCCACAGACGGCGCCAATTTGATCCTGTCCGAACGTTGACTCAACGGACGCTGGGCACGTTGCGCTCTCCGGTTGCTGACGTGAGTCTTCGACTGATCGTACGAAGCTCCGGCGACCTGCACAGAAGTCGGGCCGGGAAGAGATTCCCGGCGGCGACCCTCCGACGCTCAAGTCAGGCAAGCAAGTGGTGAAAAAGTGGCTCCAAAGGTGTTGAACTCGTACCTCCGGCGAAGTATGTGGCTCTTTATATAGAGCGGTGAAAGAGCTCCTGCACGTCCACCGAGGCGCCTTCGTGTCCGCAGCCCATACCTCGGTATGTGTCTGTCAGAAAGCTTACCTGACGTCATACTGCTACAGTCCAATCACGCCTTCGATGGGACAACAGAACACCTCGTTGTCAGACTTGGAGTAAGGCCTAGCCTACCGCCGAAGATGTTCTGCCCTTCTTTACCACCACTGGGCCCCTTCCTACGGCCGGACGAAGAGCGTCATCCGGACGGCCCTCCTCCCCTGCGACGGCCGGGCGGCACGCCCATCACGTCCCACCTGTCGTTTGCATTGATATGCTGGGAGACTTCCAGGCGGGTGCTACGTAAGGACTGTTAGCAGTATGTCACCTTCTCTTAGGCCTTCCGCTCGGCTCTTAGCTATTGTTTCAACTGAGCGTCGGAACCCCGACCCCTGTCAGGGCACCTTTTACTGTTGGATGCTCATCGGTCGGTCGATCGGTCTATCCTTTTCTCCCAAGTCCGGTCGGCTCACCCTTCTTCGGTGGATCCCCCGGCCCTTTGATGTCCACGTGGCGTTGACCCCTCGCAATGGGGTCCTCTGCCTTGACCACCGGATCACTCTCTCATGACACTCTCTCTCCTCATTTTTTCTCACTATATTTTCTCTCTCTTCATCCTCTTCTATTATACTTTCTCTCACATCATATTTTCTCTCATCATGCTCTCTCCAATCACACTCTCTTTTTTCATTTTTTTCTCATCATACTTTCTCTCTCTTCATTCTTTCTTATCACACTTTCTCTCTCATAATACTTTCTCTCTCATCATTCTCTTTCATCATATTTTTCTCTCACATTCATCTTTCTCTCACATCTAATTTTTTCTCTTATTTTCCTTTAAGGGTAAAAAAGGAAACTTTGATTTATTCCGATAGAAGATATACAACTAACCAAACATTACTTTTAAGAGTGATATCCATGCTCATACCCATTCCCATTCCACAATACAATGATTCCCATTCCGATTCCTATTCCTAGAAAAAATCAAACGCCCCCTTAGAAACACTAATAGGAGGTATCTACTACTCATAACCACTAATTTATACTACTAAGTCTATGGGAACAAGGGAATAATTGTTAAACTACCGAGATAAGATCAAGTGATAATAGCAATAAAACAACTGAGATCAAGCAATCCTGTTAGTTAGAGCCCTAGAGCCAATCATTTGATGATTGTTGTATGGACTCATTGTATCATATTCTTATATATAAAGGCATATGTTTTTTGGTTATTATGCTTACTTGTATTGGTGTCAAATAAACTAAGTATAATAGCGTCCTTGAGTAGAGGGTTCTTACCTATATCAATCGATTAGTTGAACCGATAGTGAGATGATATAAGGAACACTACTCTTAATCATTCCTAGTCGAGTATTAAGATTCAGGGATAATGTTAATGCAATAAGACTAGCATGTAGGTCAACTCGATGACTTGATCTCACAAGTCATGGATATAGAGATATCAAGTTGGCACATGGATATGCATTGGAGAATGTATACTGAATGACTCGCTATGAGAAAGTATCATGGATCGTTATATGAATGTCATATACTTTCTCATGTGGCTATTAGTATGACTACTAATCTTTGGACCTGAAGTCACCATGGTTCCCTACATAAGGAGTTATATACTTTAGTTTCGTCAAACGTCACCCGTAATTGGGTGGACTATAAAGGTGATTACTAGATATGTAACAAATTATGCGGAGGGATGTGAGTGATGTAGATGGGATCTATCCCTCCTATATGACGGGAGAGACATCGATATTCTTGATAGAGTGAGACCACTAAGTGCATGGTCATGCCCAAATGAGTCAATATAAGATATTGGACTCATTTGATTGAGTGAGTCTACTTGGAGTTCAAGATTTAGATTAATTAGAGGATGACACGGTCTATGCCTCATATTGATCAATCTAGATGTCTAGGATAGAAGGACAATGTCATATATTGTGAGTAGTCACAATTAGTAGTCACAAGGTGATGTTGAATCTCAACATTCTTATAACTTGGGTAGTAATAATGTGTTGCTAGATACCGCTCATTACTTATGCTTCTAAATGAGTTTAGGAACATTGCCAATGTTATAAGAACCTATAGGGTCACACACAAAGGACAATTAGATGGAAATTAGGTTCATATGATGAACCAAGAGGATTAGATTCATGTGATGAATCAAATTGGATTAAGAGTAATCCTAATTGAACTAATTGAGTTGGACTCAAGTTGATTCATGTGTTCAATGAGTCTAATTTAGATTATGACTCATTGAATCAATTTAATTAAATGAATTAGATTCATTATATTAAGTTGGTTTGAATCAAATGGTTAGATTAGATCAACCATGAGAGAGATTTGGTCAAGTTTGACTTGACTTGAGAGGAAGATGAAAAGTCAAGTTTGACTTGACTATTTGTCACCTCATTTGTGGGTTGGCATTAGGAGGACTAATGATGATGTGCCACATCATCATGTTTAGCACATGTGTGTGCCACCTCATGGAGGTTACAAATCTCCTCTTTAATGGCCACATTAAAGAGAATGGAGGTTACAACTCCAAGAGGTGGCCGGCCACTTATTGTGTGGAATGGAATTGATTTTTCATTCAAGGCATTCATTCCATCTTCTTTCTCTTGCTCTCAATTTTCTTCTCCCTCTCCTCCCTTGGCCGAACACTTCATAGGTGCTAGCACACCTTTGTTTGGTCTTCTCCACCTAGTTTGTTCATGTGGATACGCATAGAGGATCATACACTTGACGATCTCGAGATCCGGCGAACCTTTGGACGAGCGGGATTGCGAAGGGCATCGCATCGAGGGTAAATTCCTTCTCCTAGTGTAGATCTAGGCTTTAGTAAATTCGTACATGAAATTTTGTTTTATAAACTTCACACGGATCCGGTGCCATGGGAGATTCGGGGTTTCCGCAACGCGAAAAAGCGATTTTTACGGCCCGAAAATCCCAACAGTGGTATCAGAGTCACGTGCGAAGCATGTACGAGTTTAGTTTGCATTTTTATGAAAAATGTAGGTTCTATAACTTTCTGTAAATTTAGGTTTTTTATGGTTTTTATAAGTATTTTTCTCGTAGAAGCAAAGCACAAGTGTTTAAACACTTGTAGGCTTCGACTAACAAGAAGATTTTTCCAAAACGGCAAGATTTCGCCCCAAATCTTTTTGGGAAAGAGGACTAAGGTGTTGTAGGATCACTTAGGGACACTCGCGATGGTTATATCGTGGGTAGGGGCGCTGCCCCTGACCCCGCAAGGGGATTCGTTCCGCGATTGCGCCCGAAAACCGCTAATCGGGACCGTTTTACTCATAAAAATTATAAAAAATAGTATTAAAATTACATAAAATTATGGAAATTATATAATTTAGAATTATGTATAATTTGTGATGGTCATGGCCCAAAAATACCCAAATTGGATTTGAAAAATTATGTTGTAATTCATATTACGGCCTGCGCGCCGTCATTGTGTTGTGTGTGTTGTATACTTGATACGCGACCTGCGCATCGTGCCTCTCTTTTATTCTTGTTATAAATTAGTTTAGACTCGAATGTAACTCGAGTTTCAAAATTGTAATGTACAAAATTGGAGTCGTGGAAGGTCCACTCGAGACGGAGTTACGAGAAGGGCGCGAGCAACACAAGGTGGTCAAAGGGAGAAGCTTGAGAAGCTGTTGACCCTAGGTTGACCATCCGATCTTCTCATTGGCTTGAGAAGATCGTAGTAGGGCCATGACTAATCACAAATAGTATAATTAATTGCTTGTGTGTGTGTATTTGATGCATGCTAGTAAAGTAATTAATTAGCGCCTTAACGATTTGATTAGATCTAAATCGTGTACAAGATGCACCCTACGATTAGATTAGATCTCAATCGCTTCAACTCTAAAATGCCTACCATGCCGTGATACCTATCACTATCTTGATCACATGTGTTGTTGAATCTGTCAAAGCAGAACAACACATATTATCTTGGTAGGATACGGAGGGACAATTTTGGTCCCGCCTATCAACGCATGGGTGAGTAGAGACTCAATTTGATTGAGTACAACTAGTTAAATCGAGTTTAATTGTAGGCATTCTTCCAATGGTTGGAAAGATAGGACATAAATCACATTTATATTAATTCTTGGGCGTATTAGCCAAAGCTAACTCAAGTTTTAATATAACTACGGATAATGATCCTATAAACAAGAGTTGCATAGAGATGTAATTGGTAAATCGTTACCTACCGATCATACTAAATCTTGGGCGTATTAGCCAAAGCTAACTCAAGGGTTAGTATGATGTGGATCTTGTCCCACATGAGTTATAGAATTCAGTGGGAACATCATTTAATTAAAAGCCTAATTAAATGATAAATAGAATATGATGTTTATTTATTTTCTGCATTTTTCTGTTGTAGATAACCATGACGTTAAACACGAACACCTTCTCTCTGCGTTCTGTCCTTGACAAGGACAAGCTCAACGGAGCAAATTTCCTAGACTGGTACAGGAATCTGAGAATAGTTCTCACCCAGGAACGTAAACTGTACTAATGCCATGCGAGCAGACAAAGATGCTTACAAGAAGCATCAAGATGACGCATTAGATGTATCATGTCTAATGCTCGCGACCATGAACTCTGAGCTTCAGAAGCAACATGAGTTAATGGGTGCTTATGATATGGTTGAACATCTTCGTCAACTATATCAAGGACAAGCACGGCACGAGAGATTTGAGATCTCAAGGACACTATTTCAGTGCAAGATGTCAGATGGGGCTCCCGTAGGCCCATATGTACTCAAAATGATTGGGTACATAGAAAACCTACAGAGGTTGGGATTCCCGCTTGGCCAAGAGCTGGCCACTGACCTGATCTTACAATCCTTGCTGGATAGTCATAGTCAATTCGTTCTAAACTACAACATGAACGAAATTGACAAGTCACTGCTCGAGCTGCTTAGCATGTTAAGAACTACTGAGCTGAACCTTAAGAAGGTTAAGCCCCACTCTGTTCTGATGGTTCAGAAACATAAGGGTAAGGGCAAGCCCAAAGGCAAAGGAAAGTCTCAAGCCAAGGGCAAAGGCAAGACACTGAAGCTTAAAGGAGGGGTCGCCAAGGATGCTACCTGCTTCCACTGCGGTCAGACCAGGCATTGGAAGAGGAACTGCAAGGTGTACCTGAAAGATCTTAAGAAGAAGCAAAGTGAGACTTCCACTTCAGGTATATATGTTATAGAAGTCAATCTATCTATTTCTTCATCATGGGTATTAGATACCGGATGTGCTTCTCACATTTGTACTATTCTACAGGCGCTGAGAAATAGCAGGGCATTGGCAAAGGGCGAGGTGGACCTACGCGTAGTCAATGGAGCACGGGTTGCTGCTGTTGCTATAGGGACTTATTTTCTATCTCTGCCCTCTGGGCTTGTATTAAAGTTGGATGATTGTTGTTATGTGCCTGCTTTAACTAAGAACATAATTTCAGTTTCTTGTTTGGACAAGAATAGTTTCTCTTTTATAATAAAGAACAAATGTTGTTCTGTTTATTTAAAAGATATGTTCTATTGTAGTGCACCTCTGATGAACGGACTCTACATTCTAGACCTTGAAAGCCCTATCTATAACATAAATACCAAGAGGTTCAAGTCAAATGACATGAACCAAACCTATCTCTGGCACTGTCGCTTAGGTCATATAAATGACAAGCGCTTATCCCAGCTCCATAAGGATGGTTTGCTGGACTCATTTGATTTTGAATCTTATGAGACGTACGAGTCATGCCTACTAGGCAAGATGACCAAGACTCCCTTTAGTGGGCACAGCAAAAAAGCGACTGATTTGTTAGGACTTATACATAGTGATGTATGTGCCCTTTCAATGTCGCTGCTAGAGGCGGTTATAGGTACTTCATTACATTTACTGATGACTTCAGTAGATATGGTTATGTGTACTTGATGACACATAAGTCAGAACCCTTTGAAAAGTTTAAAGAATTCAAGAATGAAGTACAGAACCAGCTTGGTAAGAGTATTAAGATACTTCGATCAGATCGAGGTGGAGAATACCTTAGCCATGAGTCTCGTGACTATCTAGCTGAGTGTGGGATTCTATCCCAACTCACTCCTCCTAAAACACCACAGTGGAATGGTGTATCCGAAAGAAGGAATCGTACCCTATTGGATATGGTACGATCTATGATGAGTCACACAGATCTTCCTACATTCCTTTGGGGCTATGCTTTAGAAACGGTAGCTTTTATACTCAACCGAGTTTCATCCAAGACCGTGATAAAGACACCATATAGGATATGGACTGGGAGAGATGTCCATATGTCTTTTATGAGGATTTGGGGTTGTGAGGCTTACGTTAGACGTCAAGTCTCAGACAAATTAGGACCCAAATCTGAAAAGTGCTATTTCATTGGATATCCCAAGGAAATTAAGAGATATTACTTATACATTCCCAGTCAGCACAAGGTAGTTGTGGCAAAAACTGGGGTATTTCTATAAAGAGATTTTGTTTCTAGAAAGACTAGTGGGACTACGTTCGATCTTGAAAAAGTTCAAGATGCGATCAATAGCACTGAAGCCTCGATGGAAGTTGAACTGGAACCACAAAGTGTTGTGGATGGTGTTGTTCCACAAGGAGTTGAGGAACAACAACCAGTTCAAGTAGACATATCTCTTCGCAGGTCTGATAGGGTACGTCGTCAGCCTGAGAGATACTCTTTTCTCTTGTCTGACCATGATGACGTTGTGCTCATAGAGGATGAGCCTACCACCTATCAAGAAGCTGTGATGAGACCAGATTCCGAGAAATGGATAGAGGCCATGAGATCTGAGATGGAATCTATGTACACTAACCAAGTATGGACTTTGGTTGATCCACCTGAAGGGGTAAAACCCATAGGGTGTAAGTGGGTCTTTAAGAGAAAGACTGACCTGGATGTACTTATCTATAAGGGTCACTTGGTAGTTAAAGGTTTCAAGCAAATTCATAGTATTGACTATGATGAAACCTTTTCTCCAGTAGCGATGTTTAAATCCATTCGGATCATGCTTGCTATTGCAGCATACCATGACTATGAGATATGGCAGATGGATGTCAAAACCGCGTTTCTGAATGGAAACCTGCTCGAGGATGTGTACATGACACAACCTGAGGGTTTTGTAGATCCACAACATACTAGCAGAGTATGCAAGCTGCATAGGTCCATTTATGACTAAAGCAAGCTTCTCGGAGCTGGAATCTTTGATTCGATGATGCAATTAAACAGTTTGGTTTCATCAAGAATGAAGATGAACCTTGTGTCTACAAGAAGGTTGTAGGGGGCATAGTTGTCTTCCTCATACTGTATGTGGATGACATACTACTCATTGGGAAAGATAAGACTTGACTAGGGACATGTTTCTCAATGAAGGACTTAGGTGAAGCATCCCGCATTCTAGGGATACAGATCTATAGAGATAGATCTAAGAGATTTCTTGGCCTAAGTCAAAGTACATACATTGACAAGGTACTCCTACGGTTTGCCATGCAGAACTCCAAGAAGGGATTTCTGCCGATGTCACATGGCGTGAGTCTTTCGAAGACTCAAGGTCCCTCTTCTAGAGAGGAGAGAGACCGCATGGATCAGATCCCTTATGCCTCAGCCATAGGATCTATCATGTACGTCATGCTATGTACTCGTCCTGATATCTCGTATGCTTTAAGCATGACGAGCAGATACCAATCAGATCCTAGATATCGATCAAGAATATTCTTAGCACGTAAAAGGACTAAAGAATATTTCTTGATATATGGAGGCGATGATGAATTAGTGTAAAGGGTTACAGTAATGCCAGCTTCCAGACCGATGATTATCGATCGCAATCTGGTTCGTGTTTTGCATAAATGGTGGTCCGTGGTGGAAGAGTTCAACAGGCACGATTCTACGACAGAGGCCGAGTACATTGCTGCATCAGAGGCAGCAAAGGAGGCAGTTTGGATCCACAAATTCATCACTGAACTTGGGGTAGTTCCTAGTATCGCTGACCCTATTGAGCTCTATTGTGACAACAATAGAGCTATAGCACAGGCTAAGGAACCTCGCTCACACCAGCGGACCAAACATATACTATGGCGCTTCCATCTCATTCGAGAGATTATCGAGAGAGGAGATGTGAAGATTTGCAGAGTACCCACAAAGGCTAACATCGCAGATCCCTTGACCAAGGCTTTGGCACAGAGGAAGCATGATAGTCACACTAGGTCTTTGGGGCTTAGAGCCTACACTGATTGGCACTAGTGCTAGTGGGAGATTGTTAGTTAGAGCCCTAGAGCCAATCATTTGATGATTGTTGTATGGATTCATTGTATCATATTCTTATATATAAAGGCATATGTTTTTTGGTTATTATGCTTACTTGTATTGGTGTCAAATAAACTAAGTATAATAGCGTCCTTGAGTAGAGGGTTCTTACCTATATCAATCGATTAGTTGAACCGATAGTGAGATGATATAAGGAACACTACTCTTAATCATTCCTAGTCGAGTATTAAGATTCAGGGATAATGTTAATGCAATAAGACTAGCATGTAGGTCAACTCGATGACTTGATCTCACAAGTCATGGATATAGAGATATCAAGTTGGCACATGGGTATGCATTGGAGAATGTATACTGAATGACTCGCCATGAGAAAGTATCATGGATCGTTATATGAATGTCATATACTTTCTCATGTGGCTATTAGTATGACTACTAGTCCTTGGACCTGAAGTCACCATGGTTCCCTACATAAGGAGTTATGTACTTTGGTTTCGTCAAACGTCACCCGTAATTGGGTGGACTATAAAGGCGATTACTGGTATGTAACAAATTATGCGGAGGGATGTGAGTGATGTAGATGGGATCTATCCCTCCGATATGATGGGAGAGACATCGATATTCTTGATAGAATGAGACCACTAAGTGCATGGTCATGCCCAAATGAGTCAATATAAGATATTGAGCTCATTTGATTAAGTGAGTCTACTTGGAGTTCAAGATTTAGATTGATTAGAGGATGACACGGTCTATGCCTAATATTAATCAATCTAGATGTGTAGGATAGAAGGACAATGTCATATATTGTGAGGAGTCACAATTAGTAGTCACAAGATGATGTTGGATCTCAACATTCTTATAACTTGGGTAGTAATGATGTGTTGCTAGATACCGCTCATTACTTATGCTTCTAAATGAGTTTAGGAGCATTGCCAACGTTATGAGAACCTATAGGGTCACACACAAAGGACAATTAGATGGAAATTAGGTTCATATGATGAACCAAGAAGATTAGATTCATGTGATGAATCAAATTGGATTAAGAGTAATCCTAATTGAACTAATTGAGTTGAACTCAAGTTGATTCATGTGTTCAATGAGTCTAATTTAGATTATGACTCATTGAATCAATTTAATTAAATAAATTAGATTCATTATATTAAGTTGGTTTGAATCAAATGGTTAGATTAGATCAACCATGAGAGAGATTTGGTCAAGTTTGACTTGACTTGAGAGGAAGATGAAAAGTCAAGTTTGACTTGACTATTTGCCACCTCATTTGTGAGTTGGCATTAGGAGGACTAATGATGATGTGCCACATCATCATGTTTAGCACATGTGTGTGCCACCTCATGGAGGTTACTAATCTCCTCTTTAATGGCCACATTAAAGAGAATGGAGGTTACAACTCCAAGAGGTGGCCGGCCACTTATTGTGTGGAATGGAATTGATTTTTCATTCAAGGCATTCATTCCATCTTCTTTCTCTTGCTCTCAATTTTCTTCTCCCTCTCCTCCCTTGGCCGAACACTTCATAGGTGCTAGCACACCTTTGTTTGGTCTTCTCCACCTAGTTTGTTCGTGTGGATACGCATAGAGGATCGTACACTTGATGATCTCGAGATCCAACGAACCTTTGGACGAGCGGGATTGCGAAGGGCATCGTATCGAGAATAAATTCATTCTCCTAGTATAGATCTAGGCTTTAGTAAACTCGTACATGAAATTTTGTTTTATAAACTTCGCACGGATCCGGTGGCATGGGAGATTCAGGGTTTCCGCAACGCGAAAAAACGATTTTTGCGGCCCAAAAATCCCAACAAATCCAACCTAAGATAAATTTATATCTTCGCCAAACACCAAACACAAGAACTCAAGAAGAGCCCAAAAATGACCTTCCAAATATAACGCCTGCATTTACTGCTGCTGGGCTTGCCTACCTTGACCACCGCCATAATTAGCTCTATAATTGGCTGGACCACCAGAAGGTTCATTCACCTGAGGGATGATTTAGCTATAATATTTAAAGAAATACCTTACATTGCAGATTGCAACTACTTGTTCCCTTTAATCAGAAACAATCGAAGAATGATCTGAGTTTGCGATTCTAATAGCTCGGGCACCTATCTTTGTTATCTGTAAGGGTCCTCCAAGAGAACAAATATCTCATCGTCATCAATGTTTCCACCCTCAAGTGCAAACTAAAGGCAGTTTTACCATCTTCATCTGTCACGTTTGGGTCAGCTCCCCTGCATTTTAATAAGACTATTAGCCAGGCGAACGAAATGTAAAGCCAATTTTTTTCCTCTATAAGAATCAGTAATAGCAAACAGAGGCACTATATGTATAGGTCTAACACATGCAGCTGAGGTATGTCAATGTATCCAAGTTAAGAAAATAATACAATATCACATCTTATTATAACTTTCTGTAGAAAATATTTCTGGAACTCGAGATGAGTCATTAGTGAGAAAATGCAGAGAAAGAAAGGGACATTGGAATTAGGAAAACATGGTACAGACATTATGCATAGTTAAAAACTGCCTTGATAGAGGTTCCCAAAATTCTCCTAAGATGGATATAGATTTAGTCTCAATATTTTTAACAAAGGAATTCACTAATTTGTCATGTAAATTACCACTATGTTCTTATTATGTAGTGAAGATAAAGACAAACAAGAATCACTTCAAACCATAAACAGCTACACATATATCACTACACCATTAACACTCCCTATTCGTGTTGCAGAAACACATGATGTAGTTTAGGTTAAATGCATCTTCAAATTTAGCTTACTTCAAATATTAGGCCTTCCTCTGGTGGTGACTCAAGTGCCTCCACTCAAATAACTGCTGCATCCTCTTTACTCAGACTTCCCTTTGCTGCATCACCATACATTTGGTTTTGACATGCTTGTGAGAAGGATTGAATAGATTGCATCAAAAAATGCCTACATTATTAGATATGAATGCCCTTGTTGCTAATTCAAATTATTGTTAAGTACCTTGCTGAACCTGAAGCTTTGATTGCCACTAGGAACACTCTGTAGCAAGCCAGTTCTTATTATTGTGTATGGAACACCAGTCGTTATCACAGCCTTTTCATCTCTATCCGCCAGCTCTCTGGCTTTGCTATTCATAATCGCTTGAAATCCGCCACTTCCGTTATAATACACCAACTACAATCTGATCAAAACTCATGCTTGAAGACCATGACGAGAGATAAAACATGAGAATTTGCTCGATGAAAAACTTGAGGACATGAGATAGAAGAACAATGTGGTTTACACCTTTTGTTCGAGCTATGTCCGAGAAAAAGCCATCCTGCAAGATAAAGAGAGTCTAGCAAGACAGATTATGCAAGCAACATCAGCTATGCAAGAATCATATACCTTTAAGACTATCATTTCTATGGCAAAAACAAAAGTCAGAATCGGAAATGAGTGATATCAAAGCAGCTAGAACTATGATCTACCACGGCAGTTGTCTGATCTTGCAGAAGCATAGCTTTTGCGAGTGTTAAAGATGTATTTGCTAATGGCAGGCCATAAACAACATGCACATCTGCATCTGAAGCCACAATATGTTGATAGACTGTTTTCTTGTCATTAGCACAGACACTATCCCACATTTGTTGTGTGACTGAAAGTTGATCTCCTACTATTTTTTGAACAAAGAACTTATCTGCGAACAGGTGAGAGAAAAGATGTATCAGTATTCTGTTAGATCTTTTTTCCCCCTCTCACTACAAGTTCCTGAAACACGAATTGGAAAATGGAGATTTGAAATCAAAGAAATGTGATGCCATCTGTCTGAAACTTTCTATGTTAAAAGTTGGCCATTGTAAAAAATAGTAGATGATTCTGAATCAAAATACATGTATGCAGACCTCAGAATTTGAGGGTAACAAAATTGAACAAAGAGATGATATTGAAACCAATCTAGAAATAACAAAATGAATATGAAAACAACATCTTGCCACAGCTAATAATTTTAACAGAAAGTATTCACATCTCAGTAGCATCTACAAAGCGAGATTTTCATGGAGATATCCCTAGTAATAATGTCTACTGGCCAAAGTATCCTATTTCTCCAAACAATTCTCGGAATTGTTTACTTAAAATACTTAAGTAGGAATTTAATATTTACTAAATACTTACTATTTCTTTAGACAAACCCGTATATCCTTTTCAAGAAAGATGGTGAGGGTATAAGTTTGTCTTGCTTCTTTGACTTTGTAGTTCATTTTTTTTCTTCAACTGAAACAACACCACACAACAACAACAAAAACATAGTTCAGGTAAATTTCTGGTACATCTTGAAAGGAATAACAACTCACAAGAATGTCTTGTCAACCCAAATGTATTAGCAAATGCCCAATTATTGAAGCACGACAAGTTTAGATGCTTAGACAAGTTAATATGATTAAACGCAAAAGCTTAAGACCCACAGTTTCGTCAGTGTTAAAGAAGCTTGGTCTCTATTACCTCGAAACTGATGCTTAATTTTAAAGAGAAAGTCAGAACACACTTGAACAATAATAAGTCGGATCTTTGCTTAATTTAAAGAAATCGAAAGAAAAATCAAACATACAAGAACACGCATAAATGCAGATATGTTCTCCTATTCACACGAAACCAAAATCCCCATACTTACTTTTCATCCAAACTCAAGATCGATCTCTTTCCAGGACTTGTTAGAGTCTTCCGGAAGGGTACTAGATCATTGGACAACGAGCGGAGTCCACTCTTGTTCTCTGCATCAAAGACCTGGATAACAGGCGCAGCTGAAAGAGAAAACCGATGCAGATAAGAAGAGGAGGGAGAACAAGAAATGGCTGCTGCAGCATCGGCCAGCCATGGTTCGCCCTCCACCGGTGAATCAAGCACCGATGGCGTCAGCACGCCGGAGGTGAGAAACCTCGAGAAAATCACGGCGAAGAAGAACACGAGGTTCTTGGCCGAGAGCCTCATCAAGCATCGAATTGAGAAGGCAGGGAGGACAGTTGTCAGTTGGCAGGGACGATCAGATCTACTCGGAAAGCAAAATAAACGCAGAGGAAGCAAAATTTTAGGGCAATGAGGTGGATTCGAGAAGCAAAAAGTAGGCGATTCCTTACTCTCTCGCTCCCTCCCTCACTCCTCCTCCTCCTTCGTCGCCTCTTACTGCCGCCTCAAGTGGTAGAAAAATGGGAAGCGACGAAACGTTTCGGTGCTTTTGTTTACATAAATACTCGAGCAACAGGAAGGGGAAGAGGGAGATGAGGCTGAGAGAGATGGTCGGACGGTCAGCTGCGAGGAGTAAAGTGATGGTGGTGTCGCAACGGTATATGGTGGATGGCACGATATAGGTTTAGGTTTGGAGGGAAGAGTGAAGTGTTGTAAATTTTAACTAAGTATTAGTGGGAAAATTAAATTATTTTATTTTGGTTTATTAACACCACTTTTAATAACAGATTTTTACTATCCGAATTCATAGATAGAACAAGGAAACTATCATGGACACCGAGTTTTAAAAACCGCTGTTAAAATTGATGTCTATTAACGAAAAAACTGACACAGATATCAAGGCGACTTAAAAAGGTATGTCTCTATTCACAGCACATAATTTGTCATAAGTAACTGTAAAATCATTTATACTCAAAAATCGAAATGATTGTCCATGTGATGTTCCAATCTCAACTGCCATCATGCTGATCGAGTCTTTAATCTAAAATGTAACAACTTATACACTGAATAGATCATGACATTGTATAACGTATTACATTTTACGAAGTCACAAAGACTTCCCATTCTTTGAAATGACTCTTTAGTCAATGGCTTAGTATAAGGATCTGCAAGCATAGTACGTGTAGGGATATACTCAAGAATTATCATTTTTTTGTCCACAATATCTCTTACAAAATTATACTTAATTCTATATGCTTGTCTTTGCTGTGATATTTGGGATCCTTAGCTTGGCCGTTACAGTACACTGTAACAGGACTCCCACTGTCCTCAGCAATCTTCAAATGCTTTAGGAACCTTTTTCAACTAGACAGATTGTTGCACAACTGATGCGCAAGTCACACAGCTTCCAATGTCGACAAGGCTACATAAGCCTACTTCTTGCTATTCTATGAAATGGCGCCACCATTTAGCAAAAAGATATAGACTGATGTGGATTTTCTATCATCAAAGTCTCCTTCCCAATCTGCATTTGTGTAGCCACTCAGGCTCATCTTAGATCCTTGAAAAATAGATACATAATCTGTTATCCTTTTGAGGTATTTAATTATCCTCTTCATCATTTTCCAGTGTCTCAATCCTGGGTTTAACTGGAAATGACTAACTAAGCCAACATCATAGCTGATATCAAGATAAGTACATAATATAATGTACATCAAACTACCAATAAAATTGGCATATGATTTTTTCTTCATTTCGACTATTTCCTCAGGAGTCTTGGGATACATACTTTTGCTCAAAATAGTACCTCTCGCTATAGGCATCTGTTCGATATTGCAATTGACATATTGAAGTGTTGTAGCATCTTAGTAGTATAAGTTTCTTGAGACAAACCCAAAAGCCTTTTTGAACAATCTCTAATGACTTCACTCCTAAGATATACTCTTCTTCTCCCATGCCTATTATGTCAAATTGTGATGAAAACTAGGATTTGACTTCTATCACACACTTTATGTCGCTTCCAACTATTAGTATATCATCAACATATAATGATAAAATGATAAACTTTCCTTTTTTCTTTTCTTAAAAAAACACAATGATCCTCATTGATCATTTCAAAACCATAAGACAAAATGACTTCATTAAATCTCATGTTCCATTATCTTAACGCTTGTTTTAGCTCATATATAGACTTCCTAAGTCTACATACTCTATTCTCTTGGCCTTCAGCAACATAATCTTCTGGTTGTACCATATAGATTTCTTTGTCAAGATTACCATTAAGAAAAACTTTTTTTACATCCATCTGATGTAATTTCATGTCAAATTGTGCTACTATAGCTAGGATGACACGTATTGACACAAACTTCACAACTGGGGAGAATGTCTCTTCAAAGTCAATACCCTCCATTTGGGTATATCCTTTTGCAACTAATCGAGCTTTGTATCAATTAATCGATCCATCTTCTTTCCTCTTTATTTTGAGAATCTACTTATTCCCAATAGCCCTTCAGCCCGGAGGAAGATCGACTAAATCCCAAACTTGATTCTTTCCCATTGACTTCATTTCCTCATCCATTGTAATTTTTCATTTTTCTCTTACTAAGCTTCTCAAAGCTTCCTCAACTGTTCGAGGTTCCTCATCATCAACTGGGAGAATCATCAATGCCTCATTCTCAATATCAAACATTCTTCAATGAATAATCTAACGATTACTTCTTCATAGGTTAGACTGTTGAGAAACTGACTCATTCAGTAGCAAATTACCCCCACTATATTGACTAGATTCAGGCATCTCCTGATTTGTTGATAAATGAACATTATCCTCCTTCTCTATCACATATAGAAGAATTGTCTTATCAACTTCACCTCATGTTGGGAACTCAGTTTCAAGAAAAGTAGCATCTCTTGACTCTATTTCGAAGATAGTTCCATCTAGTCGCTCACCTATGAAAACATAACATTTGGAGGTTTCATTATATCTAATAAAGATACATTTCTTACCCCTAGGTCCCAGTTTTTATATTTGTGAGAACTATCATGAACATAATTAACTGACCCTCCAGGGTCTCAGATTACTTAAATCTAATTTTCTGTCTGTCCAACGTTCATATAGGATTGATGGAACTGACTTTGAAGGTACTTTGTTAAGTACATAAGCCACAACTAATAATGCATCTCCCCAATAGGAGATTGGAAAATTAGTCTATGTCATCATAGACCTAACCATTTTAAGAAGAGTCCTATTTCTTCTTTCAGCAACCCCATTTTACTGTGGAGTTCCAAGGATTGTCAGCTATCTAATAATCCCTCTATCATTACAAATTATCTTGAACTGATCAAACAAATATTCACATCCACGGTCAGTGCGCAAGGTTTTAACCTTTCTTTCTTGATCTTGTCCGAACGCTGAATCAACGGACGTTGGGCACATGGCGCTCTCCGGAATGATGACGTGGATCTCCGACCGGCCGTATGGACCTCCGGCGAACCTGCAAGGAAGTCGGGCCGGGAAGGGGTTCCCGGCGACGACCCTCCGACGCTCAAGTCAGGCAAGAGAAAAGTGCAGAAAGTGGCTTCGAATCTCCGAGAATGCGTACCTCCGGCGAAGTGTGAGGACCCTTATATAGAGTTGTGAAGAAGCTTATGCACACATACCGAGGCGAATACATGTCCTCTTACCATACCTCAGTATGGGCTTGTCAGAGGAGCTTGCCTGATACCATACTGCTACAATCCGAGCACCTCTCTGATGGGACAGTAGAACCTTCCGTCATAGGCTTTTGCGTATGAGTTAGTCGTCGAACACGCTTGTTGTCAAAAGATGTCCCCCGATGTTTCCCTTGTCCTTTTGTCTCTTTTGTTCCCGCGTCGAGTGTCTGGCCGCTCGGCAGTCCCATCACGTCCGACCGGACGTAAGTACTGATCTGCTCGGGAGATTCCAAGTCGTGTGCTCGGATGAAACTATTCACAGCATTACTGTTTATGCCTCGGCCGAGCGGGCTACCCGCTCGGCCCGGCGACCCTGTTCACCATGAGCGTCGGAGACCCGACTCCCCGTCGGGTTCTTTGCTTCCGCTTAGTCCCTGTTTGGCCGGTCGCCCCCCTTTTCCGGTCGGTCGTTTGACCTTTGACCTCCACGTGGCGTTGACTTCCCTCAAAGGGGGTCCCCCGTCCTTACTGCCGGATCACTTGCCTCCCCTTCAAGTCTAGTCGAAGGAGGCGATTAGTCCGACTGACTGGACCATCAGTTGTGCCGAGCGGCGTCCATATGCAACTATCCTCCGCTCGGCCCACACGGGGGCAGCTAAAACGTCCGTCAACGCCAGCATTCCTCGGATCTCCTTGACGTTTGCGCCAATCTCCATCATTAAGGCCGAGCACGCGCTCATTAAATGTGACCTATGTTGTGATGCCACGTGGCACCCCTGATGCCGTCAGCGTACGGCGGCGGCATTACCTTCGATGGGACCGCCTTAGTTTGAAATGGACAGCGCGATGCGTGCTCCAGTTCTCGCGACCTGAATCCGACGGTGGAGGCCGCTCGGGCTCAACCCTATAAAGCCTTCGCCGCATTTCTGCTCTCGCATGCCCAGAAGCTTCCTTCAGCGTTTCAGTGCTCCGACAGCTTCGGTTCTCTTTTTCCAGCGATCCCTCGTTCTTCGTTGATCCTCCTTCTATGTAAGGCTCTTTTTCTGTTCTATCTTTGGTTCTTGTGTTTTCTTTGCCTTTCTTTTCCCGAGTTTTGGTCCTCGGGGCACTATTTCGTTTGCCATCTTCTTTCTTCTATCCTCTGCCTTTCTTCACCTTTTTTGGTTTCGTCCGCTCGGACAATGGCTAGCTCCTCTCAGCCTTAAGACCAAACCCTCGGCCCATGGTATACTACCATGGAGTCGCGCTTCGATCAACGCGACGTCGATATCCTGATGGATAATTTTGACATCCCATCTGACTTCGAAATTATCTTACCCTCTCTCTCCGCTCGGCCACACAAACCGCCACGCGGAGCTTTTTGTGTTTTCCACGACCAGTTCACAGCCGGTCTGTGATTTCCCATTCATCCCTTCATCGCTGAAGTTTGTAATTTTTTTGGCATTCCGCTCGGAAGCCTAGTCCCCAACACTTTCCACCTTTTATGCGGCGTCGTCGTCTTGTTCAAAATCCACAACATCCCCCTCCGACCGGAGGTTTTCTATTATTTTTATTACCCTAAACAGTCCGAGCTGGGCACATATATGTTCCAGGCTCGGCCCGGTTTAGTTTCTTCAATAAACTGCCCTCTTCCAATAAGCATTGGAAAGAATTTTATTTCTATCTTCGTCTCCCCGAGCGGGCCGCTTTCCGAACACAGTGGCAGATCGGACCGCCAACCTCCCCTGAGCTCAAAAGGTTCAAGACCTGACCGGAGTATCTTCACGCTGCCAACATGATGGCCGGTCTGAAATTCGACATCAACAACTTCTTACCCGAAGGGGTCATGTACATATTCAGCCTGAGTCCGATCAGGACCCCCCTCTCGAGCGGCTTCGGTAAGAATTTTACTTGTGTATTTGCTTTGATTGCTAACTAATTTTCTCCTTTTTCCTTTGTAGCGGACATTGTGATGGAGTCCGTGTTGGCCGGCATTTTGAAGAGGAAAGCGGCGCCGCTCGAGGCCGCGGCTGCCAAAGAGAAAGAGGCGCTTGGTATTGATCCGGTCGGCTCACATGAAGGGGAGAGCGGGACTCATGAGGAATCGGCCGCTCAGGCCTCTCCCCAGGATGTGACAAGAGGAGCCACCCCCAGCGGGGGACCAACAGTCCAAGAGGAGGGCTCCGCTCAGGAGGAAGAGCACCCTCTTCGACAAAAGAGACGCCGGACGGAGACACCACTCCGCTCGGCCACTTCCGCGGTCCAGCCGACCGAAAGGACCACCGCAGATTCTCGCGGTAAAGCTCCAGCGATCGAGGCGATTTCGTCCGATCGGACCCCATCCCAGCTGGATGCATCTGCGGACCCTCTTGAGGTCGTTCCAGTCAGTGCCCTTCCGCCCGCTCCATGCCGAGTCGAACGTTCGGCCATTTTGTCCCAATTTTCTGCACCGGCCTCCGATCCTTCTCCGGCTTCCGCCCAGACGACTCCTGGTCGGCACCGTACCATCTGGGTCTCGCTTCACCTCCCAATTGAAGAATTGATGCCCGAGGTCGATCGACCAACCGCTCCCGAGCACATGATCACAATGAAGGGGCCTCTAGCCGAAATGTGGGCCGACGCTCGGGCACACGTTGCTATGATTCCCCTCAGCAATTTGGCCAATAGCCACATGCAGCAGGCCACTGGGGTAAGTGCGTTTTCTTCCAAAGTTTTTTATGCATTCTTTCCAATCGGCTATTAACAATCTTTCTTTTGTCAGAGATGGCTGGAGGAGATTGTTGTCTCAAATCGTCTGGCGATGGTGGACGAGGAGCTCAAGAGGCTACGGAGTTCGAGCGACGCTCCTTCCCAAGGTCCATCATATGCCGAGCTGCAGAAGGAGCTCAAAAAGACCCAAAATCTGTTGGAGGCCGAACAGAAGAAGACGGCTGACGAGGCCTCACACTCTGGCCGAACTTGATCGCCAAAACAAATCACTGGATCGCAAAATAAGCCTAGCGACCGAGCGGAAGAAGACGTCTATCTCCGATCTGGAGAAGAAAAATGTCGAAGCTCGGGGCCTGGAGCAAAAAGTTAAAGAGCTGATGGACCAGCTGGCCGGCAAGAAGGTGGCCCGCTCGGCGGAGGCAAATAAGTATAAGGAGGAGCTGAAAACTCTGCAGGAGTCCCTCACAGCCTCCCAAGCGGCCTTCAAGGAATATCAAGAAGCTTAGCCTAGCTGAGTCGCAACCCTGAGGCTGAATTACATCCGTTCGGAAGTATTCTCGGAGAAAGTCTTCGAACGGATGTACACTTCCTTCGAGCTTGCTATGACTGCCACCACAACTTATCTGAAGTCCAAGGGTCATCTTGTCGACTCCGTCCTCATCCCGGCACAAGACCAAGCGGCGCTCCTCGGCACCATCCCCCAAGACATTTATGATTTTCTTGAGTAGAAGTTTTATGTAACTCGGCCGCTCGGCCATAAACTATCCTTGTTTTGTAATTCGGCCGCTCGGCCTAAAACTTATCCATTTTTGTAATTCGACCGCTCGGCCTTAATTTCTATGATATGCTATCCTTTGCTTTCTTCTTTCGCTAATCAATACGCGTGTTGTCCGCTCGGATCACCAACTACCGTTGTTCATGTTCCCGCATTTCTCCCCGTTATTCGCCTTTCATCCCACCTCTCTTGTGTTCGAAAGGGATTTTTTACGAAGTATTTTGCATAGCTAGTCCGCTCGGCTGAATATATCCTGTTTCGACAAAAGAGATTGTTCGCTGGATGTTGACGAAGTACCTTTGGGTACTTGGCCGATCGGCCAAACGACTCACGAGTCGACCTCTTTATTGTCTTCTTCCGGCTGGAGGGTTTATAGTCGCCAGCGCGACTCTCGATTTTTAACGTCAGAGCTCGACGGTCTTCCGCTCGGAGGGTTTATAGTCGTCGGCTCGACTCTCGATTTTTAACGTCGGAGCTCGACGGTCTTCCGCTCGGAGGGTTTATAGTCGCCGGCTCGACTCTCGATTTTTAACGTCGAAGCTCGACAGTCTTCCGCTCGGAGGGTTTATAGTCGCCGGCTCGACTCTCGATATTTAACGTCGGAGCTCGACGGTCTTCCGCTCGAAGGGTTTATAGTCGCCGGCTCGACTCTCGGGTTTATAGTCGCCGGCTCGACTCTCTATTTTTAACGTCGGAGCTCGACGATCTTCCGCTCGGAGAGTTTATAGTCACCGGCTCGACTCTCGATTTTTAACGTCGGAGCTCGACGGTCTTCCGCTCGGAGGGTTTATAGTCGCCGGCTCGACTCTCGATTTTTAATGTCGGAGCTCGACGGTCTTCCGCTCGGAGGGTTTATAGTCGCCGGCTCGACTCTCGGGTTTATAGTCGCCGGCTCGACTCTCGATTTTTAACGTCAGAGCTCGACGGTCTTCCGCTCGGAGGGTTTATAGTCGCCGGCTCGACTCTCAATTTTTAACGTCGGAGCTCGACGGTCTTCCGCTCGGAGGGTTTATAGTCGTCGGCTCGACTCTCGATTTTTAACGTCGGAGCTCGACGGTCTTCCGCTCGGAGGGTTTATAGCCGCCGGCTCGACTCTAGCGTTTAATGTTACCACTCGACGGTTTTCAAGCCGGGGGGTTTATAGTCGCCGGTCCGACTCTAGCATTTAACGTCGCCGCTTGACGGTCTTCAACAATGAGCTTATAGCTCAGATGACCTACACCCGGCCGAAAGGCACGGGGACTTCGCCGTCGAGCCTTTGGCTTGGATAATATACCCCCGACCGAACGGCACGGGGTCTTCGCCGTCGAGCCTTTGGCTCGGATAGTATACGCCCGACCGAACGGCACGGGGTCTTCGTGTAGTCGGCTGTTCGGCGAATAATGTCAAATGCTTTTTATCACTTTGCTTCCTGCATTACAAGGACATAGGCGACAAAAACATACATAAAATGAATTACATCAGCGCACCTCTCACCCGGCTTGATACGGCTGGAGATGATTTGTGTTCCATGGCCTATCTAGCCTTTTTCGATCCTCACCTTCTCAATAAGCTTCGGTGGACTCCAGTCGGGAAGAGTCAATCCCGACTCGGAGCACTTTCCGAGCGGACTTGGCTTCAACTCGGACCATTTCGTCGTAGCATCGCCGAGCCGCCCGCTGGTCTCCTCGCACTTCTCCAACTTTATCTTCAACCGGGAACTTAATTTTCTGGTAGAAGGTGGAGACGGCCGCTCAGAACTCACTGAGCGCTAGTCGCCCCAAGATAACGTTGTACGCAGAAAGAGTATCAACCACGATGAAGGTTGTGGTCCTCGTCCTTCTGAGCGGCTCCTCTCCCAGCGAAATAGCCAGTCGGACCTGTCCGACCGGCAGAACTTTATTGCCCGTAAACTCGTAGAGGGGGGTTGTCATGGGCAGCAGCTCGGCTCGATCAATTTGCAGTTGGTCGAAGGCCTTTTTGAATATAATATTGACCGAGCTTCCTGAATCGATGAAAACGCGGTGAATGGTATAGTTACCTATTACCGCTTTGATGAGTAGAGCGTCTTCATGTGGCACTTCGACTCCCTCCAAGTCCCTGGGCCCGAAACTGATTTCGGGTCCGCTTGCTCGTTCTTGACTGCAGCCGACCGCATGGATCTGTAGCTGCCTGACACTTGCCTTCCTTGCTCTGTTGGATCACCTCCGGTCAGCCCGCCAGCGATGATATTGATTTCGTCGCGGGACGTGTTGCTTCTGTTTTCTTCCTCCCGTGCGGAAGGCCTAGGTCGGTCCCTAGACACCCGGGGATTGTCCTCGTACCTCTGAGGATAATGCCGCTCGGGAGACTGTTGTTGTCGCCTGTCGGGTATCCACCGATCGACCTCATGTTGTCACTGTCGTCTGTCGGATGATGGTGATCGACGGTGGCCACTCCGGGGAACGGGGTGGGCGATCAGGGGAAGGCTTCGACAATCTTTTGTGTTATGCGTGTCAGTCCGGTGGAACGAGCAAAACATAGGGGTCCATACCTTCTTCTTTGGTTTGGGCCGCTCGGCAGCTACCTCTTGGATGCCATGGGACCTCACATGGTGAGAGCGGACTGCTTCGGTCCGCGGTCCTCTGGGCGGCTCCTGTCGAGTGACAGCCTTCCGCTCGGCAGGGGCTAGCCGCTCAGTTGGTACTTCTTTTCTTCTGGCCGCCTGTGCTTCCTCCACATTGATGTATTCATTGGCCCGGTGTAACATATGATCGTAGTCTCGGGGCGGCTTCCGAATGAGTGAACGGAAGAAGTCACCATCCATAAGGCCTTGTGTGAACGCATTCATCATCGTTTCTGAAGTGGCAGTTGGAATATCCATGGCCACTCGGTTGAATCGTTGGATGTATGCTCTGAGCGACTCCCTGGGCTCTTGCTTGATGGCGAATAGGCTAACACTAGTCTTCTAGTAACGCCGACTGCTTGCAAAATGATGGAGAAAAGCAACGCGAAACTCTTTAAAGTTGGTGATGGATCCGTCCGGCAGCCTCCGGAACCATCGTTGCGCCGATCCCGAGAGGGTGGTGAGAAACACCCGGCATTTCACTCCATCTGTGTATTGATGTAGTGTAGCTGTGTTGTCGAACTTACCAAGATGGTCGTCCGGATCGGTGGTTCCGTTGTATTCACCGATCGCCGGGGGCACATAGTGCTTTGGCAGAGGGTCCCGAAGGATGACCTCTGAAAACTACCGGTTGATCCGCTCGGGGGAGGCGTCTGTTCGGGGAGCCTTGCCTTTTCTGTTGTCTCGTATTGTTACTTCGTCGGATGAAGATCCTCGATCACGGTTAACGGTTGTGAGTTCAGGAGGCGTACGGAATAGGGCCCGATGAAATGGAACTGTGGCGGGTGGTGCTTCTGCTCGGCCCCTTGACGCTGACGTCGTTTGTTGCTCAATCCGCTCGGCTTGTGATTTCTGTTTCTGTTGCTCCACGATCTTAGCTGCTCTTGCCTCGATCAGAGCGTCGAGCTCCTCAGTGGAGAGCATCACCGTATGCGGTCGTCCAGCTTCGTCCATTGCTTCCGCTCGGATGCAGGTGCGTTCCCACAGACGACGCCAATTTGATCTTGTCCGAACGTTGAATCAACGGACGCTGGGCACGTGGCGCTCTCCGGAATGATGACGTGGATCTCCGACCGGCCGTATGGACCTCCGGCGAACCTACAAGGAAGTCGGGCCGGGAAGGGGTTCCCGGCGACGACCCTCCGACGCTCAAGTCAGGCAAGAGAAAAGTGCAGAAAGTGGCTTCGAATCTCCGAGAATGCGTACCTCCGGCGAAGTGTGAGGACCCTTATATAAAGCTGTGAAGAAGCTTATGCACACATACCGAGGCGAATACATGTCCTCTTACCATACCTCAGTATGGGCTTGTCAGAGGAGTTTGCCTGACACCATACTGCTACAGTCCGAGCACCTCTCTGATAGGATAGTAGAACCTTCCATCATAGGCTTTTGCGTACGGGTTAGTCGTCGAACACGCTTGTTGTCAGAAGATGTCCCCCGATGTTTCCCTTGTCCTTTTGTCTCTTTTGTTCCCGCGCCGAGCGTATGGCCGCTCGACAGTCCCATCACGTCCGACCGGAGGCAGGTACTGATCTACTCGGGAGATTCCAAGTCGTGTGCTCGGATGAAACTATTCACAGCATTACTGCTTTATACCTCGGCCGAGCGGGCTACCCGCTCGGCTCGGCGACCCTGTTCACCATGAGCATCGGAGACCCGACTCCCCGTCGGGTTCTTTGCTTCTGCTTAGTCCCCGTTCGGCCGGTCGCCCCCCCTTTTCCTATCGGCAATTTGACCTTTGACCTCCACGTGGCGTTGACTTCCCTCAAAGGGGGTCCCCCTTCCTTACTACCGGATCATTTCTAATTGATTCTCAACTTCATTCAAGTAACGAATGAAGCAATCTAATGCTTCATTTTTATGAGAAATCAAATACACATGACCAAAATGAGTGAAGTCATCAATAAATGTAATGAAATAAAAACTCCCATTTCTAGCCTCCATATTTATTGGACCCTAATAGCCTTACCAAATGATTTCCTAGTTGCCTTTCCAGCAAGACAATGCTCATATATAGACAAGTTTATCTTAGCATGAATGCCTAAAAAGCCCTCCTTAGCTAATCTATTCATTCGTTCTTGTCTTATATGTCCTAGTCTAGCATGTCAAATTTCATCATTAATATCAGCATTACTAGTAAGAGCAATATTTGAAAAACAACCATTATTATTTGGTTCTACATCAAGAACCATAAAACCATTTGTTACATAACCATGCCCAATTAACACAAAGTTAATTCAAAGTTCCACATAACGGCTATAAAAATTTACTCAATAACCTAAATCAAGAAGACAAATGACGAAAACCAGATTCCGTCGAATGTCAGGAGCATACAGGATATCATATGGAAACAAGGTACGACCACCATGTAGGTTGAACTCGCAAGTGTCAATTTCTTTTACTTCAATTCTTGCATTGTTTCCTACATATATCCATTTGTTGCCAGCTGGTACCCGACGGTACTCCACAAATGCAACTCACTCCCGAGCTACATGGTTGGTTGCTTCTGAATCTATAATCCACAAAGGATAAGAATTAGCTAACAATACTGGACTAGAAACAAAATGCTCAAGAAAAGAAGACACACTTGCATTGTTTCAATCTGGTCTTCTTTCCTTTCTTCTTGATTGGGTCTTGTCCCACAGCAGCAACTTCTTTCTTCTTTCCCTTCCCCTTCTTGAACCATTTCTTTTTCTTGGATCCTGATGATCCAACAGAACCAATAGTCACATAGGCTAGTCCAAAAATCCTTGTGCATTCAACTCTCTCCGCCTCCAATTCTACATGGCGTGAGATGTCAATGAAAGTCTTAATACTCTCACTGTGAGTTAGGGTTTGCTTCATGGTCTCTTAGGAATTTGGAAGGGAATGAATAACTGCTTGAATCTATTGTTCATTGGTCAACTCATGACCAACAATTTTAAGCTCCTGAATCATGTTCGACATCTCCTTGAGATATTGAACCATTGAAAGATTCGGACGCTTAATGTAGCTGTCAAACTTAATCATTAGCTATAGAAGCTTACTTAGACTTCCTCCACTATACTTTTCTCTAAGGGCTGCCCGGACAGCATGAGCTGATGGTAATAGTTCATACTTAAATACTAGGTCATCCATCATTGAATTAATCAATATTCCCTTAGCAATAGAGTCCTTCCTTTTCCATGCCTTATAGGCATTAAGATCTCATCTGTTCTGTGTAGTGGGATCTACAGGTCTTCCATAACCTATTTTATAGCCTCAAGAACTTCTTTTTCCTCAAGAACATATTATATCTTGAGTGCCAGATTTTGTAGTTATCCTCATATAATTTCTCTCTATTATTGAGTTAATCTATGATGTTTTTATTTGTCATAATCTAACATAAATAAACATATTATTTAGTATTCAGTGCAATTCACATGCATGCAATTTATGATTAACTCAATATTAATTTGAATTGGTTTACAAAATCAAGTGATAACTACGTTTCCACTCATCATTTGTATGGTTCAATCAAATCAATATTGATCAATAATATTACATACATCCCAACAAATGAACTAATCATCGTTCTATCATGATTTCTTTAATTAAATGAACTAATCATTTAATAAAATGAACTAATTATTTTTCATGTATCATGAAGTAATCAGTATATGAATGAACATATCATTCATATAAATATGTCATATATGTTAACATATAACAAACGACCATGAACTAAATGGACTAATATTATTCATACATAATGACAGTAACAATAACAGAACTCTTACAAACGAGATAGGTTGACACCACTCCCACTAGGACAGACACTAGTGTAGTGGCTAACATAATCCCCTTCAATCTGGACTCATTTGAGGCAATCTCAGATAGAACAATTTCAAGATTTTCAATTTGATCTATCATTGAAATTTCTTCAGAATCCTCTTTAGATTCTTCAAGATCCTCCTCTAGGAACTCATGGTGAAGTAGCTCCACACACAATTGTGCATATAAGGTTCTTCCTTCAGAGAGCCTCCATATCTAGTGTGCTACCACCTTAAGATTCTTCGGCAGTGAACGAATCAACGCCCAGATCCTGTAATTATCCAGGATTGAAAACTCTTCTCATTCGAGTTTCTAGGATTGGTAATCATCCATGCCAACTTTAAATTAAAATTAAATAAGTTAGTACAAAACCAACTAACTAGTACAAAATCGGCTTTATTTAATTTATATATAGGCATGGAGCCAACATTATTAATCAAGAAAAATAAATCTTCTTGATTTATAGGAGTCTAAATCGACTGATTCATTTGATCCGTTGATTGGGAATACAGATCCTGAGCTCGGTCCAATGTCCTTATTAGAACTAATCTAACTGGACTGGGATTTCTTACCTATGTTTTGTTAATCTAAGCCCATTTAAGTCAATTTCAGACTTATTCATCAAACTCATATTCATTTGATCAATCCAATGCTTATTGGATTAAGTCTGACCCATTAGAATAAATCTAATCATTTTGGTTCAGCCAACTTATGTAATCAAAATCATCCCAATTAATTCAATAATAAACCAAACTAGTTAAACCAACGAATGATTTGAGCTCAATCTAGGTAATATTAAATTAAACTAGTCTAGTTAAACCAACTAAAGATTTGAACTAGATCTGGGATTAAGCTGGAATAGTTCAATTTTCAATTAATCGAACTTTGATTAATCAATTTCAATTGATTAAATAGTGAGCAATGGTTTCACGCAAGATTAGCATAATATACTGTTCATGCATGAAATCTTAATCGATTAAAACAATCATTTTCAAGCAGTGTTGACAGATGTGTTAAAGTGTATACAAAAAGTCTAGCTTTTTGTATAAACATATAAGAATCACATTGGTCAAATGCCTACATTTATGCTAAGTGTAGTTGTCCATTTAATTTATATTGTAGATAACATGGTGTGAGGAGATATACAGAAGATCATGTTATCAGATCCTTATAAATTATAAACAGTTGCTCACAACCAAGATGAAATGGGACAAACCATTAGAGTGGTTGTAGTGTAATTAGGTATTAGTTTATCTTGACTAATAAATTACACTAGTACACTATGAGTGTATTGAGTAGGACCAATTGAGGTAGTATCTTTTTATACTGACTATATAAAAGAACAATACCTCTGTTATTATGGAAGTGTGTACTCTTAATCATGATATAATAACAAGCACATATACTTAGTATTTATTTCTTTGATTTATCAAAGGGTGCGATTTAGCTCGTTAAATCAATAAACTCGATAAGTTGGAAAATGATATTATTTATATGGTGTGTTGTTGATTATAGAATGAAACTATGTCCTAGTAATCTAGGATGATGATGTCCCCTTGAGGAGCTCATAAAGATTGTCATGTAAATCCTATAAGTGGACTTAGTCCGACATGACGATAAGGTTGAGTGGTACTACTCTTGGAGCTAGATATTAATTAAGTGAGTTGTCAGTAACTCATTTAATTAGTGGGCATTCAATATCTTAAACACAGAGAGACTAACACACTCATGAAAAGAAGGAGCCCATATAGTAATATGGGATTGGTACGGTAGTGCAATAATAACTCTTTAGTGGAATGAGATATTATTGATGAACTTGAGTTGGGTGTTTGGGGTGAACACGGGAAGCTCAAGCTCATTGGGAGACCAAAACCAATTTCTCCTCTCGGTGTCTATTGTAGCCTCTTATTTATAAAGTCTTATATCCACCCAAACCCAACTTCTTACCCACCTTAAGGTGGCCGGCCAAGACAAGCTTGGAGCCCAAGCTAGGGTTGGCCAAACCAAGGTTAGATGGGTTCAAGTTATGGCAGACCCTAGCATGGAACCCAAGCAAGGGTGGCCGGCCACATTGAATTCAGAAGGAAGTTTTATTTTATAAAATCTTTCCTTTTATAGAGATCCATTAAAAGGATTTAAAAGGATGATTTTAATATAAAACTTTTCTTTTTTAGATCGGTCATAAAAGGAAATAAAAGGAAGTTTTTATTTTGTTGAAAACTTTCCTTTTATGTTGGTTTTAAAAGAGAGTTTTAAATTTTAAAATTTTTCCTTTTATAACTTTCTACAAAGGAATAAAAGAGAGATTTGAAATTTTTCCTTATTTGTAGTTATCTATAATGTGAAAGAAAGATTTTAATTTTTTGATAAAACTCTCCTTTCTTGAAACCATGTTTTATTTTAAATATTATCTTTTATAGATATCCATAAAAGGATTTAAAAGAGAAAGATTTTAATTTATAAAACATTCCTTTTAAAACTATCCACAAAAGGGATTTTTAAAAGCGAGATTTTAATTTTTGTTTAAAACATTTCCTTGCTTGGAGAACAAGCATGTGGTCGACCATGACAAGAAGAAAAGGAGGTTTTAATTTTTTGTCTTAAAACTTTCCTTTTTAGTCATTGGCAAGGAATATAAGGAAGTTTTAATTATGTTTAAAACTTTCCTTATTTGCCAAGACCAAAGAATATAAAAGAGAGGGTAGAGGTGCCTCACCTCACAATAATACATCTTCTATTCCTCTCCTCTCTTCCTTGGTGGTGGTCGGCCCTTACTCTTTCTCTCTTCTCCTTTGTTTTCCCTCTTGGTGGCCGGCGGCATATTGGTGTGGAGATCCATCGATGGCCGATTGCTTGAAGGAGAAGAAGAAGAGAAGGAGGTTCTCTTGTCTAGCATCCCTTGGAGGAAAGTTGGTGCCCGAGCTTCATCATCTCTTGGCGAAAGTTGGTGGTCGAAACTTGAAAGGAAGAAGAAGGCTTGGGTGGATTCTCGTCTTGGTAGATCGTCGCCCACACAACGTCCGAGATAAGAAGAGGAATACAGTAGAAGATCAAGACGTCTATAGAGGTATAACTAGTTATTAGTTTCCGCATCATAACTAGTGCATCCTTTTGTATAGATCTTGTAAAGCCAAACACAAGAGGTTATCGTTTTTATTTTCAATATTTGTTTCGATTTCATGTTTCGATAATGTGTTTCTATTGAGGTCTCTATTGTTAAACCTAGTTTATTGTGAGAAATTTAAATATCTGATTTCTTTGAAAGGCTTTGTCTGGGCAGTGGTGGATGATCTCATACCCAAGAAGGCCTAGTGTCTTGCCACGTTTGACCTGGAAGCCGATCTTTGAAATAGATATTTGATCGACTTCTGTAATATGGTTTAACTTAGGAAGATCATATCGGTTGAACTTGAAGTAAGAATGTTATGCTTCGTTCCCAATTCAAGTTTAACTTCTAAAGGAAAATTTTGGGTTAATAATGTTGAGCATCGTTTGCAATCCAAATTCAACTTTAGTAGAACACATGGGTAGTTAGGATAGTTCTATTCTTGTACAAATTTTTGTACAAGGGAACTAGGATAGTATTCCGAGTAGCAACCAACAATTGGTATCAGAGCTAGGTTTTAACCTCTGTGTGTTTGGTTTTAGTTTAATTATGCACATGTCATACATATTTTAGGCACAATGATGTGCAAATAGATTAACTCTGTGGTTGCAGACTCCAACTATTATGATCTATTGTGATTGTGTGTGATTGGACCCTCGGACATGTCGAGGGCATTTTATGTGTGCGCATGATTGTATGTATTAAATACAATAGAAGTTGTATTAGTTTTAGGATTTTACATTATTTTTCGATCTAGACTCTATGTACATTCCTTTGTGGAATATAGGATCGATATATGTAAAATTCTATTTTTGTCGCGGATCATATCCTTGCGAGGCGTGGTGCTATTTGAGGACCAGAGGCGCAGCGGAAAAAGAAGCAAGATAGATGCGGCGACTAGACCCGATTGCGGTGGCTAAAGATGGCAGCAGCTAGGGTTGGCAGCACACGGAGGACAGTGATGGAAGAGGCCATAATAGTTGGAAAATTATTTTTCCATATTTATTGCTTTTATTTGCTATGATATGTGTGTGCATGATAACATCCTCATCTTAAAAAACTAAGTGTGAGAGGGATTAGTAAATAAATTCTATAGTCTCGATTACTAGTTTGTAAGTAATGCAACAAATTTGTGTGTTGGCTCTGAGTGTCTCCCTCCACAACGGATGAGTTTGTTTGCGGATCACTAGATCAAACTTCCTTTATGGATGATTATAGGAAATTATTTAGGAGCGTATGATCTTCTCCAACTGAAGGGGCACAATCCTATTTAATGGACTAACTATCAAGTAATGGTATATACTTAAGTGCATTTAATAGTATTCTCCCCAATGGAGTCACTGCTATTATTTGTGTGATCAAAGGAAAACTAACTATTAATTTTTCATAAAACTAGGTAAAACCCCCTCTTACAAATGCTTGAATTTGTATACGTCTACACTAACGTGGCATACAAAATTCATGGTGTTTGAGGTAATTTTATTTGTCATAAAGTTAGGTTAACAAAATAAAATTAATGGGTAAAACCTCCTCTTACAAACAATTGAATTTATATACGTCCACACTATCATGGCATATAAAATTCATGGTATTTGAGATAATTTAAGGTTGACAAGATAATTAACGTGTAAAACCCTCCTCTTACAAATGTTTGAATTTATATACGTCCACACTAACGTGGCATAAAAAAATTCACGGTGTTTGAGGTGTTGGTGAATTTGAATGATATTGTTTTGAGGAATCAATATTATTTCAAATTCTAAAGTTTTAACCAAATATTTGATCAAAGATAGACTAACTATTAATTTTATTTGTCATAAAGATAGGTTGACAAGATAATAAAATTAATGAATAAAATCTCCTCTTACAAATGTTTGAATTTGTATACGTCCACACTAACGTGGCATACAAAATTCATGGGGATTTTAAGATGTTGGTCTTGACCAAATATTTTTATAATTCTTAGGATTTCAAATATTTTTCAATCCCCTAGCTGTTATACTATAGAATAGACTTAGTAGTCCCAATTATAATAATTGAAAACAAAACTTGGACACTAAGGTGGGTTGTCCTCTCAGAACTGAGAACAATAAAGGTGTATTTTATTCATTAATTATTAAAACATATTTAGTGGTGTTATCTACCGGTACCTAGTGTGTAGATACGGAAGCCACTGATCATGTATGCAATTCATTGCAGGGGTTTCAGGAAACTCGACAACTATATGAAGGGGAAATCATCGTCTACATGGGCACTGCTGCAAAAGTAGCAGCTGTTGCAGTGGGAGATGTTTATCCTCTCATAGGAATAAAATATGGATTTTGAGAAATTGTCTTTACGTACCAAGTTTTAGAAAGAACTTGATTTCAGTTTCTAAACTATTTAAAGAACTTGATATTCTGTCTATTTTGATAACAAAGTCGTTATCAAGAAAAATAGGGAAGTTATCTGTTCTAGTACATTGGTTGGCAATTTATATATTCTAAATCCAAAAACTCCCACGATGCAACAAATGAAAATTAATAATACATCTTCTAACTCTAATAAGAGAAAGCAACCTTCAGGAATGAACCAATCATATCTTTGGCATCTAAGGCTAGGTCATATTAACTTGAGTAGGATTCAAAGGATAATAGCCGATGAACTTTTGGGTTCATTGGTGGTGGAAAACTTTCCAACCTGCGAGTCTTACTTGGAAGGAAAAATGACCAAGATGTTTTTTAAGACTAAGGGGTATAGAGCCAAAGATGTGTTGGAATTATTCTGATTTGTATGGACCTATAACTATCCAAGCAAGAGGTGGTTTTGAATATTTCGTCTCTTTTATAGATGACTATTCGAGATACGGATATATTTACTTGATGTGTCGTAAGTCTGAGTGCTTTGATAAGTTCAAAGAGTACAAGGCTGATGTAAAGAAACAGCATGGTAAAAGTATCAAGACACTACGATGAGATTGTAGTAGTGAGTACCTCTTAGGAGAGTTCAGGAGTCACTTATCAGAAGTCGGGATTCAATCCCAACTGACTGCACCTGGTACACCCCAACAGAATGGTGTGGAAGAACGAAGGAATAGGACTCTTATAGAAATAGTTAGATCAATGATAAGTTATTCAGAATTACCAAAATTTGTTTTGAGGATATACTCTGGAAACGGAAGTGAACATAGTACCTTCTAAGTCAAAACCCTCTACTCCCATAGAATTATAGAATGGGCATAAGCCTAGTCTGAAGCATATTAGGATTTGGGGTAGTCCAGCATATATGCTGAAGGGAGACACTAAACAGGAGTTCACTTGTTTGTGGGTTATCCTAGAGAAACGAAAGGAGGTTTATAGTCCTAAAAATCAGAAGGTCATTGTTAGCACCAATGCCCGATTTTTAGAAGAGGACTATGTAATGAACCACAAGACTATAAATAAATTTGTTCTTAAGGAAATAATAAAGGACACGTCTAATCTAGTACCAACAGTACAAGATGAGATACCACAAGAAACTGCAACACGTGTCATAAATGATACACAACTATAGACAGTGCCTCATTGTAGTGGAAGGGTTGTTAGGAAACCTGAAAGATTCATATTTTTGGGAGAGTCATCGGACTTGATCCCAGGTAAAAATGAACCTGACCCCCGTACATATGACAAGCACTCAAGATAAAGATGCAGCATCTTGGAAAAGAGCAATGAATTCAGAAAAAGAATCTATGTATTCTAACAAAGTCTGAGAGCTAGTAGAACCTTCAAATAGTGTAAAAGGTATTAGATGTAAATGGATCTACAAAAGGAAAAGACGGACAGGCGGGAAGATGGAAACCTTCAAAGCAAGACTTGTTGCGAAGGGATATACTCAGAAAGAGGGAATTAATTGTGAGGAAACCTTTTCGCCAGTAGCTATGCTTAAGTCTATCTGGATACTCTTATCTATTGCTGCTCATATGGATTATGAGGTTTGGCAAATGGATGTCAAGACAACTTTCCTTAACAGAACTCTTGAAGAAAACATCGATATGTAGCAACCAGAGGGGTTTATTGCAAAGGGAAAAGAGCATCTAGTATGTAAGCTCAATCGATCTATTTATGGATTAAAGCAAGCTTCAAGGTCTTGGAACATCCGATTTAAAGAAGTAATCCAGTCGTATGAATTTATTCAGTGTCCGGATAAGTCTTGTGTAAAGAAGAAGTGTGATGGAAATGTGGTGGTATTTCTTGTACTATACGTAGATGACATTTTGTTAGTTGGAAACAATATTAAAGTGTTGTCGGAAGTAAGGGTATGGTTGTCCAAGCAATTCGATATGAAGGACTTGGGAGAATACGCACATGTTCTCAGGATCAAGGTAATAAGGGATAGCACAAAAAGAATGTTGTTCTTATCCCAAACTTCATATATCGATACGATCCTAGCTCGTTTTAGCATGCAAGACTCCAAGAAAGGTTTTCTACCTTTTAGGCATGGAGTATCTTTATCTAAAGAGATGTCTCCGAAGACATCAAAAGAGATAGAAGATATGAAGACAGTTCCTTATGCTTCAACTGTAGGAAGCCTAATGTATGCTATGTTATGCACGAGACCAGATATCTGTCTTGCTATGGGCATCATTAACAGATATCAAAGTAATCCAAGACAGGAACATTGGACTGTCGTAAAGAATAGAGATTATATGCTGGTTTACCAAGCAGATAATTTGATCCCTGTGGGTTTCACGGATTTTAACTTCCAATCAGATAAGGACAATAGTAAGTCGACCTCGGGGTTTTGTGTTTACTTTAGGAGGTAAAGCCATAACAATCGAAGAGTGATAAGCATAGATGCTTTTTGGACTCCACCATGGAAGCTGAGTATGTGGCAGCCTCTGAGGCAGCCATAAAAGTTGTATGGCTCAAAAACTTCATGATGGACTTAGATGTGATTCCTGGTTTGCCCAAAAATTATTACATTGTATTGTGATAATAAGTGATGCAGTAGCAAACTCGAAGGAACCACGAGCCCATAAGGCAAGTCAACACATAGAGCGCAAGTACCACCCAATATGAGACATCGTATAACGAGGAGAAGTTGTTGTCGCCTAGATTACATCAGATGATAACCTGGGAGATCATTTCACTAAGGCCCTTAAGGTAAGAGCTTTTGATGGGCATGTTGAAGGGTTGGGAATCAGATGTATAGCAGGGTATATGACAGTATAGTCTTTTAGTATAAGTAGGAGATTGTTAGAGTATATACTAAAAGTCTAGCTTTTTGTATAAACATATAAGAATCACATTGGTCAAATGTCTACATTTATGCTAAGTGCAGTTGTCCATTTAATTTATATTGTAGATAATATGGTGTGAGGAGACATACAGAAGATCATGTTATCAGATCCTTATAAATTATAAACAGTTGCTCACAACCAAGATGGAATGGGGCAAACCATTGGAGTTGTTGTAGTGTAATTAGGTATTAGTTTATCTTGACTAATAAATTACACTAGCACACTATGAGTGTATTGAGTAGGACCAATTGAGGTAGTATCTTTATACTGACTATATAAAAGAACAATACCTCTGTTATTATGGAAGTGTGTACTCTTAATCATGATATAATAACAAGCACATATACTTAGTATTTATTTCTTTGATTTATCAAAGGGTGCGATTTAGCTCGTTAAATCAATAGACCCGATAAGTTGGAAAATGATATTATTTATATGGTGTGTTGTTGATTATAGAATGAAACTATGTCCTAGTAATCTAGGATGATGATGTCCCCTTGAGGAGCTCATAAAGATTGTCATGTAAATCCTACAAGTGGACTTAGTCCGACATGATGATAAAGTTGAGTGGTACTACTCTTGGACTAAGATATTAATTAAAGTGAGTTGTCAGTAACTCATTTAATTAGTGGGCATTCAATATCTTAAACACAGAGAGACTAACACACTCATGAAAAGAAGGAGCCCATATAGCAATATGGGATTGGTGCGGTAGTGCAATAATAACTCTTTAATGGAATGAGATATTATTGATGAACTTGAGTTGGGTGTTCGGGGCGAACACAGGAAGCTCAAGCTCATCGGGAGACCAAAACTAATTCCTCCTCTCGGTGTCTATTGTAGCCTCTTATTTATAAAGTCTTATATCCACCCAAACCCAACTTCTTACCCACCTTAAGGTGGCTGGCCCAGCCAAGCTTGTGTAGGATCGAAAAGAATTTAGATATCTCCACAATGACATGATATTGTCCACTTTGGGCCTAAGCCCTCATGACTTTGCTCTTGGGCTCTATCCAAAAGGCCTCATGCCAATGGAGATATCTTTTCTCTTATAAACCCATGATCTTTCCCATGTGTTTCCAATATGGGACTATGTTTGCAACCTTGCAACCCCAACAATCCCCCCCTCAAACAAAGGATCATAGACTTCCCACGTCCGATCCTCGACCCACCAGGTCTTCCTGCCCCTCGGTCCACCCGACCTACTAGGACTTCCTTGCCTAGTCGCAACTAGGACTTCCTGCCTGGTGTCTGGTCCTCTTGATCCGAACATAGGAGCCCCCACTTTCTTTATTCGAGGTCAATATTGTACGCACATGGCTCAATTAGACCATAGCTCTTGTGCACAGTCGGTGGTTAAACCTTCTGGCAGTCCGGGCTCTGATACCAATTGTAGGATCGAAAAGAATTTAGATATCTCCACAATGACATGATATTGTCCACTTTGGGCCTAAGCCCTCATGACTTTGCTCTTAGGCTCTACCCAAAAGGCCTCATGCCAATGGAGATATCTTTTCTCTTATAAACCCATGATCTTTCCCATGTGTTTCCAATATGGGACTATGTTTGCAACCTTACAACCCCAACAGCTTGGAGCCCAAGCTAGGGTTGGCCAAACCAAGGTTAGATGGGTTCAAGTTGTGGCCGACCCTAGCTTGGAATCCAAGCAAGGGTGGCCGACCACATTGAATTCAGAAGGAAGTTTTATTTTGTAAAATCTTTCCTTTTATAGAGATCCATTAAAAGGATTTGAAAGGATGATTTTAATATAAAACTTTTCTTTTTGAGATTGGTCATAAAAGGAAATAAAAGGAAGTTTTTATTTTGTTGAAAACTTTCCTTTTATGTTGGTTTTAAAAGAGAGTTTTAAATTTTAAAATCTTTCCTTTTATAGCTTTCTACAAAGGAATAAAAGAGAGATTTTAAATTTTTCCTTATTTGTAGTTATCTATAATATGAAAGAACGATTTTAATTTTTTGATAAAGCATTCTTTTCTTGAAACCATGTTTTATTTTAAATTTTATCTTTTATAGATATCTATAAAAGGATTTAAAAGAGAAAGAGATTTTAATTTATAAAACATTCCTTTTAGAACTATCCATAAAAGGGATTTTTAAAAGAGAGATTTTAATTTTTGTTTAAAATCTTTTTTGCTTGGAGAACAAGCATGTGTCCGACCATGACAAGAAGAAAAGGATGTTTTAATTTTTTTATTTTAAAACTTTCCTTTTTAGTCATTGGCAAGGAATATAAGGAAGTTTTAATTATGTTTAAAACTTTTCTTATTTGCCAAGACCAAGAAATATAAAAGAGAGGGTAGAGGTGCCTCACCTCACAATAATACATCTTCTATTCCTCTCCTCTCTTCCTTGGTGGTGGCCGGCCCTTACTCTTTCTCTCTTCTCCTTTGTTTTCCCTCTTGGTGGCCGGCGGCATATTGGTGTGGAGATCTATTAATGGCTGGTTGCTTGAAGGAGAAGAAGAAGAGAAGGAGGTTCTCTTGTCTAGCATCCCTTGGAGGAAAGTTGGTGGCCGAGTTTCATCATCTCTTGGAGAAAGTTGGTGGTCGAAACTTGAAAGGAAGAAGAAGGCTTGGGTGGATTCTCGTCTTGGTAGATCGTCGCCCACACGATGTCCGAGATAAGAAGAGGAATACAATAGAAGATCTAGAGGTCTATAGAGGTATAACTAGTTATTAGTTTCTGCATCATAACTAGTGCATCCTTTTGTATAGATCTTGTAAAACCAAACACAAGAGGTTATTGATTTTAATTATCGTTTTTATTTTCAATATTTGTTTCGATTTCATGTTTCGATAATGTGTTTCTATTGAGGTCTCTATTGTTAAACCTAGTTTACTGTGAGAAGTTTAAATATCTGATTTCTTTGAAAGGCTTTGCCTAGGCAGTGGTGGATGATCTTATACCCAAGAAGGTTTAGTGCATCATCACGTTTAACCTAGAAGCCGATCCTTGAAATAGATATTTGATCAACTTTTGTAATATGGTTTAACTTAGGAAGATCACATCGATTGAACTTGAAGTAAGAATGTTAAGTTTCATTTCCAATTCAAGTTTAACTTCTAAAGGAAAATTTTGGATTAATAATGTTAAGCATCGTTTGTAATCCAAATTTAACTTTAGTAGAACACATGGGTAGCTAGGATAGTTCTATGTGTTGGTTGGTCCTAGGAGGATCGTACTGGTTCCACTGTATAAAAATTTTGTACAAGTGTCAAACCTTTTCCTAAACAACCTATTGTGTTCTTTAGAAGTTAAATTAGGAATCGCAAACGGAACTTAACATTATTGATTCCAAATTTAACTTATCTGTTCTTAATGGTTTAGACTTAGATCGCAAGCGGAACTTAACACTATTGATCCAAATCAACCTATGTTATAAATTCAATTAAATATTAATTTCCAAAATTGACTTCCAGGTTAAACATGGTGAGGCACTAGGCCTTCTTGGATATGGGAGCAACCACCACTTCCTAAACAAAGCCTTTTAAGGAAAGCTAATATTTAATTTCCTTATATAACTCTAGGTTTAACCAAAAGGAACAATCGAATTACAAATTCGAAAAATAAAAAAAAAACACAAACTCGAATAACAAATTCAAAAATCTAGAATCTAATGTCTCTTGTGTTTGGAATTCATACAAAGAAAAATAACTAGCATGATGCGGAAAATAATTACTAGTTATACCTTTCTTTGTATGCAACGACATCTTGATCTTCTACCGTATTCCTCTTCTTATCCCGGACGTTGTGTGGGAAACGATCTACCGAGATGAGAACCGCCCAAGCCCTTCTTCTTCCTCCTTGCAAGTTTTGGCCAAACCAAGACTCCTCCAAGGATGTAGAATTTCGGCCACCACCACCAAGCTCCAAGGAATGCAAGAAACAAAGTCTCCTTTCTCTCCTTCTTCTCCTAGCTAGAACCGGCCACCATCAAAAGCTACAAGAGAAAGATGAAACCGACCACTAAAGAAGAAGAGAAGAGGAGAGGGAGAACCTCTAGGGTCGGCCACAACCAAGGAAGAAAAGAGAGGAAGAAATAGAATTGAGTTGTCACCTTGAAGGTACCTCTTCCCTCTCTTTTATAATCCTTGGCCTTGGCAAATAAGAAAATTTAAATAAAAACTTCCTTAATTCTTTTTCCATGAAAAGGAAAATTTTTTTAATTAAAAACAATTTCCTCTTCTTAATTATAATGGTCGGCCACTTATAAGCTCTAAACAAGGAGAGTTTTAATTAACATAAGAATTAAAACTTCCTAATTTGTTTCCGGAAATTTATAAAAAAATTCTCCAATAATTTTTCCCTTCATGGTGGGTAATAAAAGGAAATTTTATAAATTAAAATCTTTCTTTTAAACATGTGGATGATTTTCAAAAGGGAAAGTTTTCTCTAAAATTAAAATCTCCTTTCAATCTACAAATAAGGAAAGATATCAAATGTTCTCTTAATCTTTTGTAGATACTTATAAAAGAAAATTTTTAATTTTAAAACTCTCTTTTTAAATCATGAACACGGTTACAAAAAAGAAAAGTTTTATCAAAATTAAAATCTCCTTTCAATCTACAAATAAGGAAAGACTTCAAATCTTTTCTTAATCTTTTGTAAAAAGCTATAAAAGGAAAGATTTAAATTTTAACTTCTCTTTTAAAACCATGATATCCACATTAAGAAAAGATTAAAAATAAAATCTCTTTTAATATGATGTGGCCGACCACACCAAGCTTGGGTTCAAGCTAGGGTCGGTCACACCAACTCAACTCATCCTATTTACTTGGTCGGCCCAAGCTTGGGTTCCAAGCTTGCTTTTCCGGCCCCATTAGGAGGGGTATAAAGGTGGGTAAGAAGTGGGTATGTGGTGGGTATAAATCTCTATATACAAGAGGTTACGATAGAGACCGAGAGGAGGAATTGGTTTTGGTCTCCTGATGAAATTAAGCTTCCCGTGTTCGCCCCGAACACACAACTTAACTTCATCAATAATAATTCATACCACTAAAGAATTATTATTGAACTACCGCACCAATCCCAAATTACATTTTGGGCTCCTACTTATTATGAGTGTGTTAGTCTCCTTGTGTTTAAGATGTCGAATGCCCACTAATTAAATGAGTTACCGACAACTCTCTTTAATTAATATCTTAATTCAAGAGTAGTACCACTCAACCTTATCGTCATGTCGGACTAAGTCCACCTGCAGGGTTTAACATGACAATCCTTATGAGCTCCTCTTGGGAGCATTATCAACCTAGATTACTAGGACACAATTTCCTTCTATAATCAATAACACACACTATAAGTAATATCATTTCTCAACTTATCAGGCCTTTTGATGTATCGAGCTAAATCTCACCCTTTGATAAGTTAAAGAAATGAATACTAAATATATGTGCTTGTTATCATATTAGGATTAAAAACACACACTTCCATAATAACTAAGGTGTTGTTCTTTTATCAAGTCAGTACAAAAAGAACTTACCTTAAATGGTCCTGCTCAGTACACTCAAAATGTACTAGTGTAATTTATCAGTCAAGAGAAACAAACACATAATTACACTATGACTATTCCAATGGTTTGTTCCTTTCCATCTTGGTCGTGAGCAACTGTTTATAATTTATAAAGAACTGATAGCATGATCTTCTGTGAGTGACACCATTCACCATGTTATCTACAATATAAATTAATTGAACAACTACACTTAGCAAATAAATGTAGACATTTGACCAATGTGATTCTTTTATTTCTAAATAAATGTTTACAAAAGCTAGGCTTCTAGTATACATTCCAACACTATGCTTGTATAAATTTTTGTACAGGAGAACTAGGACAGTATTCTGAGTAGCAACCAACAAGATGAATAGTAATTAATACTGTTCATCTTCGTTTAATTGATTATCTCAATCGATTAAAAAAACTATTTGAATCGATTACTCTAATCGGTTACACAGATTCACTGTGCTTCGTTAGTTTAATCGATTGCACAGCTTCTTCTCTTCTCTGTCGTGATCGCGACACTCTCTTCTTCTGCCACGACGAACGTGATTGTCATTACCTTCGATTGTCCACCTCCTGACGTGGTCGCCGGCACTCTCCAGCCACAGATGCTGATAGCCAGCAACTTCTCGGGGCTTGACAACTACGGCAGATCGCAACCCAGTCGCGATCTTGCCTAGTGACGGTGGAAGATAGATTTTCATTTCAACGAAGAGATTATTTCATGCTTAGGCATTGCTCTGATACCATTGTTGATAGTTCTAAGCATGAAAAATAGTAAACATGAAAATTGTAAGCACTTACAGCGATCTCCTGCAGATATGCAATCGGCGCCAGTAAGACTTGCTGAGGGAAGAATGATCACAGAATCGAAAAGCTTTTCATGATTCACAAACCAAGTCCCTCTTGCGAGATTGTACAAACCAATCTTGAATGTTTTTCTATCCTCTTACAATCTTGTGCACATGGACGAACCTTGCACAGTGACCTTTTTGATATGGGGCGAACCCTTTCTCAACCTTGCACATAGCAAGTCCCTTCTTCTTCTTTTTTCTTTTGCTTGGGCGCATATATATATTGAGGAAGATGACTCTTCCTCTTCCTCCATTAATGGAGGAAATGAATGGGCTAGAAGATGAAGGGAAAGGGGTGCCCTTTCATCTTCCAACATGAAATGCTAAAGGCTAGTGAAAGAGAAGTGTGAGAATATATTCTCTCTGGTTACTCCAACTATTATATATTACAAGGTTATTAAATATAAAATCAGAACATTATTTTTCATAAAGATGTTATGATGACATATGTCAATTGATGTCAGAGTTGTTTCCGACTGATAATATAATTACTTATAATTTTTACAATACAAAGAAATTGGTTAGAGGTTTAAGTTTGTCTATAGAGAAAATTGATTGTTGTATAAACAACTATATGATATTTTGGAATAAAGATAATGAACTGAATGAATGCAAAATCTGTACATACCCTCGTTATAAGCATAGTACTCGCATACCAGGGAAGAAAAAGAAAAAAAAAAGGATGTATTATTTTCCATTAACTACTAGACTTTAATATTTGTATGCATCTGCTACTACAACTTGCCACATGATGTTACATCATGAGCATGAGAGTGAAGGAGGTATAATGTGTCATCCTTCTAATTCCCCTATATTGAAACATAGCTAATTTGCTAATAGCTAATTTGTCTCCGTCACTAGTTCTATTTCACTTTGATTCACAGGAGACTTAGGATCCATCAGATCCTGTTGATTAGTTTTTTTGAGATTTGTTCAACTAAAACTCAATTTTTTATCATATATAAATTATACAAATATATTTATTTTATTTGATAATATAATATGTTAATTTCTAAATATTATATTTTTATATGTTTCAAGAGTCTGGCCTATTGATATTGTTGATCATTATTTTCTTATTTCTTCTATTATCAAAATTGATTATATGTATATGCAACTTCTATTGATATATTTATTTGCTTATTTCTTATTTCTTCTATTGGTTATACTTATCTTTTCTATTTCCCCTAAAATGTATTTATTAAGATATATGAAAATGTGTTTGTATGGGTAGATGGTGAAATATGATCAAATGGATGTATAAATAAGTGTGCAATGCAATTGTGTGGATTGTGAAATATTTTAATTCAAATGTATGTATGAAATGTTATCGTTTGTGATGGTTTCTTTTATATGTGAAAATTGTAAATAAGTTAGGCTTAAATATAAATTGTTTGTTTATTTTTTTTAAATTTCGGCATAATATCCTATTCTATTGAAAAATATCAAAATGACTTACCGATGGAATCACCGATTCTATCAATAATTATCGATGAAATCGATAATTCCGTTGATAAGTCATATTATAGAATACTGATGAAATCGTTGATTCCATTGGTGGTATTTGCTAAGAAAGTTTATTTTCTTTCAGAAAATAATAACTACGAAAATTAATTTTATTAAAAATCACTGACAGAAAATAAAATTTTGACGATAAATTCTTTTCTAACAAATCATCTCTTAAAAAATTATTTCTCATCTAATTTTATCACTAAACATTTATACTGATAAAATTATGATGGAATTTTCTCTCACTAATCCTGTTTATTTTTTTTTAAGTGGTATGGGAAAAAATAGATAAGGAAAAGTTGAGGCTATGTTAATTGTTTGGAGAGGGGTATTTTAGAAAATGAATATACCTTTTATAAATATTAAAATATAAGGTACCTTTAAAATATTATTGAAAGTTGGATGTACTTTTTAGTTAAATGATATTTGAAGAAAATGCATTAATCATGTTCCCACAAATATAAATATTATTTTTCTGATATTCCGGTCGACTCCCATGAATGCATTAATTATCGTGTCTCTACTGATAAATTATTGGTTTTTGTCACAGTCTGTTTTAAAAACGCATTAATCATGGTCCCATGAAATAGTTATACAAAAGGAATTGAAAGAAACTGCGATCTTATCATCATAAATATCCATGTGTATTTTCAGAAAAAAAAATTGGAAATGTAATTAAAATGAAATTAAAAGGTTTGGTTCCAGATTTCTTTAAGGCAACTCTACTTAATTTTTTCATGGGTTATATATATATATATATATCAACTATTTAGTTTCATTAGTCATATTATTATTGCATAAGTATTTTTTTTTTTTTTGGGATAAGTATTTTTTTTTTTCATCCTCTTTTTACACTTTATATGTAGATGCTTGAACGTGAGATAATAAATACGGGGGGAGAGGGCAGTTAGCTGCAACATGGCCAATTGGAACGGCCGGAATTATATTATATTATTTTATTTTATTTCGGAATCCACGGCGAAAACATGTATTTATAGGGGCACTCTACCACGCGATATCCCATATCTTTAGCATACTCATCCACAGCCACAGTTTGAATTCTATCAATGGCGGTGGAGTCATGGCCGCTCGGTGTCCTATTTGGCCTTCTGCGGGACTACCCTGAAATCATCGTGGCACTGGCCTACTCCTTCTGCTTGTTCTACGTCAACCGCCGCCGTCCCTCTGCCTTGCCCATAAACTGGCCGTTCATCGGCATGCTTCCGGCGATGGTCATCAACTTCTCCCGTATTCACGATTACCTCTCATACCTTTTCAGCCGCATCAGCTGCACCGAGATATTCCGCGGCCCCTGGTTCCTCGGCGCCGACCTGTTGCTAACCTGCGACCCCGAGAACGTCCACCACATCCTCAACGCCAACTTCGATAACTACCCCAAGGGCGACCAGTTCCGCGAGGTCTTCGACATCCTGGGCCACGCCCTATTAAGCGTAGACGGCGACTCCTGGAGGTTCCAGCGCAAGATCGCCAACGCCATCATCGGCGGCCGTGGTTTCCGTACCTTCGTCGTCGGCGCCACCAGGGAGAAGGCGGAGAAGGTGTTAGTCCCACTTCTCCTCTACAAGTGCGAGCGCGATGAGGTAGTAGAGCTCCAGGAAATGTTCACTAGGTTTTCCTTCGACGTCACTTGCAACATGGTCTTCGGGGACGACCCCGGCAGCCTCTCGATACAATTTCCGGCCATCCCCTTCTCCTCGGCTATTGACGATGCGTGGGAGGCTCTGTTCTTCCGTCACACCGTGCCGAAGAGCTGGTGGAAGGTGATGAAGTGGCTCAACGTCGGCACCGAGAAGAAAATGACCAATGCCCGGAAGGTCATCGATCAGAACATAAGACAAATAATATTGCAAAAGAGGGAGGAAATGAAAGCAAAGATTCCAAAGGCCGATCTTCTTGCGTCCTACATGGAGGTGGTAGAGGAGATCAAGGACAAAGTGGAAGACACCGAAAAGTTTTTGCGCGACAACGTGCTATTCTTGATGATAGCAGGGAGAGACGCCTTCTCCATCAGCCTCTCTTGGTTCTTTTTCCTGCTCCACAACAACCCGAAGGTGCAGACAAAGATCCTGAAGGAGCTGAGAAGGTGTCGGTCGACCGAGAACACCTCGACTACCTTCAGCTCGGATGAGCTGAGTAGGATGGTGTACCTGCACGGGGCGGTGTGCGAGACTCTGCGCATCTTCCCCCCGGTGCCGTTCGAAGAGAAGACGGCGCTGAAGGACGACGTGTTGCCGAGCGGCTCGAGGGTGGCGGCGGGGCAGAAGATAGTGGTGAGCATGTATGCGATGGGGCGGATGGAGGCGGTGTGGGGGAAGGACTGCATGGAGTTCAAGCCGGAGAGGTGGATAACGGCGGAGGGGAGGGTGCGGCATGTGCCGGCGCACAAGTTCATGGCCTTCAACTGCGGGCCGAGGACTTGTATAGGGAAGGACGTGGGGCTGATGCAGATCAAAACGGTGGTCGCCGCCGTGCTGTGGAACTTCGAGGTGCAAGTGGTGGACAGCGCCAGAGTGGAGCCCAAGAACTCCGCTATGCTTCGGATGAAGAATGGTATCACGGCCATTATCAAGAAAAGAATACATCCAATATATAAAAATGCATAATTATTAAATGGAATCACGGCCATAATAAAGTCATTATTATAAATGCATAATTATTAAATATTAATCAATCATATACTCATATTTTTATAATCTAAATATTTATATAAAAAAATTATTTCATGTGTCAAATTAACAATGTTCAAGATTTATTATAAAATTAAAGTATATGTATATTGAAAATCATTAGAATATGTATATTAAAAACTGACTGCAAGAGATATGTATATGCGTTAGCAAAATGTTTTAAAATGTTGCAACTTAAAATAAGTCCACTTAAGCGTGATCCATGCCCCCACGGGCTGGATCAGCTGGAAGGATGTCTGATATTTGTAACGGAGGTTCAAGGGTCGAGGATCATCAATTGTACACGGACGTAAAATCTCAGTTTACTGTGCTTTAAATTCCACTCGACCCCAGTCACCCCTCTTGTCCAGCTTAACCGTGATTTATCCCCTCTGAATATCTGTGGGGCCGAATCCAGGGGGCCGCTAAGGTGATGATTCCACCTTTTGCAACTTAAACGAGATCCATGAGATTGTCAACACCGAGTAAACAACCTTCGTATGGAGCCCATTGTAATCTCTCTCTCTTTAGACAAAGTTTACTCTCCAGAAGACCAAGTAGCCAAATATGTTGAACAAATAGAGTCAAATAATAAAGTTTAAATATAGTTTACTAATCTTGTTTGGAATCTGACTCAAATGAAGATCGACAAAATTAGTATCAGTATTGACGGAAAGATGACTTTGACACATCCTGTATATGCATGTCGAAAAAGCGAACTCCCACATGGTACCAAAAGTCAATAGTAACGAAACCGGTGATACTTGGGCCCTACACACGCTCAGATAAGTATATGAAGCATTAGAGACCAGAAATCAGGAAAAAAAATCTCCGGCACAGGCCCTCCGACGCTCAAATCAGGTCATTTTCCCCTGGAATAACAGTGTACGAAAGAAGGAAATAAGAACTGTTGAAGATACGTGCAACAGTGTGCGTACCTTGCCAATGAACAGAACCTCCTTTTTTATAAGACTCTGTTTGCCTTTTAAGCCTGATCGCTGCCGAAAATGTAGGGCGTCAGAGTATGTCGAGGGAGAGAGGACGTCTAGCGGACTCCCATTGGCCGAAGGAAGGTTCCACCTTCAGTGTGTGGCAGACCATTGGAATATTCCCTGACTGATGGTAGTTATTCTCTGATAGGAAGTTATGATTCCCGAACACTGTTGTCGCTTAGCGTTATCCGTCTCGCACAGGTTCAGCTGTAGACAGCTCGGGGGTGACTGCTCAGATGTGCTACAAGGATTGAGCATTGTCAACCCGACCGGGTCTTATCGGAGACGGTGGCCAAGGATCAAGCCTTCATAATCTGGCTGCAGAGCTGGTTGGGGATTGTCTCATTCCAGGGCTTAGACTCGGGGACCTGCCCTGCCTGTTACCGACTAGGGATTATACAGCTGGTGATGCAAAGTGGCTCTGATTCACGTCTTCCCTTGATTGTTGACTGCCACGTCTTCTTGACTATTGACTGCCACGTTCTCTTGACTATTGACTACCATGTCTTCTTGACTATTGATTGTCACGTCTTTTTGACTATTGACTGCCACATCCTTTTGACTTTTGACTTTTGACTTCCTGGCCTTATCGGACCCCTCCTTTACTCATCGTATCACAAGCCTCCCCTCCAAATCTAATCGAAGGATGCTCAAGTTTGACTTGTTGGTGCAGTTTGCACTAACGATCGAACTAAGGTTTTGATGAATGACAAAGTAAGTTAAGTTAGGTATTGTTGTAATCTAACCACTTTACCAGGTGTGCAGGAGTTAACCAGATAAGTCAACGGACTGACCAGATATCTAGTGCAAAGTCCAGATAGGTCAATGGGCCGACTGATATTTGGCAAGAAGTTCAGATAGGTCGACGGGTCGACCGGATATCTAGCAAGAAGTCCAGATAGGTCGACGAGCCGATCGCATATTTGGCAGGAAGTCTAGTTGGGTCTGTAGACTAGACAACTGACAAACTGGTAAGTAAAGGTAAGTCACTAGAGGAGAGTGACTAAGTGAGGAAGCATCCCGATTGAAGGGACAGTAGACGTCAATCTATGTTAGGTCCATTTCAGATCCCTAATCTGAGACTTTGACTAGTTCCGGGTCCTAGGAGGACAGAAACTAATTACTACTCATTATTATAACTGTAATAACTTTATTTTGCAGGGTAGATGTTTTAGTTTTGGACTAACATCTTTTTGCAGGACAAAAGAGCAAAAAGCCTTCAGATGAACAGTACCTTAATGCGCCTTCAAGACTGATGGAAGACTCCTTCGTACTATTCATAGAAGGTGCCTTCAAAGGCTTTGGAAGCCGCCTTCTGCATGATGTGTTAGAATTTGAGGAATGCCCTAAGGCAATTGTCTTACAATTTTTTCTATTTATTTGATAAGTATAGATTTACTATTTGAGTGCATATTATATGTTTAATTGTCTTAAACTCATTTATTGAATGCTCGTAATATTATTCATAGCATGAGAGAATGTGATTGGATCGCAACTAGTGATTATCTCTACATGTGTAATTATAAATATATTGAAATTTCCCTAGTCATTGAATTGATGCATTCATATATCATTTATTTTGTAAGACTAGCACGAGTTATACTCCTTGGTTCGGCCAAGCAGCTGTTTTCTCACTAGCTGGAGACATTGGGATGGGAGTTAAACGTGGATGCTGGTCGTAACTAGTTCATTGAAGTGACTCGCTGTAAAACTTCATATGGTTCTCTACATATATATAGATATGTCTATGAAGTTCTTACTACAACACGAGTGCAAGTTTCTTTCGATTTGAGGTATACAAGTCATCTTGATCATGGAGACTTATACTTTGACACCTTAAACAATCATCTCATTGAGGTGTGGACCTGAGATGATTGGGTATAAGTTGAAGTGCCCAAAAGTATTTGGATAGCCCATAGAAGATTTACCACTCCTGGCGAGGAGACGTATACCCTATGGACACTCGTTAAGATTATTACTCAAATTTTTTTAATCAAAGCATCACATCTTAAGAGTGAGACTCTTATACACATGTACGAGTAATTTGAATCCGTATAATGAGGAAGTATTACTTAGGTTAGGTGTGACGTAATTAACCTAGTGGGGACAAGACACATAGACCATATCCTGAACCAAGTGGGTATAAGACGAGTGAAAGATACGAGGCACGACTCACTGTAGTTGTTGAAGGGTTTAGAATTAATTCTAAGATCAACTATGTTTTTCCGACTAATTAGGGATCAAGATGTACTATTAGGTGTCACTCATGATCATTCTATAATTAAGTAGTTAATTATGGATGGCCAAGATAAATCGGGAACCTATTGGGTCACACGCACTAACGAGTTTCTAAAAGACGTAAAACAAGTTAAAGAATAGGATTCTTAGATCAAGAGATAAATGTTTGGTTAGATCATATATAAGACAAATATGAAAAAAAATTGTTGCAATGGAAGCGCGGATAGACCACATTGTTAGGATCGATGGTCGCGGCTAGAGAGGGGGGTGTGAATAGCCGACCCCAAATTTTCGTTTCTTTCTACAAGTTGACATTAGCGCAGCGGAAAATAAAACAAAGAAACAAAGACAAGAAGATCAAACATCAACACGCAGCAATGTAACGAGGTTCGGAGATAAACTCCTACTCCTCGGCGTGTCCGTAAGGTGGACGAAGCCTACCAATCCGTCGGTGGATGAGACCCCGGAGAACCGGCTAATGAACACTCCTTCTGGGTGGAGAAACCTCACCACAAACTTTGCAACAGCAAGCAGAAGTACAAGTACAGCAAGAAGCTAAGAATATAAATGTAACAACACTAGCTTGCCTTCTTCTCTTCGACTGGATGAAGCAGCAGCTTCACAAGACGCCTACAACAGTAGGAACCAGCCGATGAAGCTCACACGAAGCTTCAAGCAGAAGCGAGCTCAGCAAAGCTCAAATCACAGCAGCGAAGAAGAAGAAGCAGAAGCTTCGAACCATAAGAAAAGTATTCTGTAGCAGCCCTCGATCTCCTTTATATAGCCTGAACCTGCAACTGCAGCAAAGCAGACAGCGAAGAAGACGGAGATACCCGTTGAATCTCAACGGATATACCTGGACCGATCAGGCTCCACCCTGATCGGTCCGAGACCTCCCTGATCGGTCTTGGGGACCGATCAGGACCTATGCTGATCGGTCCCCAGACCGATCAGCACTCTTCACAAAGAACTCGCCCAACTCTCTGATCGTCTCCTGATCGGTCTGTGGACCGATCAGGGTGCATATGGATCGGTCCACAGACCGATCCCCTCCTTTTCTCTTTGCCTTCTGTTCGCTTTCTGATAGGTTTGCAGACCGATCAGATAACATACAATAACATACTGTTTGGTTACTGATCGGTCACCAGACCGATCAGATAACCCAGTGTATCACTGGATCGATCCAACTCTTGGTTTTTGCCCTAAACCAAGTCCCACGTCTTCCAAACCAATATCCGGTCAACCTTGACCTATTGGTATCTCATGCTTAGCATCTGGTCACTCCCTTGACCTGCTAAGACTCCCTACCAAGTGTCCGGTCAATCCCTTTGACCCACTTAGACTTTTCTCTTCGTGCCAAGTATCCGGTCACTCCCTTGACCTACTTGACCTTCACAACACCAGATGTCCGATCAGCCTTGATGCATCTGGATTTTTCCTTGCCCGGCTTTACTCATCAGGACTTCCCAATTGCCTGGCTTCACTCACCAGGACTTTCCCTTGCCTGGCTTCACTCACCAGGACTTTCACCAACTGCCTGGCTTCACTCACCAGGACTTTCACTTTCACCTAGCTTCACTCACTAGGGTTTTCACCTGGCTTCACTCACCAGGATTTCCAATCTGCCTGGTTTCACTCACCAGGACTTTTCCGTCTGCCTGGCTTCACTCACCAGGACTTTCCATCTGCCTGGCTTCACTCACCAGGACTTTCACCTGGCTTCACTCACAAGGATTTTCACCTGGCTTCACTCACCAGGACTTTCCAAACTGCCTAGCTTCACTCACTAGGATTTTTCCGTCTGCCTGGCTTCACTCACCAGGACTTTCACCTGGCTTTACTCATCAGGATTTTCTATCTGCCTTCCTGGTCTAGAGAACGAGCTACCGAGCCCTCTCTGACCTAGTCTGGAGAACGAGCTACCGAGCCCTCTCCGACTTCGTCCGGTCCAGAGAACGAGCTACCAAGCCCTCTCTGACCTAGTCCGGAGAACGAGCTACCGAGCCCTCTCCGACTTCCACATCCGGTCCAGAGAACGAGCTACCGAGCCCTCTCTGACCATAGTCCAGAGAACGAGCTACCGAGCCCTCTCCGACTTCCACATGCCAAGTTCCCATACTTGGACTTCTCAGTGCCAAGTCTCCATACTTGGACTTTCTCCCGTGCCAAGCTCCCTGCTTGGACTTTTCCCGTGCCAAGCTCCCTGCTAGGACTTTTCCGTGCCAAGTCAACTCACCTCGGGTCAACCAGGTCAACTTTGACCAAGGGTTGCACCCACAACCTCCCAAGTTTCTGTTCTTGTCAAACATCAAGATACAACTTGAGTCAGGTCAACTTGAGTCAGGTCAACCAGGTCAACCTTGACCTAAGGTTGCACCAACAATCTCCCATCAAAACACAACTCTTCTTTTCTCGTCAAACATCAAAATACAACTCGAGTCAGGTCAACTCGAGTTGGGTCAACCAGGTCAACCTTGACCTAAGGTTGCACCAACACACATCTCTTATGGAAGAGTTTGACCATATTTGGTTTAATCATGAATTAGTCATGAACCAACTTGGTTTCGTTGTGAACCAAACCAAGGGGTTAATGGGATAATTTTTAGTTAAGGGATAATGGGTTGGATTTGAGCTTTCTAATTCAACTCATTAATGAGAGCTATATATTGATATGGTTAAGAGAAAATTATACACATGAGATCATTAATTGACTTATAAGGTTTTTGAAAAAATCTTAATTCAATTTCTTTTCTCCTCTCCCTCTCCCCTCTCTCTTTACCATAACCAATAAAGGGAAGCCCTTCCCCTTGTTGTCGTGACCACCACAAGAAAGAAATTTCTTCCTTGTATGCTTCTCTTCCTCTTCCTCTTCCTCTTCCTCTTGATCCCTCTTTTTCGCTCTTGGCTAGTAACTTCTTAATAAGAGGCTTGTACTCAAGGAGTTGTTTTGAGGAGCTCAACGGGGATACGAATAAAGCTGAGGTTCAACAACGTCACTATGGTTGATGCCCTTCTTGTTACAGGTCATCTGTAAGGTATACCTAGCGTAAATTTACTTTCCGTAAAACTTAATTATGCGATCATGTTTGGCATGTTGTATCCTTATATGTGTGTGGTGCGTGTGATGTAATAATTTAGGAATTATTATTATTTTATTTTCTACTGTGCATGTTTACGAAACGTGTTTTAGCACACACCACATCGGGTATATCCCAACAGGATGAACTTTGGAGGTCATCACAGATAAGAGCCGGGACGATCGGGATCAGACTTCTCAAGTTGAAGGCACCTTCAGGCTATGGAAGGCGTCTTCTAAGCCCTTTATAAGGATGCTCACCCACTTCTACGCATCCAAATGGCTTTCTGACTGATTCGGGCTTCTGCTGCCTTGCTACGACTCTGCTACACCCCACTAAGCGCAAACCGACTGACTTCAGACGTAGTTTGGTAACATTTGTTAATTGCACTTAAATTCTGCAAACAGAAAGTGTAGTCTGTTACACTTCTCCAATCTCCTTTCTATACTTGATTTCCTCTTCTGGAGGTACCGGAAGAGACTTTTAGTGGACTACCCATCGATAAGTCCGCAGGACCTGGGTCTTGGAGTAGGAGTCATCGAAGGTTCCAAACCAAGTAAACCACTTGTGTTCTCTTTGTGACCTTCTATTTTCTTATTTCTTTTTCCGCTGTGCGTACTCATTTCTTTTAAAACGATAAAACAAGATTTTTAAAAATCACATGATTCACCCTCCCCCCCTCTCACGTGTGACTTGATCCAATAAGTGGTATAAGAGCCAAGTTATGCTCTGAATTGGTGCAACCACTAATCAAGTCGGGGGAATCGTTTTCGGACCTTTTTAATTGGTAAAACTTTACCTATTCAGACAATATTTTCTCGTTCGATTTTTTGGTGCAACACCACTCGAGCTCTTCGATATTTTTTTCTCAAACTCTGCTAATCGAAGACCAAGTCTTGGTACCCTCTTTATTCTTGTATTTTCAGTACTCAAATGGCCCAAAATGAAGAGTGCAGCACCGTTCACCCCCCACTCTTCAACTGGGATGATTTCCTATACTGGAAGAAGTGGATGGAGGTGTACCTGAAGACTGACTTCGACCATTAGTTCAGCGTCACCAAAGGGTACAAGGCGCCAACTGACAACGCCAGATGTCCAATGGACCCAGGAAATTATAATCCAGAAATAAAGAAGAAGACTTAGATTGACTTCGAGGATCTCAATACAATCCAGTGCGGGTTAACCAAGGAGGAACTGAACCGCATCAGGCCACACGAAAATGCTAAAGAACTATGGGACAAACTTATAGAATTACACGAGGGAACCAATGATGTAAAAGTAATGAAAAGAGATTTATATTTAAATAAACTATTTAATATAAAAATGCAGGAATGTGAGACTACTAGTCAGCTACACGTGAGGATAAAAAATATCCTCAACGGACTTCACACAATCAACCACCAGATGGAGAACCAGGATCCTATAAGGTATGCTCTAAATGCATATCTTGGAAATGCACTGTGGGCATCCATCGTGGATGCCTATAAGATTTTGAGGAACTTGTCCAAGTTAAAATTAAACGAACTTTTTTGTGAATTGGAGCTACACAAACAGACAAACGCCAAAATCGAGAAAGGCATTGCTCTTGTTGCAAGAACATTGAAAGGAAAATCTAAAACTAAGTCGGAACTTGAAGTCGAGTCTGACCCAGACTCAGATAATGAAGAATTGTTGGTAAATTTGGTAAGAAAAATATTCACCAGGAGAAAGAAGAACTTCACCAACAAGAACTTGCAGAAGATCAACTCCACCCCCAACTCTAACAACAAAAAATGTGACATACTTTGGATGCAACAAGAAGGGGCACTACAAGAACAACTGCCCGAGTCTGAAGAAGAAGAAAACCCTCAAGGCGACTTGGGATGAATCATCTGCAGAGGAATTAGACGTCGAAGAACCAAAGCACGCCAACTATCTCATACTGATGGTGTACGGACCAGAATAGGAGAGCGAATCGAAAGACGGGTCCGAACCCGAATCAAGCCATGAGTTCACACTCGTTTCTAAAGGTTCTGATGAAGTACATTTTGGTTTAAGCAAATTTTTTTTTTAAATTATTGCATGTTTAAATAAGAAACTAACTAACTCTGAAAATAAAATAAATGAACTAACAAAAGAAAATAAAACACTTACTGAACAATTAAAATCAAATTCAACAGTTAAATCAATTCAACCTGAAATCCAAACTCAAGTTACAAAACTTGAGAAGGACAATTTCAGATTGAAAAATAAAATAGTTGAACTAAAAAAATTACTAGAGAAATTTACAACCAGATCCAAGTAACTTGACATGATACTTGGATCTCAAAGAGTTGTGTACAACAAGTCCAGACTCGGAGACAAATCCAGCTCAACCAACAAAACCTTTATATCTTTAGTTAACCAAAATCAAATTAAAGTTTGGGTTCCAAAAGCGTGTCTAACCACGCAAGTAGGACTCAATCAATTTTATGTACCTAAAAATGAAATCCACCATCTAAAACGAAATCCAACTAAAAATTCAAAACTGAACATAAAAATTAATTCAAAACCAAACTAAAATAAAAAGCTAAATTCCAAAATAAATTTAGATAAATCAAATCTAAATCTAAAGGGTAAAATAAAGTTAAACTTTAACAAACAAAATAAATTCAAATCAAATAACTTAAATTACCATCAAGTTCACTATAATTATAAAAGTAATCGACATAAACTCAAAACTTAAAAATTAGCCAAATAATTCAGGGGGCTCCAAATTAGCTAGCACCTCCAAAATAATAGTTTACCCTGCTGGGTAATTAAGATTAGTCAAAAAGAGACAAAAGTTTAACTTGATCAACGGTATTGGTGAAGTTTTGGATGATAGTAGGTTAGGGAAACTCTGTTTATGCATGTTTAGGAAGATATGACTTCGACCTGGTGCATTTGGCTTAGTGGAACTAACTGAAGCTACCCCTTACGAATCCTAACTGGTTAGACTAGAGTTTTGTTATTAAGTTCAGTGGATAGGACTATTTGGAAAACCTTAAAGGCATGGTTACTCTAATGATGTCTAGGTGACTTACCATAGCCCAGAAGTTTAATCTAAGAATGCTTATTTGTAGAACCCAAAGCTAAACTTGAATCTAAGATAATGTTAAACTCAACCCTAAAATTCAATCTAAACTCATCTCACAAAATTATAGGATACCCTAATTGAAAACATATATCAGGTGAGATGACTAAATATCATAAATTAAATTAAATCAAATTTAAATTAAATCAAATTAAATAAACTTGAATTAAATCAAATTAAACTTAAATTAAATCAAATTTAAATTAAATCAAATTAAATAAACTTAAATTAAATAAAATTTAAACTAAATCAAATTAAACTTAAATTAAATCAAATTTAAATTAAATAAAATTAAGTCAAATCAAATTTAAATTAAATTAAACAAAATTAAATCAAATCAAATTTAAATTAAATCAAATTAAATAAAATTTAAATCAAATCAAATCAAACTTAAATTAAATTAAACAAAATTAAATTTAATCAAATTTAAATTAGATTAAAGTAAATTAACTTAAATTAAATCAAACTAAATAAACTTAAATTTTATCAAATTTAAATTAAATTAAATCAAATCAGATCAAATTAAACTAATTTTAAATTAAAGTTAAATTAAATAAAATTAAATAAAAACAAATTTAAATTAAATTAAATTAACTTAAATTAATAAAATTTAAATTAAATTAAATTAAATTTGATCCGATCAAATTAAATTAAATCAAATTTAAATTAAATCAAATTTAAATTAAATAAAATTAAATTAAATCAAATTAAATTAAATCAAATTTAAATTATATCAAATTTAAATTAAATCAAATTTAAATTAAATTAAATTAAACTCTAATTCAAGTTAAAATTAAAATAAACTTAATCCTTGATTCAGTTAATAAGTGACTCCTACCTTTTGTAGGAAATCAAATGGATATTGGACAGTGGTTGTTCCAGACACATGATTGGATATCATACCAAGTTCACTCAACTAACATACAAAAGTTTAGGAACAATTGCCTTTGGTAACAACGACAAACTTAAGGTAATTGGGATAGGTAATATCGAACTCAAAACTGACTTTATTGTTAAAAGGATATTATTGGTTGATAACTTCAAATATAATCTACTTAGCATTAGTCAACTGTGTGATTCTAAATATAAAGTTAGGTTCCTATCTTCTGAATGTTTAATCAAGTACTTAAATAATCCTAACATAAACCTAAAATGGTTCATGAAGAACAATATCTATGCAATCAATCTAACCGTCTCTTCACTTAAGTGTCACCTGACACAAAAAGAAGAAACCTGGTGTAACGCCCCGGGCCGGGCGGGCCCCACCCGGAACGAACCGGGAACGCCACCAGAATTACCCATCGGCTTGACGACTAGCTCCTTAGACCACCGGAGGTCCTTTCAGCATGCTTTGTCCTTACTCGCACGCCCCCTGGAAAACTTCCCAATAGGTCACCCATCCTTAGATTACTCCAAGCCAAGCACACTTAACTTTGGAGTTCTTAACTTTGGGCTTCCGAAAAAGAAGGTGCACCTTGATGATATGAATAGTACCATCTAACCTTTTAAGTCATACTTAACCAGAATCTCTGAACTGGGGTATTACAATCACCCCCACTTAAAGACACGACGTCCTCGTTGTGTAACCATGAATCATACCATAGACAAATCCCAGAATCTCCCTCGCTAGGTGGTGCCCTGGGTGCTCTTGCCATAAGCTCACTCACGGTCGCAAGGTCGCTCTGATACCGTCTGTAACGCCCCGGCTTGGGCGGACCCCATCCAGACCGAACCGGGAACGCCACCAGAATTGCCCATCAGGTTGACGACTACACTACAAGAAAAACCCTCATAGACATCGGTGGAACAACAACAGTTTTAAGCAAAAACCGATATCTTTGAGTATTTTACACCGATTTTTTCAAAAACCGGTGTCTATGAGCGCAGATTTTCGCTCATAGACATCGGTTTTTTAGCCGATGTCTATGACGCTTTTTTTTTGTTAATAGACACCGGTTTTAACAGCGATTTTTAAAACCCGGTGTTAATGAACAAAAAAAAATAATTTAATTTTTTCCATCCAAAATTTACAACACTTCGTTCCCTCAAAACCTAAACTAATATCGCGCCGCTTCTCTCAGCCTAAACCTAAACCTCCCGACTATCTCTCTCAGCCTCATCTCCCTCTTCCCCTTCTTGGATCGATGCCCCCCTCAATCGGATCAAAACCACCTGCTTCTTCTCCACGCTCGCCGGCATGATCTGGCTGGGCCAGTCCGGCGGCTCCGGCCTCACCGGCACCCACGGGGGCTCCGTTGAAGGCTCTTGCTTGCTCAACGACGGCGGCGAGCTCGTGTTGAGGCAAAAGGAAGCAGAGAACAGGGATGCGTCTCCTCCATTTCCTTGTTGCCGTTGAAGCTCGAGAATCGATTCCTCCAACCTCTGAGCAAACTCCTCCACATTATCCTCCTCCGCCCGACCATCATCGACGCCGCCAAAAGGGAAGCACTCGGTCCTGGCGCCGAAGGCGCGGCGGAGTAAATAGCCATGTCCAAGCGGCTACCTACCACTGCCTCCCCCAACCTCTCTCTCTCCGTCTCTCTATTTATACGCCCCTCGCCCAACTCCTCCAAATTGTGGCTTGTGGGCGATCCCGTTGTGGTTTGAGTTCTTCCCTCTCCGTGCCAGGACCGCGATTTCGTTGCTCTTCAGGTAGACTCGCCTCTTCGCTTTCTCTTTTCGTGTAGGTATCAGATTAATCTTCCCCATTCGGATTTTGTCTTGTCAAAATCGTTCCTGCAAGTCGAGATCTGTTGATCTGCGGAGCCAGAGTTGAATCCAGTTGAATCCCGCACTCATTCTAATCGCTCATCTTTCATGTTGAGGAGTTGTCATTCTAATCGCTCATTTTTGAAGTATTATTTTCTCATTTGGTCGATTCAAGTCGGGGTTGTCAATCCTCAATACCGGGGTTTCTCGCGTTTCCTGGATCTCTATGTGTTTCGATATTGGATCTTCATCTGTAATACTCGCATGAGATCTAGGGAGTTTTGCTGCAGAAATATCACCGAGTTGGATTTTGATGTGAAGCCTTTTATGTATTGGCCAATGTTTTCAAAGTGCGTACATTTTTGGAACTCTTGATTCTAGGGCGTGCTTGATTAGAATCTTCGGAATTTGGAGTTTTTGACTAGAGAATGAAATTCTGAACTTGTAACTCAATCCGTGTGACTAGTTTAGTATCTTTGAAGATCGAAGTTGATGAATGCAAAAATAATGATAAAAATTTCTATAGAGGATGTTTTTTGAATCATAAATTAAGATACTGTGGAAGCAATAGTTATATTTTTTGTTTGGTTTATTTGTTTTCCAATTTTCATTAGGATTGAATCTATTAAAGTTTTTTTTTTAGATAGCACCAGGTATCTATTAAAGTTGTTTCCATTATGTGAGGCTTTGTTCTGATTTTGGTATCACATCAATTTGATACCAAAGTTGAATTCTAGTTCAATCTCGATCTCCAATACTAGTCACCCTCCTTGAGTTCCCACTTGGTTCTTGTTCATTCGCATCTCTGCAATCTCCCCAATACCAATTGCAAGAATTAGTTTGTGGTTTTAAGATTTAGAAATTGTCAAAGTCATTATTGTAGACCAGATAAACTTTAACGATGTAAGATTTTTCTTTAGTTTAATAAACATTTCCTCACTTTGTAAGTTCTAATTCTCAGTGATAGTTTTGTTCAATTTTGGTAGATTGAACCTTACATGCCATAGATTAATGATGATCTTGATTAAACTTAGATTATGGGTTAAGACAGGTGCATTAAGTCTTGATTATGCATGATTGCCAAACCTAAGATAAACTATAATCTCAATTTGTCTAATGAATTATCTCTAGTCACTTGTATCATCTTCTACTAGATGACCAATACGTAAGTTGCAGTTGAATCTATTAGGATGAGGTGTGCTGTGGGAGAACCAAAAAATTTATTAGTAAATATAATAAAAATAGTATTAATTAATTTTAATATTATTAATAATATAGACTTAGAGTTGAATGGACAAATAAGAATCATGTAACCATTTGCGGGGCTAACATGCCTTGATGACGACGATGATTAGTTGTACTAGCTTTCAGAAGTACTGAAACTAAACTTATGGTATGAGTTTACAACCCTACCCTTCTCCATTTCTAACTAGGAATCATCTTTTGGGGGGATGGATTTAGGAGTGTATTAGTGTGACTTGGAGTCGGTTATGGTCCAAGCATGTTAGCCTTTTATGTTGGTCAACAAGTTGAATTGTGATCTGTATAACAATGATGTCAAATTAATTTAAAGGGCAACATCAAATGCATATTCCTGTACAAAACAGTGAGGATCTACATTATAGATCACCATTACTGCCTTCTTAAAGGAGGAGGCCTTCTTGTTCTGTTGGTTAGCTCTTGATGGTCGATATATTGAGGAAAGATTACCCTGTGAAGGACCGATGCTTCTTCAGGTAATTAAGCTCCATTCATTGTGACAAGTATCAAAGATATCTTCACTACAAACAACCATTGAAATGGGAACTAATTTTTGATGGCAAGAACCAAGTTATAGAAACTATGCACATATTATAGTTACGATATGAAGTCATTTAAGAATGCATTTATTTTCTTAGCGCAAGTAGGCTAAGTTGTTCTGTTTGAATACAGTATTTCATATGCATCCACATTGTCTAATTGTTTTCTCTTCTTCACAATTTTTTAGATGGATGAAATCAAGAAAACTCAGCAATAGCCTTGAAGGTTTTTTCTTGCGTCTAAGGCTTGGGAAATGGGAGAAAGGACCAGAAGCAATAGTGAGTGAGATCATTTTAGTACTGGCTCTTAGACAATTGTCATGCAAAGTATCATTTGTAGGGAAATAGCATGTAGCTAAAAACTAGCACTTTAATCCAAATATCATCAACAACGTTGCAGTCTTGCAATAGGTTCAACAAACTCTTTTGCAACAGGCAGTTCAGTTGCAGAGTGTTTTCCCTTGCAAAGGAAGGATTTAGTAGGCATCCTATCTTCCTAGGAAGAGCTAAGGTGGGCTGTTTAACTTCAGAGTTATTAGGGAGGATGACTAATCTTCCAAAGATTTCTACCAATCATAGCTATGAATCCTGCTCACAACTATGTTGTCTTGGATAATTGATGCTTGGTTTGACTATTCTATTCTAACATTATCTAACTGTTTATTTTTCTCTTTTGAATGATATGATTTTTCTGTGGATCAAATATATTTTTTATAACTAGTTGAAATGCTAGCATTTCTTATTTTTCTTCTGGACATTGTCATTTACGTGAATTTGCAAAATGGAAGGAATCTCTCTAAAAAAAAATATTGGTCAAATGACCAGTGTTGGAACGTAATAACTAATGCACGAAGGTATTTATTCCATACCTTTTGTTTTTAGGTTTCTATTCCTCATATGCTAGTCTTCCTAATCATTTGTGTTTTGGTGAACTTCTTGATGCTAATTATGAAGCCATTTCTGTTGGACTAACTACAATTTAACAACTTTCATTAGGCACTTAGTATGTGTATGATATGAGTTACTTATGAAGTATACAATAGTCTTTTGTAGAGTATTTTGTTCTTCTTGAAAAACTTTAAGATACTGTAAAGTGCAATTGAATGTCTTTTCTGCATAATGCAGCAAGTTTTCTATAGTAAATCCAACATATATGAAAAGCTGATTAACTTATTTTAACCTTCCCGATCAACTTGTTTCAATTAGACATAATAGGGTTTAGTCTATAATGTTTCTAAACTATTGAAAAGTTATAACTGTTTTCAAAATTTTTATGCCTTGTGACTTTCTAGGATACTCTCTAGCTACCATTCCTTTGATGTTGAATTCTGAATGCTATATTCTCAACACACTTCATTTTGGCGAAGTTGAATTTGTAGACAAGCCTAGTACCTGGACTGATTTTGTTTCTTCTGCTTAATACAATGTTAAATCCGATTGGATGATTATCTGCCCCATGAGCTTAAGCTGTCAGTAAATCACTTGATTTATGCTATTTTATGCAATATAATAAGTCATTCCCCCCCTAATTTATATCGTTTAACTTGTGTGCCTGCAAACAATTGTGAATTTTCCTCCTTTATAGAGAATTATATATCTGCTTGCAGGAAAAGAACGATGTTAAGATTGAGAAAGTTCTAAAGGAAGCAGCTATGGAAAACAAAACAGTAATATTAACAACTTTGAATGTTGCCTGGGCTTCTCCTGGTTCTATTATAGATTTGTTTTTTCAAAGTTTTCGGACAGGAGATGGAACACGCAGACTCCTGGACCATTTGGTAATCATTGCCTTGGACAAGAAAGCGTACATAAGGTGCATATCCTTGCATACTCACTGTTTTGCTCTTTATACTAAGGGAATGGATTTCTCAGATGAGAAGATTTACATGACTGCTGGATATTTGTCAATGATGTGGAGAAGGATAGAATTTCTACGTGTTATTCTCGAAATGGGATACAACTTTATTTTCTCGGTAAAATTCTCCTTCCTATGATTGGCCTTTGTAATATTCTGTTTGTTAAAGTACTGATGTATGAAAGTGACCATACCTTCTAGATCTTCTTGTTCTCTAAGTATCTATTTCTATGTAGACTATCTTGCCTTTTTTTGTTCATAGCCAAGTTTGCAGGCAATGCTCTATTGTTAAACTTTGTTCCTTGTTTCTTGTTTGTGCAACATATTTTGTTACCCCTTCTTTCATCTGGTGCAAACGCATATAAGATAGAATCATATATATCTACAAATTTATGCATGGAATGCATGCCTAGGATAATAGTTTGCTCGAGTGTATGAAAGTTTATCCAATGGGATAGGCATTAAGTTGTCCATATAAGCATCAGTATGTGACAGACTCATTGTTATCCATGCTCTTACTGCCTAATATTCTTTATATAGCTTTGCATATAATTCTGTTAGCAGGAATTGCTAACATCTTGTACTACTGATACTCTGCATGTTGTATCCTTTTTAGTCTTGGTTTACTAATATATTATTTATGTGTTTTTACAGTTTACAAATCTCAAGTACTCCAGAGTTGAAATTGATGAAGTGCGGTTCAAGTGGGCTGAATGCATGCTAGATTACATTTGAAGTGTGGTTCTACCTTGATGTGTTAAAAGAATGTTCTACCTTGATTTTGATATCTATTAGCTAGCTTTTGATGTAAAAAGAATGTTTGGGTATTTTATGGATATTGTTGTAAGAAGATTATTTATATAATTTGTGAATATTTGTGTATTTTATGGATATTATTGAATGAAGAATATTTGTATAATTTGTGAATATTTGTGTATTTTTTTTATTGTCGGTTTTTCATTGTTTCGGAAATCAAATTTGTGCTGTTAAAAAATATACATATTACATCGGTTTTTCACCGCTGCAAAACCGGTGTTATTAACTAATATTACATCGGTCATTTACCGCTGCCAAAACTGGTGTTATTAACATACAATATTACATCGGTTTTACACCGTTGATGAAACGGTGTCGTTAAGTGATACTACACCGGTTAATAACCGATTCGAAGACCGGTGTCGTTAAGTGATACTACACCGGTTTTAACCCGATGTCTAAAATGGCAGACTTTTAACATCGGCTTCATAGACATCGATCGAAAATGAAATAGACGCCGGTGGAAAACCGATGTCTATGAAGGTTTTTGTTGTAGTGCTAGCTCCACAGACCACCGGAGGTCCTTTCAGCGTGCTTTGTCCTCACTCGCACGCACCTTGGAAAACTTCTCAGGAGGTCACTTATCCTTAGATTACTCCAAGCCAAGCACGCTTAACTTTGGAGTTCTTAAGTTTGAGCTTCCGAAAAGGAATGTGCACTTTGGTGATATGGATAGTACCATCTAACATTTTAAGTCATACTTAACCAGAATCTCAGAACCAGGGTATTACACCTGGTTATGATATAGAAGAATATCCCACACAAACTTTAGAAACTTAACAAAATTAAATGTCTTAGTCAGAGACTTATCAAAATTACCCAACTTAGATCCAACAATCTGTAATACTTGTCAACAAGGGAAGCAAACCAAATCAACCCACAAATCAACTTAAACCAATTTAATACTAGAATTACTGCATTTGGACCTATTTGACTCTCATGGAATCAAATCCATTAATGGGAGTCTTTATTGCCTAGTAATAATAGATGATTACTCAACATTTACTTGGATAAAATTCCTAAAACATAAAAATGAAACATTTGAAGTGTTCAATAAATTTTGCAAACAAACTAAAAATGAAAAAGATCATAAAAATCAAAATAATCAGAAGTGATAACGGAGGTGAATTTAAGAATCATAACTTTAAGCTATTTTGTCTTGAAAATGATTATTGATCATGTCCGAGCGCTGAATCGATGGACGCTGGGGACATGGCACTCTCCGTTGTCTTCGACTGGTAATGTGAGTCTCTGGCGAACCTGCAAAGAAGCCGAGCCGGGAGGGGTTTCCCGGCGACATCCCTCCGACGCTCAAGTCAGGCAGTGAAGAAGAAGAGAAACGAAGTAACGCTACTGTGGCTACAGTGATGAGAATAGCATACCTCCGTCGAAGTCTGGGGGTCCTTATATAGGACCCGGGGAGGCGCGAGCACGCTTCTCGATGCGTGTACGCTTCCCCAAACATATCTCAGTAGGGTTGTGTCAGAAAAGCATGTCTGACGTCATTCTGCAATCGTCCGAGCATATCCCGGATGTGACAATGAAACTTCCCCCGTATGATACTCTGTCCGCTCCGGCCACCGATCATGCTGTTTGTCGGCGGCAGATGTCTCGAGGATGAAGTTACCAGCTATCCTTTTTGTCTCCTAGCGCTCTTACCTACTCTCGGGCCGAGCGGACCAGCCGTTCGGCGCTCATGGCCTCCGGGAATGTGCATACCTCGGCCCGGGTGAGGAAGCCCTACTCATGTGCTCGGATGGAATTGCGCCTTATTGTCATGCGGCTCGGCCGAGCGGTCCGCTCGGCCCATAGACTCTACTTGAGCATCGGAAACCCGACCCCTGGTCGGGCTATCTTTCGTCCGGTCCGAGAGACCCCTGGCTGGATGTCCTGTCGGTCGGATGCTCGTTCGACACACTACTCCGCTCGGCACGACCTTTGTCCACTCGACACGACCTTGGGGTTGACCTTCTTGACCATTGACCTCCACGTGTCGTCGACCTCCCGCCGACGAGGGTCCCCCATCCTTACCACCGGATCACATGCCTCCCCCTCAAGTCTAGTCGAAGGAGGCACCAAGTCCGACTGACTGGACTGCGTCTGGGTGGAGTGTCTGCCGCTCATCCATCGCGATTAGTGTCCGGCCGTCCGGAGACTATGCAAGTAAGTAACGCCGTTCGGCGTGTCCATGGTTGGTACTTGGAAAGTTTCGTTTGCCTGCCGTTGTCCCGCCGCTCTGGCATCGGTCACGCTGATTATCCCTAGAAAACTCTCGGCCTTTGTGTAAATCACCGTCATTAATGCTGAGCACGCGACCACGCTCGCATGATGGTGTTCATTAAATGCGACCTGTGAGCGAGCGCCATGTGGTCGCGCATTCGTCACCGTTCACTCGAGCCGTCAGATCTGATGTGACCTTTGGCTTTTTCGAATTTGACGGTCAGATCCCCTCCTTGGATTCCGTAACCTGGATCGGACGGTTCTGGTTGATCGAGCCCAATGTTTATAAGCATATCTCCTCTTCGGCCGCTTCACGATATCGCGTGCGCATCCGAAAGCTTCTGCTTCTTCTCATCCAACGCTCCGTTGAATTCGTTGCTCAGCTTCCCGGTGATCCGCCGCCTCGCTCTTTGGCCCGATCTATCGTAAGGCTCCTTCGCCCTTTCCCTTTTCAGTTTTTCTCCCCACTTTCGCCATATTCGTGCCTTCTTAGACACTGTTCCGGCCATCCTTTTCCTTAACCTCTGCCATCTCTTCCTTTGGCCCTTACCACCAATGGCCAGTTCTTCTCGTCAGTCTGGACTCGCCCCCAGCCTCTGGTATACTACCACAGAGAGCCGTTTCGACAAGAGGGATGCACTGAGCCTTACCCGAACCTTTGAACTTCCCTCTGACTACGAACTGATATTAGCCACACCTTCCGATCGGCCACACGACCCTCCGACCGGCACTGTTTGTTTTTTCTAAGACCAATTCATGGCCAGTCTACGCTTCCCTATTCATCCGTTCATCCTTGAGGTGTGTAACTATTTCCGCCTCCCGCTCGACCAACTCGTCCTAACTCCTTCAGGTTGTTATGCGGGGTGGTTGTCCTCTTTAAGCTGCATGGCATCCCCTTAGTCCCTAAGACCTTCCACTACTTCTACTACCCTAAACAGCCCGAGTGGGGAACTTTTCTCTTCCAATCGCGGATCGGTCTAGTCTTCTTCGACAAGATGCCGACCTCGAACAAGCACTGGAAGGAAAACTATTTCTATCTTCATTTTCCCCAGCGGCCGTCCTTTCGCACTAAATGGCAAACCATTGTGTCAAGCTCGCCGGATCTTGGTAAATATAAGAGCCAGCCAGACTACCTTCATGCAGCCAATTTGCTAGCCGGGCAAAGATTCAACATCAACAAGCTGCTCTACGAGGGGGTACTATATATATTTGGGCTGAGCACGATCAGAACGAAGCTTCCGAGCAACATGGGTAAACATTTTCCTCATCCCCCTTCCTTTTGGTCTAACTGATTTATTCTTCTTTTATGCAGCTGACATCATGTGGCGTGCCAAGGTTGCCGATCGGCTAAAGTTGAAAGCTGCCGAGGTGGAGGCGGCAGCCGCGAAGGAGATGGACGATCTAGGTATTGAACCGGTCGGCTCACACGAAGGGGAAAGTGAAGAAGCTTCACCCGCGGTTGGAGAGTCAACCGCTCGGACTTCTGCCACTGCACCGATCGGTGATGCTATCTCGTCCGCCGGACAACCGGCATCGGAAGAAGCAGGGCACTCGACCCAAGACTCGCTACTGATCGTACGCAAACAACGCCGGATGGATCACCACACCCAGTCAGCTACATCTGTGGAGCTATTGACTGAGCCGATCGTCGCCCCTACTATAACAATCGCCCCGGCCCCTGCTCCAGTCGAGGCCATTTCTTCAGATCGAACTCCTTCCCAGCTTGATCTGCCAGTGGCTTCTCTCGGCGTGCCGCCCGTCAGTTCCCAGCCCCGAGCTCCTCTTCGGCTTAGGCGTTCGGGTATAATATCCGCCCCGCTCAGGGAATCATCCGAGCGCGCAACCTCAGCTCAATCTGATCCGAGCAGCCGTCGAGTGGTTAAGGTCATCCTCCACCTCCCAACAGAAGAATTTCTTCTGGTGGCTGACCTGCCAGTCGCTCCTGAGCATCATATTACTATCCGCGGACCACTCGCCAGGATATGGGAGGATGCGAGGGCCCGTGTCGCCTTGATGACTCCCGGTCAGCTCGGCGATAGCCACTTGCAGCAAACTACCGGGGTATGTTTCTCAACACCATATGCCCCTATTTGACTTGGTCAGTGATATTGTTTCCTCTGTGCGCAGACTTGGGTAAAGAACATCACAATCAGCAACCACCTGGCTGCACTGGAGGAAGAATTTAAAAAGTTTTAAATTTCCAGAGGGGTGCCAGCTCAGGGGCCCTCATATGCCACGCTCCGAGCCGAGCTGAGCAAATCGGAGAAATTACTAGAGGTTGAACGGCACAAGTCCTCTGACCTGGAGACCAGGGTAGCTGGCCTTGAAGCCCAGGTCAAGTCTCACGACCAGGAGATGAAGCTGGCAACCAATAGAAAAAATAGGGTCATCTCTGATTTAGAGGCAAAGAACGTGCAAGCCCGAGCGCTGGAGCAGCGTGTCAACGAGCTGGCCGATCTACTATCTGCTGAGCAGGAGGGCTGATCGGCCTCCGAAGCTAAACTTCAAGGAGAAAAGAAAGATCTCCAAGACGCCCTTGATGCTTCCCGAGCGGAACTAAAGGAATATCAAGACGGTGAATCAGGCCGCTTTGAAGTGATGAAACAAAACTATCTCCGCTCGGACGAATTTGGCGAGAAATTTAGCGATCGCCTAGTTCTAGCCTCTAAGGAAGACATCCGGGCAACAACGGTTTATCTGAAGTCTAAGGGCCAACTTCCGGAGACGGCCTCCATCCCTCCTAAAGACTTTGCCGGTTTACTAGAGACCATCCCCGAGCCCCTTTTTGAAGCCTTGGAGTGAGGAGCGTCTTTCACTTGTCTGCCTATGTTTTGAAGTTTTGTCTGTATGCTCACCGTCTGGTGAGTTAACATTATCGCCTTTAATTCGACTTTTAACTTACTTGTCTACGTATTTTTCGACGATGGGTCAATAAAACTCCGCTTCTGTCGATGTTACTTCTTCGAACGCATTTTTCCCAAGTGGTATTAAGTAGTCCTTGGTCCGGGGGATTTATAGTCGCCGGTCTGACTCAAGGATTTAACGTCGCCGCTCGACGGTCTTCAAGCCGGGGGGTTTATAGTCGCCGGTCCGACTCTAGAGTTTAACGTCGCCACTCGACGATCTTCAAGCCGGGGGGTTTATAGTCGCCGGTCCGACTCTAGAATTTAACGTCGCCGCTCGACGGTCTTCAAGCCGGGGGTTCATAGTCGCCGATCCGACTCTAGGATTTAACGTCGCCGCTCGACGGTCTTCAAGCCGGGGGATTTATAGTCGCCGGTCCGACTCTAGAGTTTAACGTCGCTGCTCGACGGTCTTCAAGCCGGGGGGTTTATAGTCGCCGGTCCCACTCTAGAGTTGAACGTCACCGCTCGACGGTCTTCAAGCCGGGGGGTTTATAGTTGCCGGTCCGACTCTAGGATTTAACGTCGCCGCTCGATGGTCTTCAAGCCAGGGGGTTTATAGTCGCCGGTCCGACTCTAGAGTTTAACGTCGCCACTCGACGGTCTTCAAGCCGGGGGGTTTATAGTCGTCGGTCTGACTCTATGATTTAACGTCACCGCTCGACAGTCTTCAAGCCGGGGGGTTTATAGTCGTCGGTCCGACTCTAGGATTTAACGTCGTCGCTCGACGGTATTCATGTAGTTTGCTGTTCGGCGAATAATGCTCAGACTCTTTGCAATTTTTCTTATCTTCAGTCCTGCAACCAAAGGATACAGACGAACGGAACATACATGAAATGAATTACACTGGTGCACCTTTTATCCAGCACGGTACGGCTGGAGGTGGTTTGCGCTCCATGGTCGATCTAGTCGTCGTCCGTCCTCATCTTCCAGGTAATATGCACCCGATCGGAGCTTCTCAACGACTCTGAAGGGCCCCGCCCAGGGAGCTGCCATCTTGCTCACATCACCGACCAGCTTCACCTTCTTCCATACAAGATCACCAACCTGGAATGCTCTGGGAATTACATGCCTGTTGTAATTCTGCTTCATTCTCTGCCTATACGCCATCAGTCGGACGACTGCTTTAGCTCTTGCTTCATCCACCAGGTCCAACTCCAGCTGCCTTCGCTCAGCATTATCCCCATCGTAGCTTTGAATCCGATCGGACTCCACTCCGACCTCAACTGGGACGACCGCCTCGCCTCCGTACACCAAGTGGAACAGTGTTACCCCCGTTCCCACCTTTGGGGTTGTGCTTATGGCCCATAATACGCCCGGCAGCTCGTCCATCCAGCTTCCTCCCATGTGATAGAGCCGGACCCGAAGTATTCGCAGGATCTCCCGATTGGCTACTTCAGCTTGACCGTTGCTCTGAGGATACTCCACGGAAGTGAAGTGTTGTTCGATGTCATATCCTTTGCACCATTCTCCGAGCTCCTGACCAATGAATTACCACCCGTTATCCGAAATGAGCCGACGAGGGATGCCAAATCGACAGATTATATGCTGCCAGATGAACTTTTTGACCATCTGCTCGGTTATTTTGCCCAGTGGTTCAGCTTCAACCCACTTGGAGAAATAGTCGACCACCACCAATAAAAACTTCCGTTGCCCGGTTGCCATAGGGAAAGGTCCTACTATATCCATACCCCACTGGTCGAACGAGCAGGACACAGCAGACGCCTTCATCTCCTCCGTTGGCCTATGGGAGAAGTTGTGGAACTTCTGACAGGAAAGGAAGGTAGTGACGGTCTGAGTGGCGTCTTCCTATAGAGTTGGCTAGAAGTATCCGGCCAGCAGGATCTTCCTAGCCAAAGACCGGCCGCTCGGATGACCTCCGCAAGATCCTTGGTGTATCTCTTAGAGAATGTACTCTACGTCCTCTGAGCTGACGCACTTTAGCAGCGGCCGGGAGAACGCCTTCTTGTAAAGTTGATCCCCGATGAGCGTGAACCGGCCAGCTCTCCTCCTCAATAGTTGGGTTTCCTCCCGATTGGACGGCGTGGTCTCCGACCACAAAAATTCTATTATGGATTGTTGGATCGAGACGCGCTAGAGGGGGGGGGTGAATAGCGCTCGCGGCTATTTCGTTTTTCGATTATCGAAAAACTATCGGAGTTAAAACTTGCAGCGGAATAAGCAGAAATAAAATAAAGAAACACAGAGACACAAGGAATTACTTCGTTCGGAGCCTAAGGCGACTCCTACTCAAAGGCCCGTGATCCTTGATCGCTTTCCGTGGGAAACAACTATAATTTCGAATAGAGTACAAGTATTGCAAATAAGTACAATAGAAAGAACTACGATTATACCGACAACAGTATTGAAATCATAAGTTACGGAGCTCCGGGTCGTCGGAATGTCGCAGCAGCACTTCGGAATAATCTTGATAGCAGCACGTCGAAGAAGGAAAGCCTGGAACTTGATTGTTTGAGCTGCTGGTCGAGATCCCTTATAAAGGGCGTTCAAGGTGCCTTCTCTTCCCAAGCACCTTAAAGAACGGAGCCGAAGTCAAGCGAAGGAAAAAGTGAGCTGGAATTCAAGCTCAAGGCGCCTTCATCAAAGCTTCAAGGCGCCTTCTTCTTGAGGCGCCTCAAGCTTGTTAGAGGTTTTGCACCCGAGGCGCCTCCAAACTCCATGGAGGCGCCTCAGACACTGTTCATCCGAGAGTAATTGTGCACTTTGGTCCCTGCAAGATATGTTAATCACAAAAAAATACCCTGCAGCACAAAGTTAGCATAAAATGACAGTATAAATATGATCAAGAATATTGTGACAGTCTCAGGACTGTCTGGGTTTGACTTCGGATTTCCTACCGGAAACCCTAGGTCGACCCGACGACTACTGTTCCCTCTACGGGGAACGCGTCCTCACCTACTCCACTCAGGAGATTTACCTGTTGCCAGTGCGATCCTCCAGATCGACTGGACTTTTGCTCAGCACTCGACGCTTCCGGACTTTCTGCTAGACATCCACTTCCCGGCTAGTCCAGTCTTTCACCTGGTTTGCGACACCAGGACTTCAACCTAGGGTTACCACCCCCTAGGACTTTTGCCTGAAGCCATCGACCTGCCAAGACTTTCCGCATAGGGTTACCACCCCCTATGACCTAGGGTTACCACCACCTAGGGTTTTTCCTTTGCCTAACCGCAGCTAGGACTTCCCTGAAATACTCATTTAACCACGTTAGATAACAAGGAATCTTAACTTTGAATCCCTTTGCCATTATCAAAACTGAGGTTCGATCGTCGGATGCTTACTGCACCAACATGGATGTCCTCCAATCGCTCGGGAATGTGAGGCCTTCCATCCGGTCGATGTGCGCCACCAGGGACACTTGCTCGATTGGTTGCTGGATGACGACTGGTGATATCGAACTGGCAAGCTTGGCTAGCTCGTCCGCAGACTGGTTCTCGGCTCGGGGGATCTTCTGTATGACAACTTCAACGAAGTTGGTCTTAAGCTTTTCAAAGGCCTCCGCGTAGAGTCTGAGCCTCTCATTGTTTATCTCGAAGGACCCTAAGAGCTGTTGAGCAGCCAACTGGGAGTCTGAAAATAGCATCACCCGGCTGGCTCCCACGTGTCGCGCGGCCTGCAAGCCGGCTATGAGGGCCTCATACTCCGCTTCATTATTGGTTGCTCGATAGTCCAGCCAGACGGACAGGTGCATCCGCTCTTCTTGAGGGGAAAGTAATAGGATACCAATTCCTCTTCCGAGCCGAGTGGACGATCCGTCAACAAATACTTTCCACATAGCTTCGGGCTCAGGATTTTGCACCTCAGTCACAAAATCTGCCAAGGACTGCGCCTTAATCGCCGAGCGGGGTTGAGACTGAATGTCGAATTCACTCAGCTCTGTTGTCCACTTGATGAGCCGCCCGGATGCTTCTGGATTCAGGAGCACCCTTCCCAGCGGGTTGTTCGTCATCACGATGATTGTATGCGTCAAAAAATAAGGGCGCAATCTCCGCGTTGCAAGGATCAAAGCAAAAGCCAATTTCTCGAGACCAGTGTAACGAGATTCAGCATCCTTTAGAATGTGACTTAAGAAGTACACGGGCTGCTCTTCGCTGTTCGGCCTCACTAATGCCGAGCCCACAACATGCTTGGTCGAAGACAAGTAAATACGGAGCGGCTCTCCTACAGCCAGTTTGGCCAGTACAGGCAGAGAATTGAGATAAGTCTTCAGCTCCTCGAGTGTCCGATCGCATTCCTCGTCCCATTGAAATTTAGTAGCTTTGCGCAGAATCTTGAAGAAAGGGAGGCTTCGGTCGGCCATTCGGGAGATGAATCGTGATAGCGCCGTTATCCGACCGGTGAGGCGCTGTACTTCTCGAAGATTTCTGGGAGGAGGCATATTTTGCAATGCTTTCACCTTGCTGGGATTCGCCTCTATGCCCCGCTCGGTCATAATATAGCCCAAGAAACGTCCGCCCTTTGCTCCGAACAAGCACTTCTGGGGGTTTAGCTTGACCCCGTATCTCCTCAGTGTCTGGAAAGTTACTTCCAAATCCGCATAAAGGTCCGCCGCTCTGAAGGATTTGATAAGTATATCATCCACATATACTTCTAAGTTGCGCCCGATTTGCTCTCAGAATACCTTGTCCATCAACCGCTGGTAGGTAGCTCCTGCGTTCTTCAGCCCGAACGGCATTATGTTGTAACAGTAAGTGTCGTTTGCAGTGACGAAACTGACCTTCTCTTGGTCTTCTCGGGCGAGCGACACTTGATGGTAGCCCTGATAAGCATCCAAAATGCATATCAGCTCACACCCGGTTGTGGAGTCTACTAGTTGATCGATCCGGGGCAGAGGGTAGAAGTCCTTCGGGTAGACCTTGTTCAGATCCTAGAAGTCAATGTAGATTCTCCATTTGTTGCAGGGTTTGGAGACCAGCACAACGTTTGCGAGCCAGCTCGGGAACTGCACCTCACTTATGTGGCGGCCTCCAAGAGCTTCTTCACCTCCGCTCAGATGATGATATTCTGTTCAGCACTGAAGTCCCTCTTCCTTTGCTTTACCGGCCGAGCATCCGGTCGGACGTGAAGCTCGTGCTGCGCTATGCTCGGCGAGACTCCTGGCAACTCGTGGGTCGACCAAGTGAAAACGTCGCAATTTTTCTGGGGCATCTGATCAGCTTCTCTTTCTGGCTTGCTTCCAGGTCGGATGCTATGAAAGTCTTGGCCTCCGGTCGGGCAGGGTGGATCTGTACCTCCTCCTTTTCTTCATAAACTAGAGAAGGTGGCTTTTCGGCTATAGCGTTTACCTTGACTCGTGGCACTTTCCAAGCGGATTTAGCCTCGGCTCGGACCATTTCCACATAGCATCGCCGAGCGACAAGCTGATCCTTTCGGACCTCCCCAACTTGGTCTTCCACCGGGAACTTGATCTTCTGGCAGAAGGTGGAGACAACCGCTTGGAACTCGTTGAGAGTCGGTCGCCCCAAGATAACATTGTATGCGGAGGGAGCGTCGACCACGATGAAGTTGGCGGTCCGCGTTCTTCTGAGTGGCTCCTCCCCCAATGAGATAGCCAGCCGCACTTGTCCGACTGGCAAAACTTCGTTACCGGTGAACCCGTAGAGGGGGGTTGTCATCGGCAGCCACTCGGCTCGGTCGATTTGCAATTAGTCGAAGGCCTTCCGGAAGATTATGTTGACCGAGCTGCCTATATCAATAAAGATGCAGTGAATAGTGTAGTTAGCTATTACCGCTCGGATGATGAGGGCATCATCATGCGGGACTTCGATTCCTTCGAGGTCCCTAGGCCTAAAGCTGATCTTGGGCCCATTCGCCTGCTCCTGACTGCAGCCCACCGTATGGATCGTAAGCTTCCTCGCATGCGCCTTCCTCGCCCTGTTGGAATCTCCTCCGGTTGGCCCTCCGGCAATGATGCTGATTTCACCCCTCGACGCATTGCCTCTATTCTCCTCCTCCCGAGCGGATGGTCGGGGTCGTTCATGCGATGCCCGAGGAATGGCCCTGTGCTGCTGGTCATGTTGCCGCTCAGGAGATCTCCTTTCTGTACGCCGGGCGGGACTTTGGTATTGATGTCGTCAATTTGGTGAAGGTGATCGATGGAGATAGCTCCTCGGCTTAGGATGAGCAATTGGGGGGAGGCTACGACAGTCGCGGGTGTTGTGAGTTGCTGACTGATGGAGCGAACAAAACATGAGAGTCCATACCTTCCCCTTGGGCTTGGGTCGATCGGCTGCCACTTGCTGGACGGCGTGCGGCCTTGTGTGCTGATGAGGACAGGCCACTTCTGCTCGTGGTCCTCTCGGTGGTTGGTGAGTAGTGGGTGGCTTTCGCTCGGCTGAGGATGGTGGCTCGGAGGGTATTTCTTTTTTCCTTGCCATTTGAGCTTCCTCCACATTGATGTACTCGTTGGCTTTGTTCAGCATATGGTCATAGCTGCGAGGCGGCTTTCGAATAAGCGATCGGAAGAACTCACCATCCACAAGCCCCTGTGTGAACGCATTCATCATAGTTTCCGAGGTGACCGTCGGGATGTCCATGGCCACCTGGTTGAAGCGTTGGATGTAAGCTCGGAGCGACTCCCTCGATCCTTGCTTAATAGCGAATAGACCGACGCTGGTTTTCTGATAGCGTCTGCTGCTTGCGAAGTGGTGGAGAAAGGTCGTACGGAACTCTTTGAAGCTTGTTATTGATCCGTCTGGCAGCCTCCGGAACCACCGTTGTGCCGACCCAAAAAGGGTGGTGAGGAACACTCGGCACTTCACCCCATCTGTATATTGATGTAAAGTGGCGGTGTTGTCGAACTTACCCAGATGGTCATCCGGGTCAGTGGTCCCATTGTATTCCCCGATCGCCGGGGGCGCGTAATGCCTTGGTAGTGGGTCGCGCAGGATGGCCTCAGAAAATTGTCTATTGATCCGCTCGGGGGACGAGTCTATCCGTGGCGCCTTACCCTTCCTTGCGTCGCGAAGGGGCGCCTCATCGGACGAAGAGCCCCGGTCGAGGTTGGCCTGTGCGACCTTCAAGGGTGTTTAGAATAAAGCCCGATGGAACGGTATCGGGGCGGGCGGGGCTTCCACCTAAGTGTCGGTCGGTCCTTTGTTCTGGCCCCATATTGAGAGTTGCTCTGGCCAGTCATCTGGTGCCACCCGACCGCCTGATGCCAATGTCGCCTGTTGCGCTATCCGATCGGCTTGAGCCTTTTGTTGTTGCTCGACTATCGTGGCTGCTCGCGCTTGGATGAGTGTGTCGAGCTCTTCGGGGGAGAGTGTCACCATGAGTTGGTGTCCAGCTTCTTCCATCTTCTGTGCTCGGATTCAGGTGCGTTCCCACAGACGGCGCCAATTTGATCCTGTCCGAGTGTTGAATCGATGGACGCTAGGGACGTGGCACTCTCCGCTGTCTTCGACTGGTAATGTGAGTCTCCGGTGAACCTGCAAAGAAGCCGAGTTGGGAGGGGTTTCCCGGCGATAGCCCTCCGACGCTCAAGTCAGGTAGTGAAGAAGAAGAGAAACGAAGTAACGCTACTGTGGCTACAGTGATGAGAATAGCATACCTTCGTCGAAGTCTGGGGGTCCTTATATAGGACTCCGGGGAGGCGCGAGAATGCTTTTCGATGCGTGCACGCTTCCCCAAACATACCTCAGTAGGGTTGTGCCAGAAAAGCATGCCTGACGTCATTCCGCAATCGTCCGAGCATATCCCGGATGTGACGGTGGAAACTTCCCCCGTACGATACTCTGTCCGCTCCGGCCGCCGACCATGCTGTTTGTCGACGACAGGTGTCTCGAGGATGAAGTTACCAGTTGTCCTTTTTGTCTCCTAGCGCTCTTACCTACTCTCGGGCCGAGCGGACCAGCCGTTCGACGCTCATGGCCTCCGGGAATGCGCATACCTCGGCCCGGGCGGGGAAGCCCTGCTCATGTGCTCGGATGGAATTGCGCCTTATTGTCATGCGGCTCGGCCGAGCGGTCTGCTCAACCCATAGACTCTACTTGAGCATCGGAAACCCGACCCTGGTCGGGCTGTCTTTTGTCCGGTCTGGGAGACCCCTGGCTGGATGTCCGGTCGACCGGATGCTCGGTTGGCCCGCTACTCTGCTCGGCACGACCTCTGTCCACTCGGCACGACATTGGGGTTGACCTTCTTGACCATTGACCTCCACGTGTCGTCGACCTCCCGCCGATGAGGGTCCCCTGTCCTTACTACCGGATCAGTTATTATACTTTTTAAAATCTCAAAATAGAATAGTAGAATAGAGAATTCAGAATTTCTAATGCTAAATGAGTATAAACTTTTAAAATATTTTTGGACAGAAACTGTTAACACAGCTTGCTATATACAAAATAGAATCACAAGAAATAAAACTTATAATAAGACCTCATTTAAACTCTATTATAATAAATAACCTAATATTAAATACTTTAAAGTATTTGGGTGTCTAGCTTATATATTAAATACAAGATAACACTTAGAAAAATTTACCTCAAAAGTAGAAAATAAAATTTTTATGGGTTACTCATTAAATAGTATAGGGTACAGAGTATATAACAAGAGTATATTAAGAATTGAAGAGAACACAAATGTAAATTTGAAGAATCCAATCTAAACCTAGAACAAACTCATATTTAACCAATTGACTTTGTTAGAGGTAACACTAATCTAAGGGGAGCAAGTGACGAAGAAGACAATCAACCTCAAGAACAACAAACTAGAACCATAAGGGTTAACCCAAACCATCCACTTGACCAAGTAATTGGTGACGCAGACCTAAGAGTCCAAACTAGATCAGCCTTTAGAAACTTAAGTCAAATAGCGTTAATCTCTAACATCAAGCCCAAAAGAGTAGAAGAATCATTAAGTGATCCAGATTGGATTTTGGCCATGCAAGAGGAACTATCCCAATTTGAAAGAAATGAAGTCTGGGATTTAGTTCTATTACCAGAAAATAAAAGGATAATCGAAACCAAGTAGGTCTTTAGAAACAAACTAAATGAAAAAGGGGAAGTTATTAAAAACAAGGCCAAATTAGTTGCAAAAGAATTCAGCCAAGTCAAGGGACTTGACTACGATGAAATCTATGCACCAGTTGCTAGACTCGAATCAATTAGAATGTTACTAAGTTATGCAGTCCATAAGGGATTCAAATTATATCAAATAGATGTTAAGTCAACCTTCCTAAATGGACTAATTAAAGAAGAGGTGTATGTAGGCCATGAGAGCATGCTCACTTATAACTCGCGCTCTGATGAGAGTCTGGAAATCTGACTGAGAGGTCATTGTTAATCCAAGAAAATACGACCACAGACTTAACCCCCACAACCTTTGGAGAAACATGTGACCGTGACTTTCACCGCATAATTTGGTATTAGACAAATTTGAATCCCACTCCTGTTCCGAGGCTGGGATGAGGCGCCAAGTCCTTACCAACATTTACTGCCACCATACTCCTTTCCCAATGCAGTCACATGGAATTGTTGGTCCTCGAGGCATAGTGACAATGACCCCATATCAGCCTCATGATTTCCCTATCTCTTCCATCATAAATATCGTTTCATAGGAAGCTGACACGTGTCTTTGTGACTCTTTTTAACATGATGGTTGATGCACGCTTTCTACATGGGACTCGATAGTGCTCCCCTTCTATTGATCTGATGGCTATCCTTCGCAGTGTCATTTCAATTGTCCAACTCACATCCCTATGCCCCTTAGTGGTTTTAGTTTAAAAACCCTAAAGGCATCAAGCGGTTATTCATCGTCGCTTCTCCTTCTTCCGACTTCTCCTTCTCTGTCTGGTTGCATTAACCTCCGTGTGCTCCCTTTGTAAGTGCTTATTTTCCCTTTTCACCTGCTCATGCATTTTTCGATTCAATCATGGCCGCAGAAACCTTAGTCCCCTGGTATGTCTTCTTCCACTCTGATTTTGCTAGGAGTGATCTGAGGCTAGTGCAATCTAGCTTGAAACTTTCTGAAGCCCATAACCTTCACCTCTCTGGGCCTAACGATCATCTTGGTTATCCTCCTCCCGATTTTGTGACCTTTTTCATGGACCAGCTTCTTGGAGGTCTGCGATTCCCCATTCCTCCTTTCTTTTCCGCGTTAAGTCTATATTTTTGTATTCCATTGTCTCAATTTGCTCCCAATATCTTTCGTGCTATGTGCGGGATGATGGTTCTATGTCGCCTGTACAACATCCCTTTAACCCCTCAGCTTTTTCACCACTTTACTCCCTCAAACGATCAGAACTCGGTGTTTTCATGATGCAGTCTCAGCCCGGGTGTACATTCTTTAAGGACATGCCTTCCTCTAACAAAGGCCGGAAGGACCACTTTTTTATGTATAGCTACTCGAATTGGTAGCTTGGCCCACTGAGTGGCGCTCAGGTCTTCCCCCTCCTTTGAGTTAAGTGATCACCAACACGAACCATATTACTTTACTACTTCTGGAAAATTGGTTGGAGTGTAGCTCCAACTTTCTTCCTTACTACGGGAAAGCGTGTTGTATACCTTCAGGCTGAGTCATATCCGGACGCCCTTGGCTGTGCTTTTTGGTAAGATCAAAATAACTCTTCTCTCCTATATTTACTAACTGATGTATCTTCTTTTGCTTACATAAGTTATCATGTTTAGAGCTTTCATCCTTGACTCTTCCATAATACCGAGCGACATTTTGTGGAAGCACGGGAATGAGATTATGTCCGGCCAGGAGATTCCTCAGGTCGGTGCCTCAATAGGGACCTCCTCCCATTAGACGGGAGAACAAGAGACCCTCGAAGATGAATCCCGCCCTTCGGCGGAACCTCCTGCTGTCGCTGCTGCTAGTGAGAAGACCTCTGCTCCAACCCCTGAGCGCCCTTTGCAACTTTAGCGCAAAAGGCAATGCGTTATTCCTTCTGTCTAATCTTCCCCCAAGAGACCAACTTTGATGCGGGTGCCTATACATGCCAAAACTCCTTCCCGGGCAAGCACTCTAGCCTCCTTGGAGGTCATGGTCTCCTCTCCACCTCCTGCCCGGATCAAGGAACAGACACTCTCCCGACCGGGGGACCGGTCCACGAGTTCTACACCATCTCTGCCTCTAGCATCTTGGGCTTAGCCATCTTTAGAGGCACTCGCTCCTTCTTCTCGCTCTGAGGACCGCTCCAAGGGGTTGTACACTTTCACTTCTTCCTTTCAAGTATCATCCATCCAAGTGTTGGGCTTGGCCCTTTCTTCTAGTGCCTCTCCCAACTATGGCCAAGTCCAGCTACATGGTGCCCTGACCGACTCCTGGAAGAACATGGCCACCCAAATAATTGAATACCCTTAGTTGGACTTGTCCGACAAGTTCTCACAATAGATGGTATCAATAAGTTCTAGCTGTTCTATCTCTATATCCTCAGAGCACTGCTAATCCTGCCCTTTCTACAGACTTGTGTCATGGGGTTGAGCCTCTCTCAGTTTATGGTCGGTCTTCATCGGAAAAATGAGTCTCTAAGGGCTCATATTCAGGAATTGGTGTCTCCTACGACTGCGGTCTAGATTTTGATCTAATGACCCCAGACAGCTTACTATAGTCCCGCCTGTAAATGGTGAAGGACCAAACTCGCATTGCCTGGGACCTGGCCCGTGTCAAATCTGACAAGGTGAATTCGCTGGAGACCGCCTTAAAAACCAACATGGCCAAGCTTAAGTCTGAGGGCCTGAGGCGCGTCAAAATCCTGGCCAAGTTGGAGGTGAAGGGCATAGAGGCTGCGAATCTCTCCTTGTAACTATAGGACCTTCAAGTAGCCCACGCCTCCTTACAAATAGACCTGGCTGCTAGAGCGGTTGACCTGTTGTTATGATTCCATAAGTGCACGAATTCATCGTCAGTAATAAAGATTATCGATCCCACGAGGACTGGTTATAAGTACTAGTAATGGTTCACTTAGGATTAGCTAAACTATCGATGATTGTAAGTTATCTAAAGAAAAGAGATCGGGAAGCAGGAACGAGAACTAATAAAGAGAAAGTAATTAACTTGTTTTATGAAGAATTCTAGGAGTTCGGTTTTATTATGGTGGTATTGATGTATTACGTTCTATCCTTTACTCATTGTCCATCAACATGCATTCGCCAGAAGCTAAAACAACTATCCTTAAGCACTAAATAGAGAAGATCCCTTTGAAATCCTGTTACAGTTAACCCTTGTCACTAGAGCACCTCAATAGATCACAAGAATGCAACTCTAATTGGTGTCATTAAGGATAGAAATAAGGGTTTGGTTTGGTCTCTTACTTCCTTGCGGAGAAGTTGCCTCTCCTTTCAAGGAAATACCCTAGATGTCTGTGAACGGATTACCCCTATCACTAGGGCCCCTCAGGTATACGATCTAAGATACTCTCTCTACGAGGTTAGCAATTTCTACACAATCAATTAATACGATATGGAAATCTAGCAAGAAGTCTCATGCATAGTAGTTGAAACAAAGCAAGAGAAATCATCCAATGAATAATGGCATAAATATGAGTCTTACATCAAAATCAATCCACAACTACTCCCTAATCCTAGAACAAGGAATCTACTCCATAGACGCCAGAGAAAAACCCAAAGATAAAGTGTAATTAAGCATACAATCCTCAAACAAGAAGAGAGAAAGAGAAAGGATGCTTATCCAACGACGACGAGTGATCTTCAGATCCAATCCTTTGCTTCTGGAGTTGATGTGGTGATGAAGGATCGCTGGACAGAGGTCCTGGACGGCGTGGAATGGTACTAAGGCAATTCTCCCTTTAACGGCTCACTCCTCCCCTGAGGAGAAGGGTTAGAACCCTTTTTATAGGCTAGGGCACGACGCTGTGGCACGGCCGTGCAGATGTGGCATGGTTGTGCCTTCTTTTGACTCTGGCCGCGCTGCACGGCCATGCCAATTGGCACGACCATATGGATCTGGGGAACTACTCCTGGGACACGACTGTGTAGGATTGCACGGTCGTGCATAGCTTGGATGTTGGTCGTGGGGGGCATGACCATGCAGATTTGCACGGTCGTGTGCGGATCCATCTCTGTTTGGTCGCACGACTGTGCAAGAGTTGTATTGTCGTGCACTGTTCTTCCTCTGTTTGGTCACACGGTCGTGCGAGGTTGCACGACCGTGTTCTCTGCCTCGTTTCGGTGCATCGACAATCATTGTTTTTGCTCCGAAAGTTGTCCCTGTCAACACAAAACCAAACAAAGAGTAGATCTCCAAACAAAAGAGTATTTATGATGAGTATATGGTAAGAGAGACGATCATGCAAAGAATATATACGCATAAAGTAAGTGAATGTACGTTAAAACATACATAAACGATCATAATATTTACGCATATCACACCCCCAGACTTGAACCTTTTCTTGTCCTCAAGCAAAATGTTGTAAACTATGTTCATGAGTTCCTGCAGTGTTTTATAATTCCTAGTGCATTCGCCTTGTAAGTTAGAGCCCTAGAGTCAATCATATGATGATTATTGTATGGACTCATTATATCATATTCCTATGTATATAAAGGCATTTGTTTTGGTTATTATACTTACTTGTATTGGTGCCAAATAACTAAGTATAATAGTGTCCTTGAGTAGAAGGTTCTTATCTATATCAATCGATTGGTTGAATCGATAGTGAGATGATATAGAGAATACTACTCTTAATCATTCCTAGTCAAGTATTAACATTCAGGGACAATGTTAATGCGACGAGACTAGCATGTAGGTCAACTTGATGACTTGATCTCACAAGTCATGGATATAGAGATATCAAGTTGACACATGGGTATGCATTGGAGAATGTATACTGAATGACCCGTCATGAGAAAGTATCATGGATCGTTATATAAGTGTTATATACTTTCTCATGTGGCTATTAGTATGACTATTAGTCCTTGGACCTGAAGTCACCATGGTTCCCTACATAAGGAGTTGCATACTTTGGCTTCGTCAAATGTCACCCATAACTGGGTAGACTATAAAGGTGATTACTGGTATGTAACAAATTATATGGAGGGATGTGAGTGATGTAGATGGAATCTATCCCTCCTATATAACGGGAGTGACATCGTTATTCTTGATAGAGTGAGACCACTAAGTGCATGGTCATGCCCAAATGAGTCAATATGAGATATTGAGCTCATTTGATTATAGTGAGTCTACTTGGAGTTCATGATTTAGATTGATCAGAGGATGACACCGTCTATGCCTCAAATTGATCAATCTAGATGTCAAGGATAGAAGGACATTGTCATATATTGTGAAAAGTCATAATTAGTAGTCACAATGTGATGTTGGATCTCAACATTCTTGTAACTTGGGTAACAATGATGTATTGCTAGATGCCGCTTATTGTTTATGTTTCTAAATAAGATTTAGAAACATTGCCAACGTTACAAGAACCTATTGGGTCACACACAAAGAACAAGTGGATGGAGATTAGGTTCATATGATGAACCAGTTGGATTAGGTTCATATGATGAACCAAAATTGGATTAGGAGTAATCCAAATTAGACTTATTGAGTTAGACTCAATTGGATTCAATTGTTGAATGAGTCTAATTTAGAGTTGATTCATTGAGTCAATTTATATTAATGAATTGAAATTCATTAAATTGAAATTGACTTGAATCAAAGGTTGGATTTAACTCAACAAGGAAGAGAAGTGGTCAATTTTGACTTGACCAAATTAGAAGTTGAAACATCAAGTTTGACTTGATGAAATGCCACTTGGTGAAGGTTGACTCATCCTACATGGTATGGCTAACCAATACATCCTTGCCACATCATCTCCACATCATCAAGGGAGAGCTAGAGGCATGGAATGCCAAGAGCCAAAGACCCTTGGCATTCCATGTGTGGTCGGCCAAATGAATATGGGATTCATTGGCATTGAATTGTGATTATTGGTTGTTGTCTTCTTCCTCCTTAGCTCCTTCTTGTTCTCATTCTCCTTTTGGCCAAGAGTTCCAAGCAAGAAGGGTAAAGGTGAGTGAGTTTAATCCAAGAAGAAAGGGGTAAGTAGAGAGTTTAGAGAAGTGTATGAGAATCCTCTTCTTCTTTTTCTCTCCTTTCTTCTTTCAATCCCATCCGAGAGCCCTTGGGACTGCTAGCACACTTGTGGTGCTCTCTTCTCCATCTAGAGTGGTTTGAGAATCACTTCTTGTTCGTGTGGATACTACTAGAGGTGTGTACACTTGAACACACTCGAGATCCGGCAACATTTGGACGAGCGGGATTTACGAAGGTCTTCGCTTCAAAGGTATACTCACTTTCTTGTAGATCTAGTGTAGATCTAGGATTAGAAAACATGTACACAAAAATTTTAATCTTCGTACGGATCCGGTGGCATGGAACTTCGGGATTTCCACAACGCAAAGCAGTTTTTGCGGCCTGAAAGCCCCAACAGTGGTATCAGAGCCACGTTCGAAGCGTGTACGTGTTTTATTTTGGTTTTTATGAAAAACTATAGATCTGTAAGTTTCTATATATTTATTGTTTTTATGTATTTTATGGGTATTTTTCTCGTAGAAGTGAAGCAACAAGTATTTGGTCACTTGTAGGCTTCGACTACCGAGAAACACCTTCCAAAACGGCAAGGTCTCGCCCAAAATATTTTGGGACAGCGGCTTAGGGTGCTGTGAGATCATCGTGGGACACTCGTGAGACTCATTTCACGAGAAGGAGTGCTGCCCCTAACCCCGTAAGGGGCATTGTCCCGCGATCGCACCCGAAAATCGCTAAACAGGACCGTCGAGAAGTTGTAACTCATAAAATTATAAAAATAGTAGAAAAAATTATAGAAATTTATGGAAATTACATAATTTAGAATTATGTATAATTTTTGTGATGGTCATGTCCCAAATACCCAATAAGATTGGACAAAATGTGTTGTAATTCATATTATGGCCTGTGCGTCATTTTGTGTGATGTGCGTGTTGTATTTGCTATGTGACCTGCACGTCGTGCCTTTCTCTATTTTAATATTCCTATTGTAAAATAGTTTTAGACTCGAATGTAACTCGAGTTTCAAATTTGTAATGTACAAAATTAGAGCGGTGGAAGGTCCACTCGAGGAGGACTTACGAGGAGGGTGCGAGCAACACATGGCGGTCAAAGGGAGAAGCTTGGAGAAGCTGTTGACCCTAGGTTGATCATCCGATCTTCTCATTGGCTTGAGAAGATCGTAGTAGGGTCATGACTAATCACAGTTTAATTAATTTCTTGTGTGTGTGTATGTGATGCATGCTAGAGTAGAATAATTAATTAGTGTCTTGACGATTAGATTAGATTAGATCTTAATCGCGTATATGATACACATCAACGATTAGATTAGATATTAATCGCGTCAACTCAAAATGCCTACCATGCGGTGATACCCATCACTACCTCGATCACATGTTGTTGTTAAATCTGCCAAAGCAGAGCAACACATATTATCTTGGTAGGGTGCGGAGGGACAATCATGGTCCCGCCTATCAATGCCTGGGTGAGTACAAACTCAATCAGATTGAGTAAAACTAGTTAAACTCAATTGGATCGGGTTTAACTATAGGCATTTTCCAATGGTTGGTAGATAGGTCAAAATCACATTTATATTAACTCTTGGGTGATTTAGCCAAAGCTAACTCAAGTTTTAATATACATGCGGATCTTGATCCTATAAACAAGAGTTGCATAGAGATGTAATTGGTAATTAATTACCTACCGATCATACTAAGTCTTGGGTGATTTAGCCAAAGCCAACTCAAGGCGTAGTATGATGTAGATCTTGTCCTGCAAGAATTATAGCTAGTTGGTTAGAATCTAGTAGGTGTGATTTGACCACATCTACAACTTGATTCTACAAAAGTTCTATAATTCAGTGGGAGCATCATTTAGTTAAAGGCCTAATTAAATGATTAGTGGAATATGATATTTATTTTTTGCATTTTCTGTTGTAGATTGTCATGTCGTCAAACACGAACACCTTCTCCCTGCGTTCTGTCCTTGATAAGGACAACATCAATGGAGCTAACTTCCTAGACTGGTACAGGAACTTGAGAATTGTTCTCACTCAAGAAAGAAAATTGTACGTCCTGGAGCAGCCCATTCCTGAGGCACCTCCTACCACTGCCACGCGAGCTGACAGAGATGCTTATAAGAAGCATCAAGATGACACATTAGATGTGTCATATCTCATGCTCTCAACCATGAACTCTGAGCTTCAGAAGCAACATGAGTTGATGGGTGCTTATGATATGGTTGAACATCTTCGTCAACTATATCAAGGACAAGCAGAGCACTGGAAGAGGAACTATAAAGGATACCTGGAAGATCTTAGGAAGAAGAGAAATAAGATTTCTACTTCAAGTATACATGTTATAGAAGTCAATCTCTCTATTTCTTGATCGTGGGTATTAGATATCGGATGTGCTTCTCACATTTGTACTAATGTGCAGGCGTTGAGAAATAGCAGGGCATTGACGAAGGGCGAGGTGGACCTACGAGTAGGTAATGAAGCACGGGTTACTGCTGTTGCTATAGGGACTTACTATCTATCTCTGCACTCTGAGCTTGTACTAGAACTAGATGAATGTTGTTATGTGCCTGCTCTTACTAAGAATATAATTTCAGTTTCTTGTTTGGACAAGAAAGGTTTTTCATTTATAATAAAGAACAAATGTTGTTCAGTTTATTTAAATGATATGTTCTATTATAGTGCATCTCTGATAAACGGACTCTATATTCTAGACTTAGAGAACCTCATCTATAACATAAATACCAAAAAGTTCAAATCAAATGAAATAAACCAAACCTATCTCTGGCACTGTCGCTTAGGTCATATAAATGATAAACGCTTATCCCTGCTCCATAAAGATGGTTTGCTGGACTCATTTGATTTCGAATCATATGAGACATGTGAGTCATGCCTACTGAGCAAGATGACCAAGACTCCCTTTAGTAGACATAGTAAAAGAGCGACTGACTTGTTAGGACTTATACATAGTGATGTATGTGGCCCTTTCAATGTTGCTGCCTGAGGTGGTTATAGGTACTTCATTATATTTACTGATGACTTCAGTAGATATGATTATGTGTATTTGATGACACATAAGTTAGAATCCTTTAAAAAGTTCAAAGCATTCAAGAATGAAGTACAAACCCAGCTTGGCAAGAGTATTAAGATACTTCGATCAGATCGAGGTGGTGAATACCTTAGCCATGAGTTTCGTGACTATCTAGCTGAGTGTGAGATTCTATCCCAACTCACTCGTCCTGGAACACCACAGTGGAATGGTGTATCTGAAAGGAGGAATCGTACCCTATTAGATATGGTACGGTCTATGATGAGTCACACAGATCTTCCTATATCTGTTTGGGGCTATGCTCTGGACACAGCAGCCTTTATAATCAACCGTGTTCCATCTAAGGCTGTGATAAAGACACCATATAGGATATGGACTGGGAGAGATGCACAGGTGTCTTTTATGAGGATTTGGGGTTGTGAGGCTTACATTCGACGTCAAGTCTCAGACAAATTGGGGCCTAAATCCGATAAGTGTTATTTTATAGGATATCCCAAGGAAACGAAGGGATATTACTTCTACATTCCCAGTCAACATAAAGTAGTTGTGGCTAAGACTGGGGTATTTCTAGAAAGAGATTTTGTTTCTAGAGAAACTAGTGGGAGTACATTCAATCTTGAAGAAGTTCAGGATATGGACTATAGCACTGAAGCCTTGATGGAAGTTAAACTGGAACCACAAAGTGTTGTGGATGATGAGATTGTTCCACAAGGAGTTGAGGAACAACAACCAGTTCAAGTAGACCTACCTCTTCGCATGTCTGATAGGGTACGTCGTCAGCCTGAGAGATACTCATTTCTCTTATCTGACCATGATGACGCTATGCTCATTGAGAATGAACCTACCTCCTATCAGAAAGCTGTGATGAGACCAGATTCTGAGAAATGGCTAGAAGCCATGAGATCCGAAATAGAATCCATGTACACCAACCAAGTATGGACTTTGGTTGATCCACCTGAAGTGGTCAAACCCATTGGGTGTAAGTGGGTCTTTAAGAGAAAGACTGACATGGATGAACTTATATATAAGGGTCGTCTGGTAGCTAAAGGTTTCAAACAAATTCATGGTATTGACTATGATGAAACCTTTTCTCCAGTAGCGATGTTTAAGTACATTCGGATCATGCTTGCTAATGCAGCATACCACGATTATGAGATCTGGCAGATAGATGTCAAATCTACGTTTCTGAATGGAAACTTACTCGAGGATGTGTACAGGACACAACCTAAGGGTTTTGTAGATCCACAACATACTGACAGAGTATGCAAGCTGCATAAGTCCATTTATAGACTAAAGTAAGCTTCTCGGAGCTGGAATCTTCGATTCGATGATGCGATCAAACAGTTTGGTTTCATCAAGAATGAAGATGAACCCTGTGTCTATAAGAAGGTTGTTGAGAACACAGTTGTCTTCCTTGTATTTTATGTGGATGACATACTACTCATTGGGAACGACATCCCTTTGCTTTAGTCTGTAAAGACTTGGCTAGGAAATTGTTTCTCAATGAAGGACTTAGGTGAAGTAGCCCGTATTCTAGGCACACAGATCTATAGAGATAGATCTAAGAGATTGCTTGGCCTAAGTCAGAGTACATATATTGACAAGGTATTACTACGGTTTGCCATGCAGAACTCCAAGAAGGGATTTCTGCCGATGTCATATGGTGTGAGTCTTTCGAAGACTCAAAGTCCCTCTTCTAGAGAAGAGAGAGACCGCATGGATACGATCCCTTATGGCTCAGCCATAGGATCTATCATGTACGTCATGCTATGTACTCGTCCTAATGTTTCATATGCTTTGAGCATGACGAGCAGATACCAGTCAAATCCAAGTGAAAGTCACTGGATAACAGTCAAGAATATTCTTAAGTACTTGAGAAGGACTAAAGAATATTTCTTGATATATGGAGATGATGATGAGCTAGCTGTAAAGGGTTACAGTGATGTCAGCTTCCAAACTGACCAGGATGATTATAGATCGCAGTCTGGGTTCGTGTTTTGCTTGAATGATGGTGCTGTGAGCTGGAAGAGTTCAAAGCAGGACATAGTTGTTGATTCTACAACAGAGGCCGAGTATATTGCTGCATCAGAAACAACAAAGGAGGCAGTTTGGATCCGCAAGTTCATTACTGAGCTTGGGGTGGTTCCTAGCATAACCGATCTGATAGAGCTCTATTGTGACAATAATGGAGCAATTGCACAGGCTAAGGAACCTCGCTCACACCATTGGACCAAACACATACTACGGCGCTTCCATCTCATTCGAGAGATCATCGATAAAGGAGATGTGAAGATGAGTACCCACAGAGGCTAACATCGCTAATCACTTGACCAAGGCTTTGGCATAGAGAAAGCATGATGGTTACACTAGGTCATTAGGCCTTAGAGCCTACACTGATTGGCACTAGTGCTAGTGGAAGATTGTCAGTTAGAGCCCTAGAGTCAATCATATGATGATTGTTGTATGGACTCATTGTATCATATTCCTATGTATATAAAGGCATTTGTTTTGGGTATTATACTTACTTGTATTGGTGCCAAATAACTAAGTATAATAGCGTCCTTGAGTAGAAGGTTCTTATCTATATCAATCGATTGGTTGAATCAATAGTGAGATGATATAGAGAACACTACTCTTAAGCATTCCTAGTCAAGTATTAACATTCAGGGACAATGTTAATGCGACGAGACTAGCATGTAGGTCAACTTGATAACTTGATCTCACAAGTCATGGATATAGAGATATCAAGTTGACACATGGGTATGCATTGGAGAATGTATACTGAATGACTCGTCATGAGAAAGTATCATGGATCGTTATATGAGTGTCATATACTTTCTCATGTGGCTATTAGTATGACTATTAGTCCTTGGACCTGAAGTCACCATGGTTCCCTACATAAGGAGTTGCATACTTTGGCTTCGTCAAACGTCACCCGTAATTGGGTGCACTATAAAGGCGATTACTGGGTATGTAACAAATTATGCGGAGGGATGTGAGTGATGTAGATGGGATCTATCCCTCCTATATAACGGGAGTGACATCGTTATTCTTGATAAAGTGACACCACTAAGTGCATGGCTATGCCCAAATGAGTCAATATGATATATTGAGCTCATTTGATTATAGTGAGTCTACTTGGAGTTCAAGATTTAGATTGATCAGAGGATGACACCGTCTATGCCTCAAATTGATTAATCTAGATGTCAAGGATAGAAGGGCATTATCATATATTGTGAAGAGTCATAATTAGTAGTCACAAGGTGATGTTGGATCTCAATATTCTTGTAACTTGGGTAACAATGATGTATTACTAGATGTCGCTTATTGTTTATGTTTTTAAATAAGATTTAGAAACATTGCCAACGTTACAAGAACCTTTTGGGCTACACACAAAGAACAAGTGGATGGAGATTAGGTTCATATGATGAACCATTTGAATTAGGTTCATATGATGAACCAAAATTGGATTAGGAGTAATCCAAATTAGACTTATTGAGTTAGACTCAATTGGATTCAATTGTTGAATGAGTCTAATTTAGAGTTGATTCATTGAGTCAATTTATATTAATGAATTGAAATTCATTAAATTGGAATTGACTTGAATCAAAGGATGGATTTAACTTAACAAGGAAGAGAAGTGGTCGATTTTGACTTGACCATATTAGAAGTTGAAACATCAAGTTTGACTTGATGAAATGCCACTTGGTGAAGGTTGACTCATCCTACATGACATGGCTAACCAATACATCCTTGCCACATCATCTCCACATCATCAAGGGAGAGCTAGAGGCATGGAATGCTAAGAGCCAAAGACCCTTGGCATTCCATGTGTGGCCGACCAAATGAATATGGGATTCATTGGCATTGAATTGTGATTATTGGTTGTTGTCTTCTTCCTCCTTAGCTCCTTCTTATTCTCATGCTCCTCTTGGCCGAGAGTTCCAAGCAAGAAGGGTAAAGGTGAGTGAGTTTAATCCAAGAAGAAAGGGGTAAGTAGAGAGTTTAGAGAAGTGTATGAGAATCCTCTTCTTCTTTTTCTCTCCTTTCTTCTTCCAATCCCATCCGAGAGCCCTTGGGAGTGCTAGCACACTTGTGGTGCTCTCTTCTCCATCTAGAGTGGTTTGAGAATCACTTCTTGTTCGTGTGGATACTACTAGAGGTGTGTACATTTGAACACACTCGAGATCCGACAACATTTGGATGAGCGAGATTTGCGAAGGGCTTCGCTTCAAAGGTATACTCACTTTCTTATAGATCTAGTGTAGATCTAGGATTAGAAAACATGTACACGAAAATTTTAATCTTCGCACGGATCCGGTGGCATGGAACTTCGGGGTTTCCGCAACACAAAAAGTGATTTTTGCGGTCCGAAAGTCCCAACACGCCTAACTCTATCAACTAGTTCCATTGATAAGCACAATTGTGGAGTAACCTAAGTATGACCTAAGCATAAGTTCTTTGTGCTCGGTGCAATAAGTAACTCAAACTCTTCAAGTTTCAATTCTCTGTCTTAGTTAAGTTGTCATACAATTGAGTTCCTAATGTTCCCGGTGATAGACACTTACCTGCCACACACTTGGTTCATTTTCCTTAAATTACACAAGGTCTCAAAGGATACCACTTGAAATCAAGAGAAACATAACATTTATTTCCTAAGTAACATAACTCAGTCTCAAAGGGATAAATTGTTAGTTTCCACTCACGACAACTGTTTTTTATCCCTTATTCAACACATTTTTTTGGTGCTATAGAGGTGTAGCACTAATCACAAATGCGAGATGCATATGTCAGAATTTAGATTTTTCCAAATGAGCTTCCATGATCCGAGGTCATCCAGTAACCAAAATGTAAATAAGAAATCACCATGGGAACAAAAATACTAAACAATTTGGATGAATCACAACTATTTCAAAAAAATATTTCTACTATTCAAGTTTAAGTACTTAAGTGTAGTGAAAATAAGATCCTTAAGGTTAGGCCAAGACTTATACCAAACTCCGTACAATACTTAGCTTATTTCATGCTACTAAAGATAGAGAAAGGAGATATACCAAACATACTAACACTATCTTGACAACACATGAACTAAAAAAATGCTAGTCATTTTGCTATCGGACAAGTTAGCAGAAAAAGTAGAAGGTTTGATGTTCTCAAATATACCTCAAAACTATTTTTTTATATTTTTTTTCAAAAAAAAACAAAACAATGAAGAATTACAAGTAGGAAAGGAAAGCGCAAATGAGATACAAGTAGAAATATGAAACTAATAATATGTGAGTAAACAAAGCAAACTAAATAAACAAAGCAGACTAATAAAATATACAGAAAGAAAAGAAAAACTTGACTCGACTCAAGTTATGTAGACACAACACCCCCCCCAGACTTAGACTTTTCATCGTCCCGATGAAATCAAAATGGTTGATGAGGCTGAAGGTCGGGGAGATCTGGAAGCTCAGGATAAGTCTCAACTACCCATCTTAAGTCCCTTACCTATTTATGATACGCGAACAACTCATCAATATTACTCTGAAAGTTCCTCATATACCACATAAAATCTTCGTTCCAAACCATTCTCTTTCTATGGGCCTGCATAAATTCAAGCATTTGTGTACATAACTCTCTCTCACTCTTAAAACACTCCTACAAACACTTAAATCGCTCCTCCTTCATGCAAATGTTTTTAGTGAATAATCCATTATTTTATTCTAAGTCATGATGAAGAAAGTCAATGATAGGGTGAAATTCTTGGAAATTAAACCGTAAAACATCTCGACTAGCTGAAGGCGCATCTCTAGGAATGGAGGGTGGAGGTTGGTTAAGTTGTTGCTTCGCTAAAGTCAAACGTCAATTCTCCTTAACATGGATCGTGGTCAAAGCCGGGTTGGGCAATCTAAGGGGAAAACTATCATTAATCACTAAACTATACCCATATTCCTCTTGGCGAATCAAATGAGTGGTTAAATAAAAAATTAAATTCATTCGATAGACATCTTCAATCATTTCAGGACCACTAAGATCATAACCTAATACTACTGTAATATGAGTAAGCAATTCACCTAAAATAATGGGGATAAGGAAATTTTCCCTAATTTTACCAAGTGCTTCAAAAAGAAATATCTCGAATTAATAAACACATTTTCTACCATTGCCCATAAATAATACAAGTCAGAGAGCCTTACAATTCCGTCTTTACCCCCTCCCCCTCCCCCCCTCCAAATATCGTGTTTCTCATCATCAAGTGGACATATCGAAATATTGGGTTGGCAATATTAGTACTAGTAGAAGCATGTGGATTGAATCGAGACCGACCACAAATTTGTTGCCATAGGTTAGAGTTTTCAAAAGCGGGTAGAATTATGTAGGTCCCATCTCTAGGCAAATCATAGCATGCATTAAATTCTTCAAGAGTCCATTCATACTCATCATTAAATAAACGAAATTTTATTTTTCCTTCTCCTTGAACATTATCAACATTGATGGAACTTAAAATTTTCAAAATGATACGCGGATAAGTTGGGTATTCCATGGTCATTAAATTAGTCCAACCTATTCTATCAACCAACCAATCAATGTCATTCCCAAACCCCAATACTTCTAAGGTTTCTCGGTCCATAAATCTAGTGCTCAAAATGGAACATTTAGATAAAGAATGATAACGATGCAATTGTTCGTCATTAGAGAAAGTAATGCTGAAGTTGTTCAATGTACCTTTGAAGCGTGCATTCTCCTCATTTGAGACAACCAACAACTCTTTTCCTTTCCTTTAACGAGAGCCCCCTTCAATGATGTTCGACATCACGGATGACGAGAGAGGTAGATTTGAGTGAGATGAATGTGGGGAGTGGGTGGTAGCACCCTGGGAAGTTGGAGGAGGAAAGAAAAAGAAAGGAGGTATGGGGGAGGGGGTGAAGGTGGTGGCACGGGCGTGCAAGCCTTTGCACACTCATGCCCTAATAAGGAGGGGTTTTGGGCCAGGCCATGTAGGGTTGCACACCCTCCTCTTGGTGACTCTGCACGGTTGTGCCAATTAGCACGACTGGCTCCTTCCTACCCTCTGCCATGATCGCACGGTCATGTCGATTGGCACGACCTGTGTCTCCTTCTTCACTGGTGGTCTTGCACGGTCGTGCCAATTGGCACGCCCCGTGTCCTTCTTTTCTCAGCACAGGCCACACGATCGTGCAAGGTTGCACGACCAATGACCTTTGTCCCCTTGTTGGCTTCGCACGGCTATGTGGGGGTTACACGGTCGACTCCCTTAAGCGTACGATGACTCGCCTTTCGTCGTTTTGGCTCCTCTAACACCTCCACGCCCATGAAACGCTCATGGCTAGCTCGTGGAGGCTATGGACATCCTGAAAGTGAATACCCAAAAATGAAGAAATAATAACAATACTCGACTGAACTTACTAGAGAAATAAAACAATAAATGAAATAATTAACTAAAATGAAAAACCCTTGGGTTGCCTCCCAAGAAGCGCTTATTTTAGGTCTTTAGCTCGACCCCGTTTCAGTTAGTGTGGACTAAACCCATGGAAGCACGGCTCTCCTCCTAGGGTTAATGCTCCAGTCTGCACCATTAGTTTCGCTCGCGCAGGATAAATGTACTTCTTATTGCTCGCTGGAGGGGAGCTCTCTTGGAAACTGCATTCCTCAGCTTTGTGTATGTTCATCTTGGTAGAATTTCCCTGAGAAGAGGGGACGCAATTAGAAGAATCAGATAAATCAAATTCTATCCTTTCTTTACCGATCTCCAAGGATAACTTGTGACTTTTCACATCAATGAGGGCTCCAGCGGTGGCAAGGAATGGTCTCCCAAGGATGATTGGTATCTTGGGATCCTCCTCCATATCCAGGACAATGAAATCTGTTGGAATGATGCATCCGCCTACTTCTACTGGCACGTCTTCCACTATTCCCATTGGGTATCTACATGAATGGTCAGCTAATTGCAACGTCATAGTAGTCAGTTTAATGTTCCGAAGTCCTAGCTTCTTACATAACAAGTACGAAAGTAGGCTAACGCTGGCTCCCAAGTCATAGAAAGCTTTCTATATGAGTTCAGAACCAATTTTACAAGGTATGAAAAAACTCCTTGGATCTTGAAGTTTCGATGGAATATTTGTCATAAATAGAGCACTGTAATTTTTTGTTAATGTTATGGCCTCGAAGTCGCCCTTCTGCCTCCTGTTAAATAAAATACCCTTTAAAAATTTTATGAACTTCGGCATTTGGTGCAATGCATCTATCAGTGGTACTTCTACGTAAATTTCCTTAATTTTCTTCAGGAATCGATTGAACTCTTCATCCTTTTGGGATGTTATCAGTTTTTGAGGGAAAGGAATTGTCTGACTTTGTGGGGGAATTTGAAGAGTTCCTTCAACTTTCTTGGTGATCTCCTCTCTATCCTTGTTCTGGATCTGATTGGGCATTAGGGGAGAGGGTTCTTCCTCTTAGTCAAGTCCTTTCTAAGTAGTGATTTGGGGGTCTCTCAAAGTTCATCCGCTCCTCAGCTCGATGCGGTTGTAGTGTTCCACCAAGTTTATATCGGGCTTTCCTAGAAATGTTCCCTGTGCTCTTGAAAAGGACTGGGCTATCTAGCTGTCTTGCATCTTTTGATGTTTTCAGAATTTTCCAGTCTTTGAGTCAATTGCTTGATCTCATTCTTCATCTCTTTTTGCTCTGAGAGAGCTTCTTTGAGTATCTTTTCGATTCTGGATAGTTGTGAAGGTTGTTGTTGTTGATAAGTCTATTGTCCGGATGAGCAGCTCTGTTGACCAGGTTGATAGCTTTATTTTGCTGGTCCTTGGTCCTTATTATTCCAGTACAAAAAATTTGGGTGGTTCCTCCATACAGGGTTGTATGTGTTGGAGTATGGATTGTTTTACTTTTGGTTGTAACTGACTATTGCATCGCATTGCTCAAGTTGGTTTATCTGTGCTTGTATTGACCCTAGGGGGCAAGTATCTTGAGCGTGATCCATACTTCCGCAAGTTTCACAAACACATACTATTGCATTAGCAGTGTTGTTTCCCATGACCTCAAGCTTCTTGGTCAGAGCGCCCAACTTTGCAGACATGAGTGTGACTGCATCTACGTCGAATTTTCCTGATGCCTTTATTGGATTCCTTGAGAAAGAACCACCAGATCTTTCGGATACCTCTTAGGAAAATTTAGGAGTCACTTATCAGAAGTCGAGATTCAATCCCAACCGTCTGCACCTGGTACACCCCAACAGAATAGTGTGGCAGAACGAAGGAATAGGACTCTTATGGAAATGGTTAGATCGATGATAATTTATTCAGAATTACCAAATTCGTTTTGGTGATATACTCTGGAAATAGCAGTGTACATTCTGAATATGGTACCTTCTAAATCAGTATCCTTTACTCCCATAGAATTGTGGAATGGATGTAAGCCTAGTCTGAAACACATTCGAATTTGGGGTAGTCCAGCACATGTGCTGAAGGGAGACGCTGACAAGTTGGAATCACGTACAGAAGTTTGTCTGTTTGTGGGATATCCTAAAGTAATGAAAGGTGGTTTGTTTTATAATCCTAAAAATCAGAAAATCATTATTAGCACCAATGCTCGATTTTTAGAGGAAGATTATGTAATGAACCATAAGCTCATGAGTGAAATTGTTCTAGAAGAAATTAGAGAGGACACGTCTAGTCTAGTACTAACCGTGCAAGATGAAATATCACAAGAAATTGCAACAGGTATCATAAATGATACACAACAATAGACAGTACCTTGTCGTAGTGGGAGGGTTGTTAGGCAACTTGAAAGATTCATGTTTTTGGGAGAGTCATCGGACTTGATCCCAGGCAAACATGAACCTGACCCCCAAACATATGATGAAGCACACTAAGATAAAGATGCAACATCTTGGCAAAGAGCAATGAATTCAGAAATAGAATCTATGTATTCTAATAAGGTCTGGGAGCTTGTAGAACCACCAAATGGTGTAAAAGTCGTTGGATGTAAGTGGATCTATAAAAGGAAAAGAGAGATAGATGGGAAGGTGGAAACTTTCAAAGCAAGGCTTGTTGCGAAGGGGTATACTCAGAAAGAGGGAATCGATTATGAGGAAACTTTTTCACCAGTAGTTATGCTTAAGTCTATTCGGATACTCTTATCTATTGCTGCTCATATGGATTATAAGGTTTGGCAAATGGATATCAAGACAACTTTCCTTAACGGAAGTCTTGAAGAAAACATCCATATAAAGTAACCAGAGGGGTTCATTGAAAAAGGCAAAGAACATCTAGTGTGCAAGCTAAATCAGTCTATTTATGGACTGAAGCAAGCTTCAAGATCTTGGAACATCCGATTTAATGAAGTAATCCAGTCGTATGAATTTATTCAGTGTCCGGATGAGTCTTGTGTATACAAGAAGTGTGATGGAAACGTGGTGGTATTTCTTGTACTATACGTAGATGACATTTTGTTAGTTGGAAACAATATCAAAGTGTTGTCAGAAGTAAGGGTATCGTTGTCCAAGCAATTTGATATAAAGGACTTGGGAGAATACACACATATTCTCAGGATCAAAGTAAAAAGGGATCGCAAGAAAAGAATGTTGTGCTTATCCTAAGCTTCATATATCGATACAATCCTAACTCGTTTTAGCATGCAAGACTCAAAAAAAGGTTTTCTACCTTTTAGGCATGGAGTATCTTTATCCAAAGAGATGTCTCCGAAGACATCAAAAGAGATAAAAGAGATGAAAGCAGTTCCTTATGCTTTAGCTGTAGGAAGCCTAATATATGCTATGCATGAGACTAGATATCTGTTTTTCCATGGTTAGCAGATATCAAAGTAATCCAGAGTAGGGACATTGGACTGCCGTAAAGCATATATTAAAGTACCTGAGAAGGACTAGAGATTATATGCTGGTATACCAAGCAGATGATCTACTCCCTATGGGTTACACGGATTCTGACTTCCAATTAGATAGGGACAAATAATAAGTCGACCTCGGGGTTTTGTGTTTACTTTAGGAGGTAAAGCCATAACAATGGAGGAGTGTTAAGCATAGATACTTTTTCGGACTCCACCATAGAAGCTGAGTATGTGGCAGTATTTGAGGCTGCCATAGATGTTGAATGGCTCAGTAACTTCATGATGGACTTAGATGTGATTCCTGATTTGCCCAAAATTATTGGTGCAGTAGCAAACTCGAAGGAACCACGAGTCTATAAGGCAAGTAAACACATAGAGCGCAAGTACCACCCAATACGAGACATCGTATAATGAGGAGAAGTTGTTGTCGCCTAGATTGCATCAGATGATAACCTAGAAGATCCTTTCACTAAGGCCCTTAAGGCAAAAGTTTTTGATGGGCATGTTGAGGGGTTGGGAATAAGATGTATGGCAAGGTATATGACAACATAGTCTTTTAGTATAAGTGGGAGATTGTTAGAGTGTATACTAAAAGCCTAGCTTTTTGTAAACATTTATTTTTGAAATAAAGAATCACATTGGTCAAATGTCTACATTTATATGCTAAGTGTAGTTGTTCAATTAATTTATATTGTAGATAACATGGTGTGTGGTGTCACACACAGAAGATCATGTTATCAGTTCCTTATAAATTATAAACAGTAGCTCACGACTAAGATGGATAGGAATAAACCATTGGAATAGTCGTAGTGTAATTTGATATTAGTTTATCTTGACTATAAAATTATACTAGTACACTCTGAGTGTATTGAGCAGGATCATTTGAGGTAGTTTTCTTTTATACTGACTCTTTAAAAGAACAAGACCTCTGTTATCATGGAAGTGTGTGCTCTTAATCATTATATAATAACAAGCACGTATACTTAATATTTATTCCTTTAATTTATCAAAGGGTGTGATTTAGTTCGATAAATCAATAGGCCCGATAAGTTGGGAAATGATATTATTTATATGGTGTGTTGTTGATTATAGAATGAAATTGTGTCCTAGGAATCTAGGTTGATGATGTCCCCTTGAGGAGCTCATAAGGATTGTCATGTAAACCCTGCAGGTGGACTTAGTCCAACATGACGATAAGGTTGAGTCGTACTACTCTTGGAGCTAGATATTAATTAAGTGAGTTGTCAGTAACTCATTTAATTAGTGGACATTCAATATCTTAAACACAGGGAGACTAACACACTCATGATAAGAAGGAACCCAAAATATAATTTAGGATTGGTGCGGTAATTCAATAATAGCTCTTTAGTGGTATGAGTTATTATTGATGAACTTGAGTTGAGTGTTCGGGGTGAACACAGAAAGCTCAAGTTCATCAGGAGACCATAACTAATTCCTCCTCTCGGTCCCTATTGTAACCTCTTATATATAGCCTTATATCCACCCAAAGCCTAGCCTCTTAGCCCATGCTAGGGGTCGGCCCCTATCCTTGCTTGGAGCCCAAGCAAGGGGCCGGCCAAGCCAAGCTTAGAGCTAAGGCTAGGGTCGGCCAAGCCTTGCTTGGTGCCCAAGCAAGGGGTCGGCTAAGTATGAAAAGGGAAGAGGGTTTTTATTAAAAATAAAATTTTGATAAAATCTTTCCTTTTATGTTTTTATCCACATAGTTTTAAAAGAAAGTTTTAAATATTAAAATCTTTCCTTTTATAAATTTTCTACAAAGGATTAAAAGAAAGATTGGAAATATTTCCTTATTTGTAGTTATCTATAATGTGAAAGAAAGATTTTAATTTTTTGACAAAACTTTCGTTTTTAACCATGATATAAAAGAAGTTTTTTTTTTAAGATCTTATCTTTTATAGATATCCATAAAAGGATTTAAAAGAGAGAGATTTTAATTTATAAAACATTCCTTTTATAGCCAACCACAAAAGCAATTTATAAAAGAGAGATTTTAATTTTTGTTTAAAATCTTTCCTTGATTGTTTAAACATATGGTGGCCGACCATTGAGAGAAATAAAAGAAAGTTTTATTTTTGTTATAAAACTTTCCTTTTTTGGATTCACCAAGAAATATAAAAGAGGGGGAAAGGGTGCCTTCATGACACACAACTTATTCTATTGTTCCTCTCCTCCATCCTTGGTGGTCGGCCCTACCTCTTCTCTTTCTCTTCTTCATTGTGGCCAAAGGCATCATCTCTTGTGGAGCTCTTGGTGGTCGGTAGCTTGGAGGTGAAGAAGTAGAAAAAGGAGACATTGTTTTCTAGCATCCCTTGGAGCATTGTGGTGGTGGCCGAAACTTGGAAGCAAGGAAGGCTTTGGTGGTTTTCTTCTTGGTAGATCGTCGCCCACATGACGTCCAATAAAAGAAGAGGAATACAATAGAAGATCAAGAGGTTGTTGCTTACAAAGAAAGGTATAACTAGTAGTTTTATTCCGCATCATACTAGTTTTCTTTGTATGGATTTTGAAATACCAAACACAAGAGGCTAACGATTCTAGGTTTCGAATTTATGATTCGAGTTTGTGTTTCTTTTGTTTTTTTTTTATCTTGTGATTTGATTGTTCTTAATGGTTAAACCTAGGGTTACTATAAGGAGATTAAATATTGAATTTCGTTGAAAGGCTTTGTCTAGGAAGTGGTGGATGATCTCATACCCAAGAAGGCCTAGTGCCTCACCATGTTTAACCTGGAAGCCAATCTCTGAAATAAATGTTTAATCGAATTTGTAATATGGGTGGATTTGGATTAATAATGTTAAGCGTCATTTACGATCCAAGTCTAAACCTCTAAGAACAGATAAGTTGAATTTGGAATCAATAATGTTAAGTTCTGTTTGCAATTCAAATTTAATTTCTAAAGAACACAATAGGTTGTTAGGAATAGTTCAGGACTTGTATAAAATTTTTGTACAGGGGAACCAGTACGATATTCCAAGTAGCAACCAACAGTAACCCCTACATTTCGTAACCCAAACAACATGACGGTATAACAGAAAGTATCGTTTGCTGTGATGAAGCTAACCTTCTCCTGGTCTTCTCAGGGAAGAGGGATCTGGTGGTATCCCTGGTAAGCATCGAGCATGCAAATCCTTTCATAGCTAGAAGTCGAATCCACTATCTGATCGATCCTCGATAGAGGGTAACAATCTTTGGGGTTGGCTTGGTTGAGATCCTGAGAGTCGATGCAGATCCTCCACTTGTTGTTGGGCTTGAACACCAGGATCACGTTAGAAAGCCAGGGTGGGAATTGTACCTCTCTAACATGCCCTGATTTTAACAGCTGGTCCACTTCAATTCGGATGATCTTATTTTGCTCGGTCGAGAAATTTCTCTTCTTTTGCTTGACCGGCCGGGAATTGGGTAGAAGATGAAGTTTGTGCTCAGCTACCTCGGGCCTGACTCCCGACAGCTCTTTGGGGGACCAGGCGAAGACGTCTCTGTTGCGCACTAGACATTCGATCAGGTCTGACTTAATTTCTAGCGGCAGATCACTCAATATGTGAGTGATGCTTTCAGACCAGTTAGGATGAAGCTGAATCTCCTCCCAGGGAATGAGTTCTTCCACCATAGGCAAAGGCTCCTCTTGAATATTTCCCCTATTCTCTTCCTCAGGGGATTTCATCAGCTCCTTGTCCTATCCTGCCTACTGACTTCTCTGACCTTCTTTCTCAGTGAGGGGTTTGCTTGATTGTCCTGTGGTACTGGGCGGATTTTCTAGTGACCTCTAGAGTTTGGGCACGATATTGGGTGGGGGCTGGCCAAGTTTGGTCGCCAACTGAGAATCTCGGGTGAACTGGACACAATCTCTTGTGTAATAGGTGTGGGACCTATGGTAGGTGCAATAACGAGGCCCCCACTGGCCAAGTTTAGGAGCTTGGATAGCTTTGACCTCGCTGGTCGGGCAAAAAACCTAGTCGGGCATCTTTGGAGAGGGCAAAGGGTCGAGTGGGAGGTTGGGGTAGCCTTCTTTCCACCTCGCTGGTAGGAGCAGGTGCCTTAGATTCTTTTCTCTGAGCCGCCTGGGCTTCCTCTACTTTGATATAGCTTGTTGTCTTTCCAAACATCTCATCAAAATTTTTCATAGGCTCTCGAATAAGGGATCGAAAAAAAAACCCCCTCCACCAGACCTTGGGAGAAGGCTCTTATCAAAATATCAGAGGTAGTGGATGATACCTCCAAGGCTACATGGTTAAAGCATTTTATGTAGGCCCTTAGGGGCTTTGTAGGTCCTTGCTTGAGAGGAAACAAGCAATGGCTTGTCTTTTGATACTTCCTGCTACTGGAGAAGTGGTGCAGGAAGGCGTTCTTGAAGTTCTGAAAATGAGTGATAGATCTGACAGGCATTCCAGCGAACCACCGTTGCGCTGAGCTTAATAGAGTGTTTAAGAACACTCAGCACTTAATGGCATCGCTGTACTGGTGCAACAGTGCATCGTTCTAAAATTTACGGATGTGATCTTCCAAGTCCTTACTGCCTTCGTATTCCCTAATAGCAAGGGGCTTATTGTTGGTTGCTACTTGGAATATCGTACTGGTTCCCCTGTACAAAAATTTTGTACAAGTCTTGAACCTTTCCTAACAACCTATTGTGTTCTTTAGAAATTAAATTAGGAATCGCAAACAGAACTTAACATTATTGATTCCAAATTCAATTTATCTGTTCTTAGAGGTTTAGACTTGGATTGCAAACGATGTTTAACATTATTAATCCAAATCCACCTATGTTACAAATTTGATTAAATATTTATTTCAAAGATTGACTTCCATGTTAAGCATGGTGAGGCACTAGACCTTCTTGGTTATGAGAGCATCCACCACTTCCTAGATGATCCTGTCCGAATCAAGAGTCAGTGGACGCTGGGCACGCGGCGCTCTCTGCTGGATCCTCAAGTGCTCCGGCGAACCTGCAACAAAACCGAGCCGGGAGGGGTGTCCCGACGACGGTCCTCCGACGCTCAAGTCAGGTAAGTGGTGGAGAAAGTGGCTGCCAAATTCATATTCTGCGTACCTTCGGCGAAGTAATAGCCTCTTTATATAAGACGGAGAAGGAACTGATGCACGCCCACCGAGGTGCGTACATGTCAGCAACCCATACCAAGGTATGCACTTGTCAGAGAGCTTACTTGACACCATGCTGCCACAGTCCGAGCATGTTCTTTGATGGGACGGCAGGACCACCCGTTGTCAGACTAGAAGTATGGCACAGCCATACGACTTGACGGCTGTCAGAAGATGTCCCCGTCTTTTACCCACCGTCTGACTGGGGTGCCCGGCCCGCCGAGCGGGCGATGAACGTCGTCCGGACGGCCTTGATTCTTTGCGCCGTCCGGGCGGCACCTCCTTCCGCTCGGTTATTACGCACTGCTTTATTTGAGCGTCGGACCCCTGGTCCCTACCAGGGTGCCTTTTACTACCAGATTTCCCTTTCTTCTGAGTCCGGTCGGCTCGCCCTTTTCCGGCGAGCCACTGGACCCTTTGACCTCCCCTCAGCGTTGACTTCTTATGGGGTTCCGGATTTTTACCGCCGGATCACTTGCCTTCCTCTCGAGTCTAGTCGAAGGAGGCAAAGTCCGACTGACTGGACTGCCGATCTGTCGAACAATGATCATTGCCTTAGGCCGCTCGGCCAGGCATAAAGATGCTCCTCCGTGCGGCGATATCTGTCTGTCCGGCGACACTTTGTCCATGCCTTGTATTTTCTGGGAATCGATGTCCGTTGTTCTCCCACACTACCCATCACGTGCTCTGCGCACGGTAAGGGGAGCTCATTAAATGCGGCTAGTAACCGGCAAACACGTGGCGACCGTGCATTTGTCAGAGTATGGCGGTTACGTCACTTCCGATGGGACAGCCGCCGTTTGAAACGGACGATCCGATGACAACCTCGATATTGACGACCTGGATCGGACGGTGGAGGTTGCTTCCGGGCGGCAATATAAAGCCTGCGGCTCCGCTTCCGCCGCCGCCTCGCTGCTTCATTCTCCTCCGGCATTCTCTCCCCTCAACTCTTCGGCAAACCTCGGCCCTTCGTCGATCATCTTCTTTGTTTGTAAGGCCTTCTCTCTTGTTCCCAGCGCTTTCTTCTTTTTGTTACCTATTTCCTTCAATCGGCTTCTGCTCCATTCTTTGCTCATCCCTTCCCTCGGCATCCTATATTCTCGTCCCTTGACCATGACTAGCACTTCACAGTCGACTGGCGGCGCTCCAGGTCTGTGGTACACGACCATGGAGAGCTGTTTTGATGAGGAAGACGCCTTGCGCCTCGTCCGGACTTATGACCTGCCGACCGACCACCAAATAGTGTTAGCCACACCAGCCGCTCGGCCTCATGAACCGCCGTCCGACACAGTGCTTTTCTTCCGAGACCAATTTCTGGCCGGACTGCGTTTTCCACCTCACAAATTTTTCTTAGAAGTCTGCAACTATTTCCGCATTCCGCTCGGCCAGGTAGTTCCCAACTCTATTAGGCTGCTGAGCGGAGTGATAGTTTTGTTTAAGCTGAACAACATCCCCTTGGACCCAAAAATATTCCACTACTTTTACTACCCCAAGCAAGCTGAGTGGGGTACCTTTGTTTTCCAGTCTAGGATAGGCTTCGTGCTTTTTGATCATATGCCGAGCTCCAACAAACATTGGAAGGAGCATTTTTTCTATATACGTTTTCCCGAGCGGCCGACTTTCCGCACCAAGTGGCAGACAGCTATGCCCGCGCAACCGGAGCTCGGCAAGTTTAGAGGTGACGCGGACTATCTCCATGCAGCCGAGCGGCTAGTCGGTCAGCGCTATCATATTGACGAGATGCTCCTTCCGGGAGTAATGTATATATTCGGCTTGTCTTCTATCCCCGCCGATCTGCCCTACAGCATGAGTAAGTTTCCTTGTCTTCTCATTTGTTTTGTTCTAACTGATTTATTTTTTGTTTCTGCAGCAGAAGTCATGTGGCGTGCCAAGGCTACCGAGAAGCTCAAACTGAAAGCTGCTCAGATTGAGGAGGTGACGAACAAGGAGGCCGCCGAGCGGGGCCTTGCTCCATCCGATCCGACCGGTGGAGAAAGTGAGGGGGCGCCAACTGTCCCCGAAGCCTCAGATGTCCCTGCCTTTCACAATGAGGCCGCGGGTGACCTGGAACCTCCTCCCGAGGCTGAGGTAGGGGGCCGTTCGGCCGATGATGTGCCGCTACGCACTCGGAAGCGCCGAAGACCAGAATCTGCCCCTGCCTCTGCCCCTACCTCTAACCTTGATGAGCCACTGCCCGAGCGGAGCGCTAACCTTGATGAGCCACTGCCCGAGCGGAGCGCGGGCGCACCGGTGCTATCCGGGACGGTTTCGCTCGAGAGTACCCCAACTCCTCAGGGCTCTCCGAGGGCCAGCTCGGAGGTGCCGCCGTCCAGCCCTTCCAGAACTTTGCGCCGTATCAGGCGTATGGGTGAGCTTCCCTCCTCTTCTGCCGGTGGGCCGTCCGATAAGGCCGCTGCTTCTCAGAGCGAGCCGAGCGGCCAAAACTTGATGGTCCCCGAGCAGCAGATTACTCTGACGGGCCCTCTTGCCCAAGCTTGGATAGATGCTCGGCGTCGCATAGCCACGATGACTCCCGGGCAGCTCGGCGATAGCAACCTTCAACAGGCCACCGGGGTATGCTCTCCTTTTCTTTATTTGCATATTCGAATTAGGTTTCTGACCTGTGGACATTTGTTGGTAGAACTGGGTGGAGCAGATCGCTATTAGCAATCGATTGGCCGAGCTGGAGGACGAGTTGAAAAAACAAAAAACCGTTGGGGGTAACGGGCAGTCGGCTGCCGCTCTGGCGCAGGCCAAAAAATCGCTGGACGCCGAACGGAAAAGGGCTAACGATTTGGCGAGTAAAGTCGTTCGGCTCGAAACGATGATCAAGCAACGAGAGAAGGAGCTCAAAACGGCGACCACTCGGAAGCAACAGGCCATCAATGATATGGACCGTATGAAGGTGGAGATCAGGGGGTTGGAACAACGCATCAAAGACTTGGACGCCTTGTTGGCCGCCGAGAAGGAGGGCCGCTCGGCGGATCTCCAAAGATTCGACGGAGATTTGGCCGCGCTCCAAGCCACCAGCGATGCCGCCCATGCCGCGCTCAAGGAATACCAGGAGGGGGAGTCGGCCCGCTCTGACGAGGTGAGGAAAGCGTTCCTTTGTTCGGAGGACTTCGGAGAGAAGTTCACTGACAAGATATCCCTCACGTTCGAGGAGGCGATCAAGGCGGCGGTGGGATATCTGAAGAACAAAGGTCACCTGTCTGCCGAGTTGACCATCCCCCCCGAAGATATAGCGAGCGTGATGGACACCATCCCCGACGCTCTCTTTGATTTTGATGTCTGAGGAGCGTTTTTATAAACTTTTTTGTATTCCAGCCGTTCGGCCCGGACTATCTCTGTAATGACTTTTTTAGCTTGCGTAGTAGATGATCTTCTGTTCCTTTCACCTTTTATTGTGGCAAGAACTTACTAAGTATTCTTTATAACCATTCCGCTCGGCACCTCGCTATGCCAGACAAGCGAATTATCTTTAATGTCTCATTACGCGCTTGATCAGCCGCTCAGCGCGCAAACTTGTTTGCCTCTTTAATTCCGATTAACCATCCTTTGCTCGTCTCTTGATATTTATCGTCGGTGGTCGATGGTGCGGATATTTATAGCCGATCGGCGCGCGGCTCGATCTTTAACGATGCTCGTCGGTCTTCCTCGCGAGGGTTTATAGACGCCGGCTCGTCTCTACGGTTTAACGTGGGCTAGAGCGGCGCGGATATTTATAGCCGATCGGCGCGGCTCTCGATCTTCGACGGTGCTCGCGGTCTTCCGCCGAGGGTTTATAGGCCACTGCCTCACGGTTTAACGTCAGGCTGGGCAGCGGCGGATATTTATAGCCGATCGGCGGGCTCTCGATCTTAACGACGGTGCTCGTCGGTCTTCCGCTCGGAGGGTTTATAGACGCCGGCTCGTCTCTCGGTTTTTAACGTCGGCTGGACGGCGCGGATATTTATAGCCGATCGACGCGGCTCTCGATCTTTAACGACGGTGCTCGTCGGTCTTCCGCTTCGGAGGGTTTATAGACGCGCCTCACGGTTTAACGTCCGGCTAGACGGCGCGGATATTTATAGCCGATCGACGCGGCTCTCGATCTTTAACGACGGTGCTCGTCGGTCTTCCGCTCGGAGGGTTTATAGCCGCCGGCTCGTCTCTACGGTTTAACGTCTGGGCTAGACGGCCTTCGAGGTTGACTCCTTACCGTGTCAAGCGACCTTGGCCTTCATATCCCGCGCTTGAACAATATTTATGCCCGGCCGAACAGACGGGTCATTCGCTTGCGAACCTGATCGGCGGGAGGCTTTCACTATTCGGGTGCTTGGCTCGGATAATCCCTATGCCCCTTTTACCCAAGAACGGCTCAGGGTCTGCTCCGAGCATTTTGGCTCGGATAATTTATATCCGTCCGAATGGTACGGGGCTTCCGTTTTTAGAGCGTTTGGCGCCAATTTGATCCGTATACCTCCGGCCGAGCGGTTCGGGGCCTTCGTTGTCGAGCACTTGGCTGGAAAACCATATACCTGGCCGACTGGCTCAGGCCTTCGCTCCAGGCAATAACCTCCCTCTATCATCCTGAGCAGCGCAGGGCTTTGGTTTCCTTCCTGCCACACTAGTATGCAGCCCGGCCGAACTGCTCGGAGTCTTCGATTTCGAATGCTGCTTATATTCTATACGCAGCCCGGCCGAACGGCCTGGGGTCTTCGGGTTACGATGATAATGCCTTATATTCGATCTTTTGACTTTTCATCTATGCATTTCAAGTATTTAGTCGAAAAATGAAATACACAGGGTGATTTACAGTGATACACCTTTCACCCCGCCCGGTAAGGCTGGAGGTGGTTCGCGCTCCACGACCTATCTAGCTGCCGTCCGTCCTCATCCTCCAGATAATACGCGCCCGAGCGGAGCTTTTCGATGATTTTGAAAGGGCCTGCCCATGGAGCTTCAAGCTTGCCGACGTCGCCGACCGGCTTGACTTTCTTCCAGACAAGATCGCCGACTTGGAACGATCCGGGAATTCTGGTTGTAGTTTTGCTTCATCCGTGACGGTATGCCATCGAACGGACGCCTTTGCCTCTCCTCTTCTACCAAGTCCAGCTCCATGTTTCTTCGCTCGGCGTTGTCATCATCATAGCTCGGATCTGGTGACTCAGCCGACTTGGCGCATTAATGACCTCACCGCCATATACCAAATGGAGCGGTGTGACTCCGTCCCTTCTTTTGGCGTTGTTGGATAGCCCACAAGACGCTCGGCACTTCATCCGCCAACTCCTCCCAAATGGTCGGGCCAGTATCAATCTGAAGAATTTCGGTTGGCGACTTGACTGATCGTTGCTCGAGGATAGGCCGGACGTGAAATCTTTTCAATCGTAGCTTTGCACCAATCCTCTAACATCTTCCCGTGAATCGCCGCCGTTGTCGGACACTAGTCGGCGAGGATGCCGAACCGACAAATGATGTGTTGCCGATGAATTTTTTAACCATTCGGTGATCTTTGCCAGCGGCTCGGCCTCTACCCACTTGGAGAAATAGTCTACCGCCACTAGTAAAAATTTCCTCTGCCCGGTCGCCATCGGAAATGGACCCACAATATCCATTCCCCATTGATCGAACGGACATGAGATGGTTGATGCCTTCATCTCCTCTGCCGGTCGGTGGGAGAAGTTGTGATACTTCTGGCATGAAAGGCATGTAGATACTGTCCGAGCGGCATCTGTTTGTAAAGTTGGCCAAAAGTATCCGGCCAAGAGAATCTTCTTGGCCAATGAGCGTCCGCCCGGATGACCCCCGCATGATCCTTGATGTACTTCCTGGAGGATGTAAGCTGAGTCCTCCGAGCTTACACATTTCAGCAAAGGGCGCGAGAAAGCTTTCTTGTAAAGCTGATCTCCGATGAGTGTAAACCGACCGGCTCTTCTTCTGAGGAGCCGGGCTGCATATTCATCGGATGGTGTGGTGCCCGAACGGAGGAATTCTATAATAGGTGTCCTCCAGTCACTTGGAAACGCGAGGCCTTGCATCCGGTCGACATGCGCCACCAGTAGCGTTTTTTCAATTGGTTGCTGAACGGCGACCGGCGTTATTGAGCTCGCTAGTTTGGCTAACTCATCGGCAGCCTGGTTCTCCGTTCGGGGGATCTTCTGAATAAGCACCTCTCGGAAAGTAGCTTTGAGTTTTTCAAAGGCCTCAGCGTAGAGTTTGAGCCGAACACAGTTGATTTCAAAGGTGCCGGAAAGTTGCTGAGCGGCCAACTGTGAATCAGAATAGAGTGTCACCCGACCTGCTCCCACATGCCGTGCTGCCTGCAATCCGGCTATGAGGGCCTCATACTCTGCTTCATTGTTAGTAGCTTTGTAATCTAGCCGGACGGATAGGTGCATCTTTTCTTCCTGAGGTGAGAGTAGTAATATTCCGATCCCACTTCCAAGCCGAGCGGAGGATCCATCCACATATATTCTCCACATAGCTTCCGGCTCTGGCCTTTGCACTTCGGTCACAAAATCAGCCAAGGATTGGGCTTTAATCGCCGAGCGGGGCTGATATTGGATGTCAAATTCACTTAATTCTGTCGTCCACTTGATAAGCCGTCCGGACGCTTCTGGATTCAACAGCACTCTTCCAAGTGGGCTGTTCGTCCGGACAATAATGGTATGAGCCAAGAAATACGGTCGCAGGCGCCGAGCGGCTAGAACTAAAGCAAAGGCCAACTTCTCGAGCCCAGTGTAACGAGATTCAGCATCTTTTAAAATGTGGCTTAGAAAATACACCGGCTGTTCTTCGCCGTTCGCCCTCACAAGTGCTGAGCCTACAGCATGCTCAGTTGACGACAGATACATATAAAGTGACTCACCCCCGACCGGCTTGGCTAACACTGGTAGAGAATTAAGATATGTCTTCAACTCTTCAAATGCTCGGTCACATTCTTCATCCCACTGGAATTTAGTAGCCTTGCGCAGGATCTTGAAGAATGGCAGGCTCCGGTCGGCGGTTCTGGAGATGAATCTCGATAGAGCGGTTATCCGACCGGTCAACCTTTGCACTTCTCTTGTATTTCTTGGGGGCAGCATGTCTTGCAGTGCTTTAATCTTGCTGGGATTTGCTTCAATTCCCCGCTCGGTCACTATATACCCCAGAAAACGCCCTCCTTTGGCTCCGAACAGGCACTTTTGGGGGTTTAGTTTGACTCCATATTTGCGCAGCGTTCGGAAGGTTTCTTCCATATCCTTGAAAAGATCGGCCGCTCGGACGGATTTGATAAGAATGTCGTCCACATAAACTTCCAGATTTCGCCCGATCTGCTCCTTGAAAACCTTGTTCATCAAGCGTTGATAGGTGGCTCCGACATTCTTCAATCCGAACGGCATCACATTGTAACAATATGTGCCGTCAGCCGTTACGAAGCTTACCTTTTCTTGGTCTTCTCGGGCGAGCGGTACTTGATGATATCCTTGGTAAGCATCAAGCATGCAAATTAGTTCGCAGCCGGCCGTGGAGTCCACCAACTGATCTATCCGGGGCAGAGGATAAAAATCCTTGGGGCATGCCTTGTTTAAATCTCGAAAGTCGATGCAGACCCTCCACTTGCCGCCCGGCTTGGAGACCAAGACTACGTTGGCCAGCCAGCTCGGGTACTGCACCTCGCGTATGTGGCCGGCCTTCAGAAGTTTTTCCACCTCCGCCCGGATAATGGCATTCTGCTCGGCGCTGAAGTCCCTTTTTCTCTGCTTCACTGGCCGAGCGTCCGGTCGGACATGCAATTCATGCTGCGCTAGGCTCGGCGAAATTCCAGGTAACTCATGTGTCGACCAAACGAAGACATCATGATTTCGTTGGAGGCATTGAATCAGCTTCTCCTTCTGTTCTTTCCCCAGATCAGAGGCGATAAAAGTCGTGGCCTCCGATCGGGTCGGATGGATCTGGACTTCCTCCTTTTCATCATAAATTAAAGCAGGAGGTTTCTCGGTTATGGCGTGTACCTCAATTCGGGGAGCCTTCCGAGCGGAACAAGCCTCTGCTCGGATCATCTCTATATAGCACCGCCGAGCTGCTAGCTGATCTCCCCGCACTTCTCCTACTTTGTCCTCCACGGGGAACTTTATCTTCTGGTGGAAGGTTGAGACAACTGCTCGGAATTCGCTGAGCGCCGGTCCAAAATGACGTTGTAGGATGAGGAGAGTCGACCACCACGAAGTTTATTGTCCCGGTCCTCCCGGTGGCTCTTCTCCCATGGTAGGTGGCCACCGGTTTGTCCGACCGGCCGAACTTCGTTGCCGTAAACCCGATGGGCGGGGTCGTCATGGGCGTGACTGCTCGATCAATTTGCACGGTGATCGAACGCCTTCTTGAATATGATGTTGACCGAGCTCCCTGTGTCAACAAATATGCGGTGAATGGTGTAATTTGCTATTACCGCTTTAATGAGCAGCGCGTCGTCGTGGGGCACTTCAACTCCTTCTAAGTCCCCGGGTCCGAAAGTGATTTCCGGCCCACTTGCCCGCTCTTGGCTGCAGCCGACCGCGTGGATCTGCAGCTGACGGACGCCCGCCTTTCTGGCTCGGTTGGAATCTCCTCCGGTCGGCCCACCAGCAATAACGTTGATCTCGCCCCGGGAAGTATTGCTCCTATTTTCCTCCTCCCGAGCGGACGGTCGTGACCGTTCTCTGGACGCCCGGCGATTCTCCTGCCTCGGGGATCGGTGCCGATCGGGTGTCTGCTGGTGTCGTCCCTCGGTGCGGGTCCGGTCAGCTTCATGAGTCCTACGTCTCCTGTCGATGGGAGGCGAATTGGACACAAAGGGAAGGCTTCGGCAATCCCTCGTGTTGTGCGTATCCGTCTGGTGGAATTTGCAGAACATAGGGGTCCACCTCTTCTTTGGCTTGGGCCGAGCGGCAGCCACTTCTTGTACGTGCGATCTGGCGTGAGGGGATCGAATTGCTTCGGCCCTCGGTCCTCTGGGTGGCTGCTGAGCGGTGTGCTGTTTCCGCTCGGCATGAACAGGTGCGCGCTCGGCTGGAGTTTCCTTTTTCCGAGCGGCTTGCGCTTCTTCCACATTTATATATTCGTTGGCCCGATGTAGCATGTGATCATAATCTCGGGGCGGCTTTCGGATGAGCGACCGGAAGAAGTCCCCATCCACAAGGCCTTGCGTGAAGGCATTCATCATCGTCTCCGATGTGGCCGTTGGGATATCCATCGCCACTTGGTTGAATCGCTGAATATAGCCTCGAAGCGATTCTCTCGGCTCTTGCTTGATGGCGAATAAGCTGACACTTGTCTTTTGATAACGCCGACTACTGGCGAAGTGGTGGAGGAAGGCCGTTCGGAATTCCTTGAAGCTCGTGATGGATCCGTCCGGCAACCTTCGAAACCACCGTTGAGCCGATCCCGAGAGGGTGGTAAGGAAAACTCTACACTTTACTCCATCTGTATACTGATGGAGTGTGGCTGTATTATCGAACTTACCCAGATGATCATCCGGGTCCGTTGTTCCATTGTATTCGCCGATCGTCGGAGGCACGTAGTGCTTGGGCAGAGGGTCTCGTAGGATAACCTCCGAAAATTGGCGATTGATCCGCTCGGGGGAGGAGTCCGCTCGGGGAGCTTTCCCCTTCCTGTCATCCCGCCTTGGCATTTCATCTAAGGAAGATCCTCTATCTCTTCGGGCTGGTATGGCTTCAGGGGTGCGAAACAAGGCCCGATGGAATGCGACGGTGGTTGGAGGTGCTTTCGCTCGGCCACCAGACGCAGATGTTGCTTGTTGCTCCGCCCGCTCGGCGGATGCTTTTTGTTTTTGCTCCATGAGTTTGGTGGCCCTCATCTCGACCAGAGCCTCGAGTTCTTCTGTTGAAAGCGTCACCGTGTGTTGTCGTCCAGCCTCGTCCATTGTCTCCGATCGGATGCAGGAGCGTTCCCACAGACGGCGCCAATTTGATCTTGTCCGAATCAAGAGTCAGTGGACGCTGGGCACGCGGCGCTCTCTGCTGGATCCTCAAGTGCTCCGGCGAACCTGCAACAAAACCGAGCCTGGAGGGGTGTCCCGACGACGGTCCTCCGACGCTCAAGTCAAGTAAGTGGTGGAGAAAGTGGCTGCCAAATTCATATTCTGCGTACCTTCGGCGAAGTAATAGCCTCTTTATATAAGACGGAGAAGGAACTGATGCACGCCCACCGAGGTGCGTACGTGTCAGCAACCCATACCAAGGTATGCACTTGTCAGAGAGCTTACTTGACACCATGCTGCCACAGTCCGAGCATGTTCTTTGATGGGACGGCAAGACCACCCGTTGTCAGACTAGAAGTATGGAACAGCCATACGACTTGACGGCTGTCAGAAGATGTCCCCGTCTTTTACCCACCGTCTGACTGGGGTACCTGGCCCGCCGAGCTGGCGATGGACGTCGTCCGGACGGCCTTGATTCTTTGCGCCGTCCGGGCGGCACCTCCTTCCGCTCGGTTATTACGCACTGCTTTATTTGAGCGTCGGACCCCTGGTCCCTACCAGGGTGCCTTTTACTACCAGATTTCCCTTTCTTCTGAGTCCGGTCGGCTCGCCCTTTTCCGGCGAGCCACTGGACCCTTTGACCTCCCCTCAGCGTTGACTTCTTATGGGGTTCCGGATTTTTACCGCCGGATCACTAGACAAAGCCTTTCAACGAAATTCAATATTTAATCTCCTTATAGTAACCCTAGGTTTAACCAATAAGAATAATCGAATCACAAGATCAAAAAACAAAAGAAACACAAATTCGAATCATAAATCCGAAACCTAGAAACGTTAGCCTCTTATGTTTGGTATTTCAAGATCTAAACAAAAGATGAATTAGTTATGATGCGGAAACTAATAACTAGTTATACCTTTTGTAGCTTATAGACCTCACGATCTTCTATCGTATTCCTCTTCTTATCTCGGGCGTCGTGTGGGTGACAATCTACCGAGACGAGAATCCACCTAAGCTTCCTTCTTCTCCAAGCAAGTTTTGGCCACCACCAATCTTTAAGAGATGAAGAACTTTCAGCCACCAACCAAGCTTCAAGGGATGCTAAGAAACAAAGCCTCCTATCTCTCCTTCTTCTTTAACAAGATCCGGCCACCACCAAACTCCTTGAGATGAAGATGCCGCCAACCGCACAAGGAAGAAGAATAGGAGAGGAAGAGGAAGAGAGGGCCGACCACCACCAAGGAAGAGAGGAATAATAGAAGATGTATTGTTGTAAGGTGAGGCACCTTAACCCTCTCTTTTATATTCCTTAGTCTTAGCAAATAAGGAAAGTTTTAATTAAAACTTCCTTAATTTCCTTGCCAATGAAAGGAACATTTAATTAAAATTTCCTTTTCTTTTTTCTATTGGTTGGCCACCTCAAATCCTCCAAACAGGGAAAGTTTTAAACACAAAATTAAAACTTCCTAATTTTTTTCCAAAAATTTTAAAATAAAAATTTCTCTTTAAAATTCCCTTCATGGTTGGTTATAAAAGGAAACTTTTATAAATTAAAATATTTCTATTAAAACATGTGGAAGATTTCAATAAGGAAATTTTTCTCCAAAATTAAAATCTTCCCTTCAATCTACAAATAAGGAAAGATATCAAACCTTTCTCTTAATCCTTTGTAGAAACTATAAAAGGTAAAATTTAATTTTAAAACTCTCTTTTAAAATCATGAGGATGGTTACAAAAAAGGAAAGTTTTATCAAAAATTAAAATCTTCCTTTTAACTACAAATAAGGAAAGATATCAAACCTTTCTCTTAATCTTTTGTAGAAAGCTATAAAAAGAAAGATTTAAATTTTAAACTCTCTTTTAAAACCATGGCTTCCACATAAGGAAAGATTTTAAAATAAACTCCTTTTATTTTTTATGTGGCCGACCACCTAAGCTTGGGCTCCAAGCTAGGGCCGGCCACACCTCAACCCATCTAAGCTTTATCTTGGTCGGCCCTTGCTTGGGCTCCAAGCTTGGCTTGGCCACCCACCTTGGAATGGGTAAGAAGGTGGGTTTAGGTAAGTATAAGACTTTATAAATAAGAGGCTATGACAGGGACCGAGAGGAGGAATTGGTTTTGGTCTCCTGATGAACTTGAGCTTCCCGTGTTCGCCCCGAACACCCAACTCAAGTTCATCAATAATATCTCATTTCACTAAAGAGTTATTATTGAACTACCGCACCAATCTCATATTACTATATGGGCTCCTTCTTATCATGAGTGTGTTAGTCTCCCTGTGTTTAAGATATAGAATGTCCACTAATTAAATGAGTTACTAACAACTCACTTAATCAATATCTATCTCCAAGAGTAGTACCATTCAACTTCATCGTCATGTCGGACTAAGTCCACCTGCAAGGTTTACATGACAATCCTTATGAGCTCCTCTTGGGGACATCATTAACCTAGTTCCTAGGATACAGTTTCCTTCTATAATCAACAATACACACTATAAATAATATTATTTTCCAACTTATCGGGCCTATTGATTTATCAAACTAAATCGCACCCTTTGATAAATTAAAGAAATAAATACTAATATATGCGCTTGTTATTATATCAGGATTAAGAGCACATACTTCCATAATAACAAAAAGTCTTATTCTTTTATGCAGTCAGTATAAAAAGAACTTACCTTAAATGGTCATGCTTAATACACTCAAAGTGTACTAGTCTAATTTTATAGCCAAGATAAACTAATACCAAATTACACTACGACTATTCTAATAGTTTGTTCCTATCCATCTTAGTCGTGAGCTACTGTTTATAATTTATAAGGAACTGATAACATGATCTTCTGTGTGTAACACCACACACCATATTGTCTACAATATAAATTAATTGAACAACTACACTTAGCATATAAATGTAGACATTTGACCAATGTGATTCTTTATTTCATAATAAATGTTTACAAAAAACTAGACTTTTAGTACACACTCTAACACTTATACCCCTTCAGTAGTTTTTCCTCAAGCACCCTACAAGAGAAGGGTACTCACAATTCCTCAGGCACCTCCTTCAGCTCCTCACGGATGACTATGGCCTTCCCCTTTTTTGAATCTCTCGGCGGGCAGCTCTCAGCCATAGAGGTCTAGTACTGTTCCTTTCTATTGTTACAATCCCACTTGGGGTCGTGATAGAAAGCTCGAGGAAAGTCTTCTGGTTGTTTCCTCTTAGACCCTCTATCTGAAGCGTAGGTTTAGTCCTTCGAAGCCACAAGTATCTTCTGTGGCTGTGAAGCGACGGTATGCCTCTCAGAGGGCACTCATCATTTGGCTTCCTTGAACAATTCGTATTGTCCTACTGTCATGGTCACGTTGATCTTATCGATGTCCTCCATCTTCATGTTCCAGAACGGGTTGAGAAGTTTCCCACAAACAGCGCCAAATTGATCCTATTCAGAATCTGAGTCAGACAAAGACCGACGAAAGTGGCATCGATGTTGATGGAAAGGCGACTTTGACGCACCCAATGTATGTGCATCGGGAAAGCGAACCCCCACGTGGTACCAAAGGTCAGTAGTAATGAAACTGATGATACTTGGGCCCTACACACGCTCAGACAAGCATGTGGAGCGTTAGAGACTAGAAACTAGGGAAAAATTCCCCAGCACAGGCCCTCCGACACTCAAGTCAAGTCATTTTTCCCGGAAAAGCAGTGTACAAAAGAAGGAAAAAAGAACTGTTAAAGATGTGTGCGAAGGTGCGCGTACCTGGCCAATGAAGAGGACCTCCCTTTTGAGCCTGATCACTGCCAGAGAATGTCGGGTGTCAGGGTATGTCGGGAGAGGGAGGGCGTCTGGCTATAACTCCCATTGGCTGGAGGAAGGTTCCACCTTTAGTGTGTGGCAGACCACTGAAATATTTCCTGGCTGATCGCAGTTATTCTCTGACAGGAAATTATAATTCCCTAACACTGCTGTCGCTTAGCGTTATCCGTTCTGCATAAGTTCGGCTGCAGTTAGCTCGGGTGACTGATCAGATGTGCTACAAGGATTGAGACGTGTCGACTCGGCCGGGTCTTATCGGAGACGGTGGCCAAAGATCCAGCCTTCATGATCTGGCTGCTGCAGAGTCGATTAGGGGTTGTCTCATTCTAGGGCTTAGACTCGGGGACCTACCCTGCTTGTTACCGACCAGGGATTATGTAATTGGTGATGTGAAGCAGCTCTAATTCCCGTCTTCTTTTAACTATTGATTGTCACGTCTTCTTGACTATTGACTATCACGTCCTTTTAACTATTGACTATCACGTCCTCTTGATTATTGATTTCCTGACCTTATCGGACTCTTCCTTTACGCACCATATCACTGACATTTTTATATGCATAACGTACATATTTTATAAATTTCTGAACATAGATTTTAAAATATATCAGATTTAGATATGGCTAAACCTATTTGAAGCTTATTTATAACAAATTGATTAGTTAAATCTACATTTTGTTATTCGTTAATTGGCCATTCCTTAACTGCTTGAGGTGGTCAACTGAGCAAAGATTTATTTCAGGGAGCAGCTATTTGCATTAAACAAAATTATTTCAGGCACTCTCGTACTCCATTAACTGGAATGGCACCACAAGATACAAATGCAAATCTACCAAATGAGCAGAGGAGTCAAAATATCAATAATGTGGAGACACGACGTACGATTCGAGATTAAGAACTACCCTTGGATGCTGAGATTCTCGCTGCTGGCCCAGCCATCCTGAATCTGCGACGCATACTGCAGATTCCAGAGGACATCATCGATCGACGGCAGCTGGTTTAGATCTTCTGAAACGCATTTAAGGGATATTTCAATGACGGTTCTTATGGAGTCAAGAGCAAAGGTGCCTCGAATTGTTGGGTCTACAATTTCTTTCACATAAAGTGGGCTATCTGTTGAGTCTTTGTGCAGCTGCAAATAACAAATCAATATTTAGGCGATCATGTTTAAAAAACAAAAATAGAGCTGTAGCATTTCATATCTAATATGTTAGTTGGGTTTGGAAGAATTGTGATATTATATTTAGAGCAAAGAAATATTATATACCTTAGATCTTATAGTATCCACCTCAATCTTGGTTTCATTTGGTTTCCCTGTGATAACTTCAAGAAGAATGCACCCCAATTGATATATGTCCTGCCTTTCAGGATTTGCCACACTGTGAATCCTGCAAGCTCGCAAACGAAAAAAAAAAATAATGAAATGATTAATTAGCTAAGATGGCATCGTGGTATTATTAAACTTTTATTGGCTAAAACATTTTATTCGAGTGAAGTAACAGAGGAAACTTAGTTCTCATGACAGGTTGGTTACCTTCCCATTTCTGATCTGTTGTCAACTGAAACAAAAGGCCTTTCGTTTCCAATCTGTAAATAGAGACCAAGTCAATTAGGTTAATGATTTCTGCAAGCTAGGCCATGCTGCTCCTATTTGCCAATGCCATACCTTGCTATTCTTATTCTTCGACAAAATAGGGAGACTGTAGTTGTTTATTTTAGCTGTGAGAGTTTTATCCAACAATATGTTATTCATGTGAAGATTATTTCCAAATATACCAGGAACCGTAACAGTATGCAAGAATTGGATTCCCCTTGCAATCCCAGAAATTGCTGCTAATCGTTGTGGCCATTTCAGCATCTCACGCTTTCGCCATTCTGTGAACAAAGCACTATGAAATGTTATGTTATTGTGTGGGCTGATCTGGAAAACATGCATAGTAAGCAAAAAGTGTAGCATGTTTGTGATTCTTTTACCAGTGAGATGACTTCTCAGTGTACCATTGGTAACTCGTTCAGAAACAAAATAGATGATCGTAGTGTTGTTAGCATCATCCTGGCTGCTAACGATGCAATGACCAAGAATGTTCGCTAGATGTCGGTGCCTGATCTTCGAGATGAGATCTAAATATTGAGGTAGATTCTGTAGTGAGAACTTTGGGTTCAATTTCATACGATTGACGATAACCATGGATCCATCCCCAAGCAAGCCTTTGTAAAACTGAGCAGTTGCATCATGCATGGGCATTTCAAATTGCATAAAACGATACCATGCTTTCACTAAGAATATGATCAATTAATGTATACCTGTCCTCTTGAACTGTTCTCGGTCTGATTGGATGGATGAAATCTATTAGTTGCTTCTTCCAGTTCGTTTATACTAAACACCCGATAAGGTGTTAGGCCAAGAGTTTCTATCCTTGTTGCTTCAGATATGTGCCCTTCACCCCAAAAAAAACTCATAATTAAAGAACTAGTCAAAACAGATTTTATATTGGGATAAAGATATAATTGTGTTCATGTTTTCTTACTTGTGCCAATTGGAGTTCTTTTGGTGCTGCTGTCAGCATCTGAAGAATTTGAGGCCGTTGGTTTATGCAGGATTACTGCTCTCGATCTCCTAAACACGACAAAGATCAACAACCCCATCAACGCTGCTCCGACGATGATTCCGCTGGTAATGCCAAATATAGCATTTACATAGCTCCTTGATCCGCTGATCTTGTTGGTCGGAGGCACAACTGCTGCTAATGCTGCGCTGTCGCAGTACTCAACTCGATGCTGGTACCGCAGATCGCCTGCATTCAAGCAGTTCCCTGAGCTCAGCACAACTCTGCTTGAAGAATTGAAGAGCATGCACCGGGGCAGTCCTCCTAACAAGCGATTGTTCGCGATGTTGATGAATCCGAGTGAGGTGCTGCAAGAAACATAACCTGGAATTTGTCCTGCTATTGCGTTGTTGGACAAATCCAAGAAGTGTATCGATGGAAGAGAAAACAGTGATGGTGGTATCCATCCGGAAAACTGATTAGAGGACAAATCCAGTTTCCTTAGCCGATCAAAGGCTCTGAAATTTCCCACGATTGTTCCGCGAAAGACGTTGTTTCTGAGAATCAGAGTGACTAGGCCATTGCTGAGTGAAGGGAACTCAGGGCCGAGGCGGTTCCCGGAGACGTCCAATTCTTGGAGAGTTACGAGGGCTTTGAGGTCAGGAAGGGATCCGTTGAAGGAATTTCCCGCCAAGACTAGATTTTGTAGGGTCGACATGGAGGAAATCTCCATTGGTATCTCTCCGGCGAAGTAGTTGGAGCTCAAGTTGAGAACTTTAAGCGAGGGGAAGCGATGCACCTTGCCGGGGAGCCGCCCCCACAAGCCGAGAGCCACGAGAGAGAGGGTGGTCAGGTTGGGGAACCGTGTCAGAGTGGTGAAGAGGGAGGCGGAGGAGAATGCCGGGGACAGGGCCTTGGCACGGCGATCGCCGACGATGACGAGCTCAACGATGCAGTTACCGGAGCAAAGGATGGAGAGGGTGGGGGAGGGAAGCAGGGAGCAGAAGTCGGTGTCGCGTGACCAGCCGGCGAGGGCGGCCGGGTACTCGAGGAGACGAGGCAGCCTGAGTAGTGTCCTTGATTGGGAATTCGGCAGCTGTTGGGCATTGAAAGAGAGGAAGCGGAAGAGCAGTAGGAGGAAGCCGAGTGTAGCGGAGTAAGAAATCCTGGGGAGAGATAGATATGCCATTTTTGGCGTTGATTAACTTGCAGCTCGCGGACTGGATTTTCTCAGCGTTTATTCTTCAGATTTGAATGCCATGAGCTGCCCAGCAGAACTCCGACATCTACCTCCGCGTACACTGGAGTGGACTCTTCTGCACGCTGCCGTAGTGTCGACTGTCGCAGGGATATAACGAGATTATGCATATAAAAGAGGTTTTAATCGGGGAAAAACTAAAACCCAGTCAAGATATCGAGTATCGAATGCAAAATTCCATGAGTGATGAATGATGATCCTTATCGGAGGGATCGTGAGTAGACAACTGACGATCGTAATTGCTGACCTGTCTTCTCATCGTGCTTTTCTAACACTAGTGACGACGAGGAGATTCTCCAAGTGGCGCATAGAGAATGGGAAAGTAATCTGCAAGCAAGACTAGTACTTGTATTTGTGGTGTCGGTGGAAGGAAGTCAATGATTTTGAGATCAGATCTTGCTCGCTTGATTATATCGTACGTAATAATTTTAAAAAGATAGTTTATCTAAACAAACTCTTTTAAAAAGTAATTCTTTTTTTTTAAATGTTTTTAGTTATATATAGAGCTCATTTAATTTACAAAATAGCTTGCCATTATATATATTTCCATCAAAATAACTTTTAATTAAATTATTGATATATTATTTTAAAAAAAAGTTTAATTACTAAATCTATATATTTTATATTGTTTAACAAATCTATTTTAATAAACGTATCATATATCTTTTTAACTTTTATCATTGCCGTTAATTCATCCTCTCCATAACAATATATATATATATATATATATATATATATATATATATTAACTGTCGTTTCTTTTTCGGCTCCATGATAAATATTTGCAAAATAAATACATATTTAATCATTTGACCTGGTACATACAATATCGTATGAAAATGATTTCATAGAAAATATTTTTAAAAAATCAAAATAAATTTATCAGAAATTTGAATAACATGATATTTTATTAAAAATTTAAATTCAATCTAAAAAAAATAAAAATTGTCTTAATTGGTTAGGCGGATCCGATCTTGAAGACCAGAGATTGGAATTATAAATTTTGAAGTATACGAGCAGCAACTAGGCTGTCGCTGTCTTCCACATGATGTTTGCTGAACTAGCAAGCAAAACGGACGTCTTGTCCCTGTTATCGAAAGAAGCCGCTGTCACTCGTAACACGGATCAGATCATACTTCACCAACTTGCAGCTCTAGCATTTGCGTGAGGAGCTCATCGAGGGAGATCAGGAAACTTCCTGGGGAATTCAAGTTCATTACCCCACTGTGTAATATTAGCAGGGCCGGATCTGATTTTTAGGAGTCCTTTGTAGAATCGTGATCCTAGTAGAATTGATTTAGGGTCAAAATCAAATTGGTCAGGATCGGATCGTAGAATCGTACGATTGTACCAAAAAATTTTAAAATCTTATCATACATGATTAATAATTAGAAAAAAAAATACCTAAAAACTCATTTACATATAAATAAATAATTAATTTTGTATATATATGCAATCATTTATACTAACACCTCAAATTACATTACTATATGTATAAATTTAAATTAACTTGTAATTCAACTGTCATTCTCACATAGTAATAATATTTATATTTTCATATTATAAAATGAAAGAATATAAAATTTCTATTAATACAATAATAATAACACATTCAATGTCAAAAATATTTCCTTGATTTATAAAATAATTAAATTTAAAGGTCAACAAAGCACCTAACGTATATAACAGAAGCTATTGAATCATTTGATTCAAATATGAATGCTGGAAATAATCTTCTAAAGACGGGTTGATGTCACATAATACTAAACAATAGATATCCAAAAACTCATTATTTTGGAGAAAAGAAATGACAGAATATTATTGATAAAAAACTAACTCAAAAATAATTAAACATATGTTTAAATAATTTAAAACCCTAATAAGATGAAAAAAGATAATAAAAAAAAAAACATAAAATCTTCTAGACATCCGAAAAAGATTTAAATGATATTTTTTGGGTTTGAAATATGGTGGTTAAGGATAAACTTTGAAATTTATTAAAGATCTCTGAATAAGATTTGATTTGATATATTATATATATAAGTCCTGTGGTTCAATCCGAGTCAAAAGTTATGACCTCTCAAAGCTTCGACCGATCCTGCTCCGATCCTGTTCCGATCCTACCGATCCTACCGATCCTACCTATCCTGCTGCGATCCTGCTGTGATCCTACTACAAAAACGATTCTGCACGATCCTGGATCGATTTTGGGCTTCCGGATCGTAGGATCGTACGATCCTACGATCCGGATCGCGATTTTGCAAACTATGGTCCTAACGAGAAGAGAAAGGAAAAATTTTATTAACTTACAATTTAAATATAGTTTAATAGAAAAATTTGAAAATCAATATATTTTATTTAAAATAAGATAAACTTCATATAAAATTTAATTTTTAAGATTTTTCAAAAAGTGTAACACTGTATAAAAAAAATGTTTCCTAAGTTTCTTCAAAAAAATATAATACCTATAAATAAAAAAAATAAATATAAAATAATCATTGAAAAAATCTATATCTTCTAGTATTTTGAGAAGTAAGATCATCAATAAGGACTTCAATATCAAATTTTTCTGACACTTCATTTTTGATACATAAAATTGTCAAGCTATTTATATTCAAATCGTTATCATCATTTTCTTTCAATTCTTCCTGCTCATTCGTTGCATGATTATAATCATCATCTTTTCTTAATTCTTCTCGCTCATTGATTGCATGATTATTTAATTCTTCTTGATTACTCGATTGTTGCTTATTTGTTACATGATTATTTAATTATTCTTGACTTTCTTCTTGCAATTCATCAACTGAATCTTCAATTGAAGAGCTAGCTTTAAAAAACTTACAAAGAACACATTTGTTAGTTTTAATAATATGTTCCACTCTTTTTCTTTTATTTCTTTTCTAACTCCAAAATTTATATTTTTTTAGAAACATGTTTGTATTACAAATTTCAAGTGTAAAAATAATACACGCAAAACCAGCAACAAAGCTAATAATGAAACAAACACAAGTAGTGAAAATAATAATCAAAGAATAATAAAGCTTGATTTGTGCTTGAAGCAATCGATATAATTTATTCTATGATGATTAAAATTAGGATGATTTATTTAAATTCTTTTAAATCTTTAAGAAAAATTATAAAATATTGACTACAATAGGGCAGTCCGGTGCATGAAGCTCCCGCCATATGGGATCCCGAGGAATGATCCATTGTACGCAGCTTTACCCTGCTTTTTGCAATAGGTTATTTCCAAGATTTGAACCCGTGACCTTTTGGTCATATGACAACAACTTTACCGTTGCCCCAAGATTCCCCTTCAAAATATTGACTCCAATACAATATTAAAAATCGATATTGAATATTGACAATAAGAAGAAATAAGATAAGTAGGTAACTTACGTTATAAGTTTATATATTGATAAATGATCATGTTGATGAAACTAAAATTAATAAACTTTTTAAATTTAATTAGAAGATATTCAAAGGAGAAGAAGGGAGGAAATTAGTGTTCAAGATTTATACTTTACTCTTTAGAGTCTTATAACTTATATAAACAAATTAATGAAGAAAGAATTATATAAGAAATAAAATATCGTAAAGAGAAAAACGGATCATTTATCTTCTTCTTTTTGTTCTTTCTTTTCTTTTTTAGATTTTTTTTAAATTTTAATAGAAAATATATTTTTTCATACTTTATTAATATAATTCAATAATATATATATATATATATATATATATATATATATATATATATATATATATATATATATATATATATATATTGGGACCTTTATTAAAATAATCTAATTAAATATATTTTTTAAATTTTTATTAAAATAATCTAAGTATATATAATATATATTATATATGCATGTCAAATTTAAGGATCCTTACAAATTAGACCTTTGATCATTATCCTAGAGCGGGACCTGAATATTAGTTAAGACGAACTCAGATTAGTCTCGCAAGTCCCAAGCATGTATGATGCACCAGCAAGAAGAGTAGTCAGCTACATTGATCCAAGGAAGTGGGTCAAAGTGTCTTTGTTCCTTTGTAGCTTTTCCTAAACCACGTCATGTGTTGGGTTGGTTACCGAGCTCTGGCCAAAGTCCTTGCTCCTTTGGCTTCCGCAGTGCAGCTCACTGACCTGGTGTGAGATCCTGGGGACAGGGAAGTAAATCACAAGTGTTAAAACTGTTTGTAGACACTCAAAAAAGAAAATTCAAGAAGTCGAATAATCGCAGCTGTAAAATGATCAATTGCCCAATTAATTACACTAAAAATAATTAACTTGTGTGTGAGCACTAGCACTTAATGAGATATAGACATGTTAGTACGTAGGAGTGAACGAGACTCAATGTTTGACTGATTGAGGAAAGAATGCTTACATAGACCAAATCACGTTTTATTAACTTTTTGAACTAAATTTTTTCATGGTGAGAGAACGAGACTTCAATCCGCTTTGTAATGATGGCAAGTGAATGAGGCCTTCATAAAAATTCACTATTTTTTTTTTAACAAATGATGATAATTAATCTGCACATGAAATCCTTTTATAGTATTTGAATTTATTATCATAAAAGCTATTATTAATTAATCTGCACATGAAATCCTGTTAGTATTTGGAGTTATTGTTATAATTTAAGAATAAAAATATGATAGTTTTTTGGGTCTAATTTAGTGCATGCAATCCCAAAAGAAGTCAAGAGAGTAAAAATATAAAATTTTACAAGCTAATAAAGAAGTTTAAAAAAAAAAATTCCTCAATATTTTTTATGAGACATTTAGGTACAAATTAACTTGGCACAGACCATAGAGGCACAAATTTTGATCTCTTCTACCTCTAAACAACCATCATCGAGAATCAGCATGGTGCCTCTTTTGGTCTCAATCTGGAGTAATGAATTGACAAAAAATAACCCTTGGAAGTTAAAGGAGATGAAATCCCCTTTTTCTCCCAAAAACGATCATTAGAGGGATTTTATGGGGTCCTTCATCACTTTTTTTCTGATACTTAGGCTCTAAAATTAGTGCAGAGGATCCAAAAGGAGCCTTAGAACCAATAATTTGGGTTCTTTTTTTCTTTAACCAAAAAACATTAAAGAGCCATTGAATTGTGGGATTTTTTTTTTAAAAAAAACTTCTTGTTGTCTTTAATTCTGTGTCCATTTAGTTGAGAACTCTGAGAGATTTAAAAGAGTTTTTTAAACACAAATTTAGGTTGTCTCGATGTTGAAAAATGACACATGAGATCTAAAAATAGTGATATTGATCCCACTCTAGGTTAGTAGGATATCTATACGTGATCCACATACTTGAGCTCGCAACTTGTTGTAATCGTTAAGATCCAATAATCTTAATTAGGATTTTGAAAAATAATTCTTTTTAAATCCTAAAGTCAATAGTATAATCATCTAACCTTGGATAATCAATCTTAATTTCTCTACTCTTTCTTTTTTTAATTAATGAAGGGGCCTAACTCCGCCCATGAAGAATTAGTCATGGCCGGTCCCAAGCCCAGATAAAGGAAGAAGATTGTATTATGTTGTCAACCAATGTTAAAACTAAGGCAAATGTTCAATAAATGGATCTATTAAATTATTATGCTAATGTTATATGTTGTTCCCTGGAAGGAACGCGTTTCAGTATTCGATTGTAACGTCCTTGCAAAGACTGTTGCATCTCCATAACTCGGATGTAATGCTAAATATATAAGAGTTTACGTTGCAGGATCTGACTGTAATGTATTTGCAAGAATGACTATATTTCCATGAAAATTTTAGTGTCATGTTAAATAAGCAAGAGTTCTCATGCCATAAGTTAGATAAGAACAAAAATCATAGAAAAATTATTAATTTAAGATTTAGAATATAAAACATAGGAATCCTCACTGGTAAATTAATAGAGGTGTAGATGCGATAATTAAGAGAATGATTAATATTTTGTGTGTATAAGAGACAAAATAGGTAGGAGAGAAGGGAAAGATGGTAGAAAACTCAGATTTTAAGTTGTGATAGACAAGAAAGAGTAAAATAAAAAATGGAGTAGATATTATTATAGATAGTTTGTTAATGGATGAAGTTGTAGGAGTAGTTAGAAAAGGGGATAGAATTATAGCTCTCAAGATAGTAGTGGCGAAAGAAACTATGAACATAATTAGCATATATGCACCTCAAATAGGATCAGATGAAGCTATTAAATCAAGATTTTGGGATGTCCTAGATGAAATATTACAAAATATGCTATCAAATGAAATGATTTTAATAGGAGACGATCAAAATAGGCATGTCGGAGTGAAAAATGAAGAATATGATAGGACATTTGGGGGTTATGAATTTGGAATGACACTACAAGAAAAAAGCTGATAGACAACGCTTTAAAAGTGTTGTTAATGTAGCTGAAAAAACGTTGTTAAAAGCACTGTTGTTAAAAGTCTGCTCAAAGACAACGCTTTAAAAGCGTTGTCGTTTATAGCAAAGACAATGCTTTAAAAGCTTTGTCGTTTTTTACAAAAATAACGCATAAAAAGCGTTGTCTTTTTTAAAGACAACGCATAAAAAGCGTTGTCTTTTTTAAAGACAATGCATAAAAAGCTTTGTCTTTTTTAAAAACAACGCATAAAATTTTTTATCTTTTTTAGCAAAGACAATAGTTTCACAATGCATAAAAAAAGTGTTGTCTTTTTTAGCAAAAGACAAGATGTTTTAAACTATTGTCTTTTAATACCAAAGACAAATAAAAGATAAATAACAATGAATCTACTTCAATCAATAATATATTATTAAATAAACATCCAAGATAAATATACAAATTATCTTCCTTACACTTCTATAAAAAATATAATTACTCGCATACAAAGAAATTTTAATTAGTAGACACTCAAAACTACTCCTATCGACTATATCTTATTGTATGAACTTAAAGGATCTTGATAGATGCTACTTATCCTCTTGACTTGAATGTTCTTTACTCATTGGCTTTAACCATCTTCTTGCTTAAATCCCAAAGACTTCTTATAGTTCTTCATCGAAATATTTCCTAGTCACACCCCTGAGGTTCGGATGCAATGCCACATAGCATGTAGTTGCTGGTCCTGTAATCATCCATACCCGAGCTATTTAGCTAGAGTTTTTGAATACCTCCATTCACCTTCAAAATATCTGAAAAGGCACTGCATGTGAAAATTTCATAATCTCAACATTTAATGAAAGACGACAAGAATAACATTATAGCAACTTGTGTGCTTGAATTACAAGCTGATTGTAAAATCATGAGTTTAAGATTTGATATGAAACATTGATACTAGTTGAAATAATTTAATAATGTATGTTTCACTGTAAGTTTAAAGAATGAGGTAATCAACAACTAAAAATCTTATTAAGCAAAACTATAGACAATTAAGGGACAGGTGTCGATCATCTTTTATGAAATAATGTATGTTCACTATAAGCTTAATAATGTATGACCATTGTAAGCTTAAAGAATTAATCACTCAACAACTAAGATTCTAATAAAGAAAAAGACAGACAACTATGATGTAAGATCAGTCATCGTTATGAAATAATGCATGTACACTGTATTGGAGAAGTATGACAATGAGTTCTAATCTTAGACAAGATGTTTTTGATAAATTGAGGTTCAATAAACAAATAAGAACAACTAAGTGAATGTACTTTAAATGAAACCTAACAATTAACTACGATCATGATGAATGGATGATATGAAACAAACCAAGTTGCAGCAAGATTATCTAATTAACAAACATAACCAACCTACAATTCAACATAAATGATATTGCAAGCAATTAAACTAAAACATTGCAAAATTGAATGAATCTAATGTAACAAACATTTCTTCAAACATTTAACATGCAGGAAACAAATGAGGCAAAATGCATTGCAAGGATTTCATCAGCAAGGTAAGTAGTAAAGCAATCAGATTTCATGTGGTGATATTTTGGCATCTGATACTTCTCTGCATTTTGAATCAGTAGCTCCTTGTAAAAGACTCATAAAAGAGTCTCTCTATTCAAGAAATCCTGACGCATCCTTGGATTGTGCAAAATGATGATCCTTCAGGTAAGTTGCAAATTTAGTACAATGATAGAACGTTGGTTCATGGAATGAAATTCATAGGAAATAAAAAAAGCCGTTCTAGGCAATGAAATTAAGGAAATTATAATAAGTATACTTGTGATTGATAAAAGGGATAGTTTTGAGGAACTTATTGGTTCTCATTTTAAGGAGATGAAATACAAGGAAAATGAAGCAGTGTAGTTAGAAAGCAGTAAATAAATCATCGATATTAATCACGTTTAAATTTTAAAGGAAAATTGTATGAAAAGTAACATAATTCTGTGAAGCTCAAAATAAAAAGAAAGACAGCTAATCCTTAGACAAGATGTTTTTGGTAAATTGAGGTTCAATAAACAAATACGAACAACTAAGTGAATGTACTTTAAATAAAACCTAACAATTAACTATGATCATGATGAATGGATGATATGAAACAAACCAAGTTGCAGTAAGATTATATAATTAACAAACATAACCAACCTACAATTCAATATAAATGATATTGCAAGCAATTAAACTAAAACATTACAAAATTGAATGAATCTAATGTAACAAACATTTCTTCAAACACTTAACATGCAAGAAATAAATGAGCCAAAATGCATGCAATCGAAAGAGGAAATGACAACTCCATTACAATTCAAGACTTAGAAGTAAAGAACCAACAAGTCACACAAGGAATCGAACCAATGCTATCCGGATCTTGAAGGCTATTGTTGGAAGTTTCAGATGGAACTGATCTGAGGAGCTTGGAAGGCCTGAACTGAGAGACGGTTGTTGTCCGATTCTCGGAAGAAGAGCAACGGATGAGAGATGATCAGAGAGGGAATGCGAGTGTGATCTGGATGGAGTGGGTTGAGTTGTGCTGGTGACGAAGAAGTTGTGTGGGATGGCCGGATGAAGCTTCTTCGGCAAGAGATCTGTCGACAAAGAGGTTGTCGATTGATGAAGCCGGTTGTAGCACTACTCTCAATCGGGAGAAATCTGTAGCATGAAGAGATGATGGCTCCTGAATCCGGATGCTAGATTTTAGGTTCAGTGGGAGAGGGATTCGGTAGAGTATCATTAGACGAAGAGGAGTTCGCCGGAGAGGGGTTCGCTGGAGAGGGGTTCGCCGGAGAGGGTGTGAGCTGAGATGAGGAGACAAGTATGTAAGCGTGAGAGGGATTCGCAGGAGGAGAAGACTATGCGTGAGTGGGGTTCGGTAAGAGAGGTTCAGGAGAAAGGCGGGTGCCAAAATGAAACTTAGGATTTTTCTACTCCTTAGTTGTATCCAACGGTTCAGATCATCCCAAATTTAGATGAGGATTTGACAATAGGCAACATTTTTTAAAAATTATTGTCGTAGACACTAAAAAATTGCTAATAGACAACGTTTTTCAAAAAGCGTTGTCTTTGACCCCACAAAAATAACTAATATACAACGGTTAAAAAAAAACGTTGTATATTAGTAAGACAATAAAGGAATAGACAACGTTTTTCACTAAAAGCATTGTTAAAAAAAAAGACAACGTCTTTTAAAAAAAGCGTTGTCTTTTAAGTGTTGTAAAATTTCAATTTTCTTGTAGTGTGAGAAATAAAAATAGAAAACTATATTAGATTTTGTGATAGCGTATGACCTTATATTAACTAATATATTTTTAAATAAAAGAAAAGAACATTTGGTCATATATAAAAGTGGAAATAATAAATAATAAATTAACTTTCTTATGGTTAAAAAGAAAGATAGAAAGATTTATAAAGATTATAAGGTAATCTCTAGAGAAAGCTTAACTATCCAACATATAGTATCAATAGAAGAAAAATATATATGACTCATAGAATTAAGTGATGGAAGTTAAATATGAAGGATCGAAAATGCGATAGAAGAGGGGTTGGATAACGCTCGTTAAAAATTATTTCTTTTTCGTATTGAAAACAAAGATCAGAATAAGCAATGGAATAAAATAGCAAAAGCTATACAAGTGACTCAGTTGGTTACTTGGTTTGGAGCCTATGTCGACTCCTACTCCAAGACCCGCGATCCTTGATCACACCGTTAGATAATCCATTAAAATTCTGCTTTCCATAATCTCTGGAAAGAAATAATTCATACAATGAATAATGATAATAATAACTCTACTATCTTTTCATAAAATGCAAGCAAGATAAACATTATACCAACAATAAAGATAGAAGATGAAGATCATCGGAGCTTCTAGGCATTGTAGCTTGCACGTGAAATTGAAGTGTAGAGCAGTAGCACCATGAGCAGGGAGGAATAGAAAGTTGCACAAAACTTGTACTAGCTCGGACCTCGCACTACAAGAAAACCCCTCATAGACATCGGTGGAACAACAACGGTTTTAAGCAAAAAACCGATGTCTTTGAGTATTTTATACCGATTTTTTCAAAAATCGGTGTCTATAAGCGCAGATTTTCGCTCATAGACATCGATTTTTAAGACGATGTCTATGAGCGCCTTTTTTCGTTAATAGATACAGATTTTAACAGCGGTTTTTAAAACCCGGTGTCTATGATAAAAAAAAAATAATATAATTTTCCCACCAATACTTAGCCGAAATTTGCAACACTTCACTCTTCCCTCCAAACCTAAACCTATATCGCGCCGTCCACCGTATACCGTCGCCTCATCTGCCTCTTCCCCTTCCTAGATCGACACCCCTTCCTCTCCCAATCAGGATCAACACACGATGCCCTTATTTCTCCATCCAACCACACCGCATCTCCTCCAACTCCTCCCTTTGGGCAGTCTATCAGGCAGGGGAGCGGACATCAGGCAGGGGTAGGTCTTGGTGCATAAGTGCATTGATACCTAGGCAGCGGGGTATCTATCGCCTTTAGACCCTGGTAGGTTCCCTTCGGCGACAGCTTCTGTAACTTTACCGTCATTTAGGATTTTGCACCGGCGACTATTCGATTAAGCAACTCTCTGTCGTTCCATTCGGTCAGCAGAGGGTCGTTGGGAGGCAGGGACCGCGGGATGTAGTCGAAGCCGCGGCACATTCCTCGTCATCTCTCTTATAATCGGCCGGTGTGCCCTTCAGGGATTCTTTGTAGGGAACATTCCTAGTTTAACCCAACCACCAACATCTTTGCTTAGCTTTTGGTTTGCTTGTACCATCGTGTGATTTGCTAGGGTTTATGATTTATCATCGATCCATTTGTTTTTCTTTATTCACAAGATTTTTGTTGATTTTCATTTTCATAGTGAAGAAGGGGAATGGCTACATCTTCAGTTCCCAACTCTCCTCCCTCAAAGAGGCCACGATATGCTCCGCCAGATCCAACTCTTCCCAGTCCTTGGAGGGCTCTAATCGATGGCAGCATTGATTACCTGTACTACTGGAATTCGGAGACCAAGGTCACCCAGTACGAGCGTTTGGTCTCTGAGGACCCACCACTGACCTTGGTTGCTTCACAACTGCGACCTGGAGTGAGCTCATCCATGCAACAGCCTAAGCAATAGTCGCCTTTAGATGTCCCTGAAGAGAATGCGAATCAGAATCCCTATCGGGTATTTTTTACATTGAAAAGATTATGCGATAATGTGTTAATGTGTCGAGGAGAAAGGTTAGACATGAGCATCGAGAACTACTTCAAGTAACCACTCTTTTTTTTTCATATGATGCAACCAAAGAAATTGGATACCTTACTAACCACTGAGTGTTGGAAAAGATTGGAAGATAAGTATTTAATGTAAGAAGGCTTTGCTTCAATTGGCAGTGATGCCTTCTCTCTTAAGGTGGTTAATGCTGTAAAAAAAATAGATCTGTTCTATATATACTTGCTAGTGATGTAAAAAATGGTCTATCACTGCTCATTGATGATAACAAGTATCTCCAGAGTTGTTGAACCATTAATATATATATTGATCCATGCTTACTTATTGATGATGATATCAATCGTCTACCCAGCATATGTAGATATTGGGAGTAGTACACTGCTAAAACGAGTGTCATAAGATGCAACTTATATGCGTGTTCATCTTCTACAGACAGTGAAGTGCCTCCTTTTATTAGGTGGATAAAAAAGTACTGTCATTGTCTTGATATTCAGGTTAGGTCAGTCTTGGTGATATGAATCTTTGCCTTTCAGTATGTAGGTAGTCGATCCATTGGTAATCCTTCAATCATTGATTCAACTGAGTTTGTGCAAGAGCCATCCATAGTGAAACATCACAAGAAAAGTTCAGCAAAATCTAGTCCAGCTGCTTCAACTGCAGAAGCATATCGAAGTCAGCATGAAATAACTGTAACTGTATGCATCTTGCTTCATGGTTATGCTTGTATATATGGTTCTTTTGCTGGTTTAGCTGCTATGTTTCTATTATTTTTATTTTGTTGTTAATTTTCACTTATTGAAAACTAATTTTGAACTATGAACTTAGGATTTTTCCTATTCATAAAATATACTAAGAGAAAGGTAGACACCTCTCTTTCTTTTGATGTTTTGACAGGGAGATGTTGCTCCAGATCCATATATGACATTTCAATCTACTGGTTTTCCACCTGATATTCTTAAAGAGGTAACTCATAGTATTTTGTCGTTATATACTTTGTTCTTGCATAGTTTGTACTTAAGGTTCAATTTTTAACAAACATATGAAACAACTAAGAAAAGGTGGTATGGAAGAAACTTTATATATAATGGATAGGGAAATATTTCGCTATTGGTTTCTTTTGGAGGGAAAAAATAAAGCTTCACTGGCCACTATATTGCTGGAGGAAAGGAAAGAGGGAGGGAATTCCAAAAATATATTTGTTAGAAACAGAAATAAAAAATAGGGTTGGATTTAAGCTCGATTGCATGTGAATAATGTTTTTTCTGCCCGAATAAGGTGGAAGTAGATTTGGCTCAAAATTGAGGAAATATAACCCCCAATCCTTCTTCCCTCATTTCTGTCAAAGGAAACAGAGGAAAAGGGTGTATGGTGAAACCTCTCTACCATCTTATTTTTGTTTGTGTTTCCTTCCCACATAGGAAACATAAACTAAGCCAACATAAAATTGGCTAATGAAAGGTCACCAGTCCTTGTTTGACAGTCCAGTGTGTATGACCACTGGTACACTAACAAATATCATAAGATGAGTAAGTGATTTATCTTTTTTCTTGGGTTGTACAGTTGCCTCTGCTTCCTGTTATAATCATGTGCTTATAAAGACATCCGCCAATAACCTTCTCTTTAGATTGTTTAGAGATGTAAACTGCCCTTCTAGAAGATAGCATCATGGTGGCAAGGGGGTCATTATTAAGTGGTCCATTTTATTCAATGACCTCAATCATCTCATACCAAAATAGAAATCCTAAACCTAAAATATCAAGGTGGGATTAAACCCACTAATTACCAATAATCTATTAACTTATTACCTCTAACAATTTCTACCTTCTAATCAGCACATTCACTAGCATTTTGTGTGGGATTTGAATGGCTTTGAGATGAGTTGCTTTTGAATGCCTTGTCTATATTGTAATTAGCAACATTGATGAGGATGCTTTCTGATATAAACAGCTTGTGGGTGGGATGATATGGGACTTTTTGTTTTCCCTTTGAATGCCGACATCATAGTTGAGCATATATGGATTCATTATATAACCATGATATCACACTAAGTCAGTAATTAGGACAGCACTTTATGTCAGTTAAGATAGGGATTGATTCTATATTTGGTATAAGACTAGGTAGGATAATTCTGAGTTACTCTTGTTATTGTTTCATTATGTTAGATCATGCTTTGATATCTTATGTCATTCTGGTATTACCATTTTGTCATTGATCTTACTCTTTTTTGTTAAGTGATGTGCCATTCTGTTGGTGATAAGCGTCTAAACTTAATTTATAATGGCATTGTCTTAGAATTGTTTATTTTTTTGTGTCTATTTTTTTTTTCAATTTCAATGGGATCTATCGCTTAAAATTTTATATGAATTTTGTGACCCGTAATCACTTAGCTATTCTTGTTTTTAGTGTTAGCTTCTTTTTGACACGTTTGACTAATTTTCTAATATACCTGTATATCTTAGAATGATTAAATAAATAATAGGGAGCACAACTGATTCCCCTGCCCTACCAATTGTACTAGCCGCCTGTGCCAATTTTGAAACCATTCAATCCAATATTATGGAGGTCCGACTTTTTGCAAGTTTCACAATGAAATCCTGGTTCCATATGTGTTTGTTTTATATCAACCTGTAATGGAGCAACATTTGTTTTTGTGACGAGGTGTTTGCTAGTTAGACCCTAGAGCCAATCATTTTGATGATTGTTATATGGACTCAATGTATCATATTCTTGTATATAAATAAAAGCATTTGTTTTTTGTTATTATACTTACTTGTATTTGTGCCAAATAACTAAGTATAATAGTATCCTTGTGTTAGCTAGAGCCCTAGAGCCAGTCATTTGATGATTGTATTTTGGACTTGTTGTATCATATTCTATATAAATAAAGGCATTTGGTTTTTGGTTATTATACTTACTTGTATTTGTGCCAAATAAACTAAGTATAATAACGTCCTTGAGTAGACGGTTCTCACCTATATCAATCGGTTAGTTGAACCGATAGTGAGATGATATAGGGAACACTACTCTTAATCATTCCTAGTCGAGTATTAACATTCAGGGACAATGTTAATGCAATAAGACTAGCATGTAGGACAACTCGATGACTTGATCTCACAAGTCATGGGTATAGAGATATCAAGTTGACACATGGGTATGCATTAGAGAATGTATACTGAATAACCCGCCATGAGAAAGTATCATGGATCGTTATATGAGTGTCATATACTTTCTCATGTGACTATTAGTATGACTATTGGTCCTTAGACCTGAAGTCACCATGGTTCCCTACATAAGGAGTTATGTACTTTGGTTTCGTCAAACGTCACCCGACTATAAAGGCGATTACTGGGTATATAACGAATTATGCAGAGGGATGTGAGTGATGTAGATGGATCTATCCCTCCCATATGACGGGAGCGACATCGGTATTCTTGATAGAGTTAGACCACGAAGTGCATGGCCATGCCCAAATGAGTCAACATGAGATGTTGAGCTCATTTGATCGAGTGAGTCTACTTGGAGTTCAAGATTTAGATTGATTAGAGGATGACACGGTCTATGCCTCACATTGATCAATCTAGATGTCTAGGATAGAAGGACACTTGTCATATATTGTGAGGAGTCACAATTAGTAGTCACAAGGTGATGTTGGATCTCAACATTTCTTGTAACTTGGGTAGCAATGGTGTATTGCTAGATGCCGCTCATTGCTTATGTTTTTAAAGGAGTTTAGAAACATTGCCAACGTTACAAGAACCTATTGGGTCACACACAAAGAACAAGTAGATGGAGATTAGGTTCATATGATGAACCAATTGGATTAGGTTCATATGATGCACCAAAGATTGGATTCGGATTAATTCAAATTAGACTTATTGAGTTAGACTCAATTAGATTCAATTGTTGAATGAGTCTAATTTAAATTTGATTCATTGAGTCAATTTATATTAATGAATTGAGATTCATTAGATTGAAATTGACTTGAATCAAAGGTTGGATTTAACTCAATAAGGAAGAAAAATTGGTCAATTTTGACTTGACCAAATGGGAAGTTGAAACATCAAGTTTGACTTGATGTATTGCCACTTCATGGAAGATGACTCATCCTACATGGCAGCCACATCATCTCCAAGTTATCAAGGAGGTTACAAATCCCATTTTCATTTAATGTGGCCGGCCACATTAAATGGAATGGGAGTTACATGTGTGGCCGGCCACATTTTGTGGTGTGGGTTTTTATTTTGTCTCAATTAAGTGTGGTTAATGGTTGCATCTTCTTCCTTAGTCTTTTCTTCCTCCTTCTCTTGCTGTTGCCGTGAGCTTTCATCAAAGGAGAAGGTGGTTGAGTGAGTCCAAAAGAATAAGGAAGGGTGAAGGTCACAAAGGAGGATACTACTTCTTGAGTGTATGAGATTTCTTATGCATCCTCTCTTTTTCTTCCTTTCAAATCCTACCCGAGAGCCCTAGAAAGTGCTAGCACACTTGGGGTGCTCTCTTCTCCATCCTTGAGTGTTAGAGAACACTTCTTGTTCGTGTGGATATCACTAGAGAGTTGTCTACGTTGACAACTTCGAGATCCGTCGTACCTTGGACTTGCGGGATTTGCGAGGACACGCTTCAAAGGTATAAAATGTTTTTCCCTTTGTAGATCTACTGTAGATCGACGTTTAAAACTCGTACTCGTATTTTCGAAAGTTTTCTTCGCACGGATCCAATGGCTAGGGGGTTTCGGGGTTTCCGCGACGCGAAAAAGCGGTTTTCGCGGCTCGAAAATCTCAAATTTCAAAATTATTTTAAAATCTCAAATTTCAAAATTATTTTTAAATCTCAAATTTCAAAATTATGTTAAAATCTCAAATTTCAAAATTATTTTTAAATCTCAAATTTCAAAATTATTTTTAAATCTCAAATTTCAAAATTATTTTAAATCTCAAATTTCAAAATTATTTTAAAATCTCAAATTTCAAAATTATTTTTAAATCTCAAATTTCAAAATTATTTTTAAAATCTCAAATTTCAAAATTATTTTTAAATCTCAAATTTCAAAATTATTTTTAAAATCTCAAATTTCAAAATTATTTTTTTTCAAAATTATTTCAAAATCATTTTAAAATCTTTTCAAAAATTAATTTCAAAATCAATTTAAAAATCTTAAACTTCATTTCAAAATCATTTTAAACTTCATTTCAAAATTATTTGAACAATCTTTCAAAATCAGTGTAAAAATCTTTTTAAACTTCATTTCAAAATTATTTGAAAAATCTTTAAAAATTATTTTAAAAAATCTTTTAAAACTTAAAAGTTATTTGTAAAATCATTTGAAAAATGAATATTTCAAAATCATTTGAAATATCATCTGAAAAATTAATTTCAAAACCTTTTTCAGAAGTTATTAAATTCTTTGAAATTCTAAACTCAATTAATTTTTAAATCTTCAAAATAATGGGTACTTATTTGGAATTCTAACTGATATTTTCAATATTGTAAATTAAAGTAAACTCCATCTCACACTCACTCATATGCTAAACATGCTTGTTAATCTAGAATGAATGAGATGGAAAATTAGGAAAATAATTTTTTAACCTCTCATGCTTGAACTCCTGAATTCAAAAATTTATTAAGGCATTAATTAAGGGGGAGTGATTTTGAGTCGGTTTTAAAATTAGTTTTTCTTTAAAAATTTTTTTGACTTGACCTCAAAATTAAAAACTATTTTTGGCAAATCTTTGAAAATTCAAGCTAGTTTTAACTTAGCTTTAAAATTAAAAAACTCCTCTATAAGCTAAATGTTTTCAAAGCTAAGTACTTAATTAAGTTTTCTCTAACTAAACTTAGTTAAATTATTTTCTAAACTTAGCTACTTGGCAAGATATTTTCTCAACACAATCATTTTTAAGCTGAAAACATAGCTAAGTATTTTTAAATTTAGCTAAATATATTTTTTTTTCAAAAACATTTAGCTAAGTACTTTTTAAAGTGTAAAAAAAAAATTTAGCTAAGTGTCTCTCAAAGCAATTGTTTTCAAATGCTAAGTTCTGCTGAAAATGCTAAGTATTTTCCAAAGCGTTCTCAAAATCTCATCAAAACAGTTTTCTTGAAAAACTAAATCTTTTTGAAATCACAAAAATTTGCTAAGTTAGTATTTAAAGACAAAATAACTTTATCTCAGCTAAAAGTATCTCTCAAACTAAAGGAAGAATTTTGCTTTCAAAATTATGATTTCACCTAGCTAAAAGTCTTACAAGAAAAACTAAGTGTTTATCAAAAGTATGCTTAACCCTCTTTTATTCTCTTTGAAAGATAAGATTGAAAATTATCTTTGAAAGTTAAGCTAAGGCCTAGATTTTCTTCACTCTCTTGGGTATTTTGATATATGGCAAAGGGGGAAAGTAGGAAGAAATTCAAAGAAAATTATAAATTAAAATTCAAAGAAAATTAAAACAAAAATTTTGTTGTGAATGTACCTATGCTTTATTTATGTCTGTGCTTATTTATGCGTATCTTTATTGCATTTTTACTTAACTTTGAATTTCAGTTGCCATAATCAAAAAGGGGGAGATTGTTGGTGCAGTAAGCATCCGATGATCGAACCTCAGTTTTGATAATGGCAAAGAGATTCAAAGTTAAGATTCCTTGTTATCTAACGTGGTTAAATAAGGTTTCAGGAAAGTCCTAACTGCGGTTAGGCAAGGGAAAATCCTAAGGGGGGGGGGGGGTAACCTTAGGTCCTAGGGGGTGGTAACCCTAGGTGAAGGAAAATCCTAAGGGGTGGTAACCTTAGGTCCTAGGGGTGGTAACCCTAGGTGAAGGAAAATCCTAAGGGGGGGCAACCTTAGGTCCTAGGGGGCGGTAACCCTAGGTGGAGGAAAACCCTAAGGGGCGGCAACCTTAGGTCCTAGGGGGCGGTAACCCTAGGTGGAGGAAAATCCTAAGGGGCGGCAACCTTAGGTCCTAGGGGGTGGTAACCCTAGGTGGAGAAAAACCCTAGGAGGCGGTTACCCTAGGTCCTAGGGGGTGGTAACCCTAGGCGGAAAGTCTAGTCAGTCTGGAGGACCGGACTGGCATCAGGTAATCTCTCCTGAGGGGAGTAGGTGAGGACGCGTTCCCCGTAGAGGGAACAGTAGGCGTCGGGTCGACCTAGGGTTTCCGGTTGGAAATCCGAAGTCAGACCCAGGCAGTCCGGAGACTGTCATAAACATTCTTTATTATCCATACTGTTATTTTGTGCTAACTTTGTGTTGTAGGATAGTGTTTAGGACTAACGTATCTTGCAGGTGAAAAGGAGCAACCTAAAGCCTCGGATGAACAGTGTCCGAGGCGCCTCCATGGAGCTTGGAGGCGCCTCGGGTGCAAAGGATGAGCTGGCTGCGAAGCACCATTGGGGGCGCCTTGAAGAAGGCAGAAGACGCCTTGAGTGAGGTTTAAGGCACCTTGAATGGATGAAGTTCGACCAGATCATATTTGATCCACGCGGAAGACCAGGCAGCATGGAGGCGCCTTGAACAGCCTTCAAGGCGCCTTGAACACCCTTTATAAGGGGGTTTCAACCAGCACTTCAGGACAACGAATACCAAGTGATCTCTCATCAACGTGCTGCTCCAAAAGACACTCCGAAGTGCTGCTACAAGTGCCCGACGACCCGAAACTTCAGATTTAGCATTTCTTGTTGTCGGTATAATACTTATAGCTTTTAATTGTACTCATAATTGTAATCTTTTAATGAGTTTATAGTTGTTGCCCATCGAAAGCGATCAAGGATCGCGGGTCTTCGAGTAGGAGTCGCCTTAGGCTCCGAACGAAGTAATTCTCTGTGTCTCTGTGTTTGACTGGTTTTATTCCGCTGCGTTTTTAATTACTTCGTTAGTTTTGTAATTCGAAAAATAAAATAGCCGCGAGCGCTATTCACCCCCCCCCCCCTCTAGCGCATCTCGATCCAACATGTTGTTGTTGAATCTGCCAAAGCAGAACAACACATACTATCTTGGTAGGGTACAGAGGGACAATCTTGGTCCCGCCTATCAACGCATGGGTGAGTACAACTCAATTAGATTGAGTATTCCTAGTTAACTCGGTTGGATCGAGTATAACTATAGGCATTCTTCCAACGGTTGGAAAGATAGGTCAAAATCACATATATATTAACTCTCGGGCATATTAGCCAAAGCTAACTCGAGTTTTAATATAAATGCGGATATTGATCCTATAAACAAGAGTTGCATAGAGATGTAATTGGTAATCATTACTTACCGATCATACTAAGTCTTGGGCGTATTAGCCAAAGCTAACTCAAGGGTTAGTATGATGTGGATCTTGTCCCACATGAATTATAGAATTCAGTGGGAGCATCATTTAGTTAAAGGCCTAATTAAATGATTAAGAATATGATACTTATTTCTGCATTTATTTCTGTTGTAGAATTGCCATGACGTCAAACACGAACATCTTCTCTCTGCGTTCTGTCCTTAAGAAGGACAAGCTCAACGGAGCAAATTTCCTGGACTGGTACAGGAATCTGAGAATAGTTCTCACTCAGGAACGTAAACTGTACGTTCTGGAGCAGCCTATTCCGGAGGCTCCTCCTGCCACTGCCACGCGAGCAGACCAAGATGCTTACAAGAAGCATCAAGATGACACATTATATGTGTCCTGTCTTATGCTCACGACCATGAACTCTGAGCTTCAGAAGCAACATGAGTTGATGGGCGCTTACGATATGGTTGAACATCTTTGTCACCTATATCAAGGACAAGCAAGGCACTGGAAGAGGAACTCCAAAGAATACCTGGAAGATCTTAAGAAGAAGAAAAATAAGATTTCTACTTCAGGTATACATGTCATAGAAGTCAACCTCTCTATTTCTGCATCGTGGGTATTAGATACCGGATGTGCTTCGCACATTTGTACTAATGTACAAGCACTGAGAAATAGCAGAGCATTGACGAAGGGTGAGGTAGACCTACGAGTAGGCAATGGAGCACGGGTTGTTGCTATTGCTGTAGGAACTTACTATCTATCTCTGCCTTCTAGGCTTATACTAGAATTAGATGATTGTTGTTATGTACCTGCCTTGACTAAGAACATAATTTCAGTTTCTTGTTTGGACAAGAAAGGATTTTCGTTTATAATAAAGAACAAATGTTGCTCCGTCTTTTTAAACGATATGTTCTATTGTAGTGCACCTCTGATAAACGGACTTTATATTCTAGACCTTGAGAGCCCTATCTATAACATAAATACCAAGAGGTTCAAGTCAAATGACATGAACCAAACCTACCTCTGGCACTATCGCTTAGGTCATATAAATGACAAGCGCTTATCCCAGCTCCATAAGGATGGTCTGCTGGACTCATTTGATTTAGAATCATATGAGATATGCGAGTCATGCCTACGAGGCAAGATGACCAAGACTCCCTTTAGTGGGCACAGCGAGAGAGCGACTGATTTGTTAGGACTCATACATAGTGATGTATGTGGCCCTTTCAATGTCGCTGCTAGAGGCGGTTATAGGTACTTCATCACATTTACTGATGACTTCAGTAGATATGGTTATGTGTACTTGATGACACATAAGTCAGAATCCTTTGAAAAATTCAAAGAATTCAAGAATGAAGTACAGAACCAACTTGGCAAGAGTATTAAGATACTTCGATCCGATCGAGGTGGAGAATATCTTAGCCATGAGTTCCGTGACTATCTAGCTAAGTGTGGGATTCTATCCCAACTCACTCCTCCTGGAACACCACAGTGGAATGGTGTATCCGAAAGGAGGAATCGTACCCTATTAGATATGGTACGATCTATGATGAGTCACACAGATCTTCCGACATACCTTTGGGGTTATGCTCTAGACATGGCAGCTTTTATACTCAACCGAGTTCCATCCAAGGCCATGATAAAGACATATAGGATATGGACTGGGAGAGATGCCCAGGTGTCTTTCATGAGGATTTGGGGTTGTGAGGCTTACGTTCGACGTCAAGTCTCAGACAAGTTAGGACCCAAATCTGACAAGTGCTATTTTATTGGATATCCCAAGGAAACTAAGGGATATTACTTCTACATTCCCAGTCAGCACAAGATAGTTGTAGCAAAGACTGGGGTCTTTCTAGAAAGGGACTTTGTTTCTAGAAAGACAAGTGGGAGCGCGTTCGATCTTGAAGAAGTTCAAGATCCGAACAATAGCACTGATGCCTCGATGGAAATTGAATTGGAACCACAAAGTGTTGTGGATGATGTTGTTCCACAAAGAGTTGAGGAACAACAACCAGTTTAAGTAGACATACCTCTTCGCAGGTCTGATAGGGTACATCGTCAGCCTGAGAGATACTCATTTCTCTTGTCTGACCTATCACCTATCAGGAAGCTGTGATGAGACCGGATTCCAAGAAATGGCTAGAGGCCATGAGATCCGAAATGGAATCCATGTACACCAACCAAGTATGGACTTTGGTTGATCCACCTGAAGGGGTAAAACCCATTGGGTGTAAGTGGGTCTTTAAGAGAAAGACTGACATGGATGGACTTATCTATAAGGGTCGCTTGATAGCTAAAGGTTTCAAGCAGATTCATGGTATTGACTATGATGAAACCTTTTCTCCAGTAGCGATGTTTAAGTCCATTCGGATCATGCTTGATATTGCAGCTAACCACGATTACGAGATCTGGCAGATGGACGTCAAAACTGCATTTCTGAATGGAAACCTACTCGAGGATGTTTACATGACACAACCTGAGGGTTTTGTAGATCCACAGCATACTAGCAGAGTATGTAAGCTGCATAGGTCCATATATGGACTAAAACAAACTTCTCCGAGCTGGAATCTTCGATTCGATGATGCGATCAAACAGTTTGGTTTCATCAAGAATGAAGATGAGCCTTGTGTCTACAAGAAGGTTGTAGGGGACATAGTTGTCTTCCTCATATTATATGTGGATGACATACTACTAATTGGAAAGAACATCCCTATGCTTCAGTCTGTCAAGATATGGCTAGGGAGTTGCTTCTCAATGAAGGACTTAGGTGAGGCATCCCGCATTCTAGGGATACAGATCTATAGAGATAGATCTAAGAGATTGCTTGGCCTAAGTCAGAGTACATACATTGACAAGGTACTCCTTCGGTTTGCCATGCAGAACTCCAAGAAGGGATTTCTGCCGATGTCACATGGCATGAGTCTTTCGAAGACTCAAGGTCCCTCTTCTAGAGAGGAGAGAGACCAGATCCCTTATGCCTCGGCCATAGGATCGATCATGTACGCCATGCTATGTACTCGACCTGATGTCTTGTATGCTTTGAGATACCAGTCAGATCCAGGTGAAAGTCACTGGATAGCGATCAAGAATATTCTTAAGTACTTAAGAAGGACTAAAGAATATTTCTTGATATATGGAGGCAATGATGAGCTAGCTGTAAAGGGTTACAGTGATGCTAGCTTCCAGGCCGACCAAGATGACTATAGATCGCAGTCGGAGTTTGTGTTTTGCATTAATGGTGGTGCTGTGAGCTGGAAGAGTTCGAAGCAGGACACAGTAGCTGATTCTACAAGAGAGGCCGAGTACATTGCTGCATCAGAGGCAGTAAAGAAGGCAGTTTGGATCTGCAAGTTCATCACTGAACTTGGGGTGGTTCCTAGCATTGCTGACCCCATTGAGCTCTATTGTGACAACAATGGAGCTATAGCACAGGCGAAGGAACCTCTCTCACACCAGCGGACCAAACACATACTACGGTGCTTCCATCTCATTCGAGAGATCATCGAGAGAGGAGATGTGAAGATTTGCAGAGTACCTACAGAGGCTAACATCGCAGATCTCTTGACCAAGGCTTTGGCACAGAAGAAGCATGATGATCACACTAGGTCATTTGGGCTTAGAGCCTACACTGATTGGCACTAGTGCTAGTGGGAGATTGTTAGCTAGAGTCAGTCATTTGATGATTGTATTTTGGACTTGTTGTATCATATTATATATAAATAAAGGCATTTGGTTTTTGGTTATTATACTTACTTGTATTTGTGCTAAATAAACTAAGTATAATAACGTCCTTGAGTAGACGGTTCTCACCTATATCAATCGGTTAGTTGAACCGATAGTGAGATGATATAGGGAACACTACTCTTAATCATTTCTAGTCGAGTATTAACATTCAGGGACAATGTTAATGCAATAAGACTAGCATGTAGGTCAACTCGATGACTTGATTTCACAAGTCATGGATATAGAGATATCAAGTTGACACATGGGTATGCATTAGAGAATGTATACTGAATAACCCGCCATGAGAAAGTATCATGGATCGTTATATGAGTGTCATATACTTTCTCATGTGACTATTAGTATGACTATTGGTCCTTAGACCTGAAGTCACCATGGTTCCCTACATAAGGAGTTATGTACTTTGGTTTCGTCAAACGTCACCCGTAACTGGGTGGACTATAAAGGCGATTACTGGGTATATAACGAATTATGCAGAGGGATGTGAGTGATGTAGATGGATCTATCCCTCCCATATGACGGGAGCGACATTGGTATTCTTGATAGAGTTAGACCACGAAGTGCATGGCCATGCCCAAATGAGTCAACATGAGATGTTGAGCTCATTTGATCGAGTGAGTCTACTTGGAGTTCAAGATTTAGATTGATTAGAGGATGACACGGTCTATGCCTCACATTGATCAATCTAGATGTCTAGGATAGAAGGACACTTGTCATATATTGTGAGGAGTCACAATTAGTAGTCACAAGGTGATGTTGGATCTCAACATTTCTTGTAACTTGGGTAGCAATGATGTATTGCTAGATACCGCTCATTGCTTATGTTTTTAAAGGAGTTTAGAAACATTGCCAACGTTACAAGAACCTATTGGGTCACACACAAAGAACAAGTAGATGGAGATTAGGTTCATATGATGAACCAATTGGATTAGGTTCATATGATGCACCAAAGATTGGATTCGGATTAATTCAAATTAGACTTATTGAGTTAGACTCAATTAGATTCAATTGTTGAATGAGTCTAATTTAAATTTGATTCATTGAGTCAATTTATATTAATGAATTGAGATTCATTAGATTGAAATTGACTTGAATCAAAGGTTGGATTTAACTCAATAAGGAAGAAAAATTGGTCAATTTTGACTTGACCAAATGGGAAGTTGAAACATCAAGTTTGACTTGATGTATTGCCACTTCATGGAAGATGACTCATCCTACATGGCAGCCACATCATCTCCAAGTTATCAAGGAGGTTACAAATCCCATTTTCATTTAATGTGGCCGGCCACATTAAATGGAATGGGAGTTACATGTGTGGCCGGCCACATTTTGTGGTGTGGGTTTTTATTTTGTCTCAATTAAGTGTGGTTAATGGTTGCATCTTCTTCCTTAGTCTTTTCTTCCTCCTTCTCTTGTTGTTGCCGTGAGCTTTCATCAAAGGAGAAGGTGGTTGAGTGAGTCCAAAAGAATAAGGAAGGGTGAAGGTCACAAAGGAGGATACTACTTCTTAAGTGTATGAGATTTCTTATGCATCCTCTCTTTTTCTTCCTTTCAAATCCTACCCGAGAGCCCTAGAAAGTGCTAGCACACTTGGGGTGCTCCCTTCTCCATCCTTGAGTGTTAGAGAACACTTCTTGTTCGTGTGGATATCACTAGAGAGTTGTCTATGTTGACAACTTCGAGATCCGGCGTACCTTGGACTTGCGGGATTTGCGAGGGCACGCTTCAAAGGTATAAAATATTTTTCCCTTTGTAGATCTACTGTAGATCGACGTTTAAAACTCGTACCCGTATTTTTGAAAGTTTTCTTCGCACGGATCCAATGGCTAGGGGGTTTCGGGGTTTCCACGACGCGAAAAAGCGATTTTCGCGACCCGAAAAACCCAACAGTGGGCCAATGATGATGCTCCACATCATCATGGTTGCTTAAGTGGGATGCCACCTCATGGGAGTTACCAAGAGTTGTGACTCTTGGCATTCCATGGAGGTTACATTCCCTCTTAAAGTGGCCGACCACTTTTGATGAGAGAGTTAGTGCAATTGTGTGCTTTTGAGTTGTAACTCTCATCTTCTTCCTCAAGCTCTCTTCTCTCCCTCTCCTCCTCCACCCTTGGCCGAACCTTACAAAGGTACTAGCACACCTTTGTGTTAGGTTTCTCCATCTCTTGCTTGTGTGGATACACATAGAGGAGTATCTACCTTGATACTCTTGAGATCCGACGAACTTTGGACGAGCGCGATTAAGTGAAGGGCTTCGCATTAAGGGTAACCTCTTTATCTTGTAGATCTAAAGTAGATCTAGGCTTAGAAAACACATATATGAAATTTTATTCTTCGCACGGATCCGGTGGCATGGGAATTTCGGGGTTTCTGTAACGCAAAAAGCGATTTTTGCGGCCCGAAAAATCCAACAGTGGTATCAGAGCCACGTGTGAAGCGTATACATGTTTTAATTTGTATTTTTATGAAAATTACAGATCTGTGAATTCCTGTAAGTATGTGATTTTTAAAGTTTTTATGGGTAATTTTCTGGTAGAAGCGAAGCATAAGTGTTTAGACACTTGTAGGCTTCGACTACTGAGAAAATATTTCCGAAACGGCAAGGTTTCGCCCCAAATCGTTTTGGGACAGTGGGCTAAGGCGCTGTAGGATCGCTTATGAACACTCGCGATGGTTATATCGCGAGTAGGGGTGCTTCCCCTGACCCCACAAGGGACTTCGTTCCGCGATTGCGCCCGAAAATCGCTAAACGGGATCGCCATGAATTTTTTACTCATAAAATTGTAAAATTGTAAGAAAAATTATAGAAATTTATAAAAATTACATAATTTAGAATTATGTATTATTTTGTGATGGTCATGAACCAAAAGACCCAATTACATTGGAAACTTGTGTTGTAATTCATATTATGGCCTGCGTGCCATTTTCTGTAGTGTGCGTGTTGTATATGATACGCGACCTGCGCGTCGTGCCTTTCCTATTTTTATATTCCTGTTGTAAATAGTTTAGAATTGAATGTAACTCGAGTTTCACCTTTGTAATGTACAAATTGGAGCGTTGGAAGATCTACTCGAGACGGAGTTACGAGGAGGGCGTGAGCAACACAAGGTGGTCAAGGAAGGAGCTTGAGAAGTTGTTGACCTTAGGTTGACCATCCGATCTTCTCATTGGCTTGAGAAGATCGTAGTAGGGTCATGACTAATCACAAAATATTTAATTAATTGCTTGTGTGTATATATGTGATGCATGCTAGAATAGTACTTAATTAGCGCCTTAACGATTAGATTAGATCTAAATCACGTACATGATGTGCCATAACGATTAGATTAGATCTAAATCGCGTATATGATACACCTCGTTGATTAGATTAGATCTCAATCGTGCCAACTCGTAATACCTACCATGTCGTGATACCTATCATTACCTCAATCACATGTTGTTGTTGATCTGCAAAAGCAGAGCAACACATATTATCTTGGTAGGGTACTGAGGGACAATTTTGGTCCTGCCTATCAACACATGGGTGAGTACAACTCAATTAGATTGAGTAACTAGTTAACTCAATTGGATCGAGTTTAACTATAGGCATTTTCCAATGGTTGGAAGATAGGACAAAATCATGTTTATATTAACTCTTGGGCGTATTAGCCAAAGCTAACTCGAGTTTTAATATAAATGTGAATCTTGATCCTATAAACAAGAGTTGCATAGAGATGTAATTGGTAATTAGTTACCTACCGATCATACTAAGTCTTGGGCGATTTAGCCAAAGCTAACTCAAGGCGTAGTATGATGTGGATCTTGTCCCACAAGAATTATAGAATTCAGTGGGAGCATCATTTAATTAAAGGCCTAATTAGATGATTAATAGAATATGATATTTTTCTGCATTTTTCTATTGTAGATAACCATGACGTCAAATACGAACTCTTTCTCCCTGTGTTCCGTCCTTGAGAAGGGCAAGCTCAACGGAGCAAATTTCCTAGACTGGTACAGAAATCTGAGAATTGTTCTCACACAAGAATGTAAACTGTACGTTCTGGAGCAGCCCATTCCGGAGGCACCTCCTACCACTGCCACGCAAGCTGACCGAGATGCTTATAAGAAGCATCAAGATGACGCATTAGATGTGTCATGTCTCATGTTCGCAATCATGAACTCTGAGCTTCAAAAGCAACACGAGTTGATGGGTGCTTATGATATGGTTGAACATCTTCGTCAACTATATCAAGGATAAGTAGGGCACTGGAAGAGGAACTGCACAGGATACCTGGAAGATCTTAAGAAGAAGAGGGGGACTTACTTTCTATCTCTGCCCTCTGGGCTTGTACTAGAATTAGATGAATGTTGTTATGCGTCTGCTTTAACTAAGAACATAATTTCAGTTTCTTGTTTGGACAAGAAAGGTTTTTCATTTATAATAAAGAACAAATGTTATTCAGTTTATTTAAATGATATGTTCTATTGTAGTGCACCTCTGATGAACGAACTCTATATTCTAGACCTTGAGAGCCTTATCTATAACATAAGTACCAAGAGGTTCAAGTTAAATGACATGAACCAAACCTATCTCTGGCACTGTTGCTTAGGTCATATAAATGACAAACGCTTATCCTAGCTCCATAAAGATGGTTTGCTGGACTCATTTGATTTTGAATCATATAAGACATGCAAGTCATTCCTTCTAGGCAAGATGACCAAGACTCCCTTTAGTGGACACAGTGAGAGAGCAACTGACTTGTTAGGTCTTATACATAGTGATGTATGTGGCCCTTTCAATGTCACTGCTAGAGGTGGTTATAGGTACTTCATTACATTTACTGATGACTTCAGTAGATATGGTTATGTGTACCTGATGACACATAAGTCAGAATCCTTTGAAAAGTTCAAAGAATTCAAGAATGAAGTACAAAACCAGCTTGGCAAAAGTATTAAGATATTTCGATCAGATCGAGGTGGTGAATACCTTAGCCATGAGTTTCGTGACTATCTAGCTGAGTGTGGGATTCTATCTCAACTCACTCCTCCTGGAACACCACAGTGGAATGGTGTATCCGAAAGGAGGAATCATACCTTATTAGATATGGTACGGTATATGATGAGTTACACAGATCTTCCTATGTATCTTTGGAGCTATGCTCTAGACACAACAGCTTTCATTCTCAACCGAGTTCCATCTAAGGCTGTAATAAAGACACCATATAGGATATAGACTGGGAGAGATGCACTGGTGTTTTTTATGAGGATTTGGGGTTGTGAGGCTTACGTTAGACGTCAAGTCTCGGACAAACTGGGACCCAAATCCGAAAAGTGCTATTTCATTGGATATCCCAAGGAAACGAAGGGATATTACTTCTACATTCCCAGTCAACATAAGGTAGTTGTGGCTAAGACTGGGGTATTTCTAGAAAGGGACTTTGTTTCTAGAAAGACTAGTGGGAGTACGTTCGATCTTGAAGAAGTTCAAGATGTGGACCATAGCACTAAAGCCTCGATGGAAGTTGAACTGGAACCACAAAGTGTTGTGGATGATGTTGTTCCATAAGGAGTTGAGGAACCACAGCCAGTTCAAGTAGTCATACCTCTTCCCAGGTCTGATAGGGTATGTCGTTAGCCTGAGAGATACTCATTTCTCTTGTCTGACAATGATAACGTTGTGCTCATAGAGGATGAGACCACCTCCTATCAGAAAGCTGTGATGAGCCCAGATTCTGAGAAATGGCTAGAAGCCATGAGATCCGAGATGGAATCCATGTACACCAACCAAGTATGGACTTTGGTTGATCCACCTGAGGGCGTAAAACCCATAGGGTAAAAGTGGGTCTTTAATAGAAAGACTGACATGGATGGACTTATCTATAAGGGTCGCTTGGTAGCTAAAGGTTTCAAGCAAATTCATGGTATTGACTATGATGAAACCTTTTCTCCAGTAGCGATGTTTAAGTCCATTCGGATCATGCTTGCTATTGCAGTGTACCACGATTATGAGATCTGGCAAATGGATGTCAAAATCACGTTTCTGAATGGAAACCTACTCGAGGATGTGTACATGACACAACCTGAGGGTTTTGTAGATCCACAACATACTGGCAGAGTATGCAAGCTGTATAGGTCCATTTATGGACTAAAGCAAGCTTCTCGGAGCTGGAATCTTCGATTCGATGATGCAATCAAATAGTTTGGTTTCATCAAGAATGAAGATGCACCTTGTGTATACAAGAAAGTCGTTGGGAGCTCAGTTGTCTTCCTTATATTGTATGTGGATGACATACTACTCATTGGGAAAGACATCCCTTTGCTGCAGTCTGTCAAGACTTGGCTAGGGACTTGTTTCTCAATGAAGGACTTAGGTGAAGCATCCCGTATTCTAGGCATACAGATCTATAGAGATAGATCTACGAGATTGCTTGGCCTAAGTCAGAGTACATACATTGACAAAGTACTACTACGGTTTGCCATGCAGAACTCCAAGAAGGGATTTCTGCCGATGTCACATTGTGTGAGTCTTTCGAAGACTCAAGGTCCCTCTTCTAGAGAGGAGAGACACCGCATGGATCAGATCCCTTATGCTTCAGCCATAGGATCTATCATGTATGTCATGCTATGTACTCGTCCTGATGTCTCGTATGCTTTGAGCATAACGAGCAGATACCAGTCAGATCCAGGTGAAAGTCACTGGATAGCGATCAAGAATATTCTTAAGTACTTAAGAAGGACTAAAGAATATTTCTTGATATATAGAGGCGATGACGAGCTAGCTGTTAAGGGTTACAGTGATGCTATCTTCCAAACTGATTAGGTTGATTAGCGATCGCAGTCAGGGTTCGTATTTTGCATAAATGGTGGTGCTGTGAGCTGGAAGAGTTCGAAGCAGGACATAGTGGCTGACTCTACAACAGAGGCCGAGTATATTGTTGCATCAGAAGCAGCAAAGGTGGTAGTTTGGATCCGCAAGTTCATTACCGAGCTTGGGGTGGTTCCTAGCATAGCTGATCCCATAGAGCTCTATTGTGACAACAATGGAGCAATAGCACAGGCTAAGGAACCTCGCTCACACCAGCGGACCAAACACATACTACGACGCTTCCATCTCATTCGAGAGATTATCGAGAGAGGAGATGTGAAGATTTCCAGAGTACCCACAGAGGCTAACATCGTAGATCCCTTGACCAAGGCTTTGGCACAGAGAAAGCATGATAGTCACACTAGGTCATTAGGCCTTAGAGCCTACACTAATTGGCACTAGTGCTAGTGGGAGATTGTTAGTTAGAGCCCTAGAGCCAATCATTTGATGATTGTTGTATGGACTCGTTGTATCATATTCTTGTATATAAATAAAGTCATTTGTTTTTGGTTATTATACTTACTTGTATTTGTACCAAATAACTGAGTATAATAGCGCCTTTGAGTAGAAAGTTCTTACCTATATCAATCGATTGGTTGAATCGATAGTGAGATGATATAGGGAACACTACTCTTAATCATTCCTAGTCGAGTATTAATATTCAGGGACAATGTTAATGCGACGAGACTACCATGTAGGTCAACTCGATGACTTGATCTCACAAGTCATGGATATAGAGATATCAAGTTGACACATGGGTATGCATTGGAGAATGTATACTAAATGACCCACCATGAGAAAGTATCATGGATCGTTATATGAGTGTCATATATTTTCTCATGTGGCTATTAGTATAACTACTAGTACTTGGACCTGAAGTCACCATGATTCCCTACATAAGGAGTTATATACTTTGGCTTCGTCAAACGTCACCCGTAACTAGGTGGACTATAAAGGCGATTACTGGGTATGTAACAAATTATGCGGAGGGATGTGAGTGATGTAGATGGGATCTATCCCTCCTATATGACAGGAGTGACATCGATATTCTTGATTGAGTGAGACCACTAAGTGCATGGTCATGCCCAAATGAGTCAATATGAGATATTGAGCTCATTTGATTGAGTGAGTCTACTTGGGATTCAAGATTTGGATTGATTAAAGGATGACACGGTCTATGCCTCATATTGATCAATCTAGATGTTTAGGATAGAAGGACAATGTCATATATTGTGAGGAGTCACAATTAGGAGTCACAAGGTGATGTTGGATCTCAACATTCTTGTAACTTGGGTAGTAATGATGTGTTGCTAGATACCGCTCATTACTTATGCTTCTAAAAGAGTTTAGGAGCATTGCCAACGTTACAATAACCTATAGGGTCACACACAAAGGGCAATTAGATGGAGATTAGGTTCATTTGATGAACCTAAAGGATTTGGTTCATGTGATGAACCAAATTGGATTAAGAGTAATCCAAAGTAGGCTAATTGAGTTGGACTCAATTTGATTCATGTATTAGATGAGTCTAATTTGGACTTAGACTCATTAAATTAATTTAATTCAATGAATAGAGATTCATTAAATTAAATTTGACTTGAACCAATGGTTAGATTTGATCAACCAAGGGAGAGAAGTGGTCAAGTTTGACTTGATTTGAGAGGAAGATGAAGGGTCAATTTTGACTTGACCATTTGCCGCCTCAGTTGTGAGTTGGCATGAAGTGGGCCAATGATGATGCTCCACATCATCATGGTTGCTTAAGTGGGATGCCACCTCATAGGAGTTACCAAGAGTTGTGACTCTTGGCATTCCATGGAGGTTACATTCCCTCTTAAAGTGGTCGGCCACTTTTGATGAGAGAGTTAGTGCAATTGTGTGCTTTTGAGTTGTAACTCTCATCTTCTTCCTCAAGCTCTCTTCTCTCCCTCTCCTCCTCCACCCTTGGTCGAACCTTACAAAGGTGCTAGCACACCTTTGCGTTAGGTTTCTCCATCTCTTGCTTGTGTGGATACACATAGAGGAGTATCTACCTTAATACTCTTGAGATCCGGCGAACTTTGGACGAGCGGGATTAAGCGAAGGGCTTCGCATCAAGGGTAACCTCTTTATCTTGTAGATCTAAAGTAGATCTAGGCTTAGAAAACATGTATATGAAATTTTATTTTTTGCACGGATCCGGTGGCATGGGAATTTCGGGGTTTCCGTAACGCAAAAAGCGGTTTTTGCGGCCCAAAAAACCCAACAGTGTTGCACATTCTTGGTACTGAACTTCTTTTGTCTGTTGCTTTCATAGATACATCATGCCAGCTTCTCGACTCCTACAGCAATTCAGGCTCAGTCATGGTCAATTGTCTTAAGGGGGTGTGACATTGTGGCCATTGCAAAGTCAGGATCAGGAAAAACAGTAGGCTTTCTAATGTCAGGGTTTGTTTTTCTCAAACGCAATCATTATATTGTTGGAGTATATACTAAAAGTTTAGCTTTTGTAAACATTTATTTTTGAAATAAAAGAATCACATTGGTCAATATCTGCATTTATTTGTTAAATGTTATTGTTCAATTAATTATATAGTAGATAACATGGAGTGTGGTGTCACACTCAGAAGATCATGTTATCGGTTATCTATAAATTATAAACAGTTGCTCACGACTAAGATGGAAAGGAACAAACCATCAGAATAGTCGTAGTGTAATTAAGTATTAGTTTATCTTGACTAATAAATTACACTGATACACTTTAAGTGTATTGAGTAGGATCATTTAGGTAAGTTCTTTTTGTACTGACTTAGTAAAAGAACTAGACCTTAGTTATTATGGAAGTGTGTGCTCTTAATCCTAATATAATAACAAGAACATATATTTAATATTTATTTCTTTAACTTATCAAAGGGTAAGATTTAGCTTGATAAATCAATATGCCCGATAAGTTGAGAAATGATATTACTTATAATGTGTGTTGTTGATTATAGAAGGAATCTGTGTCCTAGTTATCTAGGTTGAGAATGTCCCCAAGAGGAGCTCATAAGGATTGTCATATTAAACCCTGTAGGTAGACTTAGTCCAACATGATAATGAAGTTGAGTGGTACTACTATTGGAGCTAGATATTAATTAAGTGAGTTGTCAGTAACTTACTTAATTAGTGGACATTCGTAATCTTAAACACAAGGAGACTAACACACTCATGATAAGAAGGAGCCCATAATATAATTTGGGATTGGTGCGGTAGTGCGGTAATAACTCTCTAGTGGAATGAGTTATTATCGATGAACTTGAATTGTGTGTTCGGGGCGAGCACGGGATACTCAAGCTCATCGGAAGGCCAAAACCAATTTCTCCTCTAGGTCCCTGTCGTAGCCTCATTATAGCCTCAAGTCCATCCAAATGTAAGACTCTTCTTGGTGTCCAAGAAGTAGGTCAGTCCAATGCTTGGTGACCAAGCAAGGGTCGGCCATATCCTCTCTTATAGGGGCCGGCCCTTTGCTTGGTGACCAAGCATGAAGGGGCCGGCCACAATATTCAAACAAGGAGGGTTGTTTTTTAATTTTTAAAATCTTCTCTTTGTAGAAAACTATAAGTTTTAAAAGAGAGATTTTAATTTTAAAAACTTTTCTTATTTGAATTTGGCCACATGTTTTAATAGAGAGTTTTAAAAGTTTTAAAACTTTCCTTTTTTAACCATCCTCATGGTTTAAGAAAAAAAAGGAAGATAAATTTTAAAATTAAAATTTTCTGTCATCATGTTAAAAAAGGAAATTTTGTAAGAGAAGTTTTAAATTTTAAAACATGGTTTTAATTTTTAGAACTTTCCTTTTTTAACTCCTACTTTAGGAAAGAGAGCTTGTAAAATTTTATAAGAGTTTTTCTTGTAAAATTTTATAAAAATAAAATTCCTTTTTCCCCTTGATGAGGTGGTCGGCCATATTAATTTAATTAAAATCATTACAAAATTAAAATTAGTGATTGATTCAATCAAGAGGAAAGAAAAGGAAAAATTAAAAGGAAAAAGGAAAAAATCTTGGATGATTTTATTTTTTGTAAAAAGTTTTTCCTTATTTGCCTTGGGCAAGTAATATAAAAGAAGGGGTGAGAGGGCTTCATGAGATACAACTCTTATTCTCTTGCTTGGAGATCTTTTGGTGGTCGGCCCTCTCCCTTCTCCCTTTCCCTTTGCTCTCTTCTCCTTGGTGGTGGTGGTGGCCGGATTTTAGAAGAAGAGGAGGAAGCTTTTGGGTGGTGTTCATCTAGGAGTATCGTCGCCCACACGACGTCCAAGGCGAGGCGAGGAATACGGCAAAAGATCTCGTGGTCATTAGCTTACAAAGAGAAGGTATAACTAGTAATTTTCTTCCGCATCATACTAGTTATTTTCTTTGTAAGAATTCTAAATACAAGAGGCAATTAGATCTAGTTTATCGAATTTATTTTTCGAGTTTGTGTTTTCTTATTTTTTGAATTTGTGATTCGATTGTTCTTTTTGGTTAACCTAGAGTTATTTAAGGAAATAAATATTAGCTTTCCTTAAAAGGCTTTGCCTAGGCGGTGGTGGTTGCTCCCATATCCAAGAAGGTCATGTGCCTTGCCATGCAGTCCTGGAAGCCAATTTTGGAAATTAATATTTATGGAATTAATAACTTAGGTAGATTTGAATCAATAGTGTTAAATTCCGCTTGCGATTCAAATCTAAACCATTAAGAACAGATAAGTTAAATTTGGAATCAATGATGTTAAGTTCCGTCTGCGATTCCTAATTTAACTTCTAAAGAACACAATAGGTTATTTAAGGAAAGGTTCGACACTTGTACAAAAATTTTTTGTACAGTGGAACTAGTACGTTTTCCTATGACTAACCAACAAATATTTCTAAGATGGATCCTACTGTACTAATTTTGTCACCAACGAGGGAGTTGGCCACTCAAATACAGGATGAAGTAGTCAAGTTTGGTAAATCATCAAGAATATCTTGTGTGGTATGTTTGATGATAGTTGTTATATTCCTAACAGTGAGTCCTTATTTGATTAGTTGCGAACTATGAATTTGTGTGCTTTGTAGAATGCAATGTGAGATATGTTAATGCCGTAGACAACATTCCATAGCTTTCTACTTATATTTCATTCTAACAACTCAAAAAAACCTTTTAACAGATTCTGTTGATTCAACTGTTCATGTTCCTTGAACAATGCTTGATGTATATTTATTTATCAAGTGATGAAGAAGCTTATGACTAGTCTGTTTCACATATTTTTTTTGTTTCCCAAGCAAAAGGTATGTTATTATTATTATTAAAGTCATAAACCGTGTTCTTTCTATCTATTGTTCTTCATCAAGCAGGATGGATTACAAGCACATTTATGAGAAGGAACCAGTAATCCACTACATAAGCACAAAGAAACCACATCCACGATGCCCAGTTGCAGGTAAGTGCCCTATCTATTGCGGTTGATCTTTCATTGTTGATCTTTTTGCTCATTACAGCTACATCTTATTAGGTTGCCCAAAAATTCGACGGGTTGTATGCGATGTCTTGCTTACAATAGAAATTGATGAAATGCATTTGGCATCAACTACAAACATAAATTCAACAATGGTAGAAGATTTTTACAGAAGTTGACTGAAAATGGCAACACTGCTCCCTGCAACTGTAAGCTTGATATAATTTTTCAAGGTGATTTAGCCCGTCGGTGATTTGTCATCAGCCAATGCGATTTAGGCATCATAGTTAATTATCTTTTGATGTTGTAAGAGGAATATTTGTGTAATTTGTGGATACGGACTTGATGTGTACAATATCTATTATCTTTTTATATTGTAAGAATAATATTTATGTGTTGGTAACATGGATATTTACTTGGTGTGTTTAGATACACCGATGTATAATAATATTAACTAAATTTTGTACTATTAAAATGTTGTATAATATCGGTTTTTCACTGTTTTGGAAATCGAATCGGCGTAGTTAAATAATATTGATATTACATCGATTTTCCACCGCTGCCAAAACTGGTGTTATTAACATATATTACATTGGTTTTACACCGTTGATGAAACAGTGTCGTTAAGTGATACTACACCGGTTAATAACCGATTCGAAAACCGGTGTCGTTAAGTGATACTACCCCGATTTTAACCCGATGTCTAAAATGGTAGACCTTTTACATCGCCTTCATAGACATTGGTCGAAAATATAATAGACAGCGGTGTAAAATCGATGTCTATGAGGGTTTTTGTTGTAGTTGTTGAAGCAATCCCAATAGTCCGTACGACCATGTGTTTTGGTGTTTGGGCAAAGGGTTTAAGTTAGGTTCACCCTTGTTATTTGATATGCGTACTTGAGTTGTGCAGGACTGCAGGATACACATGTGACTCAGGTTGATGGCTTCGGGTCCGGTGAAGGATGGAGCATCCAAGGGACCGTGGACAAGGCAGCAAGGACAAGGGTCGAGGGAAGCGACTTCGAGGCATACGCGAAGGATGGCATTGGGGATGAGCCGCGGGCTTAAATGCATCCGAGGGACGAGAGCCAAAGGAAGTAGGCTTGAAGGCAAAAGGTCAAAGCTGCAAAGGAAGCATCAAGTGAGTCATAAGGGTGAGGGTACGAGTGCACGAGAGATTGTACTCGGAGTAAAATCCTAGTTTTAGGGTTTTACTGTAGCAGTACTGCAGCACTACTGTAGCAGTACTGTAGCAGTCGACTGCATGTTTTAGCAGTCGGTTAATGTGGAATCGAGCCGTTGGGATGTAACGGTCGAATTTCCACAGAGGGCAGTCGACTGCATGTTTTAGCAGTCGACTGGTAGGCGGGGTTTTCCAACTCGTGGCCTATATAAACAAGCTTTGGGAGCTTGGTTGAGTTTGACGAAATAGAGGTGGTTAACCCCTATTAGTAGTCTACTTGTGCCCTAGCTTATAAAGAGTCCTTGGTGAGAGTTGTGGTGAGGTTTCTCCACCCACAAGAAGCTACGTGAGCTAGCCGGAGGTCTTCCGGGGAGTAATCCACCGACGGATAGGGATCGTCCACCTTACGGACAGCCGTGGAGTAGGAGCTTTATCTCCGAACCACGTAAATCGGCGTGTGTTGGTTTGCTTGCTCTTTCTTGTTCTTTGTATTTGTATTTAGCTTTCGTATTTGTGTTTGTATTATTTGTATTCCGCTGCACAATTAACAAATACGTAGAAAGCGATTGATTTGGGGGCGCCGTCTATCCAACCCCCTTTAAGCCGGCCACCGATCACCCAACAGTAGTGTCGAGTTGTTCTATTATAAGACACGTTCGATTGACCAAAAAGTTGTTCAGTTGACTAATCCTTTCGGTCGATCAATCACCCTATCGGTCGACTGATCAACTAACCTTCCTTCTTCGTCGAGATCCGATCTTCATGTCATTAAAGCCATTTAATGTTTGATCGACTGATAACCTTGATCGATTGACTGATCCCCTGAATTTCCATTCCAATGAATATTCGATTTGATCGTTTGTCGTTTCCATTTTAAGTTCGATTGACCGATCCTCAGTTTTGGTCGACCGATCATGCTGTGATACCATGTTTATGAGCCTGATTTATTTTTCCATTTTGCTTATTCGATCGACAGAACCTCCATTCAGTCGACTAATAAAATGGCTAGATCTTCAATCGACCGAACCCTTGGTCAATTAAGATCTCTGAGTTATACACGCGTGGATGCTGACAGAGCTTAATTCTGAGTTATGAGTCAAAGTTTATAACCTTTTGAAGTTCAAGGGGTCATATGATCCTGCAACATAGAGTTAGATAATAGATATTGATCCTACAAAATAGAGTTAGATAATATATATTAAATATACATGAATATGAGAGTTATGACTGTCTTCATCTCAACTTAGAAATCTCCGTTGGTTTTTTCAATTGGATCAGTGACCTAGGGTTTGTCTCTTCCTGGGGCACTACCTCCTCGTCACTCCACTCTAGTTGTTTACCTCAACCTACCTGCCAAACATCGGGTCCTCCAAACTTGTTTAGACTTTACCGCCTTACTACAACTAGGGCTTTCCTGGTTGAGAAAACAGCATGCTCACTTAGTCAATTCATCAGATAACAACATGACTTAACTTGAACCGTTGACAACATCAAAATTTAGGTTTAATTTTGGTGCACCCTGCATTAACAATCTCCCTTTTTTTGATATTTAGTAACCAAGATTCATAGTTAAATTAAAATATTACAGAGTTAAGTAAACAATTCCTTAACTCTCCACCTAAGTTCAATAATTCTCCCCCTGAATATTATATCTCTCATCCTTTGACACACATAAAAAAATAGTGGTCATTGCAAAACCAAACAGTTTTGGGGAAAGTATAAGGTTTATTTTAGTGTAACCAATCATTTTCAAAATTTAATCAAGTTAAATTAAAATTTGAGTTAAGATAAATTTATATTTTAGATTAATTAATTAAGTTAGAATTTACTTATTGTTTTGATTTATTTGTTTTAAATTGTTTAACTTTATTTAAGGTTAATTATTATAAGTCGTTGATTAAGTTAACTTTTTTTAAAAATTTAAGTTGAAATCAGATGATTTGATTTTGAATAATTTGATTTCATTAGGTTTAGAATTGGATTTAAGAATTATTAAGATTACTTAATTTATAAATAAGTTAATATTAAATTTGTTTAAACTAATTTTGAATTTTATGTTAGATTTATTAGATTAACGTTAAGTTTCTAATTTAATTGTTATTAAGTTAAGTTCAAATTAATTTTGATTTTATTTGGTTTCGAATAAATTTGTATTAAGATCAATTTTAAATTATTAAGATAATTAATTTAATGATTAAATTGATATTAAATTTGATTTAATTAAATTGGTTAATTAATTTAAGTTAGAATTAATTATTAATAATTGATTTAATTGATTATTTATTATTAAATATATTAATTAGTTAAAAATTGTTTAAGTTATATTAGGATTAAATTGGTTAATTAATTTCTTATCAATTTATGATTAAGATAAGATAAATACTTTAATCTAATTAATTGAATTCATTTGAATTAATTAGCTAGATTTTAAGTTAGAATATTGAGTTTAATTAAAGATTTTAGTTTAAATTAAGTTTAAGATCATTTTATTAAATTTTAATTTTGAGCTTATTTGGTTAAAAATTAATTAAGTTAGTTGTGATTTATTAGTTTAAAGATTAAATGTTTATGTTTTAAGAAATAAAGATTAAGTTAAAGTTGATTAATATTAATTGTGTTAAATTTAATTTAGATTTAGATTTAAGTTAAAATTATTTCATTTCATTTTAGGTTTAGGTTAAAATTAATTAAGAATTTAAAGTTAAGTTAAATTTAATTTGAGATTAATTAATTTGTTTTAAGTTTTAAAAGTTAAGTTAATTTCAATTTTGGTTTAATAGCTGATTAAATATTATTATTAATTTTTTTACTATTTTTTTATTATTTTATTTATATTTTCTTTTATAGTTAATTAAGTGATGTCTGTAAATTATATACACTTTTATGCATGTTTCGAAGTACATTCACATAATTTATGCATACTTTATCTATACATTTTTATACCCCTTGTCTTACTTTCAGCATAATTACTCTTCTTTTTTCGGAGATCTGCTCTTTGTGCATTTTCTATTGACAGAAGTCAAATTCGAAGAGAAAAAGGTGCTCGTGGTCGATCCTTTCTCGGTTTAACTCAAGTTAGTATGCTCATGTAGTATTAATTCGCAAAATAGTTCATCTAATTTAATAATAGAAAGATTCTTCGTAACTTTATAGGCATCTATAACTGATGCTCATAAGGAGTTTCGAGTGAAACTGCATAGATTGGTAGACCAATCAAGGGTATCAATCGACCGAACATTAATGCTCATAAATGCGGGAAGATTAAATCTCAGCGAAGAAGGAAAGCAAGTGATTCAATCGATCGATAGGAGGATCAGTCGATTGAATTGATTAGTTGACCAAATAAAGCTTCTATAAGGGGTACTCGAGATCCGAGCCATAATAAGTTTTTTCAGCATCAATTTTCTACTCAGATTCTATGCAAAACTGTTGTTCATGCTCTTACTCTGCACTTCATCTTCACAATCAAGCTGCTCCATCTAGAAGTACCGATAGAGCTTCATCTCCTGCCCATTGTCGGTATAATTTTTAGTTAAGCTTGCATTGTTTTACTTTCTAAAAGATAGTAGCGTGTTACTATCTTTTCATTTGTATAAATTGCTTCTTTTCAAAGATTTTGAAAAGAAAAGTTATAGTGGATTATCCATCGGTACAATCAAAGATCGCAGGTCTTGGAGTATGAGTCGACATAGGCTCCGAACTAAATAATTGCACGAGTCTTATTATTTTCTGCTGCACTCTTATTATTTTTACAATACAAAAGAGATGGCAGAGAATGTCAGGTATCAAAAGTTGTTGAGCAACGAAGTATATGCATCCTGGAATGTGTATAGCCAGTTCGAGAAATCTTTTGTTACCCGTGTGCACCTCTTTTTATACTGACACTATTAAGGAGACGGTTGAAGGAATATGCTGTCATAGTGTGTCAACTGAGGGGAAGCATAATCACCTCCAAGGAAGGTTCCCTATGTAAGTACCCGTGGTAGTTTTGATGTGATCAACCAAATCATATTAGGTCCTGTTGTCTTTTGATGCCTTGTGTCTAAATGTGCAGTCGAGAAAAAGACGCAACTAGCGAGAAGGACGGTACAAGAGAGAGTTGACAGGCTCTGTGTATCCGAGTGATGAGGCGCTGCGGAAGACTGCGTTGGCGAATGAGAAGGAGGCGCGTGACATTTCTGAGGGACGAGAAGCCAGAGCAGAAGGTTGCTCGAGAATGCCAGAAAATGGATTCGGGTGAGCCCTATTCTGGATGGTCAAAATTATCCAAGCGAGCAAAGACGGAGCAAGAGCCTAGATGAAAAAGTCAACACTTCTGTTGACTCTGGTCTGGGTGCCCGGACCCCCAGGGCTAGCCAGGGTACCCCTAGCTCATGCCCTGGTCCAGGCTAGATAAGTCCAGTTCGAGCGCTAGGACCTCGTCCAAGTGCCCGGACCATAAAATTTATCATTTGCCATGTTATTGCGATATGTTGCATCATGGACAAAATTTTATCCACACCCAGGCGCCCGGAACCCTTCTAGGCGCCCGGAATAGAACTATAAATACAGTCATGATCCTAGTAGTTCAACACAACACTTGTAAATGATTCTCTTTCTGTTTAGTTGTGTAATCGAGTGCTTTAATTGTTGTAAGAGGTTTCTTCGCCTGAAGGAGATTTGATAGTGAGCTTTCAACATCTTGGACTAGCAATCCCCTGATTGCAAATCAACTAAAAGATCTGCCTCTTCTTTCTCTTTTAATTAGTTTCTTTTTGTACAAGTGTTTCTATTAATCAAGCTGTACGATCGAGAAAAATATTTCTTATTTTTTGTGTAGGGCAATTCATCCCCCTCTTGTTGGTCGCAAGGGACCAACAAGTGGTATCAGAACCCAACCCCTTCAGAAGGACAAACCACTGACCGAAGCACAGAACACGATGGCCGGACTAAGTATCTACCCATCGAATTCGAGGGGGAGTACGTGAACTGGAAAAAGAAGATGAAGGTATTTTTCAAAATGGATTTTGAATTATTAATTATAATGAAGTATGATTTTGTAGCACCAAAGGACAAAGAAGAACATCATTGAACGAAAAAGGAGTAAGCCGACTTCGTGGCAAACGGTAAGGTAGAATTCCATCTGTTGAGAGTATTACCGCCACAAGAAGTCAACTGGATCAGAGCTACGAGTCATCCAAAGAGCTCTGAGATAAATTCCTGGAACTACACGAAGCGACCTTAGAGGCAAAACTTGTCAACAAGACCTACTCCGGAACTAGATCAACAACCTTTGGTTAGAAGAAGGCAAAACCTATACACACTTTCACTCAAGAATCAAAGAACTCATCACCGGACTCACGAATCTCAGAGAAAAGGAAACCAACCGAGATTCGCTAAGGTACGCACTTAATGTATTTCCTAGAACTTCTGAATGGTCTACTCTAGTATATGCATATTTCATCTCTAGGGACTTAGCGGTAAGTAATTTAGAGGAATTATTTTCAATATTTAAAATTCATGAATCTAGATATGCAGATCTAAAGATGAAGATGATGTAGAACATAGACCTTAAGGCAAAAATGGATGAACCATAGCCCAAAACTTCCCTTGACGATGACAAAATGACGTTCATGGTAAGGAAATTCAAAAAAAAACGTTAAGGCTAATAAGTTTAATCAAGTGTAGGATAAAAGAAGGAAAAGAAGGTAAGATGCTATCACTGTAATGCAGAAGGGCATGTCAAAAATAATTATACAAAATTAAAGAACAAGGAGAAGGACAAGATACCGACACAAACAAAGCACAGAAACTCAAAGGCAACGTGGGGCGAAACATCATCAGAGTCGGAGATCGAAGCCCACGCCAAACTTGTGTTGATGGCAAGTCACCAAGAAGAAAAGACGAAGCGAGCTCATCTGAGATGAGCATCGAAAGCATTGAAGAAGGGGGAACAACGTCAGAAGAAAGCAGCTCTACAGGGGGAGCATCAGAGATTGATAAGGTAAGTCAAGTACGGTCTCTACATTCTGACCAATTATTTAAATTTATTAAAATTTTATCAAAAAATTCCTGTAAATTAGAAATAGATAATAAAAAAATTATTAAAAGAAAATAATGAATTAAAAGGAACCTTAGCAACATCTTGTTGGTTAGAAGACTTCAACAAACTAAAAATTAGAAATGAAAAATTAAAAGTAGAAATAGAGAATCTAAAGAATTCTGCATGTTCGAATATTGCTATTTCAAATTTCAAAAAGTATCAAGGATTAAATTATTAATTTAGATACCACAACGGTCAAATTAGGAAATTATCAAGAAATATGTTTTTAGAAAATTCTTGGTTAATCTAGTGGGTAGGAACCTATATTGGGTTTTAAAATCGTGATTAAATTAAATTTTGATAAATGTCGTACTTTTAATTGATTTATTTTTTATTGCTTACTTTGAATTAACTAAATAAATTGTTTTGCATGTTTTTTTGTGAGAAAGTAATTAGAATTTAATTTTTCCGAGAAAAAAAATTTCATCACTTATTTTTAGGAAAAATTTTAAATTCATCATTAAATTATTTTTTATTGATTTTTTAACAAAAAATTTATTTTAAAATTTAAAAATAATTCTCAAAGTAATTTTTGTAAACTTCATTTTTCTATGAGCTCTTATCATTATCGATTAAAGAAAAATTTTTGAGTTTTTTTTAATTGTATTATTTTTCTATAATTTTTTCTAAAACATCATATTTTAAATATTAAAATTTTGATTTTTGTTTAATTTTTGAAAAATAATATTTCTATAAAAATACTTGCTCTATTACACGTTCAGAAAATTTTTTACAATTTTTTTGAGCTTGGAAACCATTTTTTAAACATTTTTTTTTTCAAAAATTCAACTTTTTGTAGAATATAAATTATTATTACTTAAATCAAATATATGATTTCATGAAAATTTTATCATACCTTTGGAAATATCTGCTTACCTATTGCATGTTGGAGAAAGTTTCGAAATTTTTGAACAATTAAACATAATTCTAAAATTATTTTTTAAAAAAATTATTTATAAATAGTAAAAATCAAGATTTTTAAAATTTAAACTTGTTGATTTTTCTGGATACTAGTCAATGTATTTTTATCCCTTATACTTTGTTTTAAATTTATTTCAATTTACTTTCATAGCATATCCCTGTTTTTAATGTGATCAAAGGGGAGAAGTAGAGGTTAAGTCTAGGGGGAGGGTAACATCTTGATTTTTACATATTTTTTTAATTGCAAAAATTTTACTTGCTATTTTCATGTTATTTGTTTATTCTAACTTAACTTGAGTAACTCACATAAAAAAAAAGAGATTGTAAGTACCCCGTAGTAGTTTTGATGTGGTCAACCAAGTTATGTTAGGTTCTGTTGTTTTTTGATGCCTTGTATCTAAGTATGCAAGAACTTATGAGCATAGGAAGTCGAGTGAAAGATGTAGCTAGTAAGAAGGATGGCGCAGGACAAAGTCGACAGGTTCGGTGTATTCGAGGGATGAGGCGCTGCGGAAGAGTATGCTAGCGGATGAGAAGGAAGCACATGGCGTTTCTGAGAGACGAGAAGCCGGAGCGGAAGGTTGCTCGAGAAGGCCGAAAAATGGGTTCGGGTGAGCTATATTCTGGATGGCCGAAATCACTTAAGCAAGCGGAGACGGTGCAAGAGCCTGGAGGAAAAGTCAACACTTCTGTTGACTCTGACCGGGCCACTTGGACCAAGTCTGGGCACCCAAACCCCCGGGGCTAGCCAGGGCACCTCGAGCTCATGCCCTGGTCCAAGATGGGTCAGCCCGATCCAGGTGCTCGAAACTGGTTTAGGCGCCTGGACCACAAAATCTATCATTTACCATGTTGTCGCGATTCGTTGCATCATGGATAAAATTTTATCCACACGCAGGCTCCTGTAACCTTTCTAGGCGCCCGGAACAAGGTTATAAATACAATCTTGATCCTAGTAGTTCAACACAACACTTGTAAACGATTCTCTTTCTATTTAGTTGTGTAATCGAGTGCTTTAACTGTTGTAAGAGTCTGCTTTGCCTGAAGGAGATTTGATAGTTAGCTTTCAACGTCTTGGACTAACAATCTCCTAATTGTAAACCAAGTAAAAGATTTGCCTCTTCTTTCTCTTTGTAATTAGTTTCTTTTTGTACAAGTGTTTCTATTAATCAAGCTATAAGATTGAGAAAGGTATATCTTATTTTTGTGCAGGGCAATTCATCCACTCTTTTGTCGGCCGCAAAAGACCAACACTTTGGACTTACATCATCTTAGAAAAATATTCTCGGATAGACGGTTATTATTCTCTAACTGTTGGGGTTGCAAGGTTGCAAACATAGTCCCACATTGAAAACACATGGGAAAGATCATGGGTTTATAAAGAGAAAGATATCTCCATTGGCATGATGCTTTTTGGGTAAAGCCCAAGAGCAAAACCATGAGGGATTAAACCCAAAGTGGATAATATCATACCATTGTGGAAATATCTAAATTCTTTTCGATCCAACAATTAGTATCAGAGCCTGGACTGCTAGAAGGTTTAATCGCTGACTGTGCACAAGAGCTATGGTCTGATTGAGCCATGTGGGTACAATATTGACCTCGAACAAAGAAAGTGGAGGCTCCTATGTTCGGATCAAAAGGACCAGACACCAGACAGGAAGTCTTAGTAGGTCGAGTGGACCGAGGGGCAGGAAGACCTGGTGGGTCGAGGATCGGACGTGGGAAGTCTGTGGTCCTTTGTTTGAGGGGGGATTGTTGGGGATTCTTTTCGATCCTACAATTGGTATCAGAGCCCGGACTGTCAGAAGGTTTAATCACCGACTGTGCACAATAGCTATGGTCTGATTGAGCCATGTGAGTACAATATTGACCTCGAACAAAGAAAGTGGGGGCTCCTATGTTCGGATCAAAAGGATCAGACACTAGGCAGGAAGTCCTAGTAGGTCGGGTGGATCGAGGGGCAGGAAGACCTAGTGGGTTGAGGATCAGACGTGAGAAGCCTATGGTCCTTTGTTTGAGGGGGGGGATTGTTGGGGTTGTAATGTTGCAAACATAGTCCCACATTGAAAACACATGGGAAAGATCATGGGTTTATAAAGAGAAAAATATCCTACACTAACAAGTTGTTAGAATTCTCTGATAATATTATTCCTTGCGTATATTAGCTCTAAGTGAAATACCATCCAATTCTTAGAGTCGGTCGAATATATATTGGGTCTGATTTTGGAGTCGCTCGAATATATGCTCTAGAGCTCTGAGTGAAATCATAGAAGCAGGTCCCTTGAGCCCTGATGGCTTTATGGCTATCATGCGGCATACAGGGCTGCTCGTCTTCTAAAGAATGGAGAACTAAGTCCCCAAGGACCAGGCCAATCCTTTAGTTGGGCGTCCCCACCAGCTGTTCAGATTCAGTCAGGTCATTGGTTGTACATAAGATTGGGATGCTCATTTCTTAGATAGAATCGGCTATCCTTGAATTGGGAGTCTTAGTACTGGATGAGAGTCCTTTAGTTGGGCGTCCCCACCAGCTGTTCAGATTCAGTCAGGTCATTGGTTGTACATAAGATTAGGATGCTCATTTCTTAGATAGAATCGGCTATCCTTGAATTGGGAGTCTTAGTACTAGATGAGAGTCTGGGCTCTACCCAAGGATGACCTATTAACCGTCACATTTTCTTAACTTAAACCTCTACTTCATCTTAGTTTTACTTTCCATGTTAGCTTGAGGTTCGCATTTAACACCTCATGTCATATTATATCATAAAATGTACTGTAACTTGATGGCCTGTACCAAATACAGGCTATTTGACGTATTCTCATCTGCAATCATAGAAGAGTTGGGTACAGATTAAAAATAATAATAATAATAATAAAATAATTATGTCCCCGTATGTTAACCTTTAACATCAGGTTTATGAGCTAAATTTTGGCTTTTGAGGAGTTGATCAATAATTATAAAAGCTTATGCATATTAGAAATATGTGGTGGCCATGCATCATGGATCATAAAACTACTACAATTCCAGTAGCATCAAAATACCATTTTAGAGTATGCTTTTGTGTGTACTTAGCAAGAGGAGGATGCACTTGAGTTAACATACTTGTATTTGCCTACCAGAGTGCTTAGATGCTAAAAACTGCCTGCAATATACAGTCAGAAATAAAATCTGAATCTATTGAAGATAGAGCCAACTTGAGCGAAGCAGTTCCATTGGGAGAGCGTTCAAAATAGTTGTGATGGATCTATATAATAAGAGATCCATCATAATAGAAGAAGTTATTAATTTATGATTTTAATTTTTACATTACTCTTTAAATATCTCATATCTATAATTAAATATTTCACCAACTAAATATTTATAAGTCTCACCTATTAAATAACCCACTCTTAAATATTCTCAATTTCATAATAAAATATTTCATCAACTAAATATTTATAATCCCATAATCAAGTTATTAATTTATATCTAATTTTATATTTATATGAAAATAATTATATTTTTTAATTCTTCAATTTAATGTATTTCATCTATTATTTATCTATAAATATTATTTACATATTATTTAATATAATATAATCATTTTTAATATGATTATTTTTAATATTAATATTTTATTTAAAAAAGAAGACGTTTATTGATATTTTAAAAAAAAATGATTGAATTTTTTAAAAAAATAACAAAAAGAAAAGTTTTCTAAAAATATTGATAGATTCCAAAGCGATTAAAAAAAAAAAAAAAGTTGCCCATCGTCGTGGGCCGATTGCATGCAATTAAAAAAAAAATCATCGACGCAAACTTAAATCCAACGAGTTCTAATACCTTTTAAATATTTCCTCCAATAAAAGATATCTAAGAGGAAAAAATATTTAAAAAAACATTTTCTCTAAATATCTCCTCTAATAAATATATAACTGTGCTCATTTTAAAAGTGGGTCAAATTGACGGTACAAAACAAATGCACGTATCGTAAATCATAAACAAATATAGGTCGACTATTCCTTTCCTCTCGTTCCAATAATTATAATTATTTGTACAAAATTAACAATTGGCATGTACGTGTGGTGCTAATTTTGAGATATAAATATTAATATCGTATTAAATATAATATGTATGCATAAAATAAATATTAAAACTTTTAATTAAAAATTGACTATGATTTGAAATATTTTAAAATCTCATATGGGCTCTTCTTGGAACTTTGCTGACAGAAAATGTGGATTTGACCTTTTTCCATAATCAGGAGATAATTAAACACTGAGCACTGCGAATCAGTGGCCCATCACTTCCCATAAAAGCCGTAATTTCCTCATACGAATCAGCAAAGCCTGCGCCCTGTGGCACGATTGATCTTCAAGAAGAAAACAAAAATTTGTAAACTTGTTAAGAAATAAAAAATATCTAAAAAGTATATATAAAAAGCTTTGGGAAGGACGACCGCGTGACCGCTGTCACTAACCAATGACCATAGTGCGCTGCAGTACAGAATTGAGCACCTCCTTTCCCAGTAAAAGCAAAAGGCCCCAAACTATACGTTGGTTTCGAATTTGAATTGTGGGATCCTTTAACTATCCAAGATTAATAGTTATTCTCTTCTGTGTTATTTGGAGTAGGATTAATAGAGATATTGAGGATGCATAATTTCACCTTTTGCCCTCTTAAATTGTAGAATAACATGCCCACTTCACGGTCACGCCATGTGTAACTCATTCGCATTCATTTTCTCACTTCTCAGTGATCGTAATGTATCTATTCCGTATTCATCCTCAGATAGAGTGACGGTGAGCTTCGCCTTTTTAGCAGATGGTTACTTTAATTCCTCCTCTCTTTCCATCTCCCAGCTGCAACATCTCTGTCAGCATCTCTAGGCATTAGCATCTCTTCTCTTGTGCACTTCTTCCTCCTTCGGGAACAAAATTAATTCCAGAGAGATGGGTGGGTCAGGGAATTGGATCAAGACCTTCATCATCATAGGCCTCAAGAAGCAAGAGCAGGAGAAGATTGTACTCGCTTCGTGCTCAGCTATTTTCTCTTGTTTTCCCCTGATTATTATTTTTTCCCCCCTGCACAACCTGATTTTGTTCGTTTTTTCTTGATACATAAATGAAGGGGAAGAGTGGTGATGGCAGTGGTAGTGGAAGGAGTGGGAAGTGGAAGAAGCTGTGGAGGAGCTCCTCCTGGGATCACGTCTCCCTGCGTCGAGGCTCGAGGGGGAGCAGCCACCGCTCGGCTGCCTCAGAGACTTCAGATATTTCTTCGATAACCGCAGACGCCTTCAGTGCCGCCGCCGCTACTGTCGTCCGTGCCACGCCTAAGGACTTCAGGGCAGTCCGCCGGGAGTGGGCCGCCATCCGCATCCAGACTGCCTTCCGCGCCTTCTTAGTAAGCCACCAAGATGAGTTTTTGTTTTTTTTTTTCTTTATCTGGTTGATGGAACGTCAATGTGTTTCTTTGTTCGAACCGTAGGCTCGGCGAGCGCTGCGGGCTCTGAGGGGGATCGTCAGGTTGCAGGCCATAGTTCGGGGACGGCAAGTGAGGAAGCAGGCGGCGGTGACGCTGAGGTGCATGCAGGCCCTCGTCCGGGTGCAGGCACGCGTCCGGTCTAACCGCGTGCGCATGTCCACCGAGGGCCAAGCCGTGCAGAAGATGCTCGAAGCCCGTCGCGCAAATCTTGATCCTTTGAAGGAAGCAGAGGTACCTTTCGCTTCCTTTGATGTTCTTGGACCAGGACAAGATAATTCGTTCTCTAGTATAGTGTTTGTTACATCAGGAACTACAGAACACAAACTACTCCTCAACTTGTTATTGTGGTTGCATTAATATTGGATTTCAAAAAATTGTATAACTCTGAGACATTTTGTGGGTTTCAGGGGGGATGGTGCGATAGTCCAGGAACAATAGACGAAGTGAGAACAAAACTGCACATGAGGCAAAGAGGAGCCTTCAGGAGGGAAAGAGCTATTGCTTATGCTCTTTCTCAACAGGTGAATATAACTTGATTCCATAGCTCTCGTTTTCTCAATTGATGATCTGATGCTTGGAATCGCATTGTTGTGATTTTTTTTTCAGCAACTAAGGTCAAAGGAATCTCCAGTATCACTGAAGCATCGTGGTTTGGATAAAAGTGCAGGCAATTGGAATTGGTTAGAGAGGTGGATGGCTGCAAAACCCTGGGAGAACAGGTTGATGGATCGTAAAATCCCGAATGATCTTTCGGAAATTCAATCCAAAGAGGAGGGGTGCGGTGTCTGCTTGGCATATTCGGAATCTAATTCAGTGAAAGTATACAAGAATAACATCTCCACCCGGGTTTCTGCAAGACCTCCAAACGTGCCTAACAGCCACTGCTGCAGAACACGTTACGCTTCCTCTCCGAGCACTGAATTTTGCTACAATGAGAGTTCTGCATCATCTTCTTCCTTTTGCATGTCGACACCGATCTCAAGCATTACTCTTTTAGCTTCAGAGAGGGCTGAGGACGATGACGGAAGTCGTCCCAATTACATGAACTCGACTGAATCAATCATGGCAAAGCGAAAAGCATTGAGTGCAGTAAGATCGACGTTGCAAGGGCTTTCGTTTGGTGATGTTCGTTCTCATCGGAAAACTTTATCGAGTACCGACGTGAAGGTAGCAGACCGATTTCACCCTTCAATTTCTCGTTCCAAAGCAGGCAATCCACTGCCGTTGAAGGAGAGAATTCATTGAGGAGCATTGATAAGGAAAACAACTACTATGCGAAGCAGCGGAAAACATTTGTATCTTAGAGCTCTTGTAGATCTTACTTGGTATGCATCAGTACTTTGGGTGTGTTTTGCCTGTTTAACTTGTGTGATTATGATGTTTGAGCAAAAATCTTTCTATTGCCAATATAGTCGCTTTGTTTCTTGGGTCTAAAATATAAGATCCATATATTAATTTGTGATTAACCTATGAGTTCTCTTCTGTTCCTAATAAAAAATATTGTGCATTGATTAAGGGGGACTTGAAATTGAGGCAACTCAAAAAATGGGGGGAAAAGACAGCAAAGAGAGAAACTTTATTTCCTTGAGTGGATAGGAGGGATCTTTCTGTCTCTCTTTTTCAATGAAAAGCTGGTCGATCCAAAAATTGGACGGATTAGGAGGGAAATGATATAAGATCATGTGGGATCTTTATAAACAAAAGTGATCTCTTTCTTTTCTCTCTTTTATTTTGTCTCCTCACTTCTCTTTCTTCTCAATCCATCAAATTTCCATCCTCTTCTCAGTTTCATTTATCTTTATTCTCATCAAGTAAGCAAGTTTATCTCCAGTGTAATTGAACAGCCTCATCTATCATTGAAAAGGGCTAATAAAAATGATAATAATTACTTTTGTCGACTTCACCTAAGTTAATAGTAAATTAATATACATAATGTTGATTTGAAAAAGGCTAATAAAAATGATAATAATTATCTTTGTCGACTTCACCTAAGCTAATAGTACATAATGTTGGATTTGAAAAGAGCTAATAAAGATGATAATAACTACTTTTGGCGACTTCACCTAAGCTAATTGATCTTGTCTGAGCGTTGAGTCGACGGACACTGGGGACGTGACACGCTCCGCTGTCTCCGACTGGTGGTGTAGATCTCCGGCAAACCTGCAAAGAAGCCGAGCCGAGAGGAGTTTCCCGGCGACGACCCTCCGACGCTCAAGTCAGGCAACGAAAAATGAGAGAGGCAGCGTAACTGTGGCTACAGTGAGAATTGTGCATACCTTCGTCGATGTCTGGGGGTCCTTATATAGGACCCCGGGGAGGCACGTGCACGCTTCTCTATGCGTGCATACTTCCCCAAACATACCTTAACGAGCCCCTGTCAGAAAAGTACCTCTGGCGCCATTCCGCAATCGTCCGAGCATATCCCGGATGTGACGGTGGAAGCTTCCACCGTATAATCCTGTGTACGGCTCGGCCGCCAACCCTGCTGCCTGTCCTTGTCTGTTCCAGGGCTGAGCGGTTCGGCCGCTCGGCGGGCATATCACTTCTGCCTCAGTCGTATGCTCGGAAGAGATTGCTCCTGCCTGTCTTTGTTGCCTTGTGCCCCGGCCGAACGGACAGCCCACTCGGCCCTAAAATCTTTTTACCTTGAGCATCGAAAACCCGACCCCTAGTCGGGTTGTCTTTTATTCGGCTCGGTGGATTCCCGGCCGGGCGGCCATCTCATTCAGGTCGGTCAGGTGGCCGGTCGGCCCTCTCAGTCCGGTCGGTCGGGTCTCAGGGTTGAATCTCTTGACCTTTGACCTCCACATGTCGTTGACCTTCCGCCAACGAGGGTCCCCCGTCCTTACCACCGGATCACATGCCTCCCCCTCAAGTCTAGTCGAAGGAGGCGCTAAGTCCGACTGACTGGACTGCCGGTCGGCCTGAGTGACACCGCCCTGCCACTCTGAAATGTTCCTCCTCACGGCCGCTCGGCCTCTTACGGCCGCTGGCTTTGCTGCTGTGTCGACGGTCAACGCTGACGCCCTTCGGATCTCCTCGGGATTTATGCAAATCCTCTCCATTAAGACCGAGCACGCGCGTTGCGCGCCGTAATGACACTCATTAAATGCGCCCCTATGGCATGGTGCCACATGGCGCCTCCGCTAGCATCATCGTACGGCTCGGCGATGTGTCCGATGGGACATCGGCGGTTTGAAATGAACGGCCTGATGTGGGCCTCGGTTCCTGTGACCTGCATCCGACGGTCGAGGCCAATCGGGCCCGACCTTATAAAGTCGTCACCTTCTTCCTCCGCCACACCTCTGTCTTCGCGTGTCCTGCAGCCTTCTTCGGTGCTTCAGCGTTCCGGCGACTCCGATTTTCCGTTCTCCGACGATTCCCCGCCTCCTTCCTTCGATCCTCCGCTTCTTTGTAAGGTTCTTCCGCCTTTTTTCTTTGATTCCTGTGTTTTCTTCGCGCTCTTGGTCGCGTTTCGTCTTTTGGTTACTGCTTTGTTCCTCTTCTCGCTTGCTCATTTGCTTTCCCTTTCGATTTCTGCTTCCTCCATTGCTCTGGCGATGGCAAGTTCCTCTCAGCATGCGGACCCGGCTCTCGGCCCATGGTATACCACCATGGAGTCGCGGTTCGATCGGCGCGATGCCAAGAGCCTGTTTAACGCTTTTGATATCCCTTCCAATTTTGAACTGATTTTACCTTCACCTTCCGCTCGGTCGCACAAACCACCGAGCGGTGCCTTTTGTCTTTTCCGCGACCAATTCGTAGTCGGTCTGCGGTTTCCCTTCCACCCCTCCATTGTTGAAGTTTGTAACTTTTTCGGCATTCCGCTCGCCCAATTGGTTCCCAACACTTTTCGCCTCCTGTGCGGAGTTGTGGTCTTATTTAAGATACACAACATTCCCCTCCGCCCGGAGGTCTTCTATTATTTTTATTATCCTAAGCAATCCGAGCCGGGCACTTATCTGTTTCAAGCTCGGCCAGGCTTAGTCTTTTTTGACAAGCTGCCCTCTTCCAACAAACATTGGAAAGAGAATTTTTTCTACCTTCGTGTTACCGGGCGGCTCCCCTTCCGTACGAAATGGCAGGTCGAACCGCCCATCTCTCCCGAGCTGAAGAAGTTTAAGACCCGACCGGACTATCTTCAAGCAGCGAATCTGCTAGCCGATCTGAAGCTCGACATCAACAAGCTCCTACATGAAGGAGTGATGTACATATTTAGTTTGAGTCCGAGCCGGACCCCCCTTCCGAGCAGCTTTGGTAAGAACTTTACTTGTACATTTGCCTTGAGTTCTAACTGATTTCCTTCTCTTTTCTTTGCAGCGAATATCGTAATGGAGTCCATGCTGTTCGGAATTTTGAAGAAGAAAGCAGTCACGCTAGAAGCAACAGCGGCCAAGGAAATGGAGCAATTGGGCATTGCTCCGGTCGGCTCTCACGAGGATGAGAGTGAAGCGCAGGCAGGGGAGTCGGCCGCTCAGGCTTCGCCTATGGATGCGGCTGGCGGTGCAACTCCTAGCAAGGAACCGTCTGTTCGGGAGGAAGATTCCGAACCAGAGGACGAGCTCCTGCTCGACAGGAAAAGACGGCTAGTTGAGAAGCCTCTCCGTTCGGCAACCTGTTAGAGTGTATACTAAAAGCCTAGCTTTTGGTATAAACATTTATCTAGAAATAAGAATCACATTGGTCAAATGTCTACATTTATGATAAATGTAGTTGTTCAATTAATTTATATTGTAGATAACATGGTGTGTGGTGTCACACACAGAGGATCATGTTATCAGTACCTTATAAATTATAAACAGTAGCTCACGACCATAATGGAAAGGAACAAACCATTGGAAGGTCGTAGTGTAATTAGGTATTAGTTTATCTTAACTATATAATTACACTAGTACACTTAGAGTGTATTGAGTAGGACCATTAGAGGTCGTTTCTTTTATACTGATTTTATAAAAAAACAAGACCTCGGTTATTATGGAAGTGTGTGCTCTTAATCCTCATATAATAACAAGCACATATATTTGATATTTATTTCTTTAATTTATCAAAGGGTGTGATTTAGTTCGATAAATCAATAGGCCCGATAAGTTGAGAAATGATATTATTTATAGTGTGTGTTGTTGATTATAGAAGGAAACTGTGTCCTAGAAATCTAGGTTGATAATGTCCCCAAGAGGAGCTCATAAGGATTGTCATGTTAAACCCTGCAGGTGGACTTAGTCTGACATGACGATGAAGTTGAGTGGTACTACTCTTGGAGCTAGATATTAATTAAGTGAGTTGTCAGTAACTTACTTAATTAGTGGGTATTGTATATCTTAAACACAGGGAGACTAACACACTCATAATAAGAATGAGCCCAAAATGTAATTTGGGATTGGTGCGGTAGTTCAATAATAATTCTTTAGTGGTATGAATTATTATTGATGAAATTAAGTTGGGTGTTCGGGGCGAACACGGGAAGCTTAATTTCATCGGGAGACCAAAATCAATTCTTCCTCTCGGTCCTTATCATAGCCTCTTATTTATAAAGTATTATACCCACCCATACCCACCTTCTTACTCATCCAATGGGGCCGGCTAAGCTAGCTTGGAACCCAAGCTAGGGCCGGCCAAGTCCAAGTGGATGAGCCATGTAGGTGGCCGGCCAAAGCTTGGGTCCCAAGCTTAGGTGGTCGGCCACTAGAATATTAAAAAGGATTTTTATTAAAATTATTTCTTATGTGGATATCATGATTTTAAAAGAGAGTTTAAAAAATTAAAAAGTTCCTTTTATAACTTTCTACAAAAGATTAAGAGAAGAGTTTGATCTCTTTCCTTATTTGTAGATTAAAAGGATGGTTTTAATTTTTGGTAAAAATTTTCCTTATTTGTAAATCATCTACATGTTTAAAAGAGAGTTTAAAATTTGAAATCTTTCCTTATTTGTTGATTAAAGGAGGATTTTAAATTTTAAGAAAACTTTCAATTTTAATCATGTTCATGATTTAAAAGAGAGTTTAAAATTAAATATTCTCTTTTATAAGTTTGTACAAAAGATTAAGAAAAGATTTGATATCTTTTCTTATTTGTAGATTAAAAGAGATTTTAATTTTTAGAGATAACTTTCTTTTTATCCACATGTTTAAAAGAAATATTTTAATTTATAAAATTTCCTTTTTATTAACCACCATGAAGGGAAAAATTATTTGAGAAATTTTTATAAATTTCCGAAAGCAAATTAGGAAGTTTTAATTCTTGTGTGAATTAAAATTTCCTTGATTTGTGGAATGGTGTGGCCGGCCATTGTATTTGTAAAAAGGAAATTATTTTTAATTAAATAAAATTTTCTTTTTCATGGCAAAATAATTAAGGAAGTTTTTAATTAAATTTCCTTATTTGCCAAGATCAAGGATTATAAAAGAGGGGGTAGAGAAGGCTTCATGGTGAACAACTCTATTCTATTCTTCCTCTCTTTTCCTCCTTGGTGGCCGGCCCTAGCTTCTTCCTCTTCTCTTCTTCTTGTGGTCGGCGGCAATCCCTCTTGGAGCTCTTGATGGTGGTCGGTTCTAGCTAGGAGAAGAAAGAGAGAAAGGAGGTTTTATTTCTTGCATCCCTTGGAGCTTGGTGGTGGTGGCCGGACCTCTACTTCTCTTGGAGAATTTTGGTGGCCGAAACCTAGAAGGAAGAAGAAGGTGCTTGTTGGTTCTCATCTCGGAAGATCGTTGCCCACACAACGTCCGAGGTTAGAAGAGGAATACGGTAGAAGATCAAGAGGTCTTTCTAAAAGGTATAACTAGTATTTTTCCTTTTCGCATCATACTAGTTATTTTTGGAAATAATACCAAATACAAGAGGCTTACGATTCTAGTATTTCGAATTTATTTTCGATGTAGTGTTCTTATGTTTTCTTCTTTTCCTTGTGATTTGATTGTTCTTTTTGGTTAACCTAAAGTTATTTTAGGAAATTAAATATTATCTTTCTATAAAAGGTTTTGTCTAGTCGGTGGTGGTTGCTCCCATATCCAAGAAGGTCATGTGCCTCGCCACGTCAGTACTGGGAACCAATTATGGAAATTAATATTTAATGGAATTAATAACTTAGGTGATTTGGATTGAACGTGTTAAGTTCCGCAGGAGATCCAAGTCAAAACCTAAAAGAACAAATAGATTAAGTTTTGGATCAAACGTGTTAAGTTCCGCAGGCGATCCAAAATTTAATTTAAAAGAACACATGGTAGCTAGAAAAAGGTTCAGACCTTTGTACAAAATTTTTGTACAGTGGAACCTCTAGGCTTTCCGAGTAGCAACCAACAATTGGTATCAGAGCTAGGGATTTGCCTCTGTGTATTTGGTATTAGTTTAATTATGCACATGTCATACATAATTTAGGCAGGATAATAGTAGGATGTGCTAACTTTGTGGATGCAGGATCCAACTATTATAGCTTATAGTTTTATGTGTGTGATTGGACCCTTGGACATGTCAAGGGCATTTATATGTGTGTGCATGATTGTATTAAAATACAGCAGGAGCTGTATTTAGTTTTATTAGGATTTTATTTTTTGATCTAGATACATGTACATTCCTTCGAGGAATATAGGATCGAAAAATGTAAAATTCTATTTATGTCGCGGATCGAGTCTTGCAAGGCGTGGAACCTTTTAAGGACCAGAGGCGCAGCGGAACAAGGAGCAAGATGGATGCGACGACTAGACCCGGTGGCAGTGGCCAAAGATGGCAGCAGCTAGGGTTGCCGACACACGGAGGACAACAATAGATAAAAGCCATAATAGTTGAAAATTAGTTTTTCATTTATTGCTTTTATATTGTGCTGTGTGTGCATGTTAGTATACTTGTCTAGTAGGCTAGCATAGTTAAAATTCCTCATTTATAAATAACTAAGTGGGAGAGGATTTTTAAATAAATCCCATGGTCTCCATTCCTGGTTTGTAAGTGATGCAAACAAGCTTGCGCGTTGGCTCTGAGTGCCTTCCTCCATATCGGATGAGCTTGTTTGTGGATCACTAGAACAGACTTCCATTTTGGATGACTATAGGAAGTTAATTAAGAGCGTGTGATCTTCCCCAACGGAAGGGACATAATCTTATTAATGGACTTAGTGTCAAGTAATGGTATACACTTAGACACATTTAATAGTATCCTCCCCAACGGAGTCACTACTATCACTTGTGTGACCAAAAGGAAACCAACTATTGATTTGTCATAAAACTAGATTGGCAATATAATAAAATTAATAAACCCCTCTTACAAATGTTTGAATTTGTATACGTCCACACTAACGTGGCATACAAGATTCATGGTGTTTGAGGTAATTTTATTTGTCAAAAAGTTATATTGACAAGATAGTCAATGGGTAAAACCCTCCTCTCACAAATGATGAATTTGTATACGTCCACACTAACGTGGCATGCAAAATTCACGGTGTTTGAGGTGTTGGTGAATTTAAATAATATTGTTTGAGGAATCAATGTTATTTTAAATTCAAAGAGTTTTAACCAAATATTTGATCAAAGACAGATCAACTATTAATTTTATTCGTCATAAAGAAAAGTTGACGAGATAATAAAATTAATGAATAAAATCTCCTCTTCGATTTTGTATACACAAAATTCATGGAGATTTTAAGGAGTTGATCTTGACTAAATATTTTTGTGATTCTTAGGATGTTTGTCAATCCCTAGTAGTCATACTATAGAAAAAGACTTAGTAGTCCCAATTGTAATGATTGGAAAAAGGACTTGGACATTAAGGTAGGCTGTCTTCTTAGAACTAAGAACAATTTAGGTGTATTTAATTCATTAGTTGAAACATGTGTAGTGGTGTTATCTACCAGAACCTGGAGTGTAGATACAAGATGCCATTAATCATGTTTGCAATTCATTGCAGGGTTCCATGAAACCCGACAACTAAATGAAAGGTAAATCACCGTCCACATGGGCACTACTGTAAAAGTGGTAGCTGTTGTAGTGGGAGATGTTTATCCTTTGATAAGAATAAAATATGGATTTTAAGTAATTGTCTTTACGTACCAAGTTTAGAAAGAACCTGATTTCAGTTTCTAAACTATTATAGATATTGTGTCTATTTTGATAACAAAGTTGTTATCAAGAAAAATAGGAAAGTTATCTATTCTGGTATGATGGTTGACAATTTATAATCCAATAACTCCCACGATGCAACAAATGGAAATTAGTAACACATCTTCTAATTTTAAGAGAAAGCAACCTTCGAAAATGAACCAATTATATCTTTGGCATCTAAAGCTAGGTTATATTAACTTAAGTAGGATTCATTGGTAGCTGATGAACTTTTGTGTTCATTAGTAGTGGAAATCTTTCCAACCTACGAGTCTTACTTGAAAGGAAAAATAACCAAGAAGCTTTTAAGTCTAAGGGGAATGGAGTCAAAGATATATTGGAATGAGTTCATTCTGATTTGTGTGATCTTATGACAATCCAGACAAGAGGTAGTATCAAATATTTCGTCTATTTTATAGACAACTATTCAAGATACAAATACATTTACTTAATGTGCTGCAAGACTAAGTGCTTTGATTAGTTCAAAGAGTACAAGGCTGATGCGGAGAAATGTTAAAGTAAAAAGTCACTATGGAAGATCGTAGTGGCAAGTACCTCTTGAGAGATTTTAGGAGTCACTTATCAGAAGTTGGATTTCAATCCCAACTAACTGCATCTGGTACACCCCAACAGAATGGTGTAGTAGAAAGAAGGTAAAGGACTCTTATGAAATAATTAGATAGATGATGAGTTATTCAGAAAATTACCAAAATTGTTTTAAGGATAAACTCTGAAAACGAAAGTGAACATAGTACCTTCCAAGTTAGAACTCTCTACTCATATAGAATTGCTGAATAGGTGAAAACCTATTTTGAAGCATATTCGGATTCGGGTAATCCAGCACATATGTTAAAGAGAGACAATGATAAGTTGGATAGGAGTTCACTTGTTTGTAAGTTATCCTAGATAAACAAAAGTAGGTTTATAGTCTTAAAAATCAGAAGGTCATTGTTAGCATCAATGACTGATTTTTTAGAAAAGGACTATATAATGAACCACGTGCTCATAAGTAAATTTGTTCTTAAGGAAATAATAAAGGACATGTCTAACCTAGTACCAACTGTACAAGATGAGATACCACAAGAAAACTGCAACACGTATCACAAATTGATACACAATTGTAGAAAGTGTCTTGTCGTAGTGGGAGGGTTGTTAGGCAACCTAAATAGGTTCATGTTTTGGGAGAGTTTTTGGACTCGATCCCTGGAGGACATGAACCTGATCTCCGGTCATATGATGAAGCACTCCAAGATAAAGATGCAGCATCTTGGCAAAGAGTAATGAATAAAAGAATTAAAATATATGTATTCTAATAAAATCTGGAAGCTTGTAGAATCACCAAATGGTGTAAAAGCCGTTGGGCGTTAAAAGGTCTATAATAGGAAAAGAGAGATAGACAGGAAGGTAGTAACTTTCAAAGCAAGGCTTGATGAAAAAGAAACTTTTTCACTGGTAGCCATGCTTAAGTCTATCCGGATTCTTTTATCTATTTGGCAAGTGGATGTCAAAACAACATTCCTTAATGGAAGTCTTGTAGAAAGCATCCATATAAAGCAACCAGAAGGGTTCATTGCAAAGGGCTAAGAGCATCTTGTGTGCAAGCTCAATCAGTCTATGGACTGAGGCAAAGCTTCAAGGTCTTAGAACATCCGGTTTATCAAAGTCTATGGATTTAGTAACCGGATAAGTCTTGTGTATACAAAAGGTGTGATGGAAGCGTGGTGGTATTTCTTGTACTATACGTAGATAACATTTTTGGTAGTTGGAAACAATATCAAAATGTTGTCAGAAGTAAGGGTATGATTGTCCAAATAATTTGATATAAAGAACTTGGGAGAATGTATATATTCTTGAGATCAAAGTAATAAGGGATCGCAAGAAGAGAATATTTTACTTATCCCAAGCTTGATACATCGGAAAAATCCTTACTCGTTTTAAGCATGCAAAACTCCTAGAAAGGTTTCTTACCTTTTAAGGATGGAGTGTCTTTATCTAAAGAGATGTCTCCGATGACATCAAAGGAGATTGAGGACATATAGGCAGTTCTTTATGCTTCGGCAGTTAGACAACCTAATGTATGCTATGCACGAGATCAGAAATCTGTTTTGCCAAAGACATAGTTAGCAGATATCAAAGTAACCCTAGACAAGGACATTGGACTGCAGTAAAGCATATATTAAAGTACCTTAGAGGCACTAGAGAATATATGCTAGCTTACAAGGCAGTTAATTTGGTCCTTGTGGGTTGCATGGATTTTGACTTCCAATCGGATAGGGACAATAATAAGTCAACCTCGGGGTTTTGTGTTTACTTTAGGAGGTAAAGTCATAACTATGGAAGAGTGATAAGCATAGGTGTTTTTCTGGACTCCACCATAGAAGCTTAGTATATGGCAAGCCTCTGAGGTAGCCATAAAAGCTGAATGACTCAATAACCTCAAGATAGACTTAGATATGATTTTTTGGTTTGTCCAAAGATTATTACAATTTATTGTAATAATGTTGGTGCAGTAGCAAACTCGAAGAAACCATAAGTCTATAAGGCAAGTAAACACAATAGAGCGCAAGTACCACCCAATACGAGAAATCGTATAAACGAGGAGAAGTTGTTGCTGCCTAGAATGCATCAGATGATGACCTATAGATCTTTTCACTAAGGTCCTTAAGGCGAGAGCTTTTGATGGACATGTTGAAGGGTTGGAAATTAGATGTATGGCAGCAGATATGGCAGCTTAGTCTTTTAGTATAAGTGGGAGATTGTTAGAGTGTATACTAAAAGCCTAGCTTTTGGTATAAACATTTATCTAGAAATAAGAATCACATTGGTCAAATGTCTACATTTATGATAAATGTAGTTGTTCAATTAATTTATATTGTAGATAACATGGTGTGTGGTGTCACACACAGAGGATCATGTTATCAGTACCTTATAAATTATAAACAGTAGCTCACGACCATAATGGAAAGGAACAAACCATTGGAAGGTCGTAGTGTAATTAGGTATTAGTTTATCTTAACTATATAATTACACTAGTACACTTAGAGTGTATTGAGTAGGACCATTAGAGGTCGTTTCTTTTATACTGATTTTATAAAGAAACAAAGACCTCAGTTATTATGGAAGTGTGTGCTCTTAATCCTAATATAATAACAAGCACATATATTTGATATTTATTTCTTTAATTTATCAATGGGTGAGATTTAGTTCGATGAATCAATAAGCCCGATAAGTTGGGAAATAATATCACTTATAGTGTGTGTTGTTGATTATAGAAGGAAACTGCGTCCTAGTGATCTAGGTTGAGAATGTCCCCAAGAGGAGCTCATAAGAATTGTCATGTTAAACCCTGCAGGTGGACTTAGTCCGACATGATGATGAAGTTGAGTGGTACTACTCTTGGAGCTAGATATTAATTAAGTGAGTTGTCAGTAACTTACTTAATTAGTGGGCATTTGTTATCTTAAACACAGGGAGACTAACACACTCATAATAAGAAGGAGCCCAAAATGTAATTTGGGATTGGTGCGGTAGTTCAATAATAGTTCTTTAGTGGAATGAATTATTATTGATGAAATTAAGTTGTGTGTTCGGGGCGAACACGGGATGCTTAATTTCATCGAGAGACCAAAACCAATTCCTCCTCTCGGTCCCTATCGTAGCCTCTAGTATATAGAGATTTATACCCACCGCATACCCACCTTCTTACCCATCCAATGGGGCCGGCCAAGCTAGCTTGGAACCCAAGCTAGGGCCGGCCAAGTCCAAGTGGATGAGCCATGTAGGTGGCCGGCCAAAGCTTGGGTCCCAAGCTTAGGTGGCCGGCCACTAGAATATTAAAGAGGATTTTTATTAAAATTATTTCTTATGTGGATATCATGTTTTTAAAAGAGAGTTTAAAAAATTAAAAATTTCCTTTTATAACTTTCTACAAAAGATTAAGAGAAGAGATTAATCTCTTTCCTTATTTGTAGATTAAAAGGATGGTTTTAATTTTTGGTAAAAACTTTCCTTATTTGTAAATCATCTACATGTTTAAAAGAGAGTTTAAAATTTGAAATTTTTCCTTATTTGTTGATTAAAGGAGGATTTTAAATTTTAAGAAAACTTTCAATTTTAATCATGTTCATGATTTAAAAGAGAGTTTAAAATTAAATATTCTCTTTTATAAGTTTCTACAAAAGATTAAGAAAAGATTTGATATCTTTCCTTATTTGTAGATTAAAAGAGATTTTAATTTTTAGAGATAACTTTCTTTTTATCCACATGTTTAAAAGAAATATTTTAATTTATAAAATTTCCTTTTTATTAACCACTATGAAGGGAAAAATTATTTGAGAAATTTTTATAAATTTCCGAAAGCAAATTAGGAAGTTTTAATTCTTGTGTGAATTAAAATTTCCTTGATTTGTGGAATGGTGTGGCCGGCCATTGTATTTGTAAAAAGGAAATTATTTTTAATTAAATAAAATTTTCTTTTTCATGGCAAAATAATTAAGGAAGTTTTTAATTAAATTTCCTTATTTGCCAAGATCAAGGATTATAAAAGAGGAGGTAGAGAAGGCTTCATGGTGAACAACTCTATTCTATTCTTCCTCTCTTTTCCTCCTTGGTGGCCGGCCCTAGCTTCTTCCTCTTCTCTTCTTCTTGTGGCCGGCGGCAATCCCTCTTGGAGCTCTTGATGGTGGTCGGTTCTAGCTAGGAGAAGAAAGAGAGAAAGGAGGTTTTATTTCTTGCATCCCTTGGAGCTTGGTGGTGGTGGCCGGACCTCTACTTCTCTTGGAGAATTTTGGTGGCCGAAACCTAGAAGGAAGAAGAAGGTGCTTGGTGGTTCTCATCTCGGAAGATCGTTGCCCACACAACGTCCGAGGTTAGAAGAGGAATACGGTAGAAGATCAAGAGGTCTTTCTAAAAGGTATAACTAGTATTTTTCCTTTTCGCATCATACTAGTTATTTTTGGAAATAATACCAAATACAAGAGGCTTACGATTCTAGTATTTCGAATTTATTTTCGATGTAGTGTTCTTATGTTTTCTTCTTTTCCTTGTGATTTGATTGTTCTTTTGGTTAACCTAAAGTTATTTTAGGAAATTAAATATTATCTTTCTATAAATGGTTTTGTCTAGTCGGTGGTGGTTACTCCCATATCCAAGAAGGCCATGTGCCTCGCCACGTCAGTACTGGGAACCAATTATGGAAATTAATATTTAATGGAATTAATAACTTAGGTGATTTGGATTGAACGTGTTAAGTTCCGCAGGAGATCCAAGTCAAAACCTAAAAGAACAAATAGATTAAGTTTTGGATCAAACGTGTTAAGTTCCGCAGGCGATCCAAAATTTAATTTAAAAGAACACATGGTAGCTAGAAAAAGGTTCAGACCTTTGTACAAAATTTTTGTACAGTGAAACCTCTAGGCTTTCCGAGTAGCAACCAACACAACCTCCGCGGTGCAAGCGTCTGAGCGGATAGCCACCGCCTCTCAACGTGGCAAAGTACCATCGGTGGAGGCGCTCTCCTCCGACCGGACTCCCTCTCAGCTGGATGCGCCCGCGGTGCCAATCGAAGCGATGCCGGTTAGCTCCCTTCCTCCCGCACCACGCCGAGTCCTCCACTCGGGCATTTTGTCCACATTGTCCAGCCCGGTCTCTGATCCTTTGGCGTCTACTCAAACGACTCCGGGTCGGCGCCGTACTATCAGGGCCACTCTGCACCTCCCTACTGAGGCATTCATGGCCGAGTCCGATCGGCCGACGACTCCCGAACACATGATCACTATGAAGGGGCCCCTTGCAGAGATGTGGGTGGACGCTCGGGCCCGTGTGGCCATGATACCGCTCGACAAGCTAGCTGACAGCCACATGCAGCAATCCACAAGGGTAAGGTTTATTTCTTCTTTATGTAGTTTTCCCGGTCGGCCTTTTAACCTTTCTGTGTATATCAGCGATGGGTGGAAGAGATTGTTATCTCCAACCGCTTGGCCATGGTGGAGGAGGAGCTGAAGAGGTTGAAGAGTCAGGGCGGCTCGTCTTCTTCGCGAGGCCCTTTTTATGCCGAGCTGCAGAAGGAGCTCGACAAAACCAAGGAACTGTTAGAGGCCGAGAGAAAGAACACGGCCGACCAGGCGTCCATGCTAGACCAGCTTAACAAGCAGGTCAAAAGTAATGACCACAAAATTGAGCTCGCCACCACTCGGGAAAACACCGCCATCGCTGATCTAGAAAAGAAGAATGTGGAAGCACGAGCTCTGCAGCACCGTGTGAATGAGCTGGCCGAGCTGCTAGAAGGGGAGCAGAAAGGCCGTTCGGAGGAGGTGACCAAACTCAAGGACGATTTGAAGGCCTTGCAGGAGGCTCTTGATGCTTCTCGTGCCGCCTTCAAAGAGTACCAAGAGGTGGAGCCGGGCCACGTCGCCGCCTTGAGGCAAAACTACATCCGCTCGGCGGAGTTTGTGGAGAAGGTGTGCGACCGGCTGGTCATCACCTTCGAGTTGGCCATCACCGCCACGGTGGACTATCTGAAGTCCAAGGGTCAGCTCCCCGAGTCTGTGGTAATCCCTGCTACGGAGCATGCGGCGCTTCTCACCACCATCCCAAAGCATATTTTTGACTTCCTTGAATGAAGTATTTTCAGTAATTCTTCCAACCGGCTAGACTTTAATTTTCATGTGGCGTCTGTAACTTTTAAATGCTAATTTTAAATGAACGCCCACTCTTGTTGTGCTAGCCTTTCATTTCGAGTGTTCCTTTTAACTATGCCGACCGGTCGCTAGACCTTTTTCCCGCAGGGAATTTCTTAATTTTGCCGATCGGTTAAACGACCATCTGCGTTTGTCGCTAGGGTGTTTGTCTTTACTGTGTCGATCGGTCAAACGACCTTCCACTCCCTGGGATTTCTATGAGCTTTTCGCTTAGTGTTTTTCTTTACCGCGCCGATTGGTCAAACGACTTTCCATTTTTCATGGACTTTTTGCTAGTGTCTCGCTAAAATCCTTCAACGCGACGCTGCCTCATCTGGGGGGTTTATAGTCGCCAGTCCGACTCTAGAGTTTAACGTCGCCGCTCGACGGTCTTCAAGCCGAGGGGTTTATAGTCGCCGGTCCAACTCTAGTGTTTAACGTCGTCGCTCGACGGTCTTCAGGCCGGAGGGTTTATAGTCGCCGGTTCGACTCTAAGATTTAACGTCGCTGCTCGACGGTCTTCCGGCCGGAGGGTTTATAGTCGCCGGGTCGACTCTAAGATTTAACGTCGTTGCTCGACGGTCTTCAGGCCGGAGGGTTTATAGTCGCTGGTTCGACTCTAAGATTTAACGTCGCTGCTCGACGGTCTTCAGGCCGGAGGGTTTATAGTCGTCGGTTCGACTCTAAGATTTAACGTCGCTGCTCGACGGTCTTCCGGCCAGAGGGTTTATAGTCGCCGGTTCGACTCTAAGATTTAACGTCGTTGCTTGACGGTCTTCCGGCCGGGGGGTTTATAGTCACCGGTTCGACTCTAAGATTTAACGTCGCTGCTCGACAGTCTTCCGGCCAGGGGGTTTATAGTCACCGGTTTGACTCTAAGATTTAACGTTGCTGCTCGACGATCTTCAGGTCGGAGGGTTTATAGTCGCCGGTTCGACTCTAAGATTTAACGTCACTGCTCGACGATCTTCAAGCCGGAGGGTTTATAGTCGCCGGTTCGACTCTAAGATTTAACGTCGCTGCTCGACGGTCTTCAGGCCGGAGGGTTTATAGTCGCCGGTTCGACTCTAAGATTTAACGTCATCAGCGGTCTTGAGGCGAAGGGTTTATAATCGCGGTTCGACTCTAAGATTTAACGTCATTTCTCGGCGGTCTTCGGCCGGAGGGTTTATAGTCGCCGGTTCGACTCTAAGATTTAACGTCGACGGTCTTCAGGTCGGGGGGTTTATAGTCGCCGGTTCGACTATAAGATTTAACGTCGCTGCTTGACGGTCTTCAGGCCGGAGGGTTTATAGTCGCCGGTTCGACTCTAAGATTTAACGTCTCTGCTCGACGATCTTCAAGCCGGGGGGTTTATAGTCGCCGGTTCGACTCTAAGATTTAATGTCGCTGCTCGACGGTCTTCGGCATCGAGCCCGTGGCATGGATAATATACGTCCGGCTGAACGGCACGGGATCTTCACCACACCTTCATGCAGCTACCCACTTGGCGCACATTGCTCAAGCCTTTGCTTTATTCTTATAACTTTCATTCCTGGAGCCAAAGGATACAGCCGAACGGAGTATTCATGAAATATATTACATCGGCGCACCTTTCATCCGGCCCGATAGGGCTGGAGGTGGTTTGCACTCCATGGCCTATCCAGCCGCCGTCCATCCTCATCCTCTAAGTAGTAGGCTCCCGATCGGAGCTTCTCGACGACTTTGAAGGGTCCTGCCCAGGGAGCCTCCATCTTGCCTACATCCCCGACCGGCTTCACTTTCTTCCAGACCAAGTCATCCACCTGGAATGCTCGGGGAATCACGCGGCGGTTGTAGTTCTGCTTCATTCTTTGCCTGTAGGCCATCAGCCGGGCGGACGCTTTGGCTCGCTCCCCGTCGATCAAGTCCAATTCTAGCTGCCTCCGTTCAGAATTATCCTCGTCGTAGTTCTGGATCCGGACGGACTCTACGCCGACTTCGACTGGGATGACCGCCTCGCCTCCATACACCAGGTGGAACGGTGTTACTCTCGTTCCCTCTTTAGGGGTTGTGCGGATGGCCCATAGGACTCCGGGCAGCTCGTCCACCCAGCTTCCTCCCATGTGGTCGAGTCGAGCCCGAAGAATTCGAAGGATCTCCCGGTTGGCTACTTCGGCTTGACCGTTACTTTGGGGATACGCCACAGACGTGAAGTGCTGCTCAGTGTCATATCCCTTGCACCATTTCTCGAGCTGCTTTCCGACGAACTGTCGCCCGTTGTCTGACACGAGCCGACGAGGAATGTCGAACCGACAGATGATGTGTTGCCAGATGAATTTCTTGATCATCTGCTCGGTTATCTTGGCCAATGGCTCAGCCTCCACCCACTTGGAGAAGTAATCGACTACCACCAATAGGAACCTCCGTTGTCCAATCGCCATAGGGAAAGGTCCTACGATGTCCATGCCCCACTGGTCGAATGGGCAGGACACTGTGGACGCTTTCATTTCCTCTGTCGGCCTATGAGAGAAACTGTGGTACCTCTGACAAGAAAGACATGTTGTGACGGTTCGAGCAGCGTCGTCGTGTAGAGTTGGCCAGAAGTATCCGGCCAGCAGGATCTTCCTAGCCAAAGACCGTCCGCCCGGATGACCTCCGCAAGATCCTTGGTGTACCTCCTGGAGAATGTCCTCGGCGTCTTTCGAACTGACACACTTCAGCAGAGGTCGGGAGAATGCCTTTTTGTAAAGCTGATCTCCGATGAGCATGAACCGGCCAGCTCTCCTCCTAAGTAGCTGGGCTTCATCCCGATCGGACGGCGTGGCACCTGAGCACAAAAACTCCATGATGGCTATTCTCCAGTCGCTCGGGAATGTGAGGCCTTCCATCTGGTCCACGTGTGCTACCAAGGATACTTGCTCGATTGGTTGATGGATGATGACCGGCGATATCGAGCTTGCGAGCTTGGCTAATTCATCTGCCACCTGGTTCTCCGTTCAGGGTATCTTCTGGACCACCACCTCGGTGAAGCTAGTCTTGAGTTTTTCAAAGGCCTCCGCGTACAGCCTGAGTCTTGCATCGTTTATCTCAAAGGCGCCCATGAGTTGTTGAGCGGCTAGCTGGGAATTCGAGTGGATCACCACCCGGCTGGCTCCAACATGTCGTGCGGCCTGCAGTCCGGCTATGAGGGCTTCGTACTCTGCCTCATTATTTGTTGCCCGATAGTCCAGCCGGACGGACAAATGCATCCGCTCTCCCTAAGACGAAAGTAGCAGAATCCCAATTCCACTTCCGAGCCGAGTGGACGATCCGTCCACATATACTTTCCATGTAGCTTCGGGATCGGGCTTTTGTATCTCAGTCACGAAATCTGCCAAGGACTGTGCCTTGATCGCCGAGCAGGGTTGGTATTGGATGTCGAATTCGCTTAGCTCCGTCGTCCACTTGATGAGCCGTCCGGATGCTTCAAGGTTTAGTAGTACCCTTCCCAATGGGCTGTTCGTCATCACAATAATGGTGTGCGCTAAAAAGTAAGGGTGCAACCTCCGAGCGGCAAGGACCAAGGCGAAGGCCAACTTCTCGAGACCGGTGTAGCGAGACTCAGCATCCTTTAAGATATGACTTAAGAAGTACACAGGTTGTTCTTCGCCATTCGGCCTTACTAATGCCGAGCCCACAACATGCTCGGTTGAAGATAAATAAATGCGGAGTGGCTCGCCTACGGCTGGTTTTGCCAACACGGGTAAGGAATTCAGGTAAGTCTTCAATTCCTTGAATGCCCGATCGCACTCCCCGTCCCATTGAAACTTAGTAGCTTTACGTAGAATCTTGAAGAACGGTAGGCTCCGGTCGGCGGTCTTAGAAATAAACCTTAACAGCACCGTTATCATACCGGTGAGACGCTGTACCTCCCGAAGATTTCTAGGAGGCGCCATGTCTTACAATGCCTTTATCTTGCTGGGGTTCGCCTCTATGCCCCGCTCGGTCACAATGTAGCCCAGGAAGCGCCCGCCTTTTGCTCCGAACAGGCACTTCTGAGGGTTAATCTTGACTCCGTATCTTCTCAATGTTTGGAAAGTTTCCTCCATATCCGCATAGAGATCTGCCGCCCGGAAGGACTTGATAAGTATGTCATCCACGCATACTTCCAAGTTGCGTCCGATCTGCTCCCTGAATACCTTGTTCATCAGACGCTGGTAGGTGGCTCCTGCATTCTTCAACCCGAACGGCATTACATTGTAACAGTAGGTGTCGTTCGTCGTAACGAAGCTGACCTTCTCCTGGTCTTCCCGGGCGAGCGGCACTTGATGGTAGCCTTGGTATGCATTCAGCATGCATATTAGCTCGCACCCAGACGTGAAGTCCACCAGTTGATCGATCTGAGGTAGGGCGTAGAAGTCCTTCGGGCAGGCCTTGTTCAGGTCCCGTAAATCGATGCAGACTCTCCACTTGTTGCCCGGCTTGGAGACCAGTACCACATTTGCGAGCCAACTCGGGAATTGCACTTCCCTTATGTGGTCGGCCTCCAGAAGCTTCTCTACCTCCTCCCGGATAATGACATTCTGCTCAACGCTAAAGTCCCTCTTCCTTTGCTTCACCGGCCGAGCGTCTGGTCGGACGTGAAGCTCGTGCTGCGCTACGCTTGGCGAGACCCCTGGCATCTCCTTGGTCAACCAAGCGAAGACGTCGCGGTTTCGCTGGAGACATTTGATCAGCTTTTCCTTCTGGTTCTCCTCCAGGTCGGATGCTATGAAGGTGGTGGCCTCCGGTCGGGAACAGTCAATCTGCACCTCCTCCTTTTCTTCATAAACCAAAGAAGGTGATTTTTTGGTTATAGTATTTACCTCGACTCGCGGCACTTTCCGAGCGGACTTGGCTTCGGCTTGGACCATCTCCACATAGCATCTTCGAGCTGCCAGCTAGTCTCCCCGCACCTCCCCTACTTGATTTTCCACCGGGAACATGATCTTCTGGCAGAAGGTAGAGACGACCGCCCGGAACTCGTTGAGAGCCGGTCGCCCCAAGATAACGTTGTACGCCGAAGGAGCATCAACCACGATGAAGCTGGTGGTCCTTGTCCTTCTGAGCGGCTCCTCTCCTAATGAGATAGCCAGCCGGACCTGGTCGACTGGCAAGACTTCGTTCCCAGTGAACCCGTAGAGGGGGTTGTCATTGGCAGTAGTTTAGATCGGTCGATTTGTAGTTGGTCGAAGACCTTCTTGAATATTATATTGACCGAGCTGCCTGTGTCAATGAAAATGCGGTGAATAGTGTAGTTAGCTATTACCGCTCGAATGATCAGGGTGTCATCGTGCGGGACTTCGACTCCTTCGAGGTCCCTAGGCCCGAAGCTGATCTCAGGTCCGCTCGCCCTCTCCTGGCTGCAGTCGACCGCGTGTATCCTCAGCTGCCTTGCGTGTGCCTTTCTGGCTCTATTGGAGTCTCCTCCGGTCGGGCCTCCGGTGATGATGTTGATCTCGCCTCGAGACACGTTGCCCCTATTCTCCTCCTCTCAAGCGGATGGTCGAGGTCACTCATGCGACGTCCGATGGTGACCTCTGGGCTGCTGACGATGCTGCCGCTCGGGGGATCTTCTTTCTATTCTTTGAACGGGGCTCCATTGTCGATGTCGCCGGTCTGGTGAAGGTGACCAGCGGTGATAGCTCCTTGGCGCAGGATGAGTGATGGGGGGTAGGCTCCGACAGTCGCGGGTGTTGTGAGTAACTGACTGATGGAGTGAACAAAACATTGGGTTACATACCTTCCCCTTGGGTTTGGGCCGATCAGCCGCGACTTGCTGGACGGCGTGCAGCCGAGTGTGCTGATGAGGACGGGCGGCTTCGGCTCACGGTCCTCTGGGGGGCTGGTGACTGACGGCTTGGTGGGAGCTGGTTGGTCATTCAGGGATTCCTTTCTTCTCACCGCCTGGGCCTCCTCCACATTGATGTACTCGTTGGCCTTATGTAACATATGGTCGTAGTCCCGGGGCGGCTTCCGGATGAGCGAGCGGAAGAAATCACCGTCCACGAGCCCTTGCGTGAACGCGTTCATCATTATTTCCGAGGTGACCGTTGGAATGTCCATGGCCACCTGGTTGAAGCGTTGGATGTAAGCTCGGAGCGACTCCCTCGTGCCTTGCTTGATGACGAACAGATTGACGTTGGTTTTCTGGTGGCACCTGCTGCTCGCAAAATGATGGAGGAATGTCGTTCGGAATTCCTTGAAACTTGTGATAGATCCGTCCAGCAGCCTCCGGAACCACCGATGCGTCGACCCCGAGAGGGTGGTGAGGAATACTCGGCACTTCACACCATCTGTGTATTGATGTAGGGTGGCAGTGCTGTCGAACTTACCCAGATGGTCATCTGGGTCGGTTGTTCCGTTGTATTCGCCGATCACAGGGGGCACATAATTCTTCGGCAGTGGATCACGCAGGATGGCATCTGAAAACTGCCGGTTGATCCGCTCGAGTGACGCATCCGTTCGAGGCGCCTTTCCTTTTCTGACGTCCCGGACAGGTGCTTCGTCCGATGAAGATCCCTTGTCCTGATTAGCTTGCGCTACCTCTGAGGGCGTCTGGAATAGAGCCCGATGAAAAGGTATCGGGGCGGGCGGCGCCCCCATCTGGGTGTCGGTCAGTCCCTTTTTTTGTCCCCATATGGAGAGCTGCTCCGGCCACTCTTCGGTTGGCACTCGGCCCCCCGATGCTGATGTCGCCTGCTACGCTGCCCACTCGGCCTGAGCTTTCTGCTGCTGCTCTAAAATTTTTGCTGCTCACGCTTGGATAAGTGCTTCGAGCTCCTCAGGAGAGAGCGTTACCAGAAGTTGACGCCCAGCTTCTTCCATCTTCTAGGCTCGGATTCAGGTGCGTTCCCACAGACAACGCCAATTTGATCATGTCCGAGCGCTGAGTCGACGGGCGCTGGGGACGTGGCACGCTCCGTTGTCTCCGACTGGTGGTGTAGATCTCCGGCGAACCTGCAAAGAAGCCGAGCCGGGAGGGGTTTCCCAGCGACGACCCTCCGACGCTCAAGTCAGGCAATGAGAAATGAGAAAGGCAGCGTAACTGTGGCTACAGTGAGGATTGCGCATACCTTCGTCGACGTCTGGGGGTCCTTATATAGGAACCCGGGGAGGCACGGGCACACTTCTCTATGCATGCACGCTTCCCCAAATATACCTTAACGAGCCCCTATCAGAAAAGTACCTCTGACGTCATTCCGCAATCGTCCGAGCATATCCCGGATGTGACAGTGGAAGCTTCCACCATATGATCCTATGTACAGCTTGGCCGCCAACCCTGTTGCCTGTCGGCGATAGACGTCTCGAGGATGATGTTATCCCCTATCTCCTTTGTCCTCTTGCGCTTCCTGTTTGTTCCAGGGCCGAGCGGTTCGACATCTCGGCGGGCATATCACTTCTGCCTCGGTCGTATGCTCGGATGAGATTGCTCCTGCCTGTCTTTGTTGCCTTGTGCCCCGACCGAACGGACAGGCCGCTCGACCCTGAAACCTTTTTACCTTGAGCATCGGAAACCCGATCCCTAGTCGGGTTGTCTTTTATTCAGCTCGGGGGATTCCCGGCCGGTCGGCCATCTCATCCGGTCGATCGGGTGGTCGGTCGGTCCTCTCAGTCCGGTCGGTCGGGTCTCAGGGTTAAATCTCTTGACCTTTGACCTCCACGTGTCGTTGACCTTCCGCCAATGAGGGTCCCCCGTCCTTACCACCGGATCACTAATAGTAAATTATATGTTGGATAAATGTGAATAAAGAAAAGACATAAAAGAAAGAAGTTTCTTTGTATATGTGACTTTAGTCCACATTAGGAGTATCAAGGCTTTATTGTTAGTTTAAATTATGACATATGTATTGATGTTATGGACGTATGCATGGGGAGAGGTTCTCTCTCACGTGTGAGTGCGTAGAGGGGTGTAAATTTAAGACTCGGATTTACACTGAACCAAGTTGACTCGTATACGAGTACGAGCGGAGTGCATCGAATACTGCATTAGTCGAGGCAAGATTTTCTCAAATGAGTAAATCAATGTTTTGCCACGTTTTTTTACTACTAATGTGAAACAGATGAATTAATTTTAATTAATTATATCCGATTGAAACTGCCAATAATTAATGATAATAAATGTTCATTAATTCATACATCGAAATTGTCAACAATTAATGATAATAAATGATCATTAATTCATTCAATTGAAACTATTGGTAATTAATAGCAATAAATGACCATTAATCGATCATTTATTATGACGAAAGATTGAGCCCCTATATAAGGAGCTCACATCTTGAGCAGAAAAGATATAGAGCGAGAGGAAGAGCAGGAAGCGAACCTTTATCTACCCGTGTCCTCCCACAAAAAAAACTCTCTCAGTTGTGCATCTATTCGATTAAACTATTCGTGATAGCACTCAGGTGCATATTCAATTCATCACGATCAACCCGTGCTTGGTGGTGATCATCATTTTGTCATTGTATTCTGAGAAATAGATGACCCGAGAGAATTTTAAAGCACAACTGGAGGTAGGACGAATCTATTTCAAAAAAACTGCATTGAGCGCAAGCCTTAGCATCTTACTAGGCGAATTCCCTTCTCAACTCGGCGATTGAATCCCGATTTTGCTACGCATCTCATCAACTCCGTGACTTGGACCATCGGAAGCTTGGCAGTACCAACCATGCTGGCAGCTTGAGATTATCCTCTCAGGTCATCACAACAGATAAGCTAGAATTAATTTTGTGTAATTTCAATTAAGTTAATTCCCCAAAATCTCTAGTAGATTGTCTGATAATCTTGAAATAGATTTGTTTCTATTGAGATGACCATAAAACAAAGTGTTAAGGTGCAACAAACTCAGCACATGAAGACCCCCTTCGCCCAGATGGAACTATGTCAATCAACCACAGGGAAAGGCCAGAGAAGTTCACTGGATTAAACTTCAATAGGTGACAGCAGAAAATGCTCTTCTACTTGATCACACTCAATCTAGCTCAGTTCTTGATCGAAGACTCTCCAAACCATGCTGAGGATGTTGATGTTCATACCATCAGTACAGTGGAGGCATGAATTCATTTTGAGTTCTTTTACTGAAATTACATCGTTAACTACCTTGTATCATTGTATGTTGTGTATAGTATGAAGAGAATGACTAAGGAGTTGTAGGAGTCTTTGGACAAGAAGTATAAGATGGAGGATGTGAGGGTCAAGAAGTTTATTGTAAGTTGATTCCTGGACTATAGGATGGTTGACTCCAAAACAGTGATCAACCAAGTCCAGGAGCTTTTGGTGATCTTGCACGAGATCCACTCAGAAGGTATGGTTCTGAGTGAAACCTTCCAAGTAGCTGCTATCATTGGGAAGCTGCCTCCTAGATGGAAGGACTTCAAGAACTACTTGAAGCACAAGTGGAAGGAGATGAATGCGGAAGAACTCGTGGTTAGACTTCAAATTGAAGAAGACAACAAAAGTTTAGAGAGGAAATTATTCTCTTAGGCTACTGGGAAAGCTAACATGGTCGAGCACGGTCAAAACTTGAAATGGAAGAATCACAAGACTTCCAAGATAGGACTCAGAGCAGGCATAAGCAAGAAATTCTCTGGAAAGTGATGGATTGAAAAGAAGCAATAGAGGGGGGGGGGGGGGTGAATATCACTCGTTAAAACTTTTTTTTTTGTGTCGTAAAAATAATAAGAGTGTAGTGGAAAATAATAAGACCCGTTCAATTACTTGGTTTGGAATCTATGTCGACTCTTACTCCAAGACCCGCGATCCTTGATCGCACTGATGAGTAATTCACTATAACTCTTCTATTCAAAATCTTTGGAAAGAAGTAATTCATGCAAATAAAGAGATAGTAACACACTATTATCTTTTAGAAAGTAAAACAATGCAAGCTTTGTTAGTACCTCATGTTGGTTTTAATGTGATCAACCAAGTTAAGTTATGCTCTGCGTTATTTGATACCTTGCATCTGAGTGTCCAGAGACTTAGGAACGTAAGAAGTCGAGTGGAAGATGTGGTGGACGAGAAGGATGCACGAGAATTGAGTCGATGGGCTTAGTGCATCCGAGGGATAAGAAGTTATGGAAGAGTACATCGGTGGAGCGAGAAGGACGCGTGCAGCACTTCTGAGGGATGAGAAGCTGGAGCAGAAGATTGCTCGAGGAGAAAGCCAAAGTTGGGTTTAGGTGAACTCAACTCTAGAAGGCTAAAGCATCACTCAAGTGACTGGAGATGAAGATTGCTCGAGGAGAAGGAAGATCAGTTAAGGAGCTGATCTGCCTTAGGGAAGGCACCTTCAATGGCTTGGAAGGTGTCTTCCATGAACAGTGATGAAGGCACCTTCCAGCTGATTGAAGGCGCTTTCTAGTGACCGTCAGTATTACTAATCGATTAGTTTTCTATATCAGTCGACTGGTATATAATTTCAATCCCAAATACATTTTTGAACATAATTTTATAAATATACCAGAAATTCTATAGACTACAAAAAAATTTTAAATTTGGTAGAGAAGTGTGTTTTACCATTATCTACTTATAAAAAAAATATATATATATCATATTCCAAGATAGATACAAAACTCAAAATTATCTAAATGGTTCAATTGAACCTTGACTTAAAATCCTAGTTTTGGCTTCCTCGTGATGTATCTGCTTATATTAAACCATAATGCATCCCTAGCATTAGTTTATATGAGATCTATACATCTATGACCAATTTTCACATTTCATATTTTTATTCATGAAGATCATCTCAATTGTGCCAACGAACTCGATTAAAGACTCAAGTCCATCTCTAAAACCTTTTGGCATGTTTTATGACCCATGTAGAATCTCAAGTAAAGTCCACTTGAGATATATTGACCATGAGTCCTAAATTGACTTTTTGAGCTTCCCCTAGAGCTCTTAACCCTAGTCACCTTCCTAAGTGACTCATCTATTATGACTAGACCATTATGATACACCTCAGGTGACAATTAACCTGACCACTTTACTCTCTTAACTTTAGACACTTTGTCTTTGGTTAATTTCTCCTTATCCTTAACCTTGGATGATTTATCTTTAGTTGACTTTATGGGTTTAATCAATCTATGTTTGATCGGGTACGATCATGATTTTGATGTATATGTCAAAGAGTTTAAGTTAGGTTTCATATGTATTTAATATGTGTGTTTAAGTCATGCAGTACTTGGTGAACCACACATGAGAAACTTAGTGCGGCCAAGTTTGGTAAGTGTATCATATGGCTCAGCTCAGGTCCTTGATATCAGTGAAGGATGGTGCATCTGAGAGACCGCCTAACAAGGAGCAAAGAAGTAGGCCGAGGGAAGTAGACTTCAAGACAATGTGAATGATGGCACGGAGAGAAGTCACAAGCTCAAGTACATCTGAGGGATGAAGGCTGAGGAAGAGGGCTTCAAGAGTAACTCTGGAGATGATGAGTGTAAGTAATTATAATAGATCAGTTGACTGATGTATGGATCAGTCGACTGGTCTGAGATCACGAGCGCATAGAATAATTCTGTGCCCAACGATTGTGAAGACCAGTCAACTGGTACTATAGTCAGTCGACTGGTAAAGAACCGTTAAACAAAATCATAGATTCTGTGGAGTGTCGTTGGTTGTGTCCAATGATCACATTAGTCGACTAATGGTAATGTCAGTCGATTGGTGTAGGAAATGAGTTGACACAGGATCAACTCTTTCATCTCTAAAGGAAGATTAGGGCATGAAGAAGGTTTCTTATTCTTGTTGAATACTCCTAAGCTATTACCTTCAAGCTCCCAAACCTACACTCTTCTTCCTAATCTTATTAGTCAGAGATTATCGAGGACTAATCCACCGACGGATAGGGTTCGTCCATCTCAAGGACAAATCATGGAGTAGGAGCAAGCTATATCCGAACTACGTTAAATCAACATATAGAGTTTGCTTTTCTTCTTTATCTTATTTTATGTTTCAATATTCCATTACACACTAACTATTTATAGAAAGACAAATAATTTGGGATAAATGGCTATTCAATCCCCCTTCCAGCTAGGCCACAATCTTCAACAAGTGATATCAAAGCAAAGTCGCCCTTCAACGAACTAATCGCCAAGAAGAGCGTCATCATCAAAATGGTCGGTTCAAACATTCATCCACCCAAATTCAAAGGAGATTTCTCTTGGTGGAAAAAGAAAATGGAGGTATTCTTCAAAATTGATTTTGACATTATACTAATTATGGAAAATGATTTTCAAATACTTAGGGGTGAAGCCAATACAATAATTGAGAAATCAAGATGGAGCAAGAAAAGGGAAAACCATTTAGCAAACACAAGGACAATGCATTATTTAATAAATGTGCTTCCCCAACAAGAAGTAACTTGGATTGAAAACTACACAAGTGCCAAAAACTTATGGGAAAAGCTAGTAGAGCTTTATGAAGGAACATCAAAAGTAAAATTGGCAAGACGAGACATTCTCTGAACTCAATTCAACAATGTCAAACTTGAAAAAAGGAGAAAATGTATCAATACTTCATTCTAAAATTAAGGAAATTCTAAGTAGATTGACAAGTGTTGGTGAGAATCTTTACAACCAGGATGTGATGATGAAAGTCGTCAATGCTTTTGCAAGAACCACCACTTGGATGTCAATTGTAGACTCATTTTACATTTCAAAGGATCTAGAGAAGTGTACTCTAGATGAGTTATTCTCAATGATGGAGCTTAACGAGACTCAAATTGAAGATTTAGATGGAGAAGTCCATATAGCAAGGGGAGTAGCTTTTGTGGCTAGCAAGGAAAAGGGTAAAAAGAAGAAGTCTCCATCCCCACCATCCTCTGATTCTGAGGAGTCAAGTGTCTTAATGGATAGTGATCAAGAGACATGCATGGTAAAGATGATGAGAAAAGTATTTAAGAATTTTAATTCTAATAAATTGCATGCTATGAGAAGTTCAAGGGACAAGAGTAGAACAAGGAGGACCATATGCTATAATTGCTAAGAAAAGGTCACATGAGGGATCAATGTCCTATCTTAAAGAAAAAGGAGGAAAAGAAGAAGGAAGAAAAGAAGAAGACAAAAGAAAAGGGGAAGAAGGCCCAAAACCTAAAAGCAACATGGGGTGATCCTCTCTTATTAGAAGAAAAAGAAGAAGAACACCACATATCTCATTTTGCTCTAATGGAAGTTGATGACATAGCCTCCACTTCATCTAAAAATGAAAAAAGAAAAAAGCTCAAGTGAATAAGAAGGGAGCTCAAGTGAAGGGGGAGAATAATCTTCCAATTCGGACTTCTTGGTAGGTAAGGTATATAAACTTCCCACTCATGCTTTAGTCAAAATTATTTCAAGTACAAATAAAGATTTGTTTAAGGCTAAAAGGAAAAATAAATCCTTGAAGAATGAGATTAGTATTCTACAGGAAAAATTAGAATTTATGTCTCTTAAGGATAACAATGTCTCTAGTATGCATGTTTCTTCTAGTTCAAATGTTTTTAGAAGAAGAAAATAAGGAACTAAGGGAAAAGATAGAATACCTTACTAAAGCCCTTGAAAAATTCATAATTAGCTCCGACACCTTAAACATAATCATAGGGAGTCAAAGAGCAATCTTTAACAAAAGGGGGTTAGGATACTTGAATTGAAGGGTTAGATGGAGAAACTCATAGATCAAGAGGAACAGCTCTTGTGGCAAACAAGGAAAAGGGTAAGAATAAGAAATCTTCACCTCCACCATCCTCTGACTCTGAAGAATCAAGTACCTCAATGGATAACGATCAAGAGGTGTATATGGTAAAAAAATAAGATGAGCATTTAAAATTTTTTTAACTAACAAATCTCATGTTAAGAGAAGTTCAAGGGGAAAGAGTAGGGCAAAGAGGGTTATTTGCTACAATTGCAAAGAAGAAAGACACATGAGGGATCAATGTCCCCTCTTGAATAAGAAGGAAGACAAGAAGAAGGAAAAAAAAAAGAAGACAAGAAAAAGAAAAGAAGACCCACAACCTAAAAGCGACATGGGATGATCCATTATCATCAGAAGGAAAAAAAAGAACATCACCACATCTCCCATTTTTCCTTAATGGGAGTTGATGACTTAGCCTCCACTTCATCCAAAAATGAAGAAGGGAAAAACTCAAGTAAAGAAGAAGGGAGCTCAAGTGAAGGGGGAGGACAAACTTTGACTTGGACTTCTCGGTAAGTGAGGGTATACAATCTCCTTACTCAAACTTTAGTTAATATCATTACAAGTATTCAAGGCAAAAAGGAAAAATGGTATCATTTACCTTGAAGAAAAATTAGAATCCATGTCTTTAAAGGATAACAATGCCTCTAGTATGCATGCTTCTAGCTTAAATGTATCATGTTTAGAAGAATAAAAAAAGGATTTAAGGGAAAAGGTATAATACCTTACCAAAGCCCTTGAAAAATTTGAAATTGACTCTAAAATCCTAAACATGATCATTGGAAGCCAAAGAGCAAGTTTCAATAAGAGACGATTATGATATAAAGAATCAAACAATAAGAAGAAATTCTACCATTGTCTATTGTTAGGGGCAATCAAAGACAAAAATCATAGATAGAAAATGGATCTCTAAGGAATATTTGGTTAATTCAATTAGAAATAACTTCTATTGGGTGCCAAAGTCAATCCTCAAGGGTTAGAGGATATAGGGATAGTTAACCATAGAAGACTTAATTCAAAACACTTTATAAATGGTTGATTTAAGAACTAAGGGGAAACTTAACCATTACCTTCATTACAACTCATAATACACTATAAGCATGACTTGCTTTACATATTTCTAGACATGGATGTGAGATGATAGGATGATATTCATAATTTACTTGTGCTTATGACATTTTGATGAGTTATCAAATGTATCAATTTTAGCAATCATAATACTAACTATGGGAAAAGCAAATATTTAATTAATGGACATCTTGGCCATAGATAGTTGTACATTTTAAAATTTTTGAAAATAATTCTATGTTTTATTTATTGTGGTATAGTTATTTTGAACATATGAATTCAAAACTAGGTTTCAAATCGATACAAAGTGAATAGTTTTTAAAGTTTTTGAATTTTTGTCAATACTTCAAAAATAAATTGACTTTTCATGAAAATATATTTTTCCTAGTTAAAGGAACTTAAAAGGAATATGTTTTTAAAATTTCATAATTTTTAAATTTTTTAAAATTTTTTATATATTTCTGAAGTTGACTTCAGAAATAAAAAATTTGGATTGAACATATACCAGTCGACTACGTCAAACGATAGTCTACTGGTGGATGTGTTTTCAGCATTCTAATTATGAATTCAAAATTTTATTTTTTGTCAAAATTAATACCATAGTATGTATGATTGTTGATAGCAATCTTTTTGATGGTGTTAAAAGGAGATAAATGGGAAAGTTTAAGTTAGAAACTTTTATTTCTCCATACTTGTGCAAACTTAAAAATTAAGTAGAAGAACATATGTTAAGGGGGAGCATGCATTTTATGCGTCATGATTGCTATTGTCAATTGATGTTTTATGCCTAACTTAAACATATTGTTGCACATAAAAAAAGGGGAGATTGTGAGTGCAATCGACTTAGGCTTGATCGGGTATGATCATGATTTTAATGTGTGTATCAAAGAGTTTAAGTTATGCTTTCATATTATTTTTGATATGTATTTGAGTCATGCAGAACTTAGTGAAACATATGAGCAAAATCTCATCTTATGGCTCGGGTCCCTAAGATCGATGAAGGATGGTGCATCCGAGGGGCCGTCGGACAAGGAGCAACGAAGTGGATCGGAGGAAAGCGGACTTCAAGGTAATGTGAAGGATAACACGAAAAGGAGCCGCAGGCTCAAGTACATTTAAGGGACAAAGGCCGAGGAAAAGGACTTCAAAGGCAACTCCGAAGAGGATGAGTGTAAATGAATATAAGGGATCAATCGACTGGTACTGAGGTCAGCCGGCTAGTCTAAAATCACGAGAGCACAAAATGATTCTATGCCCGATAGTTGTGAGGATCAGTTAATTAGTAGTTGCACTAGTCAACTGGTAGAAAGTCATTGGCAGAATCCCGGATTCTATAGAGTACTGTTAGCTGTGTCCAACGGCTACATCAGTCGACTAGTGTATAGATCAGTCGATTAGTGTAGGAAATGAGTTCATTGGGTATTAACTCTTTCCTCTCTATTTAAAGGAGTTTTGAGGGATGAAGAAGATTACTGATCTTTGTTGAAAAACTCCTAAGTCATCCCTTAAGCTTCCAAGCTATTCTCTTCCTCCTAAACCTAATTTCCATCTTATAAAGAGGAAGAGAGCTTTGTGAGAGGTTGTACTCCACCGAGAAAGAATAAGTTCTAGCCAAAGATTGCTGGGGACTAATCCATGGACAGATTGAGGGTTCATCCACCTCAAGAACAAACTGTAAAGTAGGAGCAAATAATCTCCGAACCATGTAAAAGAAAACGTATTAGTGTTTGATTCTTTTCATTTTCCTCTATGCAACTAACAATTTATAGATAAGTCAACTGAATTAGGATAACGAGCTATTTAAACCCCCCTAGCCGGTCTAAAGATCCTCAATAGAGTGAACATAATTTCCACACAAGTCCTTTCTAGGATTTAGGCCACCCCAGAACCACACCCGAGCCCCTATAAAGTGACATAAGTAAATCAAACTTCCGTTTTAGTTACATAATAATATTTGATTCCAAAAGAGATAGACCTATATAAAGATAATATATGGTGTGGCATTCTTCCTATAAATGCAACCCATTCCATTTTTGGTAGTCCTGGGCTTTATGATCATTTTGGTACTTATGATGGACGAAATAAATACCTACTCATTTAAACAGACAATGGCAAGAAAATCAAAATATACTGAGCAAAATCGAACAAAACAAAGCTCATACCTAACTAGCTTACTAAAGTGACCCAACCCTTGAGATGATCCCGCCATCTTCTTACACAATGCACATTTGAAAAAAAAAAAAAAAGGAGATGGTACAATTAATGACCCATGACATTAAAATTGGGTCCTATAAAACTTGAGAATATAACTTGCACCAAGTTAACTTATAAACCTCCCCCCCCCCATATGTGGACGGTCGACCGCATCAAAAATTTGATCCCAAGATCTCAATTGTCTAACTTACCACTTGCCAAATCGCTCATAATAACTTGATAAATCAATCTTCTAGTTTCACTACAATCAAAATCATGTATGGGTAGAAAGCTCGTTAACCTATTTACTTGATTCTTTTACCTACTATTTCTCCCTCTTTTAAGTCAACTGATAGTTTTATTGAGCGAATCAGAAAGGTCCATACCTATGCTAGGACGAAAATCAGGAGTAATGAGGTTTCTAAAATTTAAGCTAATGCACATTCGCTCCAAGCATTTCCCCAAATATTTCTTAAAAAAAGCTTCATAACCCATATCCTTTTTAAATTATGAGAAAAATTAATGTTAACGCATATGCTTTTATTTGCCTACTTATTTAAATATTAATTCAATTTTTAATGTTTAGGATTTGCTACCATATCTAGGAATATTTAAGTCTTTCTTTGTTAAATTGACTACAGGTCACATACCATACCATTAGTATTGACTCCACTCTCATTAGTGACACAATATTCTCATCCTACGAGTCCAAGTTATAGAAGAAATTATTTTATACACTATAAAGAGACGATCCAAAAAGATAAGTCAACAACTCGCCAAGAGTTGAGTTTTACTCCGTGGAAGAGAATAATACAAATAGAGAAACATATTGACAATTTGACATCAAAATAACAATGATTGAAAAAATAAACAATAACCGTCTGATTTGATTAAAAAAGGCACTTTCGCTTCACCACTATTCTGTAAAATAATCTAACACATCGACATTAAAAAGACAATATTTGAAGAAATAAACCAACAATTATGATTCGGTCAAAGACATCTTTGCTTCATAACTACTACACCTTTTTTTACTTGATAAAGTCAAGTGATCTCTTCAATTGAGAAAAACAATACAATTTAATTTTATTAAAAGTTATCTAAATCCTTAATTTTTATAATTAGTTTGAACTTTTTAAAATGTTGTTTAATTTTTCCAGAAAAGTCTAATAGGTTTTATTAGAAAAATTAAAATTTTATTACAAAGTCTTATTTTGTAAAAAAAAATAGGTTGCGTTATCAAATTATAAAAGAGATTATTAGTATCTCATAGAATATCTATTTTTTTAAGATGAGAATTGATAACCTTTTGGTTCTTTTTGTTATGATTGTACCTCTATCCAATAGACATTTCCTCCCATTCCTTGGGTTCGATGAGGCCTTTTAAATCAAAATTTAATAATAAATAAATTCTAACAAATTTTAAAAAAATATATAAATTTAAAATATACATTAGCAAATGCACTTTATAATACTATTTTACTCACATGCTAGTCTGGTTGGATCGAGGATGGTTTAGACCGGGCAGCCATGATGTTGGCTGCTGTTGTGGCTAGCAGCAATGGCTGGGGCCGGCACCAACGACGAGCAACATTAAGGATGTGTTTAGTTATCACATATAATTTTAATTATGTAATTATTAAGTAATTATATAATTAAGATTATGAAAATAAAATATAACCTTAGTTATGTTTAGTTTAATATAAGTAATGCTATAATCTAGTTTAACATTTATTATATTACCATTCATTAAATTTAATATTTAATTATTTTTTAAAAATAAATTAAATTATATTAATAATAATATTATTATTATTATTGATCCTGTCCGAACGCTGAATCAACGGACCCTGGGCACATGGCGCTCTCCGAATTGCTGACGTAGATCTCCGACCGGTCGTGCGAACTTCCGGCGAACCTGCAAAGAAGTCCGGTCGGGAGGAGATTCCCGACGACGACCCTCCGACGTTCAAGTCAGGCAAGTGGACAACAAAGAGGTGGCTCCGAATATCGTAGAATGCGTACCTCAGGCGAAGTGTGAGGCCCCTTATATAGAGCTGTGAAGAGGCTCACGCACACATACCGAGGCGAATACGTGTCCTCTAACCATACCCCAGCATGGGCTTGTCAGAAGAGCTTACCTGACACCATACTGCTACAGTCCAAGCACATCTCTGATGGGACAGCGGAACCCTCTGTCGTAAGATCCTGCGTATGGCCTGGTCGTTGAACATACCCGCTGTCAGAAGAGGTTCCCTTGTCCTTTTGTCTCTTCTTACCCCATGCCGAGCGTACGTCGGTTCGGCAATCCCCTCACGCCCGGCCGGTTGTATGTGCTGGTCCGCTCGGGAGATTCCCGGGTCATGTGCTCTGTGGAGACTGTTCGCAGCATTGCTACTTTATGCCTTCGGCCGGGCGGGCTACCCGCTCGGCTATACGACCCTGTTCAACATGAGCGTCGGAACCCCGACTCCCTGCCGGGGTGTCTTTGCTTCCGCTGAGACCCCGTTCGGCCGACTAGTCTCCCCTTCTCCGGTCGGTCGTTTGATCCTTTGACTTCCACGTGGCGTTGACTTCCCTCAAAGGGTTGATCCCCCCCCTCCTTACTGCTGGATCACTTGCCTCCCCTTCAAGTCTAGTCGAAGAAGGCGATTAGTCCGATTGACTGGACCATCAGTTTTGCCGAGCGGCGTCCATAAGCAACTATCCTCCGCTCGGCCCCCACGGGAGCAGCTAAAACGTCAGTCAACGCCAACCCTCGGTATCTTTTCGAAGTTTTCGCCAATCTCCATCATTAAGGTCGAGCACGCGCTCTATGCCTCGTTAAGGCGCTCCTTAAATGCTCCCCCGTGATGGAATGACACGTGGCCTTGCTAATGTCATCGTACGGCGACGGCGCCGCGTGTGACGAGACCGAGGCTGTTCGAAATGGACGGCGTGATGCGTGCTCCGATTCTCGCGACCTGGATCCGACGGTGGAGGCCGCTCGGGTTCCACCCTATAAATGCTTCTCTTCTTCCCCTCGCCTCACTTCTGCTGTCGCGTGCTTACCGCTGCTTAGACCCGACCCCGGGCCCGTAACCGGGTCAACGGGCCGGTTGCCCGTTGACCCGGTTCGCCGGGCCGGTTCCGGTTCATTAGATGTAAAAACCGGCGAACCGCCGGTTAACCGGCGGGTTGAACCGGCGGTTCAGTCGCAAATTTTTTTTTTTTTTTTAAACGGCTTGAACCGCCGGTTAACCGGCGGTTCATAGCCGTTGGAACCGCCGGTTAACCGGCGGTTTGTAGCCGTTGGGAGGGTTTTTTAGGTATTTTTTTTCAACGGTTAGGATCATTTGACCGTTTTTTGATCAATGACTATGATTTAGTGTCCGTTACCATCAAAACTCTATAAATAGAGAGCTCATTTCATCATTTTTCACACACATCTTCTCTACTCTTAATCTCATTTTCGTATTCTCTAATCTCTACGCGCTTTAGTTTTCAATTACAATGGAAGGAGGTCGCGGAGGTGCATCATCTCGAGCTCGGAAGGGAAAACAAATAATGAATCCGCGGGAGGAGGACCCCAACATTCAATCTACCGATGATGAGATCGAGCATCTTCCGAATCCGACACCCGAAACACAAGGAAGTACCGATGCAATTACTTCTAAGGTTCGGGAACTTCCTCCTCTAAAGTCTTCTATTTTTACTAAACATTTTGAGAAGGTCACTCTTCCGTCGGGAGAAATGCGTGCAAAATGTAAGCACTGCAATGCTTCCTACAAATTCCAAGCCGGCGGCGGCTATGGGTTGTTGAAACGACATGTAGAAACGAAGCACCCGACGGAATATGGACTCGACCGTTCTCAAACACAATTATCAAGATTTTCTTCAACTAGCGGTAGTACCGATTCCGGTTTATTTTTATATTCGGATAATAAATTAAGAGAATCATTAGCTAAATTTGTTTCCGTAGAACATCTTTCTTTTAGTTTTGGATCTAAATGCACATTTGAAGATTTTTGTAAAGAATCTCTTAATCCATGTGCTAAACGTGTTCCTAGGACTACACTTACTCGTACAATTAAAAAATTAGTAAAACAAGGAAAAAAGAATTTAATTGATGAATTTAGTAAATTAGATAATAAAGTTTCTTTATGTTCTGATATTTGGAGTGATCATTGGCAAACACATTCGTATATGGGTGTGACTTGCCATTGGATCGATAACTCTTGGAACCTCCAAAAAAGATTATTAGCTTATAGAGTTTTTGATGAATCACATAATGCTCATAATATCGTACAATTATTATGTTTAATTTTAGAAGAATATGGTTTAACTCATAAAATATTTTCAATATCATTAGATAATACTAGTTCTAATACCGCTTGTATAGATGATCTAAAATTTGTTTGTCAACCTATTATTGGAGGTTTATTTTTTCATATTCGTTGTGTATGCCATGTTTTAAATTTATGTGTTCAAGATGGTTTAAAAATTTTAGAAAGTTATATTAAACCAATTAGAATTGCAATTTCTTATTTATGGTCTCATCCATCTATAATGAAACAATGGGGTAGGTTTTGTAAAATTATTGGAATGAGACCTAAAAAATTTCCACGTGATGTACCAACACGTTGGAATTCAACATACCAATTATTACAAGATTCATTTCAATATAAAGAATTATTATGTTCATTTTTTGCACAAAACACTAATACTAATATATATTTATTTTCACAACAATGGAATATTTGTAGTAGTATTTGTGAAATTTTAAAAGTATTTAATGATGCAACTGAACAACTTTCCGGTGTTTATTATCTCACTGCTCAATTAGTTTTAGAAATTTTTTCTAATATAGTATTAGTTTTAAATGAACATATTAATAATGAATCTTTATCTCCTTGCATCTTAGCTATGAAAACTAAATGGGAAAAATATTTTTATTTAATTCCTGAAATTTATTTAATTGCATTTGCTTTAGATCCTAGATTTAAATTAGAAGTTTTACAAGAAATGTTAACTTTATATTATGATGCTTTAATTCCAATTAAATATTTTCTTCCCCTGATCCAGCTAATATTATATATAATATTAGAATTTATTTATATGATATTTATAATCAATATTATGCAAAATATGGAACACAAATTAATATTTCTGAAATTCAACAAACTACTAGTAGTAATTTAAAACTTACAAAAGCACAACTCTTATTAAAAGAACGGACAAAACGTCCACGGGGATCCTCAAGTTCCACACAGGAACTTGAGAATTATTTTACGACTTCTTTTGATTTTAATGAAGCAGATAGCGAAAACTTCGATATCTTAAAGTGGTGGTCACAGAAGGCTCAAAGCTTTCCCGTTCTCTCCGTGATCGCAAAAGAAATTTTAGCTTGTCCAGTGTCAACTGTTGCTGTGGAGCAGACGTTCAGTGCCGACAGCAACATATTAGATGAACGACGATCAACTTTGTCTCCCGACTCCTTGGAAGCCCAAGCATCACTGGACGATTGGACCAGAGCGGAGAAAAGAATCCAAGGAATGCAACTTTCAGATGACGAAGTTGAATATTTTGATACTGAAGGAACAAATACGACAGGAACAGGAAATGGAAGTGAATGAAAATGTAAAAGGATAAAAAATGTAAAAGAACTACGTGGGCTTTGATTCCCCTAAAGGGATACGTAGGCAACTTAAATAAGTGCAAGCCCTTTGTTTAATAAATTTTAATTTCTAATTTTTAATGTTTAATGTTTAATGTTTAATTTTTAATTTTTAATTTTTTTAACATATTAATCTTGAACCGTGACGAACCGTGACGAACCGTGAACCGAATCGTGAACCGGCGGTTCTGAACCGTGAACAGTAACCGTCTTGGGCGGTTAAGGTTAAGGGTCGACCTGCCTGGAACCGTCGAACCGGCGGTTCCGAACCGTCGAACCGTCGGTTCCGAACCGTCGAACCGTCGGTTCCGAACCGTCGAACCGTCGGTTCCGAACCGTGGTCAGGTCTACCGCTGCTTCTCGCGTTCCAGATTTCCGGCGATCTTGCTCTTCTGTTTTCGGCGATCTCCGGTGCGCTTCCCTCGATCCTCCTCTTCGTTGTAAGGTTCTCCTACTTTCTCCCTTTGGTTCTTGTATTTTCTTTGCATTTCTTTCCCGAGTTTCGATCCTTGGGGCATCGTTTCGTTTGCTGCCTTCTTTCTCCTATCCTCTACCTTCGCCTTTTTTGATTTTGTCCGCTCGGACAATGGCTAGCTCCTCCCAACCTCTAGACCAAGCCCTCGACCCATGGTATACTACCATGGAGTCGCGCTTCGATCGGCGCGACGCCGATATTTTGATGGATAATTTTGACATCCCATCTGACTTCGAAATCATCTTACCCACTTCCTCCGCTCGGCCTCACAAACCGCCGCGCGGAGCCTTTTGTGTTTTCCGCGACCAGTTCACAGCCGGTCTGCGATTTCCCATTCATCCCTTCATCGTTGAAGTCTGCAATTTTTTGGGCATTCCGCTCGGAAGCCTAGTCCCCAATACTTTCCGCCTTTTATGCGGCGTCGTTGTCCTGTTCAAAATCCACCACATCCCCCTCCAACCGGAGGTTTTCTATTATTTTTATTACCCTAAACAGTCCGAGCTGGGCACATATATGTTCCAGGCTCGGCCTGGTTTAGTTTTCTTCAATAAACTTCCTTCTTCCAATAAACATTGGAAAGAATTCTACTTCTACCTTCGTATGCCCGAGCGGGCCCCCTTCCTAACGAAGTGGCAGATTGGACCGCCAACTTCACCAGAGCTCAAAAGGTTCAAAACCCGACCGGACTATCTTCATGCTGCCAACATGCTGGCCGGTCTGAGGTTTGACATCAACAAATTCCTGCCTGAAGGGGTGATGTATATATTCGGTCTGAGTCTGATCAGGACCCCCCTTCCGAGCGGCTTCGGTAAGAATTTTACTTTGTGCATTCGTTTTAATTGCTAACTGATTTTCTCTGTTTTCCTTTGCAGCGAACATCGTCATGGAGTCGGTGATGGCTGGAATTTTGAAAAAGAAGGCGGCGGCGCTCGAGGCCGCGGCGGCCAAAGAGATGGAGCAATTGGGCATTCAGCCGGTCGGCTCCAACGAAGGCGAGAGCGAGACAAATGCTGGAGAGTCGGCCGCCCAGGCTTCTCTTCCGGAGCTAGCGGCTGGCGCAACTGCTAGTCGAGAGCCTTCCGTTCGGGATGAGGGCTCGGCTCAGGAGGAAGAGCGCCCCCTTCGACAAAAGAGACGCCGAGCGGAAACACCACTTCGCTCGGCCACATCTGCGGTCCATCCATCCGCGCGGGCCACCGCCGCTTCTCGAGGCAAAGCAACAGAGGTGGAGGCGATTTCGTCCGATCGGACGCCCTCCCAACTAGACGCATCTGCGGACCCCCTTGAGGCCGTTCCGATCAGCGCCCTTCCACCTACTCCCCGCAAAGTCCAACGCTCCGCGATTTTGTCCCAAATTTCGGCGCCGGCCTCCGATCCATCCCCGGCGTCCGCCCAGACGACTCCCGGTTGGCGCCGCACCATCCAGGTTTTCCTGCATCTCCCCACCGAGGAATTAATGCCCGAAGTTGATCGGCCAACAACGCCCGAGCACCTGATCACAATGAAAGGGCCCTTAGCTGAAATGTGGGACGACGCTCGGGCACGCGTCGCAATGATTCCCCTCAGTAATCTGGCCAACAACCACATGCAACAGGCCACGGGGGTAAGTTTGTTTTCTATAGTCCTTTACTCATTCTCTCCGACCGGCTTCTAACAACTCTGCTCGTGACAGAGATGGGTGGAGGAGATCGTCGTTTGCAGTCGTCTGGCGATGGTGGACGCAGAATTAAAGAGGTTGAAGGCTCCGGGCGGCCCTTCCGGCTCACAAGGTCCATCCTACGCTGAGCTGCAAAAAGAGCTCAAAAAGACCCAAGATTTACTGGAGGCCGAGCGGAAGAAGACGGCTGACCAGGCGCACAATCTGGCCGAACTTGATCGCCTGAACAAATCATTGGATCGCAAGATAAACTTGGCCACTGAGCGGAAGAAAATTGCTATCTCCGATCTGGAGAAGAAGAACGTAGAGGCTCGGGGGCTAGAGCAAAATGTAAAGGAGTTGATGGAGCAACTGGCCAACGAGAAGATTGCCCGCTCGGATGAGGTGGCGAAGCTCGAGAATGCTTTACAAGAACATCAGGCGGCCGCCGATGCTTCTCGAGATGCACTTAAAGAATATCAAGAGGCCGAGCCGAGCCGGGTTGTTTCCCTGAGACAGAATTACATCCGTTCGGCCGAATTTTCGAAGAAAGTTTGCGAGCGGATGTACATGGCCTTTGAACTTGCCATGAATGCCACGACAGAATATTTGAAGTCCAAAGGACAACTTCCCAATTCCGCCGTTATCCCCGCTCAGGACCAAGCAACACTCCTCAACAACATCCCGAAGGATCTCTACGAGTATTTAGAATAGGAAGTATTTGTGTAATTCGGCCGCTCGGCCAAAGACTATCCTTTTTTTGTAACTCGGCCGCTTGACCTTAATTTCTATAATGCTATCCTTTTACTCGCTTTCTCTTTTGCTACTCAATATGAGTGTTGTCCCGCTTGGCTCTTATCACACCTCTTGTGTTTGAAAAGGATTTTTCACGAAGTATTTTGCGTAGCTATTCCACTCGGCTGAACATGTCTCGCTTCGACAGAAAAAGTTGTTCGCTGGATGTTGACGAAGTACCTTTGGGTACTTGGCCGAGCGAAGTGTATAGGTGGTCGAATGGTATTGACGACGAGTACTTTTGGGTACCTGCTCACAACGTCTTCTTTATTGCCTTCTTTCGCTCGGAGGGTTTATAGTCGCCGGCTCGACTCTCGCTATTTAACGTCGGAGCTCGACGGTCTTCCGCTTGGAGGGTTTATAGTCGCCGGCTCGACTCTCGATTTTTAACGTCGGAGCTCGACGGTCTTCCGCTCGGAGGGTTTATAGTCGCCGGCTCGACTCTCGATATTTAACGTCGGAGCTCGACGGCTTTCCGCTCGGAGGGTTTATAGTCACCGGCTCGACTCTCGATATTTAATGTCGGAGCTCGACGGTCTTCCGCTCGGAGGGTTTATAGTGGCCGGCTCGACTCTCGATTTTTAACGTCGGAGCTTGACGGTCTTCCGCTCGAAGGGTTTATAGTCACCGACTCGACTCTCGATTTTTAACGTCGGAGCTTGACGGTCTTCCGCTCGGAGGGTTTATAGTCGCCGGCTCGACTCTTGATATTTAACGTCGGAGCTCGACGGTCTTCCGCTTGGAGGGTTTATAGTCGCCGGCTCGACTTTTGATTTTTAACGTCGGAGCTCGACGGTCTTCCGCTCGAAGGGTTTATAGTCGCCGGCTCGACTCTCGATATTTAACGTCGGAGCTCGACGGTCTTCCGCTCGGAGGGTTTATAGTCGCCGGCTCGACTCTCGATTTTTAACGTTGGAGCTCGACGGTCTTCCGCTCGGAGGGTTTATAGTCGCCGGCTCGACTCTCGATTTTTAACGTCGGAGCTCGACGGTCTTCCGCTCGGAGGGTTTATAGTCGCCGGCTCGACTCTCGATATTTAACGTCGGAGCTCGACGGTCTTCCGCTCGGAGAGTTTATAGTCGCCGCTCGACTCTCGATTTTTAACGTCGGAGCTTGACGACCCTTAAGGCTAATTTTAACACTACCGTTCGGCGAAGATATTTGCTATCTCTTATCATTTTGCTTCCTGCATTACAAAGACATAGGCGACCAAAACATATATAAAATTACATCAGCGCACCTCTCACCCAGCTCGGTACGGTTGGAGATGATTCGCGCTCCATGGTCGATCCAGCCGCCTTCCGTCTTCATCTTCTAGATAATAAGCACCCGAGCGGAGCTTTTCGATGACTTTGAAGGGGCCCACCCAAGGAGCCTCCAGCTTGCCAACGTCGCCGACCGACTTTACTTTCTTCCAGACAAGGTCACCAACTTGGAATGCTCTAGGGATCACGCGCCGGTTGTAGTTCTGCTTCATTCTTTGCCGATACGCCATCAACCGGACTGATGCTTTGGCACGCTCTTCATCGATCAAGTCCAACTCCATGTTCCTCCGCTCGGCATTATCATCGTCATAATTCTGGATCCGGACGAACTCGACGCCGACTTCGACCGGAATAACCGCTTCGCCACCATACACCAGATGGAAAGGCGTGACGCCTGTTCCTTCCTTTGGGGTCGTGCGGATAGCCCATAAGACGCCTAGCAGCTCGTCCACCCAGCTTCCTCCCATGTGGTCAAGTCGAGCCCGAAGAATTATAAGGATTTCTCTGTTGGTTACTTCCACTTGGCCGTTGCTTTGGGGATACGCCACAGACGTAAAATGTTGTTCAATGTCATAACTTTTGCACCAGTCTTCGAGCTGCTTCCCGGCGAACTGTCGTCCGTTATCAGATACGAGCCGGCGAGGGATGCCGAACCGACAGATTATATGCTGCCAGATAAACTTCTTGACCATCTGCTCGGTGATCTTGGCTAGTGGCTCGGCCTCCACCCATTTGGAAAAATAGTCGACCACCACCAGTAGAAACTTCCGTTAACTGGTCGTCATAGGGAACAGACCCACTATATTCATTCCCCACTGATTGAACGGACATGATATTGCAGATGCCTTCATTTCCTCAGCCGGTCGGTGGGAGACATTGTGATACTTCTGGCAGGAAAGGCACGTCGCGACGGTCCGAGCGGCGTCTGCTTGCAGGGTTGGCCAGAAGTATCCGGCCAGCAGGATCTTCTTAGCCAACGATCGTCCGCCCGGATGCCCTCCGCACGATCCTTGATGTACTTCTTGGAGGATGTACGCCGCGTCCTCCGAGCTTACACACTTCAACAGTGGTCGGGAGAAAGCCTTCTTGTAGAGTTGGTCTCCAGTGAGCGTGAACCTACCGGCTCTCCTCCTTAATAGCTGGGCTGCTTCCCGGTCGGATGGTGTTGCCCCCGACCGAAGAAACTCCATGATGGTTGTCCTCCAATCGCTCGGAAACTCGAGGCCCTCCATTCGGTCGACGTGCGCCACCAAAGATACTTGTTCAATTGGCTGCTGGATGACGACCGGTGATATTGAACTTGCAAGTTTGGCTAACTCATCTGCTGTCTGGTTTTCCGCTCGAGGTATCTTCTGGATAATGACTTCTCTGAACTTGGCCTTGAGCTTTTCAAAGGCTTCAGCGTAGAGTTTGAGCCGAGCATTGTTAATGTCAAAAGTGTCAGAGAGCTGCTGAGCGGCTAGCTGAGAATCTGAATGGAGAGTCACCCGACCGGCCCCAACATGTCGGGCGGCCTGTAAGCCAGCTATAAGGGCCTCATACTCTGCCTCATTATTTGTAGCTCTATAATCTAGCCGGACAGATAAGTGCATTCTTTCTTCTTGGGGAGAGAGTAATAGCACGTCAATCCCGCTCCCGAGCCGAGTGGACGATCCTGTTGGAGGATCGGTGGCCAGCTTGAAGGGGGGTTGGATAGACGGCACCCCCAAATCGTTAGCTTCCTACACTATTATTAGCTTGCGCAGCGGAAATACAAATACTAAAGCAATGAATACGAAAGCTAAAGAAAGAAAAGAATTAGCAAACCAATACACGTTCGTTTAACGTGGTTCGGAGATGATGCTCCTACTCCACGGCTATCCGTAAGGTGGACGATCCCGATCCTTCGGTGGATTAGCCCCCGGAAACTCCGGCTATCTCAAGTCGCTCCTTGTGGGTGGAGAAACCTCACCACAACACACCAAGACCTCTTGGATTCCACAAACACTTAAGCACTTGTAGACTACTAATTAGACCTTAACCAAGTCTAATTTCGTCGCCTTGGCCGGCCATACCAAGCTCCTTCTTATAGAGCTTGGAACAAATCAGAACCTGATTTGCTCGTTACCAGTCGACTGGTCCATGCACCAGTCGACTGGTGCCAGCCCAACGGCACTCCAACGGCTATCTATCAGTCGACTGGTCTCTGGACCAGTCGACTGGTCTCTGGACCAGTCGACTGGTCCCAGCCGTTTTGGGCACAGAAAGCTTCTGTGCTCACCACCAGTCGACTGGTACAACCCTAAACTTAGGGTTTCCCATCCCGAGTATATTTCACTCGCACTCGGACCCTCACGACTCACTTGACTCTTCTTTGCAGCTTTGGCCTCTTGCCTTCAAGCCTACTTCCTTTGGCTCTCGTCCCTCGGATGCATCCAAGCCCGCGACTTGTCTCCAATGCCATCCTTCGCGTATGCCTCGAAGTCGCTTCCCTCGGCCCTTGTCCTTGCTGCCTTGTCCACGATCCCTCAGATGCATTCAAGCCCGCGGCTTGTCCTCAATGCCATCCTTCATCGGACCCGAAGCCGTCAACCTGAGTCACATGTGTCACCTGCAGTACACATATCAAATAACGAGGGTAAACCTAACTTAAACCCTTTGCCCAAACACCAAAACACATGGTCCCGCGGACCATTGGGATTGCTCCAACAATCTCCCCCTTTTTGGTGTTTGGCAATACGTTTAAGTTAGGGAAAACATATAGCAAATAAACATGCTAATACAATGGACTTACGATGCTAAGGCTACACACTTGGCAACCGCCGAATGGACTTACGTTGCCAAGGCTACACACTTGGCAACCGCCGAATGGACTTACGTTGCCAAGGCTACACACTTGGCAACCGCCGAATGGACTTATGTTGCCAAGGCTACACACTTGGCAACCGCCGAATGGACTTATGTTGCCAAGGCTACACACTTGGCAACCGCCGAAACAATGCACCAAGCATTAGAACCTATCACAAGGCTCCCCCTACACCTAAGCTCCCCATTGAGCTAGGATTTTCCCACGGGGCTTTTTAAGAACCTATCCCAAGGCTCCCCCTACGCAAAGGCACTAAAGGTTTTCCCAACTAAACCTTAATTCTCCCCCTTTGCCTAACATCCAAAAAGTTCTCCAATAATATCCCAATTGTTGAAAATTTCTCATCCAAACTGACCCTAAACTCATGTATTAATCCCCCTTGGATCCCATACATCTAAGTGAGTTGACATGGTCACAAACCAATGCTGAAAACAATTTCAGACTGGTATCAGTCGACTGCCCTAAGTGCCAGTCGACTGCCCCCTTCGACATAACCTTACAGAAACATTCTGTGGTCGAAATCTACTGTTACCAGTCGACTGGTATCATCACCAGTCGACTGGTATCGACAAAATGAGCTTACAGAGACATTCTGTGCTCAAAAACACTGTTACCAGTCGACTGGTAACTGGTACCCTTCTTCTGAAAAAATCAGCCTTTTCAGGCCAACTTCAGAAATGCACCAGTAATTTCCTAGACCTCCAAAAATTTCCAAATTTTGTGGAGAGGTCTATTGTACCCTTGTCTACTTGGGAAAAATACATATAAAAATATATCTATCACCAATCCCAAGATTGACACAAAACACAAAACTAGCTAAAAAGTTCAATTGAACCTTGACCTAAAGTCCTAGTTTTGACTTCCTCTTGATGTATTTGCCCATACCAACCCACAATGCATCCCTAGCATTGATTTATATAGCATCTATACATCCAAAACCATTTATCATGCAATATGACCCCAATTGTCATATTTTTTGCATGAAACACAAACCATGTGTGCCAAATCCCTAGGTTTGAGACTCAAATCCATCTCCAAACCTTTTGGCACACTCCATGGCTCCTCTAGACTCCCAAGTAGTACCCACCTGAGATCCATTGGCCATGGGTCCCAAATTGACTCTTAGAGCTCCCCCTAGAGCTCTTTGCCTTAGCCACCTCCCTAGGTGACTCATCTATTGTGACCAAACCACAATGGCTAGGCCACATTGGTGCACTTCCGGTGACACTTGGCCTACAAACCTTACCTTTTTAACCTTGGACACCTTGTTCTTGGTTGATTTTTCCTTACCTTTAAATGGCTTTCCCTTGCCATTTATTGACTTCTCCTTGCTATAGTCATATGCAACCCTAGCATAAGACTTTCCCTTAGCCTTGGAGACCCTAGATTGGTATTCTAGACCCGATCTATCATTGTTGGGTCTTTGACTACCCAACACCATACCTAAACCCTTAGATCCAACATTGAATCTTTCTAGGGTTTTCTCCAATTGATCAAGCTTTGCCTTCAAAGCTTGATTTTCCCTTTCTAGGTTCCTAAACCTAGAGTCAACATGTCCACCTTGGACATTCCTAGACCTACCCTTTCTAGGCATATGTCTCCCCTTCTTGGGATTAATGCCTTGGTTCTCCATTACCTTCTTCTCCTTAGGTAATGAGAATTTAACTTGCCTAGGTCTATCATACATAGGTCTCCTAGGGTTATGATCAACATTTACCCTACTCCTATCATGATATTTAAAACCAAAATTTTGCATGGGTATATAATGATTAACATTATTTTTCCTAACATGCATGGAAGAATTTAAATTTGACTTCAAATTTAAATTAGGGTTTACCTTACCCTTTACCTTTGGAGCTCCCCCTTGACATGAGCCTCCATTCTTCCTCCACTTCTTTTCCCACATCCTTAAATGCCCCAACTTTTTGAGCTCTCTCTTCCTTGGGCATTTGGTGTGGTAGTGTCCTATTTCACCACAAGTGAAGCATCTAATGTGCTTCTTCTCGTTCTTCTTCTTGGCACCATCATTCCTACAACCCAAATTAGTATCTAAAATAATTTGAGTGGGCTTAGGAGTTACCTTCTTATCCATTGGACACCTACTCTTGTAGTGTCCCTTCTCATTACATCCGAAGCACACAATGTGGTTCTTTGACTTTGCTTCGGTGGAGGTGCTTGCTAGATTAACCACTTCCAAAACCTCTTCTTCATCCTCTTTCTCCTTGGATGTGACCGAATTCATTTCCTCTTCCTCTTTTGATGTTGAATTGGTCTCCACACCCAAATGGTCCTTCTTCTCCTCCTCGGATGTTGAACATTTCTCAACTTCTTGTTGATCTTCCTCTACTTGAGCTTCTACATCCGTTTCTTCGGATTTTTCTTTTTCTTCTTCTTCTTGTGTAGGCATAAGTTCTTCCCATTGAACCTTCTTCACCTTGCTCCATAAATCGTGGGCGTTCTCATAGCCACCTACACCACTTATCACATTAGGAGGCAATAAATCAATTAAAATTGCTATTACCTTTGAGTTTGCCTCCGATCGTGAGGTTTGCTCCTCCGTCCAATGTCGTGTTCGGAGCTTCTTTCCTTTCTTGTCCTTTGGGACTTTGAACGGTTCATTTACCACCATCATGATGTCCCAATCCGTGTTGAAGAAGATCTCCATCTTCTTCATCCAATAGGTGATGTCCCCAAGGCTTCCTCCTTCAAACTTTGGAGGGACAATCAACCCGGCCATCTTATTCTTCCTTGGCGGTTAGTCCAACGGAGAGCGTCCTCGCTCTGATACCACTTGTTGGAGGATCGGTGGCCGGCTTGAAGGGGGGTTGGATAGACGGCACCCCCAAATCGTTAGCTTCCTACACTATTGTTAGCTTGCGCAGCGGAAATACAAATACTAAAGCAATGAATACGAAAGCTAAAGAAAGAAAAGAACTAGCAAACCAATACACGTTCGTTTAACGTGGTTCGGAGATGATGCTCCTACTCCACGGCTATCCGTAAGGTGGACGATCCCGATCCTTCGGTGGATTAGCCCCCGGAAACTCCGACTATCTCAAGTCGCTCCTTGTGGGTGGAGAAACCTCACCACAACACACCAAGACCTCTTGGATTCCACAAACACTTGAGCACTTGTAGACTACTAATTAGACCTTAACCAAGTCTAATTTCGTCGCCTTGGCCGGCCATACCAAGCTCCTTCTTATAGAGCTTGGAACAAATCAGAACCTGATTTGCCCGTTACCAGTCGACTGGTCCATGCACCAGTCGACTGGTGCCAGCCCAATGACTCTTCCCAGCCGTTTTGGGCACAGAAAGCTTCTGTGCTCACCACCAGTCGACTGGTCCCAGTACCAGTCGACTGGTACAACCCTAAACTTAGGGTTTCCCATCCCGAGTACATTTCACTCGCACTCGGACCCTCACGACTCACTTGACTCTTCTTTGCAGCTTTGACCTCTTGCCTTCAAGCCTACTTCCTTTGGCTCTCATCCCTCGGATGCATCCAAGCCCGCGGCTTGTCTCCAATGCCATCCTTCGCGTATGCCTCGAAGTCGCTTCCCTCGGCCCTTGTCCATGCTGCCTTGTCCACGATCCCTCAGATGCTCCATCCTTCACCGGACCCGAAGCCGTCAACCTGAGTCACATGTGTCACCTGCAGTCCTGCACAACTCAAGTACACATATCAAATAACGAGGGTAAACCTAACTTAAACCCTTTGCCCAAACACCAAAACACATGGTCCCGCGGACCATTGGGATTGCTCCAACAGATCCATCCACAAATATTTTCCACATAGCTTCGGGCTCTGGCCTTTGCACTTCGGTGATAAAATCTGCCAAGGACTGCGCCTTTATTGCCAAGCGGGGTTGATATTGAATGTCAAATTCGCTCAACTTCGTTGTCCATTTGATGAGCCGTCCGGACGCTTCTGGGTTTAACAACACTCTTTCCAATGGGCTATTCGTCCGGACGACGATTGTATGTGCCAAGAAATAAGGACGAAGTCTCCGAGTGGCGAGGACCAAAGCAAAAGCAGTTTCTCGAGCCCAGTGTAGCGAGATTCTGCGTCCTTTAAAATATAACTTAAGAAATACACGGGTTCTTCTCCGCTCTCCCTCACTAATGCCGAGCCTACTGCTTGCTCAGTTGAAGATAAGTAAATACAGAGCGGCTCACCCACAGCTGGCTTGGCTAGCACAGGCAGAGAGTTCAGATACGTCTTTAGCTCTTCGAACGCCCGATCGCATTCTTCATCCCAATGAAACTTGGTAGCCTTACGCAAGACTTTGAAAAACCGGAGACTCCGATCGGCCGTCTTCGAGATGAATCTGGATAATGCTATTATCCGACCGGTCAAGCGCTATACTTCCCTCAGATTTCTTGGGGGCGGCATATCTTGTAATGCTTTCACCTTGCTGGGATTTGCCTCGATGCCCCGCTCGGTCACTATGTAGCCTAAGAAACGCCCGCCCTTTGCTCCGAACAGACACTTTTGAGGGTTCAGCTTAACTCCATATTTCCTTAGCATTTGAAAAGTCTCCTCCATGTCTTTAAAGAGATCAGCTGCTCGGACGGACTTGATGAGAATATCATCTACGTACACTTCAAAATTTCGTCCGATCTGCTCCCTGAACACTTTGTTCATCAAGCGCTAGTAAGTGGCTCCCGCGTTCTTCAGTCCGAACGACATCACATTATAGCAGTACGTGCCGTCGGCTGTAACGAAGCTAACCTTCTCTTGATCTTCTCGGGCAAGCGGCACTTGATGGTAGCCCTGGTAGGCGTCGAGCATGCATATCAACTCACAGCCAGCTGTGGAGTCCACCAGTTGATCGATCCGGGGTAGAGGATAAAAATCCTTTGGGCATGCTTTGTTGAGATCCCGGAAATCGATGCAAACTCTCCACTTGTTGCCCGGCTTGGAGACTAGTACTACGTTCGCCAGCCAGCTCGGGAACTGGACCTCGCGTATATGGCCGGCCTCTAGGAGCTTCTCCACCTCTGCTCGGATGATGGCATTTTGTTCAGCGCTGAAGTCCCTCTTTCTTTGCTTCACCGGCCGAGCGTCCGGTCGGACGTGGAGCTCGTGCTGCGCTATACTCGGCGAAATTTCGGGCAGCTCGTGCGTCGACCAAACGAAGACATCACAGTTTCTCTAGAGGCATTTGATCACTTCCTCTTTCTGGCTCGCCTCCAGATCGGCCGCAATGAATGTGGTGGCCTCCGATCGGGTCGGGTGAATCTGCACTTCCTCTTTTTCTTCATAAACCAAAGAGGGTGGTTTTTCGGTTATAGCGTTCACCTCGATCCGTGACGTCTTCCGAGCGGAATTAGCTTCAGCTCGGACCGTCTCGACGTAGCACCGCCGAGCCGCCAGCTGGTCTCCTCGTACTTCTCCCACTTTATCTTCCACCGGGAATTTGATCTTCTGGTGGAAGGTGGAGACGGCCGTTCGGAACTCGTTGAGCGTCGGTCGCCCCAAAATAACATTATATGTTGAAGGAGAGTCGACCACGACGAAGTTGGCAGTCCGCGTCCTTCTGAGCGGCTCCTCTCCCAGCGAAATAGCCAGTCGGACCTGTCTGACCGGCAGAACTTCATTGCCCGTAAACCCATAGAGGTTGAATATGATATTGACCGAGCTTCCTGTATCAATGAAAACGTGGTGAATAGTGTAGTTAGCTATTACCGCTTTGATGAGGAGAGCGTCGTCATGTGGCACTTCGACTCCCTCCAAGTCCCTGGGCCCGAAGCTAATTTCGGGTCCGCTCGCCCTTTCCTGGCTGCAGCCGACAGCATGGATCTGAAGCTGCCTGACACTCGCCTTCCTTGCTCTATTGGAGTCGCCGCCGGTCGGCCCACCAGCAATAATGTTGATTTCGCCTCGAGAAGTGTTACTTCTATTTTCTTCTTCCCGAGTGGACGGTCTAGGCCGCTCCCTAGACATTCGGGGATTCTCCTCACGCCTCGGAGTATGATGCCACTAGGGAGTCTATCTCTGTCGCCTATTGGATATCATCCAATTGGCTTCACGATGTCGCTGTCGCTTGTCGGATGATGGCGATTGACGGCAGCCACCTCTGGGCATGGGGTGGGCGATCAGAGGAAGGTTCCGGCAATCTCTTGTATTGTGCGTGTCTGTCCGGTGGAATGAGCAGAACATGGGGGTCCATACCTTCTTCTTTGGTTTGGGCCGCTCGGCAGCTACCTCTTGAACGGCGTGGGACCTGGCGTGGTGAGGGCGGCCTGCTTCGACCCTCGGTCCTCTGGGCGGCTCCTGACGAGTGTCAGCCTTCCGCTCGGCAAGGGCTGGTCGCTCAGTTGGAACTTCTTTCCTTCGAGCCGTCTGGGCTTCTTTCACGTTGATGTATTCATTGGCCCGGTGTAACATGCGATCGTAGTCTCGGGGAGGCTTCCGAATGAGTGAACGGAAGAAGTCACCATCCACGAGGCCTTGCATGAACGCGTTCATCATCGTTTCTGAGGTGGCCGTTGGAATATCCATGGCCACCTGGTTGAATCGTCGGATATAGGCTCTGAGCGGATCTCTGGGCTCTTGCTTGATGGCGAACAGGCTGACGCTTGTCTTCTGATAACGCCGACTACTTGCGAAATGGTGGAGGAAGGCCATGCGGAACTCCTTGAAACTTGTAATGGATCCGTCCGGCAGCCTCCGAAACCACCGTTGCGCCGATCCCGAAAGGGTGGTAAGGAACACCCGGCACTTTACTCCATCTGTGTATTGATGAAGGGTGGCTGTGTTGTCGAACTTACCCAGGTGATCGTCTGGGTCGGTGGTTCCGTTGTATTCACCGATCGTCGGGGGCACATAGTGCTTTGGCAGGGGATCCCGCAAGATTGCCTCCGAAAACTGACGGTTGATCCGCTCGGGGGAGGCGTCCGCTCGGGGGGCCTTGCCTTTTCTGTTGTCTCGTATTGGCACTTCATCTGATGAAGATCCTCGATCACGATTAACTGCTGCGGCTTCAGGAGGCGTGCGGAATAGGGCCCGATGAAATGGAACCGTGGCATGCGGTGCTTCCGCTCGACCCCCTGATGCTGATGTCGCTTGCTGCTCAATCCGCTCAGCTTGCGACTTCTGCCTTTGTTCCACAAGCTTAGTTGCTCTTGTCTCGATCAGAGCGTCGAGCTCCTCTGTGGAGAGCATCACCGAGTGCGGTCGTCCAGCTTCGTCCATTGCTTCTGATCGGATGCAGGTGTGTTCCCACAGACGGCGCCAAATTGATCCTGTCCGAACGCTGAATCAACGGACCCTGGGCACATGGCGCTCTCCGAATTGCTGACGTAGATCTCCGACCGGTCGTGCGAACTTCCGACGAACCTGCAAAGAAGTCCGGTCGGGAGGAGGTTCCCGACGACGACCCTCCGACGCTCAAGTCAGGCAAGTGGACAACAAAGAGGTGGCTCCGAATATTGTAGAATGCGTACCTCAGGCGAAGTGTGAGGCCCCTTATATAGAGCTGTGAAGAGGCTCACGCACACATACCGAGGCGAATACGTGTCCTCTAACCATACCCCAGCATGGGCTTGTCAGAAGAGCTTACCTGACACCATACTGCTACAGTCCGAGCACATCTCTGATGGGACAGCGGAACCCTCTGTCGTAAGATCCTGCGTATGGCCTGGTCGTTGAACATACCCGCTGTCAGAAGAGGTTCCCTTGTCCTTTTGTCTCTTCTTACCCCATGCCGAGCGTACGTCCGGTCGGCAATCCCCTCACGCCCGGTCGATCGTATGTGCTGGTTCGCTCGGGAGATTCCCGGGTCATGTGCTCTGTGGAGACTGTTCGCAGCATTGCTACTTTATGCCTTCGACCGGGCGGGCTACCCGCTCGGCTATGCTACCTTGTTCAACATGAGCGTCGGAACCCCGACTCCCCGCCGGGGTGTCTTTGCTTCCACTGAGACCTCGTTCGGCCGACCGGTCTCCCCTTCTCCGGTCGACCGTTTGACCCTTTGACTTCCACGTGGCGTTGACTTCCCTCAAATGGTTGATCTCCCCTCCTTACTGCCGGATCAATTATTATTAGTTAATAAATTGATAATATATATAATAAATAAATATAATTGATTTAGAATTTTTAAAATTTAAAATAAATTTATATATATATTAAAATATAATTAAAATAAATTTTTATATTTATAATTACTGTACTTCTCTTCTCTCCCGTTCATTGGCATTGCCTCCTCTGCATGCATTCCACCTCCTCCATGAACCGTCGGCGCCGTCTCCCTCTTCTGTAAAATGTCGGCTCCTCCTCCGCGAACTGTCGGCTCCTCCTCCGTGAACCGCCGACATCGTGCGCCTTGGGTCGTTGCTCCTTTGTTGTACCCAAAGGATATCCACATATCTCCACAATGACATGATATTGTCCACTTTGAGCCTAGACCCTCATGGCTTTGCTCTTGGGTTCTACCCAAAAGGTCTCATGTCAATGGAGATATTATACATTCTTTTAACCCCATGATCTTTACCAAATCTTTCCAATGTGGGGCTTTGATTGAACCCTAATAATCCTCCCCTCAAACGAAGGACCACAATTACTTTTATGGTCCGGACCTCCCCGTGAGCATCTGGTCACCCTGACCTGCTCTGGATCTCTCCGCAATCATCCGCACCCAGTCACCTTGACCTACTCCGAGCCTCCCGGTGAGCATTTGGTCATCTTGACATGCTTTGGGCTTCCCTGCGAGCATCCAGTCACCCTGACCTACTCGCCTCCCCGCGCATCTGGTTCAATCACCCTGACCTACTTGCCTCCCCGCGAGCATCTGGTCACCCTAACATGCTCCATGCCTCCCCGCAAGCATCCAGTCATTCTGACCTGCTCTAGACCTCCCCGAGAGTATCAGGTCACCCTGACATACTTCGGGACATTTCCCACAAGCATCCGATCATCCTGACCTGTTTCGGGCCTCCCGATAAGCAGTTGGATCCAGTCAATCTTAACCTGCTTTGGGCCTATCCGTGAACATCCAGTCACCTTTACCTGCTTTGAGTCTCCCTGGAAGCATCCAGTCATCCTGACCTACTCCGGGCCTCCTCGCAAGTATCCTCTTCCAGTCACTCTTAACCTACTCCGGGTCTCCCTACGAGCATCCGGTCACCCTGACCTACTTGCCTCTCCGCAAGTATCCGATCACCCTGACCTGCTCCAGGCCTTCTCGCAAGCATCTGGTCACCTTGACCTACTCCGGGCTCCCCGCGAACATCCGGTCATCCTGACCTACTTCGAGCCTCCCCGCAAGTATCCGATCATCCTGACCTGCTCCAGGTCTCCCCGCAAGCATTTGGTCACCTTGACCTACTCTAGGCTCCCCGCGAATATCCGATCATCCTGACCTACTTCGAGCCTCCCCGCAAGCATTTAGTCACCCTGACATGCTTCGGGCCCACCCTCAACTCTGTTTAAGGCCGCCCCACATTGCATCTGGTATGAACTATGGCTCTGATACCATTTGTTGGGACCGAATGATGTTAACATATCTCCACAATGGCATGATATTGTCTGCTTTAGGCCTAGGCTCTCATGACTTTGCTCTTGGATTCTACCCAAAAGTCTCATGTCAATGGAGATATCATACATCCTTTTAACTCCATGATGTTTACCAAATATTTTCAATGTGGGACTTTGATTAAACCCCAACAGCCCTCCATTGGCATGTCGCCTCCTTCGCGAATGGCTAGCGTCGTCTCCCTCCACGAATCGTCGACGCCTCCTTTCCGAACCGCTGGCACCCTCTCCCTCCTCCATGAATCGTTGGCGCATCCTTTGCGAACCGCCAACACCTCTGTGAACCACCGGCACCGTACGCCTTGGGCCATTACTCCCTCCTCCGTGAACTGTTGTGTCGCCTCCTTCGTGAACCACCGGCATCGTCTCTCTTCTCTGCGAATCACCGACACCATGCACCTTGGGCCACTGCTCCTTCCTCCGCGAACCTCCAGCACCGTGCATCACTGATCCCTCCTCCGTGAACCACTAACACCATGGGCCGCTGCTCCCTTCGTTGGCATGTCGACTCCTCCGCGAATCGCCGACACTGTCTTCGTCCTCCATGAATCGCCAATGCCTCCTTCGTGAATCGCCTGCTCGCAACCGTCATTTTCTTGCGGTCATTTCCTGCTCGCCATCGTTTGCCTTGAGGATAATTTTGAAAAAAAATTATTCTTAACCCTGGAATGGTGACAAACCTAAGGTTTCTAAGGTTTTCTAATTATGGGATCGATTCCCTGTTTGCTGACGTGGCGGGGATGTTATATTATCGGGAATCATTGATTACTTAAACCAAACAAGGTTATCATTGATAACCTACTAAGGTTATCAATGTTAACCCCTAACCAAACACGCCCTAAGTCGATGGTGGTGCCAATGGTCGGCAATATGTGTGGCGCATGAGTGAAGGGGATGAGCGACATGAACAACGAATAGAGAAATTGGGTGAGGGAAACATGAATTTAGGGTACACTAACAATAACTTTTATATTTAAGGTTAAATAAGTTTAATTAACAATTAATTAGCCTATTCATACCTAATCCAATTCTTCTCCTAAAAACTTCATCTGTTTCAATTTTAACACCGAAAATTTCTAAAAATTTCCATAAATTTCTATAAGGTAATACTTTCCTTAACCCTTATTTATTTTATTTGTCGTATCTCACACCTGCTGTGATCGAAGGAAACAACGATGCGAGTTGGATATCTAAAATAAAAATTTCAGTCTACGAGTGGATATGTATTCACACTAAGAGGTGCAGTCATTTCATGAAAATCTTCTAAATAAATCATAATAACTAGATCCATGATGAAATCTAAGTTTGTAACTCTTGACAAATGTGATAAAAAAGTTGAATAGCTATGATAATTTTTAGAAGATGTTCCAAGATGACCAAAATCAATGTCGGTAATGTATATACATTGCGATAGTGAATCGACAATTAGCTGGACACATAGCCATCT